>NC_083330.1:54610092-55341333 GCF_963455315.2 Globicephala melas
CAAGATCTTTTTTGATCTACCTCCTAGAGTAATGGAAATAAAAGCAGAAATAAACAAATGGGACCTAATTAAACTTAAAAGCTTTTGCAAAGCAAAGGAAACCATAAACAAGATGAAAAGACAACCCTCAGAATGGGAGAAAAATTTGCAAATGAATAAATGGACAAAGGATTAATCTCCAAAATATATAAAGAGCTCATGCAGCTCAATATTAAAAAATCAAACAACCCAATCCAAAAATGCGCAGAAGACCTAAATAGACATTTCTCCAAAAAAGACATACAGATGGCCAAGAAGCACATGAAAAGCTGCTCAACATCACTAATTATTAGAGAAATGCAAATCAAAACTACAATGAGGTATCACCTCACACCAGTTAGAATGGGCATCATCAGAAAATCTACAAAAAAGAAATGCTGGAAAGGGTGTGGAGAAAAGGGAACCCTCTTGCATTGTTGGTGGGAATGTAAATTGATACCATCACTATTGAGAACAGTATAGAGGTTCCTTAAAAAACTAAAAATAGAATTACCATATGACCCAGCAATACCACTACTGGGCATATACCCAGAGAAAAACCATCATTCAAAAAGTCACATGCACCCCAATGTTCATTGCAGCACTATTTACAATAGCCAGGTCATGGAAGCAATCTAAATGCCCATCAACAGATGAATGGATAAAGAAGATGCGGTACATATATACAATGGGATATTACTCAGCCATAAAAAGGAACGAAATTGGGTCATTTGTTGAGACGTGGATGGATCTAGAGACTGTCATACAGAGTGAAGTAAGTCAGAAAGAGAAAAACAAATATCGTATATTAACGCATGTGTGTGGAACCTAGAAAAATGGTACAGATGAACCAGTTTGCAGGGCAGAAATTGAGACACAGATGTAGAGAACAAATTTATGGACACCAAGGGGAGAAAGCAGTGGGGGGTGGGGATGGGATGAATTGGGAGATTGGGATTTACATGTATACACTGATGTGTATAAAATGGATGACTAATAAGATCCTGTTGTATAAAAAGTTAAATAAAATAAAATTCAAAAATTTTAAAAATAAATAAATAAAAATTAATAATCAGGAGAAAATCCATTAGGATCTGGCATTTATTCAAGAAGAAACGTCTCAAATTATTTACATTAGAGAAACTGGTTACAAATCAAAATTTACCTCTTAATCTAACAAAATACTTCCATTCCTCCCTCCCCAAATTACTACTTACATAACTCCTTTCCGTAGGACTCAATTTCTCTTAAGAAGCCCAGATTCATCTATCACTTCTCAGTTTCTCTCACATATATGTACATGTTGTACATAGGAATAAGCAACCAATGTAAAGCTCCTTGTTTCGGAAAATCAGTACTTATTAAAAGTTTTTCAAATGTTATTACTTTTTGAATATATTAGTTTGAACTATATGAAATTGCCATATTTTAGATCAAATACAGACTAATAATGGAAATTTCTTATGGTTCAACCTAATAAGTCATGCTCATTTTAGCATAAGAATTAGGTTATGTAATTAAGAACCAATTTAGTTTAATCTAGGTAAAATGCAGTGGTGAGCTTATTAATGCTGTCAGTAATCTAAATATCAAACAAGGTGGAAAATGACAGTGAAGAGAGAGGTAGGAGGTTTGCAATCAGTCCAAAAAAAACTCTAGATGTTTTATTATTATTCACAACCAATCAGGTATAACCTCACACATTAAAAAAAAAAATGGATTTGACCAATTAACAAGGATCTAAGTCACCAAAGGTGATACAGCTTAATACAAGGTCTTACCATGTATTCTGAAATGCTGAAATAGTAGCTTTCTTCAAGAAGGAAGAGGAAGAGATTATTGAATGTCTCTTAGAAAGCCAGACACTGTGCTAGACATTTTGTATGAGGCATTTCATCTAATTGCTAATAAACCCGATGATATCTTGTCCCACTTCTTCAGAAAACTGAAGCACAATAAATTGCTTAAAGAGACACAGCTGATAAATAGCAGACCTGGGATCTGAGCACATATCTCATTGAATTCAGAGTCCATGCTCTTTTTGTCTTTTCTGGATTTAATCCAAATCAATTCAATAAGAATAAAATATAATCACAGAAGAAATTCAAAGAAAAAAGAAGAAAGCGATTCAAAAAAAATCTTAAGGCAGAGCAAACGGGTTGCTTCACTGCAAGTTTGTCATTGGACCACAGAGAATATTTGCATGAATGCTGTAAGCATTTTTTCCCCATAATCAGAACTTTAAAATCCCCACAACTATAAAATTATTCTAGATGAGAACTCATTGACATGTAAAATATCATTTGAAAATGAAAGTTGTGAGTTAGAAAGTACAAGCACCAAGAAGTACCCTTATAATCCTCTTCCTTTTCTCATATGGAATGCAATCAGCTTAAATACTCCAGTGGCATCCTTACAAATTTCTCACACACATGACTGTGGCCTTTGAAAGGCAAGTTTCATCTCAAGAATTTCTATCGCTGCTTCATTTACAAACTCCTCAGAGATGGCAAAAAAGAAAAAGCTGTAAAAAGTATACATTTCTAACCTTATGAAACAATTCCAGAGTCACTCATGTATCACTAGTATAATCATTTGCATTGTGTTATTAAGCAAATAAAATGATTTAATAAAATAAACACTAGTAGGGATTAAAATTAAACTATTCTTTTTTGGTAAATATGCACTAGGTCAAATAAATTTACATGTAACATTTATGTTCTCTGATAAAATTACAAATATATGGCTAAAGTCGTAAGTTGCAGCTTGTTATTGCATAATCCTACACACATGCAATTAATATAAAATGTGCTTATGATTCTATTGAATTATGTAAGGTCACCTACGCTGAACATGACAAATATATGAAGAGTTGAATCTTATAAATTGTTTCTTGTTCAGAAGATGGTCAACAAAGCCAGTCAACATCAGAAACCATAAGAATAACCCAGAAGTACAAATTGGACACTTCCTCTTATATTTCAGCTATTTCAAGCTGTCAAAATGTTCAATATGGTTTTGAAACACTGTGAATCTCTGTAAACTATTAACTATACTTCAGTTATCCATACTTTAATTTGGTTAGTATCTTACTCATCAAGGTCCAAACTGTGAAACTTTTGAGCTAGAAGTAATCCTCATTATCAAATACCAATATGTCTCTCTATTACGGTCCTCATCACCTTTTACCTTCTATTATTCTATTTGTCAATAAGTCTTTCTTTCCTTACAATTTGTAAAGCCCTTGAAACTAGGAGTATTTCCTCCTGTATCTTTACATATACACATATAAAATACATGAATTTTTTACAGTTGAATATTTTTAATACATTAAATACTTCAAATATGTTGTTTTAATTGGCATACCACACTGAACCTTATCCATAATAATAAATCCAATTCAAGTTGGGTTGTTTATATTTTTTCCTAATTAAAATTCTGCTTCATAAAAACAATTACATTGCTTTTCACTAATATGAAGAGTCTAAACTTCCCACCCTTGGGTGGTGGTAAGGAGATGGAAATTATCACTTTTTACTTAACACATGGGAAATTACACTGCAACTGGTAGCATAACACTCTGTACTTGACAATGCTCAAAATACACTATCTTAAAGGTTTAATCCATCAGAAATAATACCAACACATACTGGATCTAAGTATTAGTGAAACCAGATAGGTCATTGATGCATGTTCCTGAGTATCCCCTAACCCATCCACTATCTTGGAATATTCCTGTTCCCAGGCCACAAGATTTCTCACATCTGCCCTGTGACGTGGTTCTTTGAATTGCTGATGAGGCTGAAAACTTTCTTCTATGCATATCAGTCATTCCAGTTTTCTCTTTGATTAGCTGCCCAGAATTAAAGACATTTTTAGACATGCAAGCATTATAAATATGGAATCCAATGCATGCTTTCCTTAGTATGCTACTGGAGGATTGACTAACCAAAATAAATTTAAAAGTAAAGTAATAACAGAAATACAGGGGGCTCAAGGATCATTGAATCTTACTCAGGCAGGTAGCAAAGGAGATGTTCAGCATGTTGCTGAAATAAAAACCAGGCTTGTAAGTGGGCAGAAGAGCTAGAAAGCAAGTGGTCCAGACAGGGGGATTGAGGGCACTAAAGAAATGCAGGTGGTGTTATGACCTGAGGCACTTCAGCAATGAAGGAGTTTTGCATCTGTGGGAGCAAATTAGTGACAGATTCATAGGCCATAAAAAAGAGCTAATGAAAAGATGAGATAAAAATGTACTTTAGTGTCGGGGAAAAGCTATATTCACTACAAATGTAGTCCATGCGGCCCAAATGTAAACTGCATTTTTTCACAATAATCAAAACTCTAGAAGTCTAAAATTGATTTTAAAAGTTTTGTACCATATTGTGAAGCTGGGGCTAGAAAATGTGCATTTGTTTTATGTGCGTGAACAAACACTCATGGGCAAGAAGGCAGACAAAAAATTAAAATACTCTTCTTGCACAGTAATACGATAATAAAGTCTCATCTATAAAGAAAAACTGGAGAACAAATATATTACTTATTTATATCCTTTATAAAAATGGAAGCTAAATAACAGAAGAAACAACTGAAGGCTTGAAAGTGATTATCTCTGGGGATAAGGAAGGTAGACTGCTGTTTTCCTCCATTATTTTGTGATTTTTTTGAAATGGTGAGCACATGTGCACTGCTTTATCTGAGTGAATTCTATGAGCCTTGGTGTAAAGGCGCAATGCTCTAGAGAATATCTGTGATTGTTCAAGGTGCTCCTTAACTTGGGGTCTGTTCAAATTAATTTCCAAAGTTGGATGTTTTTGATACCTCCTAAGTAATAGGAATTTAAACCAGTCTTGTATGAGGACAGCTTACAGTTATGAATCTCTGGGGTGACTTTTCATTCTACAAACAAGTGCCAAAGCTGTGGCAAACGTACCACCTATCTCCCTTTACAGAATGGATTATTTTTAGTTTCTCTGACGCTGAGATTGTAGACGTTCATTCATCTTTGTGTGGGGTTGTCAGTCTGATTCTCTACCATGCACAGACACTAGGTCTTACTTCTTTTCCTCACTGCAACCATTAAAACAAATTTTTGAAGCAGGTGCCCTTAGGGCAGCTATGAACTCAACACACAGACTAAACTGGATTCATGCTCCAGGCTCATTCTTGTCCTCGAGGAGTTTGCTTTGTTTCTCGATTCAGCTTTGTATTTTTAAAAGATGTTTTCAAACATTTCATCGAGCATTAAAAAATCATAACAGCTTGAGATGTGATTCACATATCACCTAGCATTTTAAATTGTTTTGTAGCAGAAACACTTGTAGAACATTTAATCCTACATATTGTTGGAAGCGGCAGACTAGTATGTCTTTGATTATTTTCTTCTATCCATTTTCTCTCCATATTTTTTCTGGATAATTTGCCAGATACACAATTGCCTAGACTGATTCTCTAAATTCTTATTTTTCACTACACTTTTTCATCTCTTTGCATTTTCAAGCCTACTCTGGATTTTCTCATCTTTTTCTTATACTTTTTCCACTTGTTTTCTTCTGCTCTCATATTTTTCATTCCAAGAGCACTTTCTTGTTTTCTGAGTGTTCCTTTCTATATAATTTTTACTGTATAAATACAGTATCTTCTGTCTCTGAGGATATTATATTTTTTGAAAGTTGTATTGTCTTTTAAAAATTTTTAGCTTGCTTTATTCTTTTTTCTTTGAGATAAGAAGATGTCTGAAATATCTAGAGGTCCATGGCTATTCATTTATATTTAATAGTGAAAATCTTGTGGTTTTGCTACTTGGAGGTGGTAGTCGGGGCTCGTCACTATGCAATCACTATACAGTGTGCCTTGCCTGTTCCTTTGGGAGACAACTAATTCCATTACCTAAATTCTTTGGACTGCTAAATTTCTCCACACAGGAATCTTCCACTCTCTTGCGTAAAGGCTGAAGTCCAACTGACAGCTTCTGGATGATGGGTGGAAGAAGGGAGTCAGCAGTCTTGTTATTTAGCATGAATGTAAACATTTATTAATTCCTCTATTTTTTGGTAAGGTGCCTCATACATTGCCCTTTGCTATGCTTAGAGTTTTTGAGTGTAGAATCTCCTTTCCAATTTCCCCAGACTATAAACCTCCCTTGTCTTTTCATGGTGAGAGAACTGTAGTCACTTGGCTCTTGTGATGGAGGAGGCCATCTATGATTTTCCACAAATCCTTTATCATTTCAGCCCCACTTCCTACTAGCACTGACTCCCCAGAAGTATCCAGGGCCTAGAATCCTGATCACTGTGGATGGGAGAAGCAAATAACCTTCTTCTTGTTGGATTCCCCTCTTCCA
Source organism: Globicephala melas (assembly GCF_963455315.2). Classification (NCBI taxonomy): domain Eukaryota; kingdom Metazoa; phylum Chordata; class Mammalia; order Artiodactyla; family Delphinidae; genus Globicephala; species Globicephala melas. The sequence goes on from NC_083330.1 coordinate 54,616,454, forward strand.
CACAAGTTTTAGCATTCTCAGCTTTCAGTCAGTGACCACTTTGCCATTTACTTTCTTCTTCCAAAGTTATGTTGACAACACTCATCCAGGGTTGTCTTCCCTCCCGTTCTCTTTTTGCCCCGCATGTACACCAGTGCTATTCATTCAAGATTATTTAAGTATAATTTTAGGAGAGTGTAGAAGGCGAACATTTAATTAATCCACCATGTTTAACTGGAAGTATACTTACTAATTTTTATTTCTCTAGTAGTTACATGTACCTATTTAAGACCTGTATTTATTATTATTTTTCCTTGCCACATTTTTATACTTATTTTTATCTGTCTACCAGACCACAAGAATCACAACAAACTACCACCTCCCTCTGGTCTTCTACTCCCAAACTATACTCCCCCCCTGCCCCCCTCCCCGGACACACACACACATATTGCCATCATCCTAGAGTTTTCATTCTGGGCTTCTACCATTTATGTGGCTTGGAAAGTGAGTATGAGGAGGAGAGATGGTTATTTCATAGGTGAAAAGAGCAAAATTTGCTCATTCTTCCTGGTAATGACTAGGTATATTCTCCCGTATTTATTTCTCTTCTTGTTTGAGTATTCCTTTTGTGAGTGTTTCAAAGTGGGTTTTTTTGGTCATAAAATATCTATTTTTATAAATGAGAATCTTTATTTCAGACTTGCATGTAAATTATATTCTAGGAATATATATATAATTACAAGTTTGAAATTTTTTTCAAATCTTTGAAAACCTTACCATGTTTTCGTCTTTCATTTGGTGATGCTGTTTGAAAACCTAAGTCAATGTATTTTCTTTATTGGGACTTTAGTTATAATTCTTTAACTTTGAAGTTTACAAGTGATTGATTTCAGGTGTGACTATTTTGATTAGTGTGAGTTTTGTTTAAAATTTTCTAATATCCTATACATTTCATTAATTTGGGGAAATTTTAAATTACTGTTTCCTTTAATATTCCCTCCCTTCCATGTATTTTTCTTTTTCCTAACTATTTTGTTTGTCTACACTCACACTTTGAACTTAATTTTTTTGACTTTTATTTTATATTTAGTTACCTCCTCCTAATGCCCTATGAAAGAGTTACCAGTTTATTATTTGACTTCCTAATTCAACTTTATGTTGATCTACACTGTTTGTCAATCCAGCTGTTGGCTTATTTCAAAATTTTGCATGTAATATTCTAAGTTGATTATTTTAATGACTTCTTGTTCCTGCTTTATGTTTCCATTATCCTATTCATGTCTGAAATTTTTTTATGCTTATTTACAATTATTATATTTTTAATATCTATTAATTGTGCTTCATCACATTTAAAATTAGAGGAAAAGTCAAGCCTCAAGGCAGAGTCTCTGGTGTTAACTACAGACTGGCCTTCCTCCATGTCCATCCTCTTCTACGGCGTGGCATTCCCTCAGGTAACTGCCCTTGACAACAACCTTTTTTTTTTTTTTTTTTTAATAGTTGCCTTTCTGGATTTTAATCATGTAGTTTTTGGAGTTGAGTACTGAGAAGAAGCGAACTCTCAACCACAGGGAACCCTCTGCCAGATACTAAGTTGCCAATGTTTACCTACAAAACCAGAACGGCCCCTGGGCTTGCACTGGGGAATAAGCAAAAGGACAAAAGCAAAGTATTCTTCCCTAGCCTCTTGCTTTTCTTAGGAATCCAGCTCTTTCCATTTCCATCTCAAACTGTAATCAAATGTCTTTGGCCTCCACACATTTTTCTCCATTCACTTCTTATGTTAGGTTCCAAAATCTGTCAGATTCACTCACATTTCTCTATCTCCAGTATTACATTCAGAGAAGGAAGTCAGCAACAGCCCACGTTAATTAGTTGTCCATGATAAAAAGGTAAATTAACATTTTCATTCATTTTGTATATCAATGATTATTTGAGATAAAAAATGCTATAGAATTAATAGTGGAAGCTGTAGGGTTAGCATATGACCTATATTAATTCCTGATATTTCAAAGTCATATCCAAAGAAGCTCTACAAATAAACACCCAGGGCAAAAACTGGTTCATGAGATACACAGTGAGGGAATTTCAAGACATGATAGTCAATTAGGAGATTTCTTCCTCTAAAATAATTATATTAAAATATTTAGTATAGGGGTTTCCCTGGTGGCACAGTGGTTGAGAGTCCACCTGCCGATGCAGGGGACACGGGTTCGAGCCCCGGTCCAGGAAGATCCCACATGCCGCGGAGCGGCTGGGCCCGTGAGTCATGGCCGCTGAGCCTGCGCGTTCTGGAGCCTGTGCTCCGCAATGGGAGAGGCCACAACAGTGAGAGGCCCGTGTACCGCAAAAAAAATAAAAAAGTTATATTTAGTATATTCTCACAATGCTAAGCCCAGGCAAGTTTGTATCTGCTACCAGTTGAAATCAGCACAAGATAGAAGACATCCAAAGAGTAGTTTGCCAGTTTTAAAGTACTTCACCTGTCACGTGTAAAGTGCATTCAGATTAGTAATGGTTGCTCTGAGTTAATTTGGAATGGTTGGGAAATGATCTACATTTTTAGCAGAGTCCAAAACACTACACCATTTAATAAGCAAAAAACACGTGAGAAGAGATTGGTCTGCAAGCTGAGGCACCCAGATAGGTCAAAAGTTTATGCAAATATTCATAGATACCAGTGTCATTGATAAGAGGACTGATTTTAAGACACAATCTCATCCAAAATTTTGCAATAAAATTACATGTCTGTAAGTGATTAGAATTCACCTAAAACATCCTCATGTTTTCCCTCCTTTTATTCTATTTACAATGCAAAAAAATACACACACATATTTTAATTGTTATAGTATCATGAGCTACCCAGCTTAAAAAGACACGTTATTACATTGAGTTTCAATCTGAATTACTGAGTAAGAACACTTCATAGAAAGGAAAGAGAAAGTGGTTACTAAAAGAACTATGATTTTGCAGTCATTAAAAGACTATTGATAGGTTAACTTCCTTAGTGGCTCCTAGAAATATCTGTTGTTAGACTGTAATTCTCATTACCAAAAATTTAATGTTTTTACCTCATCTCTGATTTCCCTATAGAAGATAGTATCCCCATCACTCTGTTCCTTTCTACTCTATTTTTCTTTGTTGCACTCTTCTTCACCAGCTCTAGTATTGTGTCTCCCTCCCACTAGAGTACAAATTTCAAGGTAATAGAGACATAGTCTGTTTTGCTCACTGCTAACCCCCAGCACCTAGAACAGTGTCTGTTCTAGTAAGTACTAATATGTATTAGTTAAATTAACGAGCAAAGAAAATTAGAACTCAGAAATTAAAAGGCCTTTTTATCCAAAACAAACAACTTAGACAAGTAATGCAAGATACACACAGTAACAGTGGGTTTGGAATCCTCAGTCCTCCCTGTGGCTACGCACAAACTACAGTACATCAACACCATGATGAACTTTCCAACTGCTGATGGTCAGTCACACTGTTGCATTGACATGGCTGATGTAGTTCAAAACAAGATATTTAGGTAACTACTAAGATGATTTTTGCTCCAGAAGTACAGTCTGACAGGAATGATAACAAGACAAGCTGTGATCCGTAAGGGATCACATGAGCATAAATCCAGCAACTGGATTAGTTTCCTAAAGTAGAAATGGTTTATGTCATGGTAAAAAAACAGATTATGTTCTCATCCTTAAATTTTAAGCAGGGTTAAGGAAAACATGTAAACTCCTAGAGCCTCCCTGATTTACTCTGAATTCTTTGATTCTTTGCTTACTTTTTATTTTCCTGGTTGATCAATGTGGGATTAAATCAAACAAGTTTGAGTGGTAAATTCTTTACTCAACACCGCTGGCTTTATTAAAGATCTATCTTGTGACTTTTGGAGAAACCTTTTAAGTGAGAATACATAAAGTATAAGATTTCTAGTAAAGAGTGAACCAGAAAATCCTCCAGAATAGTTAGTTTTGTAAACAGGATGGATATATCAATAATACTACTTATTCCGGCCAAGTGGCACCTGGACAAGTGCTATCTAGAAACTAAACTTCCTGAAATCAGGACCATATCCCTTATCTGGAGACTTAGAGGGAGTTTCTAGGGCAGATGGAATCAGTCAATCAGGGAACCAAAGACTATGTAAGCCAAAGACTACGCAGAGGATAAATATAATGAAGGTGATTAAAAGTTCAGAAAATAATATTGCCTCAATTCTCTCTCATGCTATCCTAATAGCACATATTTTGACTTTTTCATGATTCAGTTTTTTAGTGTTTCATCATCAATCCTTTGCTTAATTTGAAGCATAGATCTCAAGAACTACCTCTGTCTCAAAATATATTTATTACCTACCAGGAGCACAAGTTACAGATTTTTCATAAACTGGCTTTTTCAAAAAATGGGATACATGTTAGACTAGCCTTCACTGTGCAGACTTAAGTGGTGAGCACAGACTTAAGAGGTGCCTCTGTGCACCATGCTTTAGGGGTGGTGTTATTAATTATGTTTATTTGATAATCAGTAAAAGATGAATATTCCACTGAGTAAAGAACTGATTTTCAGTGGGACAGAGGGGTCTAAATTTTCATTACTAGCACTTTATGGCATTGTGAAATGTTGAGAACATCTGACAATGTTTAATCCAACAGGGCTCTGATATGGTTTTTCATGGCCAGAACTTGATCAGGAAGCAGACAAGTAAAAACATCTAAGAAGCTGGACTTTTACCTTTGGAAACAACTTAGAAGATCCTGATGATATGAGGTTATTTTTTCTGTGGGTATCTACAACTACAAGTTGGATATGGTCATGGTGCAGATGTAAGTATTCATATGAGCTTTCCTGTAATGCTTTTATAAGGGCTGCTCCTAGTTTTCCATTTAGTATAGACTTGATACTTGGAAGAGCTTATGGTAAGGCTTTAGATGGGTTTTAAACACATGTTGTCACACTTTAGCTAACTTGATATTCAAAATCTGCTTATACTCTCAACTACTTCTTAGAAGTAAATTAGCAGTACAGGAATTGCTGTCTATTAAATTTTACTCAACCTGTGAAATGGGTGTGCCAGTTACTGGCAGTTAAAACCGGCAATCCACAATGAGGAATGGAACCATTTGAACTTGTCATATATGATGTAATTGAGTCAACTTTTCTGATAGATTCGATTAATGTGAAAATAAGCATATAATTGGTAGACAGCATTCACATCAATTTTCCCTTAATTCAGGGCAAAAAAAAACCCAACAAATTTGTCATGTTATCTCTTTTCCCATGAGACATAGAAGAGTATGCAAACATGACAGGGAAAAATAATCTGAGGGACCACCAGCCAATCATTTCAAACTTGTCACAAATTTTCTGCATATGAAATTAAATTTTCTCTTTTATTTAAATTTGTTTAAATTTAGACTGTGATCTTAAAAATTCTTCACAGCTTCTAGCAAGCGTTTTAGAAATAGTATATTTAGTTTAATAAAAAAAGAGCCATCTCTGATTTCCAGAGTTGTCACATCATATTATTTGAAGTGTCCGATTTTCAACAAATTTATGAAAATAAAAAGAACTCAGAGGGCTCATGGTTGCACATATCTGTGACTATACTAAAAAGCATTGAAATGTACACTTTAAATGGGTGAGGAAATTCCCTGGTGGTCCAGTGGTTAGGGCCCCACGCTTCCACTGCCAGGGGCCCGGGTTTGGTCCCTGGCTGGGGAACTAAGATCTTGTAAGCCATGCAGCCAAAGAATAAAAATAAAGAATAAAAGTGGAAAAAAAAAAAGAGCCATCAAGAAGGAGAAAAGGAAATCAGTACCCTGGCTGCAGAATCAGAATCATCTAAGGTATTTTTTTGAATAGCTTACTAAACATTTTCTTTGAAATATTGTCAAATTATCTCAAATTAGGTTTGAGAATTAGTTTACAAATCTAGATGTGGCCTCCTAATGGCATATCAACACAGTATAGAACCTTAAAAGAGATAAGAAATTTTAATATCTCCCCAAAGTTATATTAGAGAAAACAAAAATGTGAAAGACCTAAAACCCAGAACCTCATACGGTTAGTAGAAAATGACGATGAAAGAAATAACATCTTTGAAATTTTGCTAAGAGCTCTTACTTCTTTAATTTTATGTGACAAGTGTTGAACACCAAAAATTTTAAAGATATTTAAGTTAATGCAGTTATCTTTTATTTATTGGCTATCTAAACATTTGGTTTTGTCACTTCCCCGAGTGGGTCCAGTAATTTTTTTTTTAACAGACTGTGTTGTGTAGGTGTGGCCTTTGCCCATGAAACCCTCAGAGATTTAACTGCTTTAAACTGTTGCTGATGATAAAAGATGATTTAATTTTTCATGTCCAATTAGTGCATGTATTCAATCAGAGAAAGGAGACTCTTCCACCTGCATCACCTTGTAGTCCCACGCTTGGGCCTTTCTCCTGCTATGTTCAGAAAAAGTCAATGGTTTCCTCAGGGGACAAAGTTAAGATGCCTTGCCCTCACCTTCATGCTGTCTCTGGGAAGAGCCAGTTTCTTTCTTCTGAGGCTCTTCATTTTGAGCACTTTCTTATCTGAGCCTCTCTCTACTCATAGTTTCCCTTATTCAATAAGAAGCAGGGAAGCTCAACTTCTACTTCACCAGAACTGACTTTGAACCTATCACTCAATTGTCTGTATTAACTTGGTTAAGTCCAGCCTCTGCACGGGGCATGCCACAGGACATCATCCTGGTGGAGGTTTGGGGAAATTGCTGGTTCTGCCCACTAGATCCTAACCCGCGTATGCACCAGACACTTCTTTCTTTCCCAGGCTTCTGATTCAGGATATGTTGCTAAGTATTTTGTTAAATGACTTTACTAATAGACCTTGCCACTGTTTAAAATGGCCCTGATTCCTCCTCTCCCACACATAAACAAATAAGTCTTTTATTAAAGAAGGAATAGAGAGGAATTTGACTAACCTACCTACTTCTTTAACAGCTCAAAATCCCCCCCTTTTTTTTTTTCCCCCTGTTCCATGACTTGTGACCTTGGCAAAGACCAAGAATGTACTTACATTTTCCCCATATCGCAGCTAGGAAGTTCCATGCCAAAACACTCAGGCCTGAGAGAGAAATATTAGTTATTAAACATTTGGATTTCATGTTCCTATATATTTTAACCTAAATAAGTTTTTATATACATTTATTCAAAATACTAACCTGTGCTAATTTTGTTTCCAGGACAGAAAACTTACAAAACTTATTTTATCTTAAAAACAAGAGAAATTGCTTTTTTCACACCATATCCACAGAATTTTCAAGTCTTAATTAAGTATTTTTGATTTTCAACTTGGAGGGCATCCAATCCAAGTAAATAATCATTCTTAGTTTGTGTCTTTAAACATTTTTACTTTGAACCCAATTATTTTCTTCTCTCAACACAGATTTTCATGGCCAGAGCTCAATAAAGGAAAAAAGATTTAGAACACACTCTAAAACAGAGTTTCACAGTAAATGTGAGAAAAAGGAACTAATGTGGCCATTACATTTTAATTTTTCTGATAATTACCTTTCTTTTAGCATCTTTATATTAAAATTATGCATTACTTTTTTAACAATTTAATGTAAAGAGAATCAATTATTTTACTAATATTTTTGATCAACATTGCTGGTGCATAGGACAACTCTGTTAGTGGTAGTAGTATTTAAATGCCTTTTAAATTAGTAAGCCATGATCTTTAGGCCATTTATCTCAACCTTTATTCTAATGTAATTTGGTCTAATGAAATGGCTATGTCACTGGAGTATGCCACCTAACCTTTGTGCATCCTAGTTCTACATTTGCAGAAATAGTTTATCACAGGTCAGACCCAAAGACTAAAGAAGTTAATATATGCAGATGACCTTGAACAGTGTCTGACACAGAAGAAAACCCCAAAAGAATTACTGTTATTATTATTAATATTGTGAGAGTCCACATGTCTACTTCTATCTAAAATATTTTTGACTTGAGTGTATGAATTTTTTTTAAGTTTTCATGTCAGAATTACTCAATCATAATTCCATGTTTTATGTTTTGCCCTTGTGCACTGTTTGCACATTGTTTCTTTTCCCTGTTAGTTGTTGTTTACCAGCTTGCTGATTTTTGTGAAAGAAGTAAATATTATTATGGACAGTATAATTTTTGCCTTTCCCATTTGATAAAAGCCATGAGTGAATTTTAAATGTTTTCATCATACATTTCCCCTTCTCTTTCTTCAGGGATGAATCTCAAACTTGTTAAAGAAAGAGTCCATCGTAGGGGCTGGGAAAGGGTCCTGCATCTAAGAGTGAGCTTCACAAGGAGCCAAACTGATCATGCTGTGTTAATATTATCTCACTTCTAGACAGTCACTCCCTTTTTGCAGGTTCCTCTTATTTCCTGAAATATGATAAAACATAAAAATTGCTACAGTTCAGGAGAACTAAAGAAAAGAAGCTAGGAAGCTGCTGAGGTTTACTTGTACAGGTGACTTTTATGGGGGGGAGGGCAGCAAGGAAAGATACCTTTTTCTCTGTTTTATATTTTGATGTTCTTATCTCCCAAAACATGCAGGCGCATGGAGAACAATTATCATTAGTTCTTTCACACTATTATAGCAGTATTATTAGTTTTATCCACTGACTAAATTTATTAAACCTAAAAAATAGTTGTTATAAATAGATACATGAATAGAGCTAATAAATATAAAGTAGAGTTTCAACAAATTAGATTTTTCCAAATACATAAATACTGATTACAAATTGTTTCAAAGATTTTAATGTCTAATATATAAGATCCTCTTAAAATGTTTCAACCATTTTTAAAATATAGGCAACAAACAAAATAATTGTAACAGGCTACAAAAATGTTAATACCAACTTTTAAACTTCTTTTTTGTTTTTCTCTATATTTTCATTTATACTATTTTTTTCATCTATTGAGAAAGTTGGGTTCATTAAATACTAGAGCAGTTTTCTCTCTCACTCTATCCCACATATAAGCCTCAGGATTTAATTTACTCAATTTCTCTTATTTTATTAGGACTCATTAATTTTCTAAATAAGTTTTAAAGCTAAAAGTTTGAGCTTTCTGTTTTAAAGCCAAAATAAGAAGAATTTTGTCCATTATGCTTTGTGTTTTTAATCTGTTCACTTAAGAAACAAACTGACAAATTGTACTTCCAGTGCCATTAGAAGATTAACTATTTTATCTAAGTCAAATTATCTAGTTAAAAGCATTTTAGACTGGAAGTATCTTACCCTAAAGAAGTGTCAATTATCCAACTACTTGAAACTATCATGTTTATAATTATGTTGGACTCTCATTATTGGCATTTTTTTTTACCATGATCCAAGCTCCAATAAAAATTTTACTCCAGATAAATAAATAACTCCGTCAGAAGTTATTAGAAGTGTGATGCTGTAGATAGTGATGTGAAATTATTTCGTTACTTCACAGTAAGAACCAAATCATGAACTTCACCCTATTGCACTCATCTGAGGGCCTTTCTTGTTGGAGTACTTATTTTGTTGAGGTATAATTTACATATAATAACATATTAAGTATGCAATTTGATGAATCTTGACAAATAAATACATTTAGTTACCACAATCTGAACATAAAATATATCCATTACTCTAAAAATATTTCCTCCACCCAAACTCCCTTCCACAATTTACAGATCTGAATTGCCACCTAATGACATTTCCTTTCAGACTGAAGAATTTTCTTTAGCATTTCTTATAGTGTCAATTTGTTGGCAATAAACAAACCAAAAATTCTCAAAAACAAAATTTTTAGAACAAAAAGAATACTTTTTGTTCTAAAAATGGCTTTATTTGCCTTTATTTTTGAGGCATAGCCTAGTGGGATATAGCATTCTTTATTACAGGTTTTTGTTTTTCCTTCATACTTTGAAATAAATCATTCCAATGTTTCTGGCTTTAACAGTTTCTGAGAACTCATCCATTATTTTATTGTTCCTGTTCATATCATTACATTTTCCTTTGTTTGCTTTCAACATTTTCTCTTTCTCTTTTCCTTTCAACAATTTGACTATGATGTGTCTGGAAGTAGAGTCTTTGTGTTTTTCTTACTTGGGGTTTGTTGAGCTACTTGGATCTATAAATTAATATTTTCCACAAATTTGGGAAATTTTCAGCCATTATTTCCTCAAGTATTTTTTCTGCCTCTTTTTCTCTTCTACATTTGTGTAAATCTATTTGACCACATGTTGGACTGGTTTAAATTGTCCCTCCAGTCTCTAAGGCTCTGATTATTATTAACCATTTAAAATTTTATTCTTCAAATTGGGTAATTTCTATTGATCCACCTTCAAGTTCATTGATTTATCTTTCAAAAATAGATTGTTTTTCTTCTCTCTGCCTGTTTTGTTTTGTTCTGCTTTGTTTTGTTCTGTTTTGTTTCATTTTTGTTTTTTGCTGTCCCCAGAGGTGTCTCTCTCAGACATGCATAGTTTAGCTGTCAATCATGTCTGTGTGCAATCTATAATTTATATTTAGAAGTCACTCCTTCAATGACTTTTAGGATGCTGACTTTTCCCTTCTTATTTCCAGCTGTTTTTCCAGCTCAATACTATAATAGCTGGTATCTTTAAATGATAAGCTTTCTGTTCTCCTGATCTCTCATTTACTTTTATCCTTTTTTTGTAGCTAAATCCAGAGAGGGTTAGGTTGTCATCTTAATCCAGGAAATTTTTAATTTTTCATTTTTACTCTTTCCTGTTTCAATTTTTGAGATAAAATGTCCTTAAGTTTCTGTCTTTTAATAGCTCTTTACCTATTTCATTGAATTAAAAAAAAATTATTTACTTGGCATTTATGTGACTACTTCATTGCTTTGCCATTACAAGAAACCCTAAACTTCCTTAGAACATTTCAGTATCTGTATATACCAGGAAAGAAACTGTCTCAAGCTTGTTAGTATTACCTAAATAAGTTTCTTGATCTCCTAAGCATATAGCATAGTTAAATCAGAGTGATCTGATATATAGGACTCAAAAGAGTAAAGTATGATTATCAAAAACTACCAGAAACAAAAATCAAAAACAAATAAACAACTAAAAAGGCAAATAAATCTTGTATCAGAAATGAGTCCACTAGTCAGAGAGCCCTCTCGACCAGAAAGACCCTAGTGGAGAATATAATAAATTGTTATTTATTTTGAGCTGCAGACTGGAGTGTGTGGCAATGGTTCTAGATCCCTGTAGCAGAGCTCATCTGAATAATGACACCATACCTTAGAGACACAACGCCTACACTTATTTTAGAAGACATGTTGCTTTGGTTTGCACTGGATATGAGGGCTCTTCTTTTTTGAGATAATTCCAAAGAAGTATTATGCAGATACAATTTTTAAATAGCATAGCAAGCTAGAAAATACATTGATAAAGTGTGATCAACAGGCTATATTCTAATTAGGACTTTGACTCATATACAAATATTCTCAAACATCAATGTCATATATTAGGGCTTTGACAGAAGAACAGAGAGACTACCTGCATGTCATGCCATGCAAACACAAATCCATCTTAGGTTTTGACTATAAATGTTAAAAAATAAAATTAGAAATTAAATATGAGGATGCTAAGGGCAGGCAGATCATCAAGAGAAAAGCTGAGTAGAGAGCTAGTCAAAGGATTCTGGCACTGAGTTAGAAGAAAGGACACCACCCAAAAGCCACGAGTGTCAACCAAAGATTCCAGCAGAGTGTTATTATTCATAATTTTTAATAAAATTCCCTGTAACTTCCTCCAAAATGTATTTCATATTAATAAATTTGGAATTGTTGAAAATTTTAATTGTGTTCTCACAATAGATAATTTTTAAATTAAAAATAATTTCTTCACAGATGCTGAGGTAACTGGTAGGCTCAAAGAAAAATACAGCTTGATATTAACATTATTTTTTGTACTGAAATGTATAAACATTTCAGCTGAAATATCCCTTAAGATATTTTTTATAAAGGATTTTTACAAGATAAAATTAACTGAATAATTTTGTATAATTTTGATTATTTGAATGTTTCACCAAATTTAGATATTGTGAAATATAAACCTCAATTCCATTACATTCAAGTAGAACATAAATCTATTTTAAAAATAAAAGAAGCATAGAAAAATTCATCCAAGTATATATATTCTAAAGAACAAAGATCAGGGCTTCCCTGGTGGCACAGTGGTTGAGAGTCCACCTGTCTATGCAGGGGACACGGGTTCGTGTCCTGGTCTGGGAAGATCCCACATGCCGCGGAGCGGCTGGGCCCGTGAGCCATGGCCGCTGAGCCTGCGCGTCCGGAGCCTGTGCTCCGCAACGGGAGAGGCCACAACAGTGAGAGGCCCGTGTACTGCAAAAAAAAAAAAAAGGATCAAATTTCAAAATTAAATATTTTAAAACAATTAGATTAACTGTGATAAACACAACAATGTTGATAGATCACCAAAAAACAGCTCTGGTTTTAAAAAGCAGGAAACAGGAGAATATTTATAACATTATCAAAGTATTTCAAATAAGATACATACATTCACTATGCCCAGTATTTTTTCAGATATCTCACATCCAAGGTCATAACCCAAACATATTAGAGTAGGTTCCTATGAGAGGAGAGAAAAGGAAGAGAAGATTGGAAGCAAAGGCAAAAATAGAGTTTGATAAACCAAGTAAAACAAACATACTGTGCCACAGCATAGCAAAATTTAACTGGAGGAGGGTCTTCCACACACGCATAATAGTGTGCTAAGATCTGCCCAGTAAAATTAATTCATCTCTTGTCTGTCTTGCAGTCCAAAACAAAATTCATGGACACATAAATATACTCCGTGAACATATCAGGACTATAGTCCATGAATTTATCATGACTATAGAATATCACACTCTAAAAGAAAAGCAGCAAGAGCAGAAGACGGAACCACACTTCTAGGAAGTTACAGCAAAGAGAGGCAGATGTTGAGTTCATAAGCTTTATAAGTGAAGGTTAGCAGAATATGACAGTTCAGGACACGCTACCTCAAAATATGTATAACTGATTCACTTTGTTATAAAGCAGAAACTAATACACCACTGTAAAGCAATTATACTCCAATAAAGATGTTAAAAAATATATGCACATTGGAATATTGATTATTTTGATCTGTAGGTACTTGGAAAACAGCAAATGCAGGGAGAGGCTTTCTCTGAACTCCCCTTCCCTGCCTAAAGACAGAAACTCAAAAAGGAACTCAATTGTCATAAATGCTCTCCCCAAGGGTGTCATCAGCCAGGGAAGATTGACTGTTACCAGGAGAGAGGAGACTAGAAGTCAACACCTCACCCAGATGAACTTTGTTCAAACCATCACACTGATACTGAGCAGGACCCTGTGGGGCACCTGGGCACAAAAGCCCTTCTGGTCCCCCATTTTTTGATTATAGGAAATAGGCTTCATTCAGCCTCCAGGATTTTCCCTGCGTTCCTAAGGGCAGGTTCAAACAGTTGCTAATTAGGGAAGGGAGGAAATGCAGAGACAGGGGAGGAACAGTCAAGAAACAATAGTGCAGCCTTGGGACAAGGTCCTGATTCCCACTGGAGGGATATGCATAACAATATCTTCGAGCTGTTTTGCAGAGATTGAAACCACCAGGTGGGAGATGTTAACTGTATGGCGCCCACAAGCACACCGACCCCAGACCTGATGGAACCAGAAGGTTGATGATGCTGACTCTCACTTACCTCACCACTAACCAATCAGAAGAGTGTCTTCGAGCTGATCACACCCTCTTTGAACCATTATTGTAAAACTCCTCACTACCTCCTCCAGATTGGGACACACAGTTCTAAGGGCATTAGCCCACTGTGGCCCCCTTTGCCTGGGGGCAATAAAGCTATTCTTTTCTACTTCACCCAAAACTCTGTCTCCGAGATTTAATTCAGTCTGGTGTACAGAGGCTGGATTTAGCTTCAACACTTCCCATTGAAACCGAGTCCCCCTAAAACCCAGTTCCTCTGCAGAGTTTATGATTAACCTCTCTATCCAAAATGTTACTCTCTTATCCAACACCTGTTCCCCTCAAGATTGAAGGATATCAAAGGGGGAATCAAAACTGAAGAGGACTCTGTGAGCCCTCCCAGGTACAAAAGTTTTTTGTGTCTCTTGTTTTTTGCTGGTAGAAAAAAAAAGGTTTTCAGCCTCCTAGGCCTTCCCTGAGTTCCAAAGGGCAGATTCAAACCCTTGTTAATTAGGAGAGTGAGGAAGACAGAAAGAAACAATAGTGTGCTGATGGGGCAGGGTCCTGGTTCCTCCTCAAGGAATATACATGACAATTTTATCCATATCTCTGAGTTCTTCTACGGGAGCTAAGGCCCCCACCCAGGGGCAGGATGATAACTTCAGGCTGAGCATAAGCATGTGGACCCCAGACTAGTTGGAACCAGAAGGCAGATTCCTGGGATACCACCCTGTTACCTCACCACCGACCAATCAGAGGAAGGTCACACATCCTGCAGACCTCCCCCTAAATTTTACCTATAAAAATTCTTCCCTGAAAACCATCAGAGTTCTGGTCTTTTGAGCCTGAGCCACCCTGTCCTCCTTGCTTGGCCGTTGCAATAAAACTTTCTCCACTCCAAACTTTGATGTTTCAGTTTGTTTGGCCTCACTGTGTATCTGGCACACGAACTTGGGTTTTTGACAACATCATTTTTTCTTTTAAAGACCCATTCGTCTTTCCTAAAAATTATTTACTCAACCCTAAGAGGCCTATATCCCTTCTCCCCTTTCCCTATTAAGATGGTATTTAATCCTGAATTCTAAGCCACCTCAGGAAGTTGCTCATTTTTCCCTGGGCATCTCACACATATACATGAGATATACATGTTAATAAACTTTTGCTTATTTTTCTTTTGTTTATCTGTCTTTTATTACAGGGGTCTCAGCAAAGAGCACAGAAGGATAAAAAGAAAATTATTTCTCCTCCCCTACATAAGTTTGTAGAATGGAACTCAAGCAGCCCCAGACAGTAAAAATGAGAATGATTCCAAAAGACAGCAGAAATCTTTGGGTGCATGATGTGATTTTTCTACTCCCTCCCCACCCATATTCCGTACGATCAAACAATATACAATATTGTGTGCCATTGGAAAATGTATCGAGAAATATGAAGAGGTCACCTGGGTTTGATGAAGTTAAGTTGGGGATATCAGATACAGAGAAACCTGAACAACTTAAGGGAGTGAAGAAGTGAAGAGCAAAAATCATAGGAAGGTCTTTGAACAGCCCTAGGCTGTAAGAGTGTACTTCTAGTTCAATTAACATAAGGGCTTAAGGAAGAAGAATATCCACCGCCCACCCCAAGACATCTGTGTTAACTAAGAATTGATGGAAACCAACGTTTTCTGGCATTTAAACTTCTATTTTCTGAAATTTGGAAATATAAAGATTCATGTAAGTAAATAGGGAAAAAAATGTATTTTCGTAAGTACATGAAGATAAATGGAAGAACAGAATAAAAGTACTTTTTCCATCTAAACCACTCAAGCTCCCCTTTGATTACATTTAAGTTACTCCTTTTCTTGAGCTTAATTTTACATATTTTTTGTGCATTGAATGAAAAAATGTCAATTTTCAGTATGCATTTATCATTTGATGCACTGCTATTTTACAGGGTAATTTTGTTCTGAGTTAAAATGAATAGATGTTTGCTAACTCAATCCTATTCTTTAAAAGTTAATCCTGTGTTAATAAGAGTTAGGAGTCAATATTGCTTTAACTCATTTTCATATTTTCTTATAAAAATGCTTTTTGTGTTCTAATATAAAAATAACAGCTTGATTGCAAAATAAAATCTCAATAGTAATATCTCATCAATTTCATTTACTTTTAAAATGAGGACTGTGCTAGTAGAAAGAAATAAATCATAATATGTACTTAGAAGTAGTTACTTTTTTTCACATATGTACTTAGAAGTTGTTACTTTTCTTCATGTATAAATTATTTCTTAATATGATATCCTTAAGATTAAAGTTATAATTGTAAACATACTGGAGAGTTTCAATTGAATACAGAAAGAACATTTGATTGGAACTACAGAAATTAGCCTTATGCTATGAAATATACTTAATATAAATATAATTAATTTAATGAGATATATTTAATACATATTTAACTATAAATATACAATATATAAATATGTATTTATACATATTTGTATATAAACATATGTATTTGCACATATTTATTTTCTTTATATATTTTTTTGATATATCCATTTCTGAGAGGAGTGTATCACAATCTTCAAATATAACTGTTGATCTCTTTGTAACCGAGTAGGATCCTATGGGGCCTTCCTGGGACAGATCCCTCCCCCATATCCTCTGCTTTAGCTCCTTTCTGAAGTACCTATAGTATCTGATGCATATTTCCTCAGTTGTTTTACAGATGCTAAAACTCCCACCAAATAGAAGAAATTAACTACTTGATGACCATGAACACATAGCTCCCAGATCTACTGGTCCTTAAGGATAATGTTAACCCCTGTGACACTGCCCTGTTACCTCACAATCAACTGATCAGAGAATTGTATAAGAGCTGATCACATACCCTGGGTCCCTCCGTCACTTTGCCTTTAAAAATGCTTTGCTGAACCCCATTGGTGAGTTTGGGTATTTTGAGCACTAGCAGTCAGGGCACTAGCAGAAGGGCACTTGCTTGGTGCCCTTCAATAAACACTGCACTTTCCTTCACCACCACCCAATGTTGGTAGATTGGATTTATTGCACAAGGGCTAGTGGACCCAAGTTTGGTCTTGTAACATCTTTGTATTTTCATTTTTCTTGCAGTTCTCTAGTTTGTTGCTTGATGTGTTTTATAGCTATAATGTTAGGTATATATGTATTCATGATTTTCATATTCTCAGTATTATATTCTTCCTTAACCAGATGATGTTATTGTCTTAAAATTGCTTTAAAACATCAAAATCTATCCACCAAACTTTTTAGATTTATATTTCCCTGCTATATCTATTTCCATCCCTTTATTTTTAATATTTTTCTAATTTTTTAATGTGACATTTTAGACAATAATTGCCTTGTCTGGCAAAAGTGATAAGTATTTAGGGAAGAGACTAAATTCAGTGTAGTCTTTTATGCCCTTTTCAATATACTTAGTGTAGTATGTCTCAGACTGAAAAGCCTCTGGTTTTATCATTTGTATCTCTATCTTGGCATTGCTATTTTCCCAAACTATAGCTTTCTCCTCAGCAAGAGTCAGCTACTTTTGGTGTATGAAAGAGGTAAGGCACGATGGACTTCTCAAAGGCTAATAAGTCTATGTGCACCTGTTAACATCTTCCCACCCAAATCCTGTTTCAGAGCTGCTTTGGGTGCTGCTGTTTTCTACCTTGTGGCAACAAGGAATGCAAACAACACTAAAGACCTAATGGTAGAGAGAAGTGGGCATAAGTAGAAAGCTCTCTTCTAATTTACTTTTCATATGTGATAACTGGTCCTATTCCCTGAGATGAGTTTTGACACACAACTGAAAAGTCTCTTGTTACTGTGACTGTTCCTGGCACAGGACATTCATACAATTCAAAAGTTCTCTGTTAAATATAGTTTATTTGATAGAAAAGGATACAGAAAACTGTAGAGAACCAGAATCTTGGAGTACCTGAAGCTTCCTATTAAAAGTTTGCTTCTCTCATTTTCCCAGAAAATTCGATTTCCATGAGTGTACCAAAGAAAGGAAACATGAGGGAGGAAACACTGTCCAAAAAAAGTCCTGGCTGGGTTATCAATGGAAGCCTCCTGTGCACTATTACAAATGAGGTCCCTTGTTTTGAGAAGTACTGAGCAAAAATTCAGCTTGGAGAAGGCACTCTGAGTTTTATTTCACACTATTTTAGCATCACGCACCTGTTGGCCTGTGTTGTGCCATCATTCTGTGTCCTCAGAGGACTATACAGAACCAAGATATGTTCCGGTTCGCAGCTGTGTTAGCAAAACGAACTTAGTATACCTTTATCCACTATTCTTTTGGAAGTTCATCATTTTAGTGGTAATTGGATGTTCCCACCTATACCTCTACTCTGTCTGAATTGTTTTCTTAATATCTTATTACATTTAGAGTATAAATTCAAATGTACTTACATGTGTAAAAGGTTTTTTATTATTTGGTCACTGAGTTTTCTTTAAGCCTTACATATAATCATTCTTTCCCACCTGTTTGATCAGGAACTCCACGTCTTATGCAAGAAAGAAGCCTCAGCTGTCCTTCTATCTCTTATCAAGTACACTCTGGAGGCTGAGGGTGTGGTTAGATGTGAATGCCCAGGTATGCCCGACTTTAAATGCAACACAGGTTAACTCTCGCCTTCTTGTGTTTTGGATAGACTGTTGTAGCACAAATTCTAGTTCAACAGCTCTGCCATAAAGGGAGCAGCAATTTCCTGAAGAATGAATAAATCAAGCTGGCTCAGTAAGACTTGACTTATTGTCTTCTACCAAAGACTTCATTGCCTGCAACATCTGGGGACAAATATCCTCCTCTTAATCCCTTTTTGGCCGTATTTCACTCATGTTAAAGAGTATTTGTCTCTTTACTATACCAGCTATTGTTACAAAGGAACACCACAGTTAAAGTTAAAAATAACTTTCTCAGAGGTCGAGTAATTGTTTTACCACATACCAAGTCCACAAAAGTATTTTCAATCTAATATACATTGGTTGTGTGACTACACTCTCCAAGACACATTCTAGATTTTGTGGTTTCAAAAATAAATAAATGTAACCTGTGCCTTATGAAGATCATAGTCTAGAAGCAAGTAAGAAAAATGCCATAGCAGGTATACCATTAAAGAATAAGCACCCTGATGTTAAAGAAGCACCGTAAACAAAGAATGGTGAGATGTCAGGTAAAGGCACCATCAGTTCTGTCCAGGAGGGTTGTGAATTCGTCATAGAAGTGATAATATCCAGGTTAGTTCTGAACAGGTGATGACTATTACTTGGTAAAATAAAACTTGGCCTACACTAGAATATTTAAAGAGATTTATTTCTCTGGATGATGAGAAATGTGGAGATAGGTGGCTGCCAGCATAGTCAGTGAGCCACAGTTGTTGAGCAGTAAAGTCAGGCCCAGCATCTCTTTGATTCAATTGACCTCTTCATGCTTAAAAAAATGGACACTGCAGCTCCAGATAATAAGTCCCGATTCAGGACAGAACTAGATAGAAATCTCTAGCAAAATCTGCCCTTTTAGTAGAGAAAGGAATATTTTTCTACTGTGAGACAATTTTTATGTTCCACTGGTGAGAATTTAGCCACATGGCCATCTTGAGTGGAAAGGGGATTTGAGAAGAGCATGTCTAGATTTTCTAGCCTCTAAAGCAAAAGGCAATAAGGAAAAAGGTTAACGTGGTTGGTATGAATTAGCCAATCTACAGGGTCAGTCCAGTTGAGTAGAGATTCATCACACTGAAAAATAGAAAAAATGAAGTTTAAGGCCAAGAAAAAAATAAAAAGTGAGATTGAAGACAAGGAGACTTGGAAGTACAAGCACAGGAAATTTGATGTGAAAAGAGTAGGTATGAGAATGGAATTACACATGAATTCTCTAAATTCTATAGCATTAGCTGTGGTTAGTAGGATATATATTTGTATTAAAAATAAATTTGATATATCAGTTTTTAAAGGTTTATAGAACTACATAAGCCTTGTCTTTACTTTTCTTTCTCCCCCCTAACGATGGCTTAGAAAACTTTTGATTTTTTGTTTCTCCCCAAGGTACCACTGCAAACATCATGAGTAATATAGACCAATTTAATCAAAAATTTTGCATATTTCTTAGGTGTCAGACACTTTGCAAAGCACTGGAGTTATAAAATTAGACTGCATTCCGAAGAAGTCTTGAATTACGTGGTAACATATTGAAACCTAAAGCCATGTTCCAATTTTTAAGTGGTGCCGTAAAAGAACCTAATGTTTTATTAGTAATACTAAGTGACATTATGATTTTAAAGCCTTTTCCTTATGAAATTAAAGTCCGTGGTACCTTAGTAGAACCATATTCCATTTACAAATAAACTAAGCATGTTCTTATAATATGTTCATTATGATTTAATGTATTTATTAAATCAAGGTTTAGAATGGGAAAATGAAAGTGTAAAATTTCCATTTAAAAAATTAATTCATATTCAATAATTCCTCTGAAAAATCCAGAAAGGGAGAAAATAATCTTTTAGGCAATACATTTGGCAACATCAAGAGTTCTTTCACACTACCTTGATGGAAAGGGAGTTGGGGAGCAAGGAATACATATAGGAGAAACTCTGAGACGCAATTTAAGGACATTCAGAACAAAACCAAAGGGTTTTCCTTTAAAAAATTGGGTTGGATACTTAGGGAGAATACTATAAAAGCCACAAGAGGTTTTGTCATAGTCTAGAAATTCTATATTAATTTTCTAGGCTTGGAAATTAATTTTGTCAATATATTCTAGTGTGATGGAATTCTCTGGATCAGACTTACCTAACTACAAAAAGGTAGGGAAAAACATGAAAAGGCCAGTTTATTGATATAAATAAAATATAACTAAGCCTGGAGAAATGACAAGAGACTGAGCACTTTTTCATAATTAACAAATATGAACTGAAGGCCTATTCTGAGCCCAGTAGTGTTCTAAATGTGCATAACATGAAATCAAGATACTCAAATTTTCTCCTCACAGGAAGCTTACATTTTACGAAGGAGAGTCAAACTTAAAAAGTTTAATTAATATATGAACAAAAGAAAACATACTGCAATAAATACTATTAAAATAATTAAAATGAAAGAGAGTCATTGGATGGCTAATTTAAATTAGATTGCCATGGAAACTCTCCTTGAGGAAGTACCATTTTAAGTTAAGGTATGAATGAATGCCAAAAAGGATTGTATTGTAAAGTCAATAGGACAAGCATTATAGGCAGTAGGAATGTTGATGGAAAAATGCTATAGAAACATCTTGACAAATTTGTGAAAACAAAATATTCTAATGTGGCTAAAGCAGAGTGAATGAGACATAGTGTGGTATGAGATGAGGATGGAGAGGTAAGCAAGAGCTGATGACTTAAGGACGTGGCCAGAATAAGCAGTAGATCTTTTTCCTAAGTGCAATGGGAAAGCTCTGGAAAATTTTAAGCAGGAAGGAGGCATAATAATGCATGTTTTAAAAAAGACTTTTCTAGCTGTTGTGTGGTAATCTGAATGGGAGCAAAAGTGAAAGCAGGGGCAACATTTAGGGGACTACTGTGGTATTCCAAGTCAGAGATGATGGTACTGTAGCCTAGAGAACTAAAAGAGGTGACGAGAAATCAATTCAAAATATGCTTTCCCAGGATATTGGAAAGGACATACAGATGAAGTGGGTGTATCAGTTAAGATGCTTTCAAATGCAAGAAATAAAATGTCTAATTGAAAGAGGCTTAAAAGACTCTCATATTACAACATATATGGAGGGAGATATTTCCAGATTTAGTAATTCAATCAAGCATCCATGATTATTCTGTCTCTTTATGTCTGCTATTGTCAAAATTATTGGCTGATATTTGTACATCTTACATATAAATGACAGAATATGGAAGAAATGATCATCTTTTTCTCCTTCTTTGCTTGCCTTTTAATGAAAATGATTTTCCTCCTGTAGCTCCCATGCACACTTACTTTAAGGTCCCATTGACTATGATCAAAACTCATACTTATATTCTATGATATTCTAAAGGGAACAGAAACAAGGAGAGTTCTGGCATGTTTAGCTTCTCTTGTGAGAAATGGACTGGTAGTCATAGATGAATATGTTATTCAAATTCTCCAACTGTAATGTTCCCTTAAAGAAAAAGTATTCTTTTCCTATGTATTACATAGCAGTGAGACTTAAGCTATACATCAAATCCCATTTTGCTATATAAATGGCAAAATATTTGTATGATGTTCAACAACAAGTGTTTTTCTGAAAAATATATAGATAACTACACATTAACCTTATTCTGACTTCACATCAGCACTTCTGTGTGTTAAGGACCAGCAGCTGCTTATGTCAATATAATGCTAAAAATATAATGCTTATGTCAATATAATGCTATAATGCTTATGTCAATATAATGCTATAATGCTTATGTCAATATAATGCTATAATGCTTATGTCAATATAATGCTATATGCTATAATGCTTATGCTATATATATGCATATATATAGCATATATATATGCTATATATATACTATATATGCTATATGCTTATGCTATATATGCTATATATGTCAATATAATGCTATAATGCTTATGTCAATATATGCTATATGCTATATGCTTATGCTATATATGCTATATATGTCAATATAATGCTATAATACTTATGTCAATATATGCTATATGCTATATGCTATAATGCTTATGTAAATGCTAAAAAAAAGAAGCAAAATTCCAAATAATGTTAAACTGTCCCCATATCTACTAACCAAAAATAGAATAAGCATATACTTTTTTAGTATCAGTGATACACTATTAATAAATGTATTTATTAAGAATATGAGACATGAATATATAAATGTTTATATATTAACATATCAATAATATACTATGTTTATTAAATGATATATAAGAAGTTAGTCCAGGATAATAATGAATGAATACACGATGTCTCAAACCTTAGTTACAAAGTCTGATTTAAGCTCTATCTATATAGAAATAGTTTATCAGGAAAAAAGAAGTCAAAGAATGTTTTAGTAAGGATCAAAAATTGTTACATAACATCACATCATTTAATACTTCTAAGATAATCTGTAGTTGAGTCACTAGCATATTCTCTTCATGATTTCAAAAACAGTTGATATTTTCAGCAATCAGGAAAGTTTTTCTTAATGTTTCCTGAGGTAAATTTGCTAACAAAATTAAAATGAATCTTTAAAGTAAGCAGCAGAATTTTGAAAAACTTTACTCTTCACAGACACAATTTTCCAAAAGACAACTATTAAGATACAACTCTGACTTATATGACATTCATATTACGATATGTCAAAAAACAACTGGTTGATGAGTCAATAAGTGAATGATGAAGGAATGAATATTCTCACAATGAAAATTCTCCTACCTGACTCTGATCAAGCCCAGACAGAAGGGAGAAGGCTTGTTTGTACATTATAATAAATATTCTGATTATGTGACCATTGGAAAAAAATGCTAATTTAAAAATTATTTTCTAGTACTGTAGTAGATTACTTTGAATAAAGGGAGAAAATTTCATGCTACTGGTTTTGAAGATCCAGTTCTCAGTGTGTCTGGGACATTACCATAGTAATTTTTAGAAAAACCTATAAAAGGTGGAGATACTCCATCAGTGAAACTTTTATTTTTCCTTGAACTGCTGTAGAACTGAAACTTGGACGAAAAATCTAAAAAAATTTTAAAAGAAGGAAGAAGAAATTCCTAAACCACTTAGGAGGTATGATTCTGATGCCAAAAGAGGAAAAATATCATGGTTAAAGTGTGAAGCAAATTCCTGAGTTCACTGTTACCCATGCATTTACTACTTTATAATTTTAAAATCAATTTCCCCACATAATAAGAATAGCAATAATCAAAAACACTAAACACACACATTTACACACACATCTTTAAACGTTATAAAACTGACCCCTGAATTTGAGCTTTTTTTTCTTTTGTTATTGTTTTTTTTTTTTTAACATCTTTATTGGAGTATAATTGCTTTACAATGGTGTGTTAGTTTCTGCTTATAATGAAGTGAATCAGCTATACATATATCCCCATATCTCCTCCCTCTTGCATCTCCCTCCCACCCTCCCTATCCCGCCCCTCTAGGTGGTCACAAAGCACCAAGCTGACCTCCCTGTGCTATTAAACTGATTCAGAAGATAGTGTTCACACCCTATCAATATTTGTGGGTTGCAACAAAAGCAGGGAAATTTAAGCAGTTAATGCATATATTAGACAAAAAAGGATCTAAAATCAATAATCTAAGCTTCCATCTTCACAAAGTAGAAAAAGAAGAGCAAATTTAATCTAAAGTGAACAGAAGAAAAGAAATAAAAGAGCAGAAATCAATGAAACTGAAAACAGGAAATTAATAGAAATAGATCAATGAAACCAAAATCCAGCTCTTTGAAAAGATCAACAAATCAAAAGCCTCTAGCTAGGTCAATATATTACAAAAAGAGGACACAGATTACTAATATAAAAAATGAAAGTTGGGACATCACTATGGATATCATGAACATTAAAACCATAATAAAGGAAGAATGCGAACAACTCTGTGCCCACAAATTTGATAACTTAGGTGAAGTGGACAAATTCCTTAAAAATACAACCTTCCAAAACTCACACAAGAAGAAGTAGATAATTTAAATAGACCTATATCTATTAAATAAATTGAATCAACAATTAATTATGTACCAAAACAGAAAGCAGCAGGCCCAACTGGATTCACTTGTGAATTCTACTAAACATCTAAGGTATAAATTATACCAATTTTCTACAATCTCTTACAAAGATAGAAGCACAGAGACTACTCCCTAGCTCATTTTATCAGCATTACCCCATTACCCCACTATGAAAAATCAAACAAAAATATTACAAGAAAAAACAAACAAAAATCTACAGACCAGTATCTCTCATGAACATAGATGCAACTATCTTCAACAAAATATTAGCATATTGAATCCAATAATGTATAAAACAAATTACAATGCCATGACCAGATGCTATTTATCCCAGTTATGCAAGACTGGTTCATCATTCCAAAATCAATTATATAATCCATCACATCAATCGGCTAAAGAAGAAAAATGACATTATTCTATTAATATACACAGAAAAAGCATTTGACAAGATTCAAAACCCATTCACATTAAAAACTCTCAGTAAACTAGGAATAGAGGGAAATTCTTCAACTTAATAAAGAATATCTATAAAATAATCTTACAATTAACATCATACTTAAGTGTGAGGAGCTCAACACTTTCCCACTAAGATCAAGTGCAAAGCAAGGATTTCCCCTCTCACCACAGCTTTCCCACATTTTACTGGAAGTCCTAGCTAATGCAATAAAATAATAAAATGAAATAAGAGGTATATAGATCATGAAGGAATAAATAAAATTGTCTTTGTTTGCAGTTGCCATAATTGTATATATAGAAAATTTGAAAGAATTGAAACAAATTTTAAAAACCTCCTGGAAATAATGTGCTTAGTGCAAAGTAGCAGGATACGGGGTTAATATATAAGATTGAATTGCATCCCTATATACTAGCAATGAACAAGCAGAATTTGAAATAAAAAACAATAGCATTTACATTAGCACCCAAGAAAATGAAATGCTAAGGCTTAGATCTAAAAAATATATTTAAGATCTGTACAAGGGAAATTAAAAACTCTGATGAGAAGTATCAAAAAACTAAATAAATGGAGAAATATTCCATGTTCATAGATAGGAAGACTCAAAATTGTTAAAATGTTAGTCCTTCACAACTTGATCTATAGAGTCAATGAAATCCCAGTCAAAATCCCAGCAAGTTACTTTTGGATATCAAAAACCTGATCCTAAAGTTTATATGGAGAGGCAAATGACCCAGAATAGCCAATATAATATTGAAAGAGAAGAAAAAAAGTATTGGAGGACTGCTACTACTCAACTGTAAGACTTATTATAAATCTACAATAATCAGGACACTGTGGTATTGGCGAAAGAATGAACAAATAAATCAACAGAATAGAAAACCCAGAAATAGATCCCCATTTATATAATCAACTGATCTTTGACAAAGGAGCAAAGGCAATGCAATGGAGCAACAGTAGTCTTTTCAACAAATGGTGTTGGAACAACAGAACATTCACATATAACAAAAGTTAACTCAAAATGGAGCAGAGACCTAAATATAAAGTAAAATACAAAACTATAAAACTTCTATAAGATAGTAGGATAAAAACCTAGATGATTTTAAATATAGAGATAATTTTTTAGATGTAAGGCACAATCCATGACAAAAATAATTTATAAGCTGGATTTCATTAAAATTAAATATTTTTGCTCTTTGAAAAACACTGTCAAGAGAATAAAAAGAATCCACAAACTGGGAGAAAATATTTGCAAAAGACACATCTTATAAAGGACCTCTATCCGAAATATACATATAATCTTGAAACTCAACAAGAAAACAATCTGATTAAAAAATGGGTAAGAGATCTTAACAGACACCTCAACAAAAAACATAGAGAGATAGTAAATAAGGACGTGAGAAGATGCTCTACATCTTGTATCATCAGAGAAATGCAAATCAGTACAATATTGTGATACCATGACACCTATTAGAATGCCCAAAATCCAGAATACTGACAAAACCAAATGCTGGCAAGGATGTGGAGCAATAGGAACTCACATTCACTGGTGGTGGGAATGCAAAATGGTATAGCCAGTCTGGAAGATAGTTTGACAATTTCTTACAAAAGTAAACATACTCATACCATATGATACAGCTATCATGCTCCTTGGTATTTACCCAAAGGAGTTGAATAGTCACGACCACACAAAAACCTGCAGGCAGATATTTATATCAGCTTTTTTCATAATTTCCAAAACCTAGAAGGTATCCTTCAGTAGATGAATGGGTAAATATACTGTGCCACCCCCAAACAATGGAATGCTACACAACACTAAAAAGAAATGACCTATCAAACCATGAAAAGACATGGAGGAAATGTAAATGTATATTATGAAAGAAGCCAGTTTGAAAAGGCTACATACTATCTGATTCCAACTATACGACATTCTGAAAAAGGCAAAACTATGGAGACAGTAAAAATCAGTGGTTTCCTCGGTTGGGGGTTGAGAGGGATGAATAGGCAGAGCACAGCAGATTTTTTATTGCAGTGAAACTACTCTGTGTGGATACATGTCATTATACCAAACCCACGTCCAAACCCATAGAATTTACACCACCAAGAGTAAACTAATGTAAACTATGGACTTTAGGTGATACAACATTAATATTGGTTCATTAATTTAACGTACCACTCTGGTGAAGGAATGTTAATAACGAGTAAGACTATGTAATATGTGTGGGGGTAGGTGTTAATATGGGAAATCTAACTCTGTACTCATTTTTGCTGTAAACGTAAACTTACTCTAAAAGATAAAATCTCTTAAGGAAAAAAAATAATAAAGGTAGTGTTTTTCCACCTGAGAATATCTTTTTGGTTTTAGTCAGTTATACTCAATTGCTTTGTACATACATACTTCATAAAATATACCTTGTTTGGTAAACTGATAGGCTCTCTTTCCATGTTAAATGCTAAAATCTTTTCTTGGTGTACCACAGTAAATGTAGGACTAGATGACACAGCATTTGCTTCTTTGAGTCACAAGGCACCTTGCTGTTCAGAGATCAAATGCAAATAGCAACAGTGGAAGTTCAGGCCACTGGAATTGTTTATTTAGTCTTTTTTATTTTTTTAACAGAAGAGATTTTTATTTTAATTTTATTTATTTTTTATTTTTTTGGCTGCGTTGGATCTTCGTTGCTGCGCACGGGCTTTCTCTAGTTGCGGCGAGCCGGAGCTACTCTTTGTTGTGGTGCCCGGGCTTCTCATTGTGGTGGCTTCTCTTGTTGTGGAGCACAGGCTCTAGGAGAGCGGGCTTCAGTAGTTGTGGCTCGTGGGCTCTAGTGAGCAGTCTCAGTAGTTGTGGCTCATGGGGTTAGCCGCTCTGCGGCATGTAGGATCCTCCCGGACCAGGGCTTGAACCCATATCCCCTTCACTGGCAGGTGGATTCTTAACCACTGCACCACCAGGGAAGTCCCTAGTCCTTCATTTTTTTTTACATGAGTTCTATTGATGCTGTTACACTCTCATATGCCCAAACAAGATCATTGAAGCTGTCATATTCTGATATTCAGAGTAATTTCTTGAAATATTTCTAGGCAAAGGGACTCAGTTGCAAACTGGACTTCCATTGTTTCTGAATAGTTTCTCTGCAACATTTTAGCTTCTGTAGTATGAGACTTATAAAACATATACTTCAAAAAAGAATCTCTACATAGTATTCATTTTAAGTTCACACACAAAATATCAGCATTGCCCGTGGTTAATGACCTCCTATCTTTATATCTATTGATTATGTTTCCTGATTTATTTTTCTCTCTTGAGTATCCTCCAGCTAAATTCACCTTTTCTCACCCCAAAATTATTTTTCTTCAGTAAGTGACCCTGCTATTATTTCTTGCAGGCATGGAGATTTTCATCATCTCCATGGATATTCATATATATGAATATATATGAAAGGATAGGCCTCTCAAGTATTTTTGTTCCTAAAAATTATCCATGTTTTGCAGTAGGAATTTTTCATTTCATTAGCAGTAAATACTGTGTGACCCGTTTTAGCATACATAAAAATGCATCCCTTCCTATTGCATTTATGCATTTGGCCAAATGCTTTCACATTGCAGTTAAATACAGTATATTAGTTGACTAGATTTAGCAGAAGGAGGGAATTAAGTTGTTTTTTTTCTGTTGCATATGAATAAAAAATTCATTCTGCAAAATATCTAGTTTGAATCATGTTTTTTGATTGTTGCTGTTTTCAAAGACAATAAAGTAAGTTGGCTGAAACTGTCAGAGAAAATTTATACATAGAAAGCTGTACACCTGTGACTTTGCAGATTTTTACAGGTACTGTTTACAGGTACTGCTTCTTCAGCTCTTCCCTTGGTTCTCTGTATCACCAGCTCTTCTCAGCCTCTTAGTAATAACTTAAATGGCACCCAATCAGAAAGACCTTCCCAAGGAAAATAACACAAAATGGCTCTCTTGTATCATGTTTTATAATGCTTTCATTTACATAATTACCTACTGTGCCTTTCTCACACCCTAATGTAAAGTTCCTGTCTGATACCTAGTTTTTATCTTATTCACCGTTATATCCTCAAAACTTAGAGTACCTAGTATATAATAGGTTCTCTACAAATATCTGTTGGAAAAAGAAAAAAAAAAAAGGAAAGAAGAAAATACTGTTCTACAGTTTGATTTCTTTCCTTTTACTTGTTTTAAAATGTAGTAGACTAAATGGTGGTCCCAGAGATTTCAGGTTCTAATACCTGAAACCTGTGCATGTTACCTTACATAATACATTTTTTGCAGAATGATCCTAGATTATCTACGTGGGCCCTTAATGCAATCACGCGTGTCCTAATAAGAGAGGAAGAGGGATATTAGACATTCAGAGGAGAAGGTGATGCGAAAACAGAGGCAGGTAACGAATTGAGGGGCTACAAGCCAAGGAATGCCAGCAGCCAACATAAGCTGAAGAAGCAAGGAATGAATTCTCCCCTAGAACCTCCAGAGGAATCGTGGTCCTGTCAACACCTAGATTTTGGCCTAACAAAACTGAGTTTGGATTTCTGGGCTCCAGCACGTGAAATAATAAATATCTGTCACTTTAAACTACTATTTTGTGGTAATTTATTAAAGCAGCCATAAGAAACTAATACATACCCTATTTAAAACATAGAAAAAATAAAAATAGTAATTTAATTCCTATGTATTCTTACCCAAATGTAATAAATATCAATATTTATCGTATATGATTCAGATGTTTTTAAAGACATGAAACAATAAAGCTATAGTACTACTCTTCTCACACCACCCCAACTCCCCAAGGACAGGCACTACCTTGAAGTAAGTTTGAATTCTTCCCATGCATGTTTTCATATTTCACTATGCATTTAGGAATCTCTAATTAACATATAGTATTGTGTTAAATTTTAAGTCATTGTTAACATAAGTACCATATCATTTATGTCATTATTCAGTGTTTAGTCACTAAACATTATTTTTCCAAAATGTTTCATCTAAATTCCTGTAGTTCTAGTTCACTCATTTTAAATGTAAGACCATTTTGTATCATAAGACCAAACATCTATTTATTTTCTTTTGATGAATATTTATGTGGTTTCTAATTTGTTTTAATTGCAAGCAATGCAACTAACATCTCTGAGCAGGTTTTCTTGGGCATTGTTTGAGACTTCCTCCAGCAAATATTCTTATAAGTGGCTTTGCTGAGCTGTTTGAAAAGCACATATTCAGCTCTATTTGCTATTGCCAAATTACTATGCAAAATGATTATACCACTATGGGTACATGACTGTTTCTATTTCCACATTCTGCATAAAATGGTACCTCATAATTTAAAAAATATTTGCATTTCCCTAATTACAAATGATATTGGATCTTTGCAGATCTGATTGCTTGCACTTTGGATTTTTTAAGTTTTCAGTAAATATCCTTTGGCCCTTTGTGCGTTTGTGTGTGTTGGGGGGTGGGAGGGGAGGAGGTATGTATGTTACTATTTTTAGCAGTTATTTATATGAGTAATACTTTTATTTAGTTTTATGTTTAAACTGTCTTCTAGAAATCTGCTGTCTATGCTTTACTTTTTTGGGGTTTTTTTTTTGTTTTTTTTTTGCGGTACGCGGGCCTCTCACAGTTGTGGCCTCTCCCGTTGAGGAGCACAGGCTCCATACGCGCAGGCTCAGCGGCCATGGCTCACGGGCCCAGCCGCTCCGCGGCATGTGGGATCTTCCCTGACCAGGGCACGAACCCATGTCCCCTGCATCGGCAGGCGGACTCTCAACCACTGCGCCACCAGGGAAGCCCTATGCTTTACTTTTTAATCAGGTCTTTTCTCATATGTAAGATTTTAAAAAATTTTAGTGAAGACTTCTTGTGGTTTATGGGGTTTTTGCACTTTATAAAACTATCCCTATATATGTTTGAAGCATTAAAGCTTAGTTTTTTACATTTAAATCTTTAATCCTTCTGGAAATTACTTTATGAATGATGGAGTAAAGATTTCATTTTATTATTTCACATGATTAGAAAAATTTTCCACCATAATTAACTGATTTTATTTGAATCAATTCAATGGGTACTAGGAGGGCTTAAAATATAGCTATTTAAAGAATTTAAAAAAATAAAAGTAAAATGTGGTGCCCCAAATCCTTAAGTAAATTTTTGGTTTAATCCTCTACCTTCTGAAGCAATACTCCAGGACACTCCAGGCATTGGCATACATTTGTCTTCCCTTCTATTATTGACATACAGTATAGAGGATCCTGACTTAAACAGAAAACACTGCCTGAAGAAAATAGAAAAGTTCAACTCTAAGTCAGTATTTAAAAGTGACAAGCATCTCTCTTGAAATTCTTTACTAATTATAATTCAACCTGCAGGAAAGTTTTATACTGACAAGTAGTTACGATGATTTCTAAATGTCAAATCTGCCATGGTAATGCTAAGACTTCGTTCATTAAACAGTTTCAGGTACAGGTAATAGAGTCCTGAGTAAGAACATCAAGGTTCCTGAACCAAACACAACAAAGAGGGAAGATAGACTATAATTAGGTACATTAACAAATAAGACTTATTTTAGCTATTAATAGATGCTACAAATAACATAAAACCAATTGATGTGATGGAGAGGGATGGGGGTAGGATTCTTAGGTTGATCAGGAAAGAAGTCTCTGAGGGAGTGACAACTGACCTGTGATCTCAGTGACCGGAAGGAGTCTGTCATGCTAGACATGAGGACAAAATGCTCCAGGATGAGGGAATACCATGCACAAATAACAGACATGGATGTGCTCAAGGAAGAATAAGAAGGTTAGTGTGACTGGAACACATGAAACCATAAACACATGAAGTCAAAGAGGTGTATATGTGTAAGGAATACTAGTTTTACTCTAAGTGCAGTTTGAAGACCTTGGGTGGTTTTAAGTAGGGACGTCGATTGGTTTAGCTTATGTTTCAAAAGACCCTTCAAGCCTTCTGTTTAGTTCAGTCAGTAGAACGTGAGACTCTTCAAAGACCATTCAAGATAATAATAGATGAATGTATTATAGGAGACAAAAGTGGCCTGAGTGAGCAATTAGGACGTTGTTGTAGATTTTATAATATTCTAGGCAGAAAAATTGGAGTCCTGGACTAAGGATAATTGTAATAATAGTATAAATGTACATACATATATTTGATAAATATATATACATATATTTGATGTGGATATATATATATATATATTTGAGATAAAATTTGAAGGTGGCACTAAGATGACTTGCTAATGAAGGAAAGAAATTTGGAAGAAGGGAAAGAAGGAAATCTAGGACGGCTTTGTGGTTTGGGGCTTAAAAACAGTTTTATGACTGCCAGATTGTCACCACATTTCTTGGTAAAGGGACAGGAAATTTTCTGGCCACTTATCACCTTTAAAGCATAACCCACCGTACTCTTTGGTGTGAAGTCAAGCTATGAAGTAAGTCAAAAGGCAGCTACATCTACAAGATGACTTCAAGAACACTGTAAATGGAAATCACTAGCATCTGTTGAGTGTCTTCTATATGCTATGACTCTGCCATACCCTCTTTACAGTTTTCTTCTAATCTCTAAAACAACCCTTAAGTTAGATATTGTGTTCTCCATCTTAAAAGAGAAATTAGAATTCCATAAAAAGTAAGCAATTTTCAAATTTACAAAGCAAATGCTACAGCCCAATATTAAAATTAGATTTGCCTGATTTAGTACTTTTCCCTCACCATACTTACATTTACTCAAAGGTGTCTTTTTAACAGCTGGGGGTTTTTTGTTTGTTTGTTTTGTTTTTAAATATCTTTCCATTGGGTCTGAAATTCCAAACATCAAATGTACTCTTTTGAAAAAGATATGAAAGCAGGGAATTGCCTTGAGAAAAAAATGTTAAAGGTACATGTTCTTTTAAAATATCTTATATTCCTTTATTTTAAAAAAAGGGATAGTAATTGCTTCATAAAAATGTTTTCTTTATATAAAGTAATAATTTTAAAATCTATCCCACTATTTGTCACAATAGCTATTTATATTATTTACCTAAAATGGTGTACAAGACTCTTTCATGAAGGATACCCCATTAATTGTTATTGCTATTAATTGTAATAATATTTAACCATATATTTCTACCAAAATAATTGCAGTTTAGATAATCAATGGAAAACCACCAAAGGTAGACAACTCTGAGTGGGGATTGTCTCCTGTTAAAAGAGTTTATGTCTGGGTCTTCTCTGGTGGTGCAGTGATTAAGAATCCGCCTGCCAATGCAGGGGACACGGGTTCGAGCCCTGGTCTGGGAAGATTCCACATGCCACAACTACTGAAGCCCATGAGCCTAGAGCCCATGCTCCGCAACAAGAGAAACCACCGCAATGAGAAGCCCACACACCGCAACGAAGAATAGCCCCCACTCGCCGCAACCCGCACTCAGCAACGAAGATCCAACGCGGCCATAAATAAATAAATAAAATTTATTAAAAAAAAAAAAAGAGTTCATGTCTACTAGAGGTTGGGCAACAATTTAAATTCATAAACCATGCTTTGGACAAATTTAAGATCATTTCGCCATTATTGATGTGTACAGCATTTACTATAGGTATCTAATAATTACAGTTATGAACTACTTTCGAGAAAAACAATTTTTCATAAAAAATTATAACAATTCAGCTTTCATGATCCATCTAGTTTTTTCAAGGTATAATACTTTTGACAATAAAAATACTTTTCAATCTCTCGATGTAGTTGGGATTCAATGCCAATGAAAACAATATTGAAAATAAAATTCTTACTTAACTACATTCAAATTTGAAGTATACAGTTCAGAGGGGGTGGATTTGGGCTCGCCATTGTTTTTTATTTTTCAACCTTATCCCTGAAAACTATAAACAAAAAAGTTGAATTTCCAGTTGGCATCATTCACCTACACTACAATATGCGTTTTCTCCTTTTCTCTTACTTTGTAGCAAAGAAAAGTTTATAAAACTTTTTTTTTAAGTACTAATCTAGAGAATTAAAAGATAATTTCAAAAATTTTAAAGGATTTTTATACAAATTATTCATATAGAATGTATGTACAGAACCAATATGATTGGAGTACCTACTGCTTGTTTTATTTGTACTTATTCTGTTTATAAGGAAGTTTTGAGAAATGACTGTTACTCATAATAACATCATGCATATTCATAAAGTAATATTAAAGGATTATTTTCATGGTGTCATTATTTACCATTTATGCAGCAAGGCTTGATGGTCTCTGTATCTATAAATAATCTAAAAATTGCAGGCTTTGGTGAATAAATTAAGTCATTTAAAAAGGAAAACTGGAAAAGAATACAGAATACTAAATATCACATATATATTGTTTAATAGTTAGATTGTAATTTATATTGAGAGGGAGAATGCAATTCTTTGTATTAATTCCCTATCTGATCTTATTTCATCTCTCTTAAATGCTGATGAGTGTGTCAGAATATACATGTGTGATGGGGCAAAGTATGTGAATTCCATTCAGTTAAACAACAAAGTAAATTTTTCAAAAATTCCAAAAGATTTATAATTACTAGCCCTCTCAATGCCTGTCATAATGGTTTGCCATCTAAAACAGATGTTGTATTTGCTCATTCAAAAAAATTTTTTAAACAGGTAGGTTGAGTAGAAGAAACTTTCTCATTAAAAACAAACAGAGATTATTAAAGTATCTTTTGAGTGTAGTAAAAATTTGTAAAATATTTTAGTTGAAAGAACTTTCCTCTGAATGGCTCCAGAACTAGCAAAATTGAGGTATGTGGCATATGGGATACAAAGAACTCAGTGATATATCCTTGGTAACTTATAATTTGCTAATTAACTTAATTATTATTAATACATAATATAATATTATTACATATATAAGATTATAATGTATAATAATGTGTGAATTATTATATATTATATGGATTATAAAATATAATCCATATAATATATAATTCTATACAACACAAACTTCTCCTAATAATGGGTCAATGTATTCTAAGCTTCAATTCTATCATTGATTTATTAAGTTAAGATAACCACCTGCTATCTTTTTAACTCACTTCCTCTCCAACTGCTCAGAACCTTCAGCTTTTATTCTACTAGCCTTCTACTTTCCTTGACCATACCTCACATTTCAAGGTCCTGATTAAAATCACCCCTTCTTACATTTCCACTCAGTACCCTTATCCAGTAAGACTTCAAAGTTTGTCAAATCCAACTGTTTACTTAAGCTATGTGTCCACTCAACAGTCAACAGCTGGAGACTAATAGATAACTATACTGAGTCTTTATCACTTTAAATTCTTGATCACCAACTTCAAGTGAACTACTCACCAAACAGCTGCACTAATCATTCTTCCTGATGACTACTTTATAGCTTCTCTTTCTCCTCATACATGCATATTATCCTCCACCCCCACTCTTGATGATAATCCTACTAAATATTTAATTGAGAAAATGTAGGGGGTGTGGAATCAAAAGACTTCCACTGACCCTGACCAACCACATGTATGAATCTGTGCTGGGACCACATGCTCTGCTTTTTAGCTAATTATAATGCTATGGGTTAAAGTGCAGGCCCACTAGATCAATTCTCCTTTTCTATAAAAGGTCCGGGTTTTTTGTTTGTTTGTTTTCTCACTTTTTATTTTTCCTCTAATCTCCTCCTTAAATAGAACTGCAATTTTGGAGGAGAGGCAAAGGAAGAGAAAACAAGAAATTTCTTTTCTTGTAATATTGTACTAATATTATATACTATCATGGTATAGTATGGTATTGTACTGTACTAATATTATATTCTGACTTCTAACTCTCTGGGCCTTGCAGATATTAAAACTCCTTCTATCCTGGACAGCTTTCAAGGCTCTTCAGAAGTTCCCTGCTGGGCTCTTCTAACCAAAAGATCCCTTGATATGTCTGATACCTCTTCTTCAGCTAGACACTTTTATCTCAGGTTCACTCTCAGATGTTAACTCAGTTTCCTCACCATCCCAGGCAGTTTTCTTTGATAGAACATAAAAAGTCTCTATGCAAGATGCCACTTCCATTTTGCCTACCTCTGGTCCATAGAAAATGGTCATATATTTCTTGTCATCGGTGAGAATGTTGAAGGCCTATTGCAGCCCTCAGGTTTCCCCCTTCTGTTCTGTCACAACCACATTAGCTATATCAGGTGTCAGTCCTAGGGTCATCCAACTGCAGGGAATGCAAATCAGGCTTCAGGGAATACTTCAGGTTTCAGGTGACTCTTTAGGGACTCTTCTCTTGTCTCTCATTTGTACTCACAGTTTAGTGTTCTTCTATTCTGGTTGCTATGTTGTGTAACAAAACATTTTAAAACTTACAAGTAAATAATTCATGTTATTGTGCTAACAGACTTGGTGGGTCAGGAATTTAGATGGAGCACAGTGGGATGACCTTTCTTGTTCCATGATATCTGGAACCCCATCCTGGGAACACTTGAAGGTGGGAAGTGACTTGACCATTGGGGTATAGAATCATCTGGAGGTGTTTTCAGTTACATGCATAGCAGTTGATACTAGCTACCAACTATGACCTCTCTTGAAGTTTTAGACAGACACCAAATTTTACCTTTTCTGGTGTCCTGCATATGGTTGGATTTTATACATTGTGGTTTAGGCTCCAAACTGATTACCCAGCTAAAAAGGTGGAAGTTTCATTAGCTTTTATGGCATAGCCACAGAAACATAAAGCATCACTTCTGCCTCTTTCTGTTGGTTGCAAGTGAGTCACTGCTCAGATTCAAGGAGAGAGAATTAGACTTTGCCTCTAGACAGCAAGTATCAATGTTCTAAAGGGGCATTTGGGAAGAGAGAGATTATTGTGGCCAACTTTGAAAATACCATATACTACATTTTCTCTTAAGGTAATTTTACTAACTACATCCTTTCATCAAAATACACATCCTGGCTTTTTTTTTATAATCTTGATCTGAATGATAGGTTCAAGTGTCATTGAATATGTTATTATGCATTTCTTTGGTAAATTATAAATCTTTAAGTGTCACCTAACTTTGGTATGACACATCTTGTTATACAATTTTAACATCTAATTATAGAAAAGGATAAAAAGAAGTAGCTCTTCCACTGTCTTCTGTCACCTGGTAACAACCATCCCGCATCAACCTCTCTACACACGTGAGTAAAGAAACCTCCAGATGATTCTCAAAATGAAGCTGCCTTTCTCAGCCACAATAATAGGAAATTTTCCTTTTGCAGTTTTTAAGTGGTAGAGGAAGAACTTGGTCCTTTGAGCTGGAACTTCTAAGTTTTAGTCCTAAGGACCTTACAATCATAACAAGAAATTTACAAAATAGAGAAACAAATAGTGTAATTTAATGATTTAAGTAGTTAAATAGCTTTCTCTTTGATAAGATATACAGAATACAGCAACAACCTGAAATAGTTTTGTAATTATCTGAAGTGCTATGAAGCCAAGAGACCTGAATTTTCTATATGATCATTTAAAAGATCACCTCTATTACAAGAAAAGTTGCATTTGTACAGATATTTCTCCTAGCAAAAGTTTCCTTTTTAATTATGGATTTCATCTCTGCTGTATGTGTTCATTATGACCTGATTATGTGAAAAGCGTGTTTGTATGTCTGTGTCTATAGTATCCTATGAGAAGAGAGATCTGAAAGGCTTCAGAAAGAGTTAACACAATACTCAACTCTCACTTACATAAGGCTAATAAATGAAAGAGTCTGATAATTGCAAAAGTTCTACCTAGAATAGAACATTGTTATCCTACATATGGTACTATTTACAGCTGAACAATCTAATTTTTGGAAAATAGGCATAAATATTATATATTCTGGAGATAACAATTTTAAAAGCTGTAAGGTAAGACCACCCTGTGGGTCTCTCTTAAAGAAAGAAGATATTCTGATTTTTCTTTTGTCTTAAAAGACTAGATCTGAAGACAGAAAACACAGCTTCAGGAGGTATAACTTACCTTAGAGGAGGGGCATACCATGCCTTAGTTCTCGCAGCTACACTCTGAGCAGTGTAGACCTGTCTAAGTGCATTCCCAGTGAGTAAAGTTAAGCTGGCGTTAGCCATAGGAGGCAGACCAAGAGCTGGGCTAGGAGAGACATTTCCCAGACATTTTGAAATGTGGGACTGGATCTAAGAGTAACCATAATTAGAAATAGCTGAATCTCATCCTCTCTGTTGGAAAGCAATTTGTTATCTCTGATCTTATTTAAAGTTTTGCTTTTATTAACTGTTACTGGAGGGAGTCTAGGAAAGTGTTTCTCCTCAAACTTAAAGTACAGGAAGAAAAGAAATAGAGCCCTTAGGAAAGGTGGGCCAGGCAGTCCTGAAGTTGATTTGAAATAGAGTATTCAATAGCCTGTGGACAGACTGGAAAGCCATTATCTAGAGACTGCTTTCTGTTAAAGCAAGTGACAACCAAGAAATATTTATCTAACATGTAGGTTTTGGAAGGTAAACCTCAAAGCCTTCAATTTTCCATTTTAATCTAGATGTTAAAAAAATTGATATAAAATCAAAACATGTTCTTTGGAGTTATGGAAATAACCACCAAAATAAATAAACGCATATAGGAAAAATGGCTCTGTAAGGAAAATGGAATAAAGATTTGAACTCCTATAAGTTATATAAAGTTATATGAACTTCTTTAACTCTTATACACACACACATACACATATTGTTTTTATAAAAATAAACAATTAGAACCAAATACAAAAATAATTCAGCAGCTCAATTTTATACAAGATCTGATGAGGCCAGGTGACATTTGAATTACATATCTTTTGATATGCAGAAGTGAGTGAAGGAAGAATTGGGCAGAAGAAACCATTTCAGGAATGGAATTGAGGAGAGAATGTGGGAAGAAGTTGTTTGGTTAGATCACACTATGTAAAATAGAAAAGTGAAAGGTAGGATTAGAAAGTAGAATGAGATTCAATTGATAATAGGTGGGATTAGAAAGTAGAATGAGATTCAATTGATAATTTAAGGACTATAAATTTCTTCAATAACCATAAGAAAGACATTAAATGTTGTTAGGTGACAGAGCAACATGCTTATGGATCTTCTTTAGAGAGATTAAAATGATAGCATTATGTAAGAAGATTTGGGGATAGGAGGGATCAGAAGCAGAGATGCTACTTAAAAACATATTTTAATCATTCGGTAAATAAAATGGATTCCAGAATATGCTAAAGATAGAAAGGTTAGGGAGGAGACTTGGATGTTATTGTAGAGGTACGATCAGTAAGCCTGGATATCTGGAATCATCTAGAAAAAAAGAAAGAGTATCTGAAGTGATTCTAATATTTTAAAGCTAAGATAACTCAAAACTGGAGATTCCAAAGTAGAAACAGAAAATGGAGGAGAAAGAAATATTTGGGGAATAATTAGGAGGGGCGGGAAACTGTAGTTAGCTTTTGGTACATTTGATTTTGAGTTTCTGGCAGAACAACCAGATAAAGTTTTTTTTCACTAAGCAGTTGGAAATCTAAGTATAAACCTCTTTTATGTTCAGCCTTTTTCTTGAAATGAAATACAGAATATTTCTTAAAACTATTAATAGTTATCCTAAACTGCTTAGAGAATGCAATCATAAAAATAAAATACCAATTGCTACTCCTAAAGCTAATTCCCATTAAGTATTGAAAAATATGAAATGAATGAGTTACATAATTTTATTGTACCAGATATTTTTGTCTATGTTCACAGCTCTATTAGTCTAGGTTAGGCAATATTCTATTATGGAAAAACAATACTCTATAAAACACAACACTCCCGAAAGCAGTTAGTGTAAGGGCATTCAGATTGAAGGGCAGTTTTTAATACACACTTAAAAGAGGATTATAATTTTACATATATAAGATTATGAATCATTCATCCTTTCAGAGTAAAAGAAAAAGTCCTGTTTTATGGCTTAAATTTCCATCTATATACTGTTGACTTACAAATTGCATATCTGGCCTAGACAGACTTCTCTCCTGCATTCCCTACACATCTGTCTAACTGCTTTCTTGAAACATGTAATTGGATTTCTAAAGCTAGTGTTCATATAAGTTGTCTTAACTGGGACTTCTGAAAATAAAAATGGTGCTAAAAGTAAAAGAATAAAATACACACAAAATTTAGAGGACTCCTTTACAAAACCATTCAATACTATCAAAGGGCATTTATGTTCATTTACAAAGTAATTCTTCAAAGGTTCAAATATCTCTACATGAACATCAAAGAGAGTAAACATCACTATTCTTGGAGATATTTTTGTCTCCAACAGCAGTTTTTTGTTTTTTTTTAATTTTATTATTATTTTTAACATCTTTATTTGAGTATAATTGCTTTAAAATGATGTGTTAGTTTCTGCTTTATAACAAAGTGAATCAGCTATGCATATACATATATCCTCATATCTCTTCCCTCTTGCATCTCCCTCCCTCCCGCCCTCCCTATCCCACCCCTCTAGGTGGTCACAAAGCGCCAAGCTGATCTCCCTGTGTTATGCGGCTGCTTCCCACTAGCTATCTATTTTACATTTGGTAGTGTATATACGTCCATGACACTCTCTCACTTTGTCACAGCTTACCCTTCCCCCTCCCCATATCCTCAAGTCCATTCTCTAGTAGGTCTTCCAACAGCAGTTCTGACACCAAATACTTGAAC
The DNA here is from genome assembly GCF_963455315.2 of Globicephala melas. NCBI lineage: Eukaryota > Metazoa > Chordata > Mammalia > Artiodactyla > Delphinidae > Globicephala > Globicephala melas. The sequence continues at coordinate 54,657,017 of NC_083330.1, forward strand.
TACAGTCAATTTACTATGTGATATGTAGCATGTATATGTATAGGTAAATGCATTTAATTCCAAAGTTTTTAACTTAGTAACTTTTACAATTTTTAATCTTTTAGATTTTCTGCACCAAAATTTGTTTTCCTAACATCACTTCATTCTATTTTAAATGTTGAACCATTTAGTTGAATTTATAACAATAACCACAATTTTGTCAGATATTTCATCTGATCACTATAAATGGTCAACATTTTTACTTTTATCTTATGAATTTCAATGAAAAAAATCAAGCCATTATTAGAATGTTTTTTTCTATCTGAAGTATTTAAAGTCTTTGATATAAAACTGGCATCATCTAACTGTGAAGTACTTCTGTTAATGGAGCTATCACTTCACATTTCATATGTGCACAAGAAAACTCAAAATCCTAAATAAGAAAAATTATTTTAGAGGAGAAATTCCATCTGTTAAAAAAAATCTCATCAAAATGAAAAGTCAAACATCAGAAAGCGCTTAAACACACCTTCTGCAGTTGCATGCGTTAAATCATTATCATCAGGCAGAACCTTTTTAAATGACGATAAATGTTTGAACTAGATTTTTGCCGTCTGATTTACAAGTTGTCAGTGGAACCACTTTGGCCCACTGTTTCAGTCAGCTCAGGCTGTCATAACAAAATACCATAGACTAGGTGGCTTAAACAGGAGAAATATGTTTCTCACCATTCTAGAAGCTAGGATGTCTAAGATCAGAGTGTCAGCATGGTTGATTTCTGGTGAGGACTCTCTTCCTGATTTCAGATGGTCCTTCTTGCTGTGCCTTTGCATGGCCTTTACGGAGAAGGGGAGATGTTTCTAACTTCCTCTTCTTATACAGTCAACATTCCTACCGGATCTGGATCTCACTACTATGACCTCATTTAACTTCATTTTCCTCCCTAAAGACTCTATCTCCAAATAGTGACAATGGAGATTAGTTTCAACATATGAATTTTGGGGAGACACAGTTCATTCTATAGCACCCACACAGTGGATGAGAAAAGCCCCAACATACTGTGCAAGTACATGTTCATTATCAACTTTCTTAAAAAACAAAAATTCAGTATTAAATGTTAATTAAGTAATCATTTACTTGAGCTTATTGCTGTCAAAGTGCATTACCAAACAATAAAGTGAAAAAAAAATTTTATACCTACACTATAAATTCAATGATAATACTACTATAGCAAGGGTATTCAGACTACTGTCTCTATATTCTCTGGAAGGACTTTTCAGCTATTTCTTGTACATATTTCACATACACTTAGCTTATATTTGTTGACAGTTTCCACTAACTTGGCTCACCATAGGCCCGGAGTCTTGTGCCACTTGCAAGCACATTCAGGCCATAGTACATCCAGTATTGAACATCTCTCCTACCACCACCAGACCAGAGGAACGTAGTTGCTGTTGTTCCTATAAATTTGGTTTTATAACTAAGTGTCCTGCATACAGTCCTTGAAAGGAAAATGTCAGTCATTTTCAAATGGAAAGGTTGAAAAGAATGACAAGTTATTTCTGGTCTTCTTTCAGATTACATCATGTATTAAAGTGAAAACTCTGTTTATTCTTCACATGTCTACCACACTGCTAGACAAGACTACAACAGAGGTTGTAAACATGAAGTGGAAGTCTATCAAAGCCAATCTGCTTTATCTTAATGTAACTATTTATAGTGGGCTGAATGGTTACCCTCTGCCCACCCCCGAAAAATGATAGGTCCATTCAGAACCTGTGAATGCAAGCTTATTTAGAAAAGGGATCTTTGTAGATATAATTAGGGACCTGAAGACGAGATCATATTGGATTGAGGTGGTCCCTAAATCTAGTTAGTGTGTGAGAAGAGATGAGAAGAGGGAAGGGACACACAGAGGAAAAGGCCATGTGAATATGGAGGCAGATATTGGAGTGATGCATTTATAAGCCAGGGAATACCAAGGATTACTAGAAGCCACCTGAAGCTAGAAGAGGCATGGAAGGAATTTTAGAAGGAATCAACCCTGGCCCTCAGAACTTTGAGAGAATAAATTTTATTGGTTTAAGCCACTCAGCTTTTGGAAATTTGTTATAGCAGCCACAGTGAACTATTACATTACTAATATGAATATTTTGTGAAAATATAAAATACCAGGAGACATGCTGCATTGTACTGAATATAGGCAACAGGTATGAACCAAAACTTTCCAGGCAACTTTTTTAAAGCATTTCTCAAATTTATTATGTTCAGTTGAACTCCTTATGTTGTTCTCCTAGACTCCATTTTTTAATCTTCCCCTCAGTTAATAATTCCATGTTTCTTCTCAGGTAAAAAATGTATGGAATTACCCATACTGTGGTCTTTCAAACTTAGATTGAAATTATTTGTAAGTCCTGTCAGCTTTAACTCTGAAATTACATCTAAATTCTACCACTTCTCATCACCTCAACTATTCCCACCTTGGTCCAATACTGTTAATATTTATCACCATTTCCTCACTAGTCCCTGCTTCCAATTTTAAATGCTTTAGTCCTAAACATAGTAGCCAAAAAGATAGTTTCAAAATTGAGGTCTGATCATGTAACTTCTATATCAAAACTCTCTTGCTTCCCATGTGTTATGGGTTGAATTGTGTCCTTAGAAAGACATATTGAGGTCTTAATCGTCTAGTACCTCAGAGAGTGAACTTATTTGGAAATAGGTCATTATAGATACACTTAGTTAATATGATATCATACCTAAATTAATTACATCTACAGTACAATGACCTATTTCATTATAAAATATAACCAATATGAGTGATCGTTATTAGTTATAATGGAGAATGACCAATATAACTGGTGTCCTTATAAGAACAGGACAGAGAGACACACAGGGAGAATGCCATGTGACGACAGAGGCAGAAATTGGAGTGATGCAGATGCAAGCCAAGGAATGCCATGGATCTATGAGCACCACCAGAAGTTAGGAGAAACCAAGGAAGGAATCCTCCCCATGAGCCTTCAGAAGGAGCATGTCACTGCTGAAAACTCGATTTCAAGTTTCCTGTCTCCAGAACTGTGACAGAACAAATTTAAATTTTTTTAATCCACCCAGCTTGTGGTACTTTGTTATGGCAGCCCTAGGAATCTAATACAGAATGCCACCCCGAGTAAAAGCTAAAAGTGTTACAATGACCTGCATGGTCCTTTACAGTTTGGTTCCCATCTTGCCCATAATCTCATCTCCCACTACTTTTTTGCTTTGTTCTCTCCACTGTAGTCACATAGGTTGTTTTTTTTTTTAGTGTTCCTCCAATATTCTAGGCATGCTCTTGCCTGACAGAATTGTCATTTTCTGTTGTCTGCCTGGAAAGCTCTTTCCCCAGATGTCTAGATGACTTGCTTTACTCACCAACACTGGGGCTTTATTAATATGCCACCATCTTCATTAGAATGTCCCTAGCCACCATGTTTAAAATTGAGACTATAGCTCAAACTCTCAAACTCTCTACCCCAGTATCCTACTTTTAAAGTGCTACTTTCCATAGCACTTTTCCTGTACTTATACTGTATATTTCAATAATTTTTTCTATTTTTATCACCACTATGTCTCCAGCAATTGGTATAGTAGCTTGTATATAGTAGGTATTCAACACTTCTTGAAATAATGAATAAATTTTAAAATGTGGCATATTCAGGGAAATCTGAATAATTAAGTATGGCTGTGGTTGATTTCTGCTTTCTTGGCTGGGTATGAAGGGTTAGAGATCAGGATAAAAATTAGTCAAAAGCCAGATTGTAAAGACCATGTATGCTTATCAAATATTTGGAATTTATCCTTTTTTTTTTTTTTGCGGTACGCGGGGCTCTCACTGTTGTGGCCCCTCCCGTTGCGGAGCACAGGCTCCGGACACGCAGGCTCAGCGGCCATGGCTCATGGGCCCAGCCGCACCGTGGCACGTGGGATCCTCCGGGACCGGGGCATGAACCCGCGTCCCCTGCATCGGCAGGCGGACTCTCCACAACTGCGCCACCAGGGAAGGCCTGGAATTTATCCTTTAGTGCAGTTGTTTTCAAAACTGTTTAGTTGAAATTTTGTTATAGTTGCTTGTAGTGAAAAACATTATTCAAACAAAACCTTCAAAAATATGTAAAAGAGGTAAAGTTAAGCTTCTCAATAGGAAGCAAGAATGTGGGTCCCAGAATTCTGCCGTCTCTCTGTTCCTGTTTTCTTTTCATAACACCTGAAGGTCACTGTATTCTCTTGGGGATTCCTGAGACCACAAGTTGAAAGCACTACTTTAAGCAACTGAAAACCTCTGAAGGATTTAAGCAAAGCAGTTACATGGTAAGATTTGCATTTTATTAGATAACTGAGGCAATAGTATGAAGGATAAGTCAGAGGCTTGCAAAACTGAAGGCAAAAAAGGTCAATAGGGAGAACACAGTGATGCACAAGAGCTGTGACTAGGACCTGAATCAAGAAAATAACAGTTGGGAAAATAGTCAACAAAAGAGAGATAGTGTTGCAAAACTCTGATTAATTGCTTAAGTTTGTAGAATGAAAGGGAGAAAATGGAGACTTTAGGTTTCTCTGTTGAGTCACTGTGTAAGCAATGGTGCCATTTACTAACACAGGGAATATAGAAAGAGGAGCAGATCTGGACAGCAGTGAGTTCAGATTGTAGTACATGTAGGGCCATCAGGTGAATGTGTCCAGTGGCTTAGGGGAAAGCATCATGTTGAGATTTAGATTTGGGTATTACCTTATTCAGCATTCACTTACTAAGTCAAAAATATTCATTGAGTTCTTTCTATATTCCAGCTGTTTTGCAAGTTAAGTATCATACAATGGAAAAAAAACCAGTCATTTTCCTCATGTATAGTGATAAGAAATGATAGCCAAAAATTCAAAGCATGGAAAGGAAGCTATTTGTCCTTTGTGTGCCTGGACAAAGTAAGAAGAGCCAGAAAAGGGCTTTATCAATTTATTAATTTATTGCCTTTCAGCACCAAATTCACCCTTTTTGCCTGCTCTGTAAAAATGAATCTTGGCCCTTTAAATATATTTTTTTCTTTGCCAGCTGCCACAATGTTAAGTTTTGTCAGTCAATGGTAACAGAGAGACACTGCAGGAGAAAACAGTTTTGCTTCCTGGTTTGGTGTGCTCCCTTGGCAGCATCATACAGCACCTGCTAGCAGCTTCTCAAGCATCCAATTCTTGCAGAACACATGGTTTCCCCAGTGCCTGACTCCTTCAATTCACAGTGCCTATCGTCACTCAAAAGCCAGCACCTACTGCCAGCAACCTCATCAGACAATTTTGTCGTGAGTATCTCTGATGAGACACCTCCCTGTGAAAAGCTTTTCCTGGCATTCTATAGAATGGATTTCCTGCAAGCTCTGCTATCACTATAGCAATTTCTCTGCCATTCAGTGAGTCACAGTAATGCTCTCTCCAACAAGGTCTGGATCACATTTCTGGTGGAGAGGGAACTCTTCCTTGGGAGCTCTATATCAGCCCTCTGAGTGGCGGCATATTATATTATATTATATCATATATTATAGTACATTATTTCATTATATTATATTTCCATTGTTATACTATTTCATTATTATTTTATAAATTTGCTAATCCTAGTCTTTAATTATTTCCATTATTATATTATTTCTATTATTATATTATTTCCATTATATTATATCATTTCCATTATTTTAATATTATTTCCATTATTATTTTATAAATTTGCTAATCCTATAGTCTTTAAAGTTTTCTATACTGCTTTCTAGCCAACCTCTCATTACTCTATTTTCATATTGCACTCAATAATTCCTTATGCTATACTTTCCCTGTTCAAATTACTCTGTGGTTTCTTTTCCCTGATTTGCCCTAGACTGATTCATATAGCAAAGAAGGAAGATTAAGAGAGATATAAATAGGAATACAATAGCTTTTCAGATGACAATAAAATTGAGAGTTTCAAGAAGAGAAGATGAAATTCCAATTTTAAATCACACTGGTCCAAAGCTCCTATGGACATGCTCCTGTCTTCCCATTCACATGTATACTAAGACATATTTTTTAAAAAGCCCAATATTAAGATTGACCAAAAATGAAACAAAACATAAACCAGTGCCAAACCCTTGAAGGAATCTCAATATAGGAAAGAGAATGCTAGATTTTGTAGATGAGGGTTGTTGGAAATTGAATATGCTTTGCCTAATGGCACAGGAAAATATTATGAAGAAACTGCAAGAATCATGTGCTTTGCCTAATGGCACAAGTTTTGATGGACATCTGGAGCAATTGGAACTAACACACACTGCTGACAGGAGTGTCCATACACTTCTTCTAGGACCCAGTCATTCTATTCCTAGGTATTGGCCCAACAAAAATGCACACATATGTGCTCTGAAATATATGTACAAAAACACTTATAGTAGTATTATTGATAGTAGCCAAAAATGAGAAACATCTCAAAAAGAGCACATCAAATATACCAATAGATAGATTTAAAAACAGTGAAGCATTTATATAATAGAATACCACAAAACTATAGAATGAATGAAGTTACAAGACACAGAAAACATGGATAAACTTTGCAAGCATAATTTTAAATGAAAGAAACCAGACCAAAATACTGTTTACTATAGGAATTCATTTATATAAAGTTCAATAAAGGATAAAACAAATCTTTGGCATCAAAAATCTGGAGAGTATTTAAGTTTGATGAGTGGGGAAAGAACAGTGTTTAGCTGGGAGCACTAGAAGATTTAGTATTATTTCTTGATTCAGATGAAGTTTAGACAGTTATGTTCAATCCTGTGATAATTACTAAGGTATAAATTTATGCTTTATACACTTTTTCATACGTATGTTATTATTCAATGAAATTTTTATTAAATAACATAGTTATTCCCCATACCAGGAATAATACACTAAAATATAAAATTATGGAATTATTAGAAAATAGCTAAAAATATACTCTAGACTATTATGAATTAAACTTAAAATCATTATAGGAAAAATAATATCTTAATAATCTAAGAGATATAACATGTTCATGGATGGTACAATATAAAAGTGAATATAACAACTATATCTTTATAACAATCTATATATTTGAAGAAATAGTAATTAAAATTCTCATAGATTTTTTTTAGGAATGCAAGAAATTCATTCTAATATGTATGAGAAAAGAAAATTGTCCATACATTAAAAAAAGATGAACAAAGGAAAAGAATCGCCTACTAGATGTAAGAAATTTTACAATTGCATGGAAATAAAATTAGTATGATATTAGTGTAAAAAATAGACAATAACTAAATGGAGAAGAGATAACTCAGTAATAAAAAAGCAACAGATTAAAGATTGCTAAGAAGGAAGAAAATTATTGCTATCTGAAGAGTCTGCATATATACAAGGCTGACATTGGTACAACTGCACCAGTTAATAAAATATAAAATACTGAACTGCTAGTAAAAAGCTACCTCCTCTCCTTCCAAATTTCTTTCTATCCCCCAACTTTGATACAATTCAACAACTAAAGGCATAATGTCTGATACAGGGGTGCCCTCTAGAATCCTATCAAATACTATCTGTTTACTTGGTGAGTACTAAAGGCACTCAGCCCACAAAAATCTTGATAACTTGGTACCACTATTGGCTCCCTGAAAGACCACAAAAATGACCTGGATAATGCTTAGGGTCTATTTACCAGGTCACTCATTGCCAGACTCATTCTCACATGTTCCTCAGGACAAGACATTTCTTACTACACATTGTGTACAAAAGACAAATTGAATATGAAAGGTACAGTTTGAAAGGATGTGTACAAAAGACAAATTAAATATGAAAGGCACAGTTTAAAGGATTTTTTTAAATGGGGGAAATGATATACTACTCAAAGAGTAAGAAAAAGAAAGCCAGAATGGCTCTATTAATACCAAACAATAATACACTTCAAGAAAATGAGTATTTTGAAGTATAAAGATGGACACTGCACAAGGATGAAACTGTCAATTCATCAGAAAAAAACAATAACCTTAATGGAGATACAGACAAACCTACAAATTTGGAAATTTAACACTACTTTCTTTCTAACTGTTGGACTATCTAGTCAAAAAGTCAGTAAGGTTGTAAGATCTGAACAATATTTTAACTAAACAATTTGTATTACAGAACAGTACTCCCTACAACTATAGAATAAACATTCTTCTTAAGAGTATATGGTCACTCACCTAGAGAGACTATGTGCTTGTTAATCCATAAAATAACTATCAATAAATGTAAAAAATTAAAAGTCAACAGAGTATGTTCTCTGACCACATGGAATTTAATTAGAAATCATTAAAAATAGAACATCTGTAAGTGCCCCAAGGATTTACAAGTTGGATAATACACTTCTATAGTAACACATGGGTATAATCAAGAATATAAAGAGAAAAAACACAAATTCCCAAGAAGTTAACAGAAAATTTTACTATAGATTCTACAGATATTAAAATAACTAAATTTTATGAACAACTTTAAGCCAATTTTTAAAAAAAATATATAAAAAAAATAAAGTGTTGATGAGGATGTGAAGAAATTGGAACCCTTGTACACAGTGTACCCTTGTACACTGTTGCTGGGAATGTAAAATGGTGCAGCCACTGTGGAAAACAATATAGAGGTTCCTCTAAAAATTAAAGAGATATAGAATATAAGCCATCAATCCCACTTCTGACTGTATATCAAAAAAAAGAAAACTGAAATCAGGGACATGAGATACATTTGTACACACATGTTCATAGCAGTATTATTCACAATAGTCAAGAAGTAAAATCAACCCAAGTGTTCATTGGCAGATAAATGGATAAACAAATGTGGCATATACATTCAATGTAATATTATTCAGCCTTAGAAAACTGGGAATTTCTGCACATGCTACAGTATGGATGAACCTTGAGGACATTATGCTTAATGAAATAAGCCAGTCATAAAAAGACAAATACAGTATGCTTCTAGTTAAATGAGATATCTAGAGTAGTCAAATTCATAGATACAGAAAATAGAATGGTGGTGGCCAGGGTTGGGTGGGAGGAGGAAATGGAGAGTAGTTGTCTAATGGGTATAGAGTTCCAATTCTGCAAGATGAAGAAGTTCTGGAGATTTGTTGCCTAACAAAGTGAAAATGCTTAATACGACTGAACTGTAGCCCTAAAAATGGTCAAGATGGTAAATTTTAAGTATATTTTTACATAATTTACAATGTGAAAACAATTATGTTTGATAATGTGAAAAAAAGAATAAATGAAAAAGAAACAGTGATAGAAACTTAGATTCTGAGATGTAGGTAAAAAGAAATTAGGACAAAGGATATATATAAAAATCATATATAAATATATATGTATGCAAATAATATATTCATGTGTATATACACATTAAGACCCAAAAGGCTTGTGTATGTGTGTGGTCATTGAATAAACTAGTTCATGATCATGGAGAACAAATCTGTCTTGTTCACTGCTATATCTCAAAGCAAAGCACAATGTGTAGCACACAACATTCGATCAGTAAGTATTTTCACATGGATGAATGAATGAAGCAATCAGTTCAGTCAGTATTTAACAATTATTTCCAGTTCAGTCATCATGAGAAAAGGATTATATATTGAATTGTCCAAACTTGAAATTTTGAGATTGAAAAGATGTGTTATTAAAATTATGCTGTGACAACGTGCTTAAACCAAGGAAACCCTGGGAAATCTGAGACATGTGGTCACCATAATTATGGGTGAATAACTGGTTTGGGCATTGAAATTATAGTGGTAAAACAGCAGGTATGATCTTCATTTTCATCAAATCGCAGCCTAGTAGAGGAGATACATTAAATATATATTCATTCTAATTAATGCATAATTTCAAAGTGTATAAGTATTTGGGAAGGAACGGAATACCATCTTTTAGGAGTATTTCCTAAACTGAGATCTGCAGGAAGAATGAGAGACTTACGAACAAGGAAACACTATGTGTGTTGGAAACTAGTGGGCGGGACTAGAGTAAACTTTAAGGGAATCAAAAGATGTCCATTCAGCTGGAACACAGAAAGTATTAGGAGAAAGATGCAGATAAGTCTGACAAGGCAGTCAAAGTTTGGATCATGCCAAACCTTTTAGAAAATGGCTTTTGTCTTAACTCCAAGGGAAATGGAGTTTATTGAGGCCAGAGGGATAACAATAATAAAGAGGCAGATGATATAAGATTGATAAGTTAACTGGTAAATTAGAAGATAACTATAAAAATACAAGAAAGAAGAATAACCTTTTAAACAATCTTAATATGAGAATTCCAGATTTTACTCACAAGCATCATGTAATATTTCTTACATTCTAAAGTACATTGTGTGTGTTATATTTTTATTTAAATATTAATATAATTTGAGACTCATACACAAAAGAGAGATTATCCATGAGAAGATATTTTAGTTTATAGAAAGTTCAAATCATTTTTGTCTTCCCTGTCTCCCATGGTATTTATTAACACTGTGAGTCCCCTTTCAGATGGCTTCTAAGATCAAAAAAAGAGAAATTTAAATTCTACTTCAAAACATTTCCCTTATGTAAGAATTAAAATACCTTAGGAGACAGAATCTGGTTGTTAAAATAAAGTTTTATATTAATTACAATTTAACTCACGTTTCCAATAAATCTTTTCCTGAACGCTATTTCAAGAAAGAGTACCACAATGATTTAAATTTCAATTTTGGTTTAATTGATAATAACTATAACTCTTCCTTGCTTAAAAAGAAAAGTGGTTGATTAAAGGCTACAATCTCTTTCCTGCATTTCCTAAAGGTGGTCACAAGGAAGGGATCAACTAAATGAAATATCTATATTTATGCTAGAGATATTAGCAAAAGTTCTTTGTAAAGATGGACATCCAGGTGTTACAAAAAGGAGCATGTATCAGAAATTTCCAATCTCAATTGAGTCATGCAAATATTTTCTTATCTGTTGACTATTTGCTCATAAAATGTTTTTGTCAGCATTGGTTTATGATTCTTACCAGGACCTCCATCCCCAAATTAAAGAGGAAAACATACACATTAAACTATTAGGGAAATTCAAGCCAGAATGATAAAGCAATAGGTAAGACTATGACTTAATTTCCTATGCCAGAGGGACCCTGAATGCGTGAAGTAGAGATGATTAACTTTCCATCATAAATTTGTGTCCCCCTTTCCATAGTATAATAATATCATTGAGAAGTAGCTGTCTTTCTGGGAACTACATGTTCAAGTGGCTTGCTACTATATGGGACCATAGTATATATTATCTACCCTCTATTCTCCCATCTGCCAGCTAAATGCAGAAGACTCTGAAACACAAGGAATGGCAAAACTACAGAACAGAAAGAAGCCTGAGTCTCTAACCAACCCTGAAGTAGAAAGCTACTCATGAACTAGGACCTTCCATACTGAACTGTTAAATGATCAAGAAATAAGCTTTGCTTAAGTCAGTGAAATTTTATGGTTTATATTTGTCAGCAGTTAGAATGCTAACACATCACCCAATGGTGAAAAGAGTATTGTAACAAAGAAAGAAAAGCTATACCACTGCTTTCCTTTGAAAAAAGTAGCTTTTGAATGCTCATAGTAGCATTATTTACAATAGCCAAGATGTGGAAGCAATCTAAGTGTCCATTAACAGATGAATGGATAAAGAAAATGTGGTATGTGTGTGTGTACATACACACACACACACACACACATATACACAAATGGAATACTACTCAGCCATAAAAAAGAATGAAATTTTGCTGCTTGGAACAACATGAATGGACCTGGAGGGTATTATGCTTAGTGAAATAAGCCAAACAGAGATAGACAAATACTAGCATACTAGTATACTAGTATGCAAATACTAGTATGCATACTAGTATACTAGTATGCAAATACTTGCATACTAGCGCTTATATGTGGAGTCTAACAAATAAATACATTTATTCTAACAAATGAATAAATGTAACAAAACAGAAACAGACTCACAGATATAGAGAACAAAGAGTGGTTATCAGTGGGAGAGGGAAGGGAGAAGGAGCCAGATGGCGGTAAGGGATTAAGAGGCCCAAACTACTATATAGAAAACTAATAAGCTACAAGGATATATTTTACAGCACAAGGAATACAGCCAATATTTTATAATAACTTTATAAAAATTTTGAATCACTATGTTGTATACTTGAAACTAATATAATATTGTAAATCAACTATACTTCAATTAAAAAGTATCTTTTTCCTTCCTTGATTTGTTGGATATTCATATAAATGTGTTTTTCAATAATTCTTTAAAGTGATTGATATTGCTTTAATCCCCAAACCTTTCTGCATTCTCAATGACATTTCCTTTCGTTAATTTCCTTTCGTTAAACAGTTCAATCATTTTGACTTGTAAATTAGAGCTTATGATATACGGACAAGTTGCTCTTTTCAAGTGAAGCTCTCCTAATTTTCTTGGTGGCCAAAGGAAAAAAGAAATCACTGACATTTAATTGAATTTCACTGTTAGATGTGCAATTTATATTGTATGAATAGTGTAAACTCACGTCCTTTGAATTTTAGAAGTAATTTATGCACAAATGTCTTTAAAGAATACACATTTCCACAATAATGTAGTTGGACTCAACTTTTGTAACACTATGCCATTTAGAAATAAAATTTAATGCATATATTTTCTGTTTTATCACCAAGGCACTGTTCTGCTAGACAAACAACTCTATATCTTCTGCTTTCAAATGAGTTTCTGCAGGTGTGCTGAAAATCCTTACTCAATATTTTATCTAACAACCCTCATAAAAATATTACATTTCCCCAGCTGCTCATTATGCATTCTCAAATGTTTTAGGAGAAAATAAGTACAATTCAAAAATTAAAATAAGGCTTGAAGTAATTAATGCATTAAATTTCTATAATATATATTATAAGCATAAGGATGCATCCTTTAAGTCTACAGGTCATATTTATTCAACAAATATTTACTGAGTGAATGTGTCAACTAGGCACTATAAATGAAATGATATACTGTAGTTTTTACTATGTAACAGGAAAATCATAACTGCATATAATGAGGACAGTTATGAAGGTAAACATAAGGTACAGTGGTGGGTAGGACAGAGAAAGGAGGGATCATCTTTTTTAACCCTTTCATTTGGCAAGCAAGAAAATTGAGGAACTTGCTCAATTAGAATAATAGTGGTGACTAAACACCAAATCTATAGAATTCGTTTCAATTCCAAAATTACTTGTTGGAATGTAAAACACTGTGCTCATCACTCTGTTGGATACAAAGATAAATAGACATGCAATCTTATCTCTGTTGACTCACTTACTAGGTTGCAGCAGTGTTTGCATGTGAGAGAGGGATGGCTCAGGCTAGTTATGCCACGCTACAGTTAAAGTAGGAAGGAGTTTCATCTGTTGCACTATTGCATCATGAAACAACATAAATTTATTGCTTGTGTCAAGATTTCAAAGATGAATGCATGTAAAGAAAACACTGCAGGTCAAGTAATAGTTGGAAATATGACTGTAGAGTATACTTAGGTTAATAAAAATAATCTGAGGCAAATATATTTTCATGATTTTATAATTACAGCCATGCTATGTTGTTCTTTTTTTTTTTTTTTTTTTTTTTTGCGGTACACGGCCTCTCACTGTTGTGGCCTCTCCAGTTGCGGAGCACAGGCTCCGGACGCGCAGGCTCAGCGGCCATGGCCCACGGACCTAACTGCTCCGCAGCATGTGGGATCCGCCCGGACCGGGGCACGAGCCCACGTCCCCTGCATCGGCAGGCGAACCCACAACCACTGCGCCACCAGGGAAGCCCTATGTCGTTCCTTTTAAAGTAGCTTTTAACTTCATAGCTTGTTACAGTTTTTGTAATTGTAGTCCCCATTTATTAGGTATTTAATGACCTAAACTTCATGGGGTCATATTTTCCACCTATTCACTCAAAATTATATCTAAAATAATAATAACTGGCACATACTATATGTTTAATAAGTGTTTAGAGAATGAGTATGAATAAATGAATGAATGGACATGTCTGTCATGGTGCTGAGTGCTATAACTACATTGTCTCATTTAATTCTTATACTGTGACATTATTATCCTTCTTTTCAAATGAAAACACTGAAGCTTAGGGTTAAGTAGCCTGTTAGGTTACACTAGTATTAGGAGCCAGTTATATGAAAACTATTTTCTTAACCATTATACCATCATAAATTCAGTCTAGAAGAACAAGGAAATACTCTGAAATATAAAACAGAGAAGTCATATTGGAAAGAAAGATGTTGCCAGAAATCTGAATTGTGCATTTTAGTTTAGGATTTCTAGAAGATATGGAAAGAAAAAATAAATCTTTAGAGTTGTTTTTATTCTTTTCAAAAATAAATCATACAAAGCCACCTGCAGATGCATGACTTTGCATTTGCGTTTTTGCTTGCTTGATATTTTCCTGGGAAAACCTAGATTATTGTGGAAACAAGCATTAAATGATAGGTTGACCCTATTTTCAATCATGAACTTAGAAAATAATTTTTGAATAATTCTTATATCTACAGTATACACAGAAATAAAATACATACCTTTATACTACAGCTGAGGGAAAGTATTTTTAAGTGACTGAGGTCATGTTTTTCAAGTATATTTCACTCTGATTTTAAAGCAACATATTTATTAGACTTATTTCTCATGTAGAAAATGAAAATGGTGCAATTTTTTTGATAGGCATAAATCTTAGTACAGGTTTACCCCACTATCTGAAAGAAGAGCATTCCTATGAAACTTTTTGTAAGCCGAAATGGCTTAAAGCAAAGAACCAATTACCTCAGGAGACATCCTGCCAAGGGGTGCACAAAATAAATCGAGATAAGGCACAGATGCTCGCAGACACTGTTCAAAGCTACAGCGGTTCGATGCTGAGATGTGGAGTGTAGTTCCCAGGAAAGGAGCTTGGTGGTACCATTAGCCCTGATCTAGATTTGCACTGCCTCTATAATAGCTCACTGCAAAACAAACCCTGAATGCTATTTTTTATTTTTTTCCTTTTTTCATGAAAGTGAAATTCCTCTTCAGATGTCTTTTGGTTAGCAAAAGTAGGTGCTAATGTAGGTCTTTCCTAAAAGCAAAGTGGCCTAAGCAAACTTTGAAGAAGTAGGGGATCCCTGTAAATACCTGTAATGCATATAATCTATATTAGTAGGTGAGTAAAATATGTTTTAGACATAACATTTTATAGAAGCAAAAGTTATTCTGGCAGGCATCTTTTGTTTGACTGGATTGTTTTTGTTTTTCCTGCGGAGAGTTCCTTCTCTTTCTTCTTATGGATCTGCCTCTGTCAATCACTTGATCTTACTCCTCTATTAAAAGAAGATACATGTTGGGCAAAGAGAGAAACTAATATCTTAATACTAGTGATTTTTTGTGTGTGGAGGGGAGGGAAATGCAGGGGGATGTGCGATTCCCAGAGGTACCAACAATGGTTCACTCTGGAGGACACTGAGGGAGGGTCATTCTGGGTAAGGGAGAGAGTCAGCCTGAGAATGAAGCCAGATGAAGGAACACAGAGTTAATAGACAATAATGTTGGGCACTACTGGGCTTTTTCATTTTTTCTGAAAAACAATTTTTCTGCCATTTATTTTCCCTGTTCTCTCTTTTTGGAAGTTCTATTAGATACAAAAATGCCTGGATTGAGCCTCTAAATTCCTCATCTTTTTTTTTTTTTTGCTGTACGCGGGCCTCTCACTGCTGTGGCCTCTCCCGCTGCGGAGCACAGGCTCCGGACGCACAGGCCCACCGGCCATGGCTCACGGGCCCAGCCGCTCCGCGGCACGTGGGATCTTCCCGGACCGGGGCACGAACCCGCGTCCCCTGCATCGGCAGGCAGACCCCCAACCACTGCGCCACCAGGGAAGCCCTAAATTCCTCATCTTTTTACTATTTTCCTTTTTTTCTTAGTTTTAAAAGTTTTATTTTTGGGGATATTCCCTCAACTTTATGTTCCAAATGTTAACAAATTTGTTGAAAATATTTTTACTATCATATTTATAATTTCAAGGCATCTTGTTCTATATTTTCTTTTTTTTAAATAGCTTTTTATTCTTATTTCATAAGTGTAATGTCTGCCATTGGATCTTTAAAAATATTGATTTTGGTTTCCTTATCTTCTTATGTTTATGCATTTCTCAAGATCCTTTTTTTATTTGGTTATCCAGGTCTCCTATGCTTTTCTCAAATGCCTATTTTTTTTCTATATTCACATTAAAAATGCAGGGAACTTGCACTGGGGCTGAATACTGTCCTCCAAAATCCATATCCACTTGGAACCTCAGAATTTGACTTCACGTGGAAATAGTCTTTGCAGATGTAATTAATTAAGTCAAGACGAGGTCCTGCGGGATTAGGGTGGGCCCTAAATCCAGTGACTTGTCTCCTTATAAGGTAAAGGCAATTCAGACACAGAGACACACAGAGGGAGAAAGGTTATGTGAAAATGGTGGCAGAGATCAGAGTGATAACAACTACAAGCCAAAGAAACTAAGGATTGCCAGCAACCACCAGAAGCTAGGAAGAGGCAAAAGCCTTCAGAGGGATCATAGCCTTGCATACACCTAGATTTCAAACTTCTAGCCTCCAAAACTGAAAGAGAATAAATTACTGTTGTCTTTAACCACCCAGTCTGTGCTAATTTGTTCTGGCAGCACTAGAAAGTGATTATGGAATATTTTATGAGGGTGTGACTTGTTAGGGTAATCAGGTGAGGACCAAGCCATTACATAGGTCTTCTTTCTTGGCTCATCACTATTCTGCTGGTGTGATGGAGCTCACAGGGGTGTGTGTGTGTGTGTGTGCGTATGTGTTTATAGTGGGGGTTGAGGGAGGGACAGTGATAATAAACTTGGCTGCTGGGATTCTCATAGCCAATTAAAGGAAGGAAGGTGGAGACTCTTAGCATTCCTAGAAGGACTCTCACTCTCCCAGTTTTCAGATTTCAGTAGAGGAGCAAACCCCTTCCTTCTGTAGTGCCTGGGGGCAGGAGACCAGAGCCTGTCTGGTTCAAGCTGTTCAACATGCCTCCTTTCTCTTGCCAGAATAGAAAAGTGGTACTCACCTGGTTTAGTGATACTCTGAGCATCTAACTACATACTTGTTAATCAAACTATCCTCTACTTATTTTCACAGTTAACTAGTGTCTCCAATTTCTTCTTAACTTGCTTTGGCCTTTCCTCTGCCGTTTGTAAGTTTTCAGCTTTCTGCACTTTGCTAATTCATTTTGGATACGTCAATGCACTTTCTTTTTGCAAAATTTTTTGATATCTATTCTTTGGTGTTACCTCCTTTATCACATCTTTACCCAGAAGTTTATAACTGTTTCATGTACTCATTAAACTTTAGTGGGATTTCAGGAAGTACTGGTTAAAAGCTCATGTGTCTAAGCTATCAAATTTAACTACAGGTCTTCAAATATTTATTTTTTAAGTATGTGTTAAGATTGTTCCCTCAGTTATTCATTATTTTCTGTCAGACAACACAGGGAAAAGAGAATTGAAATAACCTTTCAACTTATTGAATATGCCTTAAGCTCAAATTCTAAATTGTTTTCTGGTAATTTTTGTTCAATATTATTTAGCACTGATTCATACAGATCATTCTTAAATCCTTCATACTTGAAACATTAAAATGATACAAACTTGACAAAAATCTAAGAATTTTCAAAAAGACAAGCTATAAGTTTCAATAACAGGTGTTGCCTAACATATACTACTACTATAATAATAGGGCACATATGCCCTACTTAAGAGTGATGGAATACAAAATATATGTAACACTATATCTACAATTAAAATGTAACATATGTAAGAAGATATATGGTTTCAACTAACACATAATGTTTAATCAGGAAAATGAAGTATAAAAATTATTTTCTTCATTGAAAATTTCCTCAATAATCAAGCTGTAGTCTAGACAGAAGCAAATTGGACTAATGTGGTGGACAAATGTACTGTCAATAACCTTTCTTGAATTATTCATCATTTTTATTTATCTGCCCAGCATTTAGCCATCTGTCTCCTTAGGTTTATAGCTCTTAAATATGGAAATACTCCAATATATAACTTTAATGATAAAATATTCCAAGGGACAAAATTGGCACACTCAAGTTTTACTTACATGATATGGTGAAAGATAGAATTTATAAAAATATCCCCAGGCTACATCCAAATTAACATAGACATATTTCAGAATATTTTGGTGGCATATGATCATAGTAATTGAAGATAGTTAAAACCAACTGCAGACCACAAAAAACTGTCTCTTTGTTCCTTTAAAATATGGATTAATCCTTTACTTTCATAATTGAATTTATTTTATGTATGGAGACATTAAAATACCATTTTACCATGAGAGTAATTCTTTAGAAAAACAAAATGCACCTCATAAATTTGAGATGTTTTTCCGTATAATTTGTTCTTCTAGAAATCTACTCTGAAAAACATTTATCTCTTGTCAGATATTTATTCCATGGTGGGTGTAGGGGAGGGAACGAGATGATTAGAAATTGTTCACTAGACAATAAACTATTGAAAAATCCTGTGTCTTTACCTTCTCTCACAATCACTTATGTCTTAGACTTTGGCTCAATGACATTCAATTGTCTATATAGGAAGGAAGAGTAATTATTATTTTAATGAAAACTACCTTGGAGTTCCCTGTGTCTAAATAATCCCTTGGAGTTAAACAGCATTTATAAAGAAATTTAATAAATTCAGCTTCTAATTATTAATGATTATTTAAAAATCCTTCAAGTGTGCAATGTACCTATATTCTCATTCACCACAATGAATTGAGTTGTTGAAACAAACCACCTCTGAGACAATGACAGATATTTTCCAGTTAAAAATACTGTGGTATATTCAGAACTTCCTTTCTTAATTTATTCGGCCCCGAAGACATGACAGATAAAATGGGTTGGCTCATGAGAAAGGTAGAGAGAGAAGAAATTTGATCCCTCTTAAGTGTGGCCCCACTGACCCAGAAAAGATGTCACAGGGAACTGATATAAAGCCCTTTCAGCACTTCCACCTTTGTACCACTTCATCATTCCTCAAGCTCAACCAGTTTTTCTAAGATCAATGCCTCTATCCAAATTGGATTCCACAGTCCTATATCAGTTATGCCTTTCTTTTCAGTGTTCAGAAAACAACATCTCTTTTAAGTTGATATGCCTTATTTTGATGAGGTGCTTGAATTGTTTCAGGCTTCACAGTAACACCTGTGTTTTGGCTCACATGCAGCTCCACATTAGACACCTGTGGGCTACTCCCACTCAGGTCAATAACCAGAAATACAGCAATGGATTTATTCTCTGAAAAAGTAAGCCGTTTATCCTGCCTATTTCTGTTTTAATAGGATCTCAGCTTCTTTGAAACGTGCTTAGTGGCCTGTTTTGTTCAGGGGTCACAGAAACTGCAAGTGTGAACTGATGGCATGTCTGGTGTGTATGGAAGTAATCAAGTGATTACTTGAGTATCAATGAGTTCCTTGCATGTTCTCATATTGTACACTGATGATCAGTCCCCAAATTTAGGGAAAAAGGTAGACAAAATTCTTAATTGATTAGAGTGATTGAAGAAATCAGGTTATCCAGTTTCCTCTGTTTAAATGTGAGGAAACTTAGCACAAAGGCATTTAAACCATTTGTTCAGGTCAGTGTTAGAGATGGGATTAATGTCCACTGTAGTGAATGGCTTCAAAGGACAGGTTCTGGAGTCAAGCTGCCTGTGTTAGAATTTCAGCTACGCTACTTGCTAACAGTGCAACTGTAGCTGTGTTGCTGAACCTCATTTACTTCTGGATGTTTTTGCTTATAAAATGGAGAAAGAAAGCCTCAGAGCTGTGAGGATTAAGTGAGATAAAGTGGATAAAATAAACAGTATATATACTTAGCTCATGCTCCTCTAGACCTCTGCTTCCCTAATACCAGTCTGTGGATCCTTTGCATCAGAAGTGAAGAGGATCTTTAAATGTATATATATACTGGGGCTTCCCCGGTGGCGCAGTGGTTGAGAGTCCGCCTGCCGATGCAGGGGACACGGGTTCGTGCCCCGGTCCGGGAAGATCCCACATGCCGCACAGCGGCTGGGCCCGTGAGCCATGGCCGCTGAACCTGTGCGTCCGGAGCCTGTGCTCCGCAACGGGAGAGGCCACAACAGTGAGAGGCCCGCGTACCGCAAAAAAAAAAATATATATATATATATATAATGAATCCTGATGTCCAGCTTCTGAAAATTTGCATTCAGTGGAACTCAAGTGTGACTTGAAAATCCCTATCTATATTTATAAGACGGTTCTCCCTCTCTGCCAAAAAGGCCAACCTACCATATCCACAAAAATAACCCTCTTTAAGAGATCATTCTGTATATGAGGAAGAAATGGAGGGTATGTGCTTTTTACCTAAATTAGTTCTCCCCTACCGTAGTCTGCAAGATCATCCTAAACTAGCCTTAATCAAACTCATCTTGTCTTCCTCTCTCCTTTATTCTCAGTGCTCCAGCCTCAGTAGTTACCTTTGAGCCCCTTGAGTGTTTTGCTATTGCTAAAGAACATTTGCACAAGCTTTCCTTTCCACCTGAACATGCATCTCCCACTGTCACTTTACCTACTTAACCCCTATTTTTCCTTATGTCAATTCCAATTTACCTCTTCAGCATCCTGCATGACAGTCTTGACCAGGTAATATTTCCTCACAGCATTTGTAACTTTCCATCACATCACCTTATTTTAATCATTTGCTTTCATGTGTGTAATTCTACTAGACTCTAATTTCATGTGGGCAGAAACTTTTACTGTTTGAGTTCACCACTGTATCATTATTGGGCCTGGCACATAAGAGAAACTCAACAAATTCTATTTTAATGAATGAGTGAATGTTCCACAAAATATTTTGATAAAATGGTTTTCATGTTTAGGTTTTTTGGTTTTGTTTTCCCTTTTGCATTGCTTGACAAGCCATCCCAAATCTGATGGCTTAAAACAGCAACCATTCAATGTATCTCATGGATCTGTGGGTTGACTGGGTTTAGCTGGGAAGTTCTGCTCTTCTCCGTTAGTTCTCTATATGGTTCCAGACAGATGGTTGTCAGAACTGGAGTGATTTGGGGCCTCCAATGTAATATTGGGATGGCCAGGCTTCTTTGCCTTTCATGCATTCTCAAAAACTCTCCTTCTTCATGTGCCCTATTTGTTCTCTCCAATTGGTCTTTCCAGTAGGGTAACTAGATTTCTTTGTAGTGGCTCAGGAATTTCAAAATGTCAAAAGCAGAAGCTGTCAATTCTTTCTTGATGCCTAGATTCCTCAGACCTGGGACATTCTTCTACCACCTTCAACTGGTTAATTCAAGCCACAGGCCAGTCCATATTCAATGTGGGGAAGGACTACACAGTTTTTATGTACGAACAGAGCACTAAATGCTTTACATAGGACCCAAACATTATTGAGAGATAGGGAATAATATCCCCATATCTAAAATGAGATAACAAAGAAAAGTAACTTTAATAGGGCATTACTCTTAGGTAGTGGAGCCAAAATTCAATCTCTGCTATTTTTTTACTCCAATACTTATATTGCTTGCTCTTGTAATTTTCATGCTGTTCTTCAGAAAGCCAAAATTTCTTTTATCCTGTCTTGGTAGTATTTTCCTTAAGCTTTAATATATAATTCAATATAAAAATATTAGCAAATGTTTCAATTATGTCCACTAATTTCATGAAAAAAGGCATAAAATAGAATTTTATATTCATAAAAATTTAATTAATGTAAGAGAAAATTATAAGCAACCTAAGCAACTATGAGTTCAATTATCACTAAATTCATCCGTTGGCACTTTTGACTGAATATTGAGGACCTTTTAGTGGGACTGAGTGATCCTTGAGTGAAAGTTGCCACGTGCTTTTGTGAGACTTTTAAACAGTCCACATAAATAATTAGTATTGTGGAAATGTCTGATCTATTTGACCTTTATCTTCTGTGGTTTTAAGGCCTGATATGTATTTTACATATACATAGATTCTACTCTAGGTTCTTGAAAATGTCCCTATATAGTATAATAGTATATAATCTGATCATATAGCTGTTGAGGGACTTTAATGTTCTGCTCATCTGTTCGCTGATGTTAGTTAGGGTTGTCACACATCTGCAATTTTAATCTCAAAATAAGGAAGTGTATATTAAAACACGAGGACACAGGATATCAAATGTGAGAAGATTATGTTGTATATGTGGTCTAAATCAGAATAATGGTTTCAGTTCCTAATGCCCTGTTCACTTAGAACTGCTTTGCTTACTTTTTCTGATTCATTATGATTCCAGGAAGGCAAACCCTTACTTTAAAATGTATATGACAGGAAATGCTTCCAATAGACATATTATACCTTAGTTTTTGAGCATTTTTTAAATCAGAGGTTGATACTCAAGAGTTGAAAAAAATCACTTGGAGTTTTCTCTATATCCTGAAGAATGCCTGAAATACGCCCTCTCAGGGGGAGCCACTCCATGAACCAGATTTGCATTCTTATTTCCCTTTACCCCCAACAGCATTTGATTTTAACACTGCCAAATTGTGTCAATCTGACAAATGTAAAATGCTGTATCATTATTTAAATTCACGCTTCATGCATAATAGCAAGATTGTCACATTTATTTTTGGCCATTCCTCTTTCCTCTTCTGTGAATTGCCTATATTTGCAATTTTTGAATTGGTCATGTGGCTGTTTTTCTTACTGACTTGTGGAATGAATTCTGAGTCCATTGTCCTCCATAAATGCATTACAAATATCTTCTGCCAATCTATGACTTGTTTGTTTCTGTTGTTGCTTCAGTTTAGTAGCTTCTTTTTTTTTGTAACATTGTTACTGGTGCCTTTGTGCTACAGTTTTAATTTGAAGTAAGAGTAATTTTCTTTGTGATTAATGCATTTTCTCTTTTGTGAAGAAATGTTTCAAAGAAATGCTTTTCACATTTAGGTCATTAATCAATATAGAATTTGTCTTTGTTATAGTATGAGAGTGCTAAATTTATCTTACTTTCAGGGAGATAGTTAATTATTTCAACATGATTTAATAAATAGTCCATTCTTACCTCTTCCTGAGTGATTTGTATATACCAATGGCCTATATTCATGTGTGAGTGCTTCTGTTTTCTTGCATCCATTGGTCTACTTGATTAACTCACATAAGAACCACCCTATTTTAAAACTACAAAATTATTATATATTTTTGTATCTAGTAGATTAAGTCATATATTAAGATATATAATATGTAAAACTGCCTTTATTTATTTTATTTATTTTTTTTGCGGTACGTGGGCCTCTCACTATTGTGGCCTCTCCCGTTGCGGAGTACAGGCTCCAGACGTGCAGGCTCAGCGGCCATGGCTCACAGGCCTAGCCGCTCCGTGGCATGTGGGATCTTCCCGGACTGGGGCACGAACCCGCGTCCCCTGCATCGGCAGACGGACTCTCAACCACTGTGCCACCAGGGAAGCCCGCCTTTATTTTTTATAACCTTCTCTGTGCCTGTCTAAACCAGCTTTTTAAGTTACATATACATAAGCATACATATTCTCTATTTTTATTTTAATTTCAGTTATAATAAATTGTTTTTAAAAGAGGATTTTTTAAAAGTTAAGTCATCACATCCATTAAAATGGTATATCTCTACATTTTTTCTTTTATTCCATTGAGTTTTATAATATTTATATATGTCTCACACATAAGTTTTTATAAGTATTCCTAGGTACTATATATATTTGCTGCCATAGTGAGTGTGCGTTTTTCTTGTAAATTAAAATTTTCTGTAGATTTTCTTGAATTTTTTATCATAATGATACAGTTTTAGTTTTCAAAACCTTATTTTCTAAAATTTGATTATTTTCTTATTGCACTAAGTAGGACCTCCAATCCACTACTGAATAAAAGGGTAGATAATACTACTGGGTAACATTTTCTGAGTACTTCCTATATCCTAGGTTTTATCCAAAATATATGTAATAAGTTATTTAAAACTCACAACACCCTAGATAAGGTAATTATTCAAATTTTACAGATGATGAAAATGAGGTAAAAAGAAGATAAGTACCTGGTTCAAGGCTTTATAGCTAATAAATGACAGAGTTGGGGTACTGCCTAGCTGCCTGCTCTAGCCTGTTTAGCCATTATACACACTGTAACCCTAGTAGAAATAACAATGGTAGTCTAGCTTGTATGTACCTGATTTTAAAGGGATTTCATCTAATCATTTACCACTAATATTTGCTATTGTTTTTAGTAGTCCTTTTAAAAATAGCTTTATTGAGGTATAATTGATATACACAAAGCTGTACATATTTAATATATACAATATGATGCGTTTGAATATATGCATGCACCTATAAAACCATCACCACAACCACCCATTTGTTCTTTGTATTTATGAGTCTGTTTTCATTTTGTTTTGTTTGCTTTGTTTAGATTCCACATATAAGTAATGTGGTATGTGTCTTTCTCTGACTTATTTCACTTAGCATAATACCCTCAGAGTCCATCCGTGTTGTTGCAAATTGCAAGATTTCATCCTTTTAATGTCTCAGTAGTATACAATATCTTCTTTATTCATTCATCCATCAATGGGCATTTAGGTTGTTTCTATATCTTTGCTATTGTAAATAATGCTACAATGAACATTGGAATGCATTTATCTTTTTGAATTAGTGTTTTTGTTTTCTTTGGGTAAATACCTAGAAGTGAAATTTCTGGATCAAATGATATTTCTATTTTTAATTTTTTTGAGGAACCTTCATACTGTTTTCTATGGTAGCTGCACCAATTTGCAATCCCACCATTAGCGAACAAGGGTTTCCTTTTCTCCACATCCTAGCCAGCACTCGTTCTTTGTTGTCTTTTTGCTGATAACAGTTCTGAGAGGTGTGAAGTGGTACCTCATTGTGGCTTTGATCTGTGTTTCCCTGATGATGTTGAGCACGTTTTTCTTACACCTGTTGGCCATCTGTCTTCTTTGGAGAAATGTCTATTCAAGTATTTTGTCCCATTTTTATAGTTTCAGGACTCATGATTAATCTATTTAATATAAATTTAATCTATTTTGACTTGACTTTCGTGTATGATATAAGATGAGAATCCAATGTTATTCTTTTGCATGTGAATACCCAGTTTTCCCAACACATTTGTTGAAGAGACCATCTTTTCCTCATTGTGTATTTCTGGCACCCCTACTGAAGATCAGCTAACTGAATATGCATGGGTTTCTTCTGGGCTCTTTATTCTGCTTCATTAATCTATATGTCTGTCTTTATGCAATGCTATACTATTTGAATTACTGTAGCCCTTCAATGTATTTTGAAATCAGGGAGCTTGATGATTCCAGTTTTGTTCTTCTTTATCAAGAATGCTTTGGCTGTTTGGGGTCTTCTGTAATTCCACATGAATTTTAGTATATTTTTTCTATTTCTGTTTAAAAAAATGCTGGGATTTTGGGATCTTGATGGGGATAACATTGAATCTGTGTATTGCTTTAGATAGTATGGACATTTTAACAATATTAAGTCTTCCTAGAAACATACAACCTATCATGACTGAACCATGAAAAACTGGAAATCTGAACAGACCAGTAACGGGTAATGAGATTCAATCAGTAATTAAAAACCTCCCAACAAAGAGAAGCCTAGGACTAGATAACTTCACTGGTTAATTCTGCTGAACATTAAAGAAGAGTTAACACTAGTCCTTCTCAAACTCCTCCAAAATATTTAAGAAGAGGGAACACTTCAAAACTCATTGATACCAAAGCCAAAGACATCGCAGGAAAACTACCAATATTCCTGATGAATATAGATGCAAAAATCCTCAACAAAATACTACCAAACTGAATTCAACAGAACTTTTAAAAGATCATACACCATAATCAAGTGGAATTTATTCCTGGGATGAAAGGATGGTTCATATGAAAATCAATTAATATGATATACCATGTTAACAGATTGAAGGATAAAAATCACATAACCATTTCAATAAATATTAAAAATAATTTGATGAAATTCAACAACTTTCATGATAGCAACTCTCAACAAATTAGGTACAGAATTTACCTCAACATGATAAAGACCATAAATAAGAAGCCCACAGTTAACATCATACCCAATGGTGGAAAAGTGAAAGCTTTTCCTTTAAGATCAGGAATAAAACAAGAATTTCTACTCTCATCACTTCTATTCAACATATTACTAGAGGTCCTAGCCAGAGCAATTAGGGAATAAAAGGAAATAAAAAGAATCTAAATTGAAATGAAAGGAGTAAAATTATCTCTCTTTGCAGATGACATAATGTCATATATAGAAAACCTTAAAGACTCCACAAAAAACTGTTAAAATAAATGAATCCACTAAAGTTGCAGGATAGAAAATCAACGTACAAAAATCTTTTGTCTCTATACACTAATACTGAACTATCCATAAAGGAAATTGAGAAAATAATCCTATTTACAACAGCATCTAAAAATAATAAAATATTTAGGAATAAAGTTAACCAAGGAGGTGAAAGACTTGTACATTGAAAACTATAAAACTTTGATGAAAGAAATTAAAGACATGAATAAATTGAAAGACATTCTATGTCCATGGATTTTGTTGTTCTCTTTATTAGGTAAGGACATTTTTTAAATACTCTAAGTTTTCTATGTACATTACCTGATTGTTCCTTTTAATTTGTTAATGACTTATATATAACTCAATTACATAATGAATTCTATCAATAGATTTTTTAAATGTTAAATCATCTTTGTATTTCAAGAATAAATCCTATTTAGGCATAATGTATCTACACACACACACACACACACACAAACACACACACACACACTCTACTGGGTTTTATTTGCTATTTATTTTCTGGTAACATTTGTTTTTATAACAATGAGATCTGAAAATTTATACAACTTACAGAATTTATAAAATGAGATCAGCAAATAATTTTCCTTTCTCAAACTGACTGTCTGGTTTTACTATAATTGTTTCACAGGCTTCAAAATTGAATGTATAAACTGATTTATCTTTTTATATTTTCTAAAACAGATATATAAGTGGGAGATTACTTCTTTGTAGTTGGGTAAAATGTGTCTATAAAACTATGTGGACCTGTTGCCTTTGTGTGAGTAGGTTTTGAATAATGATTAAATACCTTTATAGTTTCTTGTCTATCTCTACTTAACTCAATTTGAAAATTTTATTTTTATAAAAAATGATAAAATTTATCTAAGCTTTAAAATTGATCAACATTTTTCATGCTATTCTATTTAATTATTTCATTTCTTTTAAATCAGATGTTCAATACCCACCCAAGGAATTTACATTTTGAAAGTCCCCAATTATGGAGAGACCACTGTGCCCCACCCCTTTCACTCTGTCAGATATTCTCATGTCAGATATTCTCATTGTCAAATATTGTCATTACACTGTCTCCTCAAATCTTCCATATTTTGTAGACATCATCTAAATATGCCAGGGGGTTTCCTGATATAGAAACTCTTATGAAAAATTACTTAAATTAATAAAAGAAAGTACTAACTCACTAGTAACCTTAATCCTTCTGAAAATTCCACATCTTTTTTTTTTTTTTTTGCAGTATGTGGGCCTCTCACAGTTGTGGCCTCTCCCGTTGCGGAGCACAGGCTCCAGACGCGCAGGCCCAGCGGCCATGGCTCACGGGACCAGTCGCTCCGCGGCATGTGGGATCCTCCCGGACCGGGGCACAAACCCGTGTCCCCTGCATCGGCAGGCGGACTCTCAACCACTGTGCCACCAGGGAAGCCCTATCTTTTCTTTTTAGATCATGAATCTTACAACTTATTTTTTACACAAATAGGAAAAATAAATGGGGGCCCTATAATCATGGTAATAAGATATGGATTTTAGGATTCATGAGTGTGTCTTAGGTTTGTGTGCATTTAATTTTTACAAATTTTTTTAAACCCTGATAATTTAGGTTTAAGAGATTCAAGAGATAGTCCATAAATGTAATTTATATGGAAAACAAATATTTTCTATTCATTAGTTCTCTGGCCATCAGCATGGAAATTTTTTTCTAAATTCCAAACTTAGGCAATATTTTAATACATGTATAGGTGTATCTGTGTGAAAAATATAAACATAATGTTTTTATAGTTTGAAGAATGTCATAAAATGAAACTAATAACTAAATTTCTAAGACACATGAAATTATGTTGGATCTACAGAAGCCATTTGTTGATATCACAAGGTCTTATATTTAGTATATCTCTAGATAGCTATAATATACTTTCTCTAAACTATAATAATGTTTCTCTAAACTATAATAATGTTTCTCCCTCATATGATTGATACATGTCTAGCAGACCAACTTCATTTACTACCTGGAAGAGGGGAGAGGGTGGAAACTAAGAATGAGGAACTATAAGTTATGAACTGTGAACCTGGAACATTGAATAAATTTTCTATTTAGCTTTAATAACAGACATTTCAGATAAAACTGCTTCATTAATAATAAATAAGACCAAGATTCAAAGGGACAAATTGCTTAAGTTCATATGGATGTGTAGTAGCCAAGCCAGGATTAAAAACCCATCTTTGATTCCAAGTTTCCATTCTTTCTATTACACTATGCTTTTTGGTTACTTATATTATTCTACACATAAGTTAAGTAACCAAAAACAAATTCTTAGGGGGTATAATACAGTGGTTAAGATCATAGTCTCTAGAATCAGACAATCCTTAATGCCACCATTTAGAAGTGTGACCTTGGAACAGCCAATAGTTTCTCTATAACTTACCTTAAAATGGTAATAATAGTTGCATCTGCCACTCTGGTAGAATTCATTCCCTTTCCAAAATCTTCTCTTCCCTGTAATGTATCCAGATACTTGCCATGGTTTTGTGCTTATTAACTTTAGACTTGTCCTCATAGTTTGCTTTGGCCAATGGGCTATTGTAGATGTGACATACAAGAATCATGAAACGTGCTTTGTAATCTACCATGAGAAGAGCATGACGTTGGTGTACTGATATCTTTTCAGCTTGGGCTCAACAACAAAAACACATAAGAAGTCCTGAGCCCAAACCACCACCAAGAGCCAAGTTCTATCAACCTATAACCTGAAGCACTCCCCCAAGCTGAGACCAATACACATCATCGTATCCACAATTGACTTGCAGAGCTTGAAAAATGTGGAAGGCACAGGGTTTGAGGTTGCTTTGTTACTTAGAAATTTTGTAAAAATGCCTAACATATATCGCCTCAGACTGCTAGAAGGGCTAAGTGTGTCGCTACGTGAAAAATAAATTGCTTTTAGATCTGACTTCTTCCTGATGTATTTCAAACACCAAAAAGAGTATTTAACCCAGAGTAGATGTGCAAGAAACATTTGTTGACTATTGAATGAATATTGACTTTCACATAGTAAGTGCTAAAAACAATATAGTCTCGTATCCACTCCCTAGAGACAATGTGAACTTGGATGATAACGGATTGTACAATATCTATTGAACTTTCTGTTCAGTTATACCTACTACAAATAAATGTAGTTAAGGAGTTCAAAACTAAACCTTTAGTAAACAAATATTTTATTCTGTTTGTAACTAAAGTTTTCATTCCTAGCCATAGGCATCAATTAATCAATATGTGCCAATGATCACAAGAGGAGTTTGCAGAAAGAGTATGGAAAATTAAAAATAATTCATTTTCATTAATCTGACAAAGAACAGTGTTAAACAAATTAGTATAGCTTACAAACGTGAATTTAAAAGTTGAGAATAGCTCAAACAACAGAACTGGCTATATTTTTATAGTGGTGTATTTAAAAAGAAAAAAAGAACATTATCATTTCATGTTTTGGGATGTATTTTATTAATTTAAGCAATGGATGAGTCAATTATTTCTGAACTATCTCTCAAACTATTATAATGTCTGTTTTTTCTTCAGTTTTATTCAATTTCTGTTCTAAAGGAAAGGATAGGGATGGAGATTTATGAGGCAGAGGGCTTAGAATTTTCCAATTGTTGGGAGTTACATGGGATTTGAGTTGGTGAAAAGAAGGGATCTTATCTGATCCTGCAAGCCATACAGATATAAAAAAAATTGAAATTCAGAAAGGAACAATGTAAAGGAAATGGGAATTCATTTTCTAAAAGAATTACACAGAAAACCATGTGTATGCCGATTACTGAAATTATATATCTAGTTCTGTCCACTTACATGAATAGCAGGCACATATATCCAATGGCCTATTTAACATCTCCTCTTGGACTGCTGTTTTAGATTTAACATGTCCAAAACAGAATTCTTGTTTCTCAACGCTAATTACCTCCCCTGACTTCCCCCAAGTTCAGTAAAAGGCAGCTACATTTAAATCTGCTCAGCCCAAAAGTCTGCAGAGTGATCTTTGCCTTCTCTCCCTTCTTTCTACCCCATATCAGCCAGCCCTTTTGTTCTGATCTTTGGATATGTCTTAAATTTACATCTAAGTGCTTCTCTGGACCCCACTATTACTACACTAGTTCAAATCACCGTTGTCAATCTCCTAGATGCAAACTATCTGTTGACTTCCTGGGTCCCCCTGATTCCATTCACGTTTTCCTGCTGTAATTTTCCCCGCAAGTTTTATTGAGATTAAATATATACAATTTTTAGATATAATTTTAAGCATACAGCAAGATGATTTGACTTAATGTTCTCCAGGATTTTATGTTGTCACAAGTGGCAGGATCTCCTTTTTAAAGCTGAATAATATTCCATTGAATGTGTAATATAAATATATATACACACATAATTATATTCCCTTGAGTGTGTAAATTATATCTATATATTTTATCTATTCATCCACTGACACACTTAGGTTGTTTTCATACCTTGGCTTGTATGAATAATGCTGCACAATGAATACAAGAGCATGAATATCTCTTCCAGATCCAGATTTCATTTCTTTGGATATATACCCAGAAGTGGAATTGCTGGATCATATGGTAGTTCCATTTTAACTTTTTGAGGAAACTTCACACTTTTTTCCATAATGGTGGTACCAATTTACATTTCTATCAACAGTGTAGAAGGGTTCCCTTTTCTCTACACCTTTGCCAACATTTGTTATCCTTTGGCTTTTTGAAAATAGGTACCCTAACAGATGTAATGGGATATCTCACTCTGGTTTTGATTTGCATGTCCCTGATGATTAGTGATGTTGAACGCCTTTTCAAGTACCTGTTGGTCATTTGCATGCTGTCTTTTGAGAAGTGTCTACTCAGATTTCCATTTTTAATTAGGTTATTTGTTTTTCTGCTACTGAGTTGTATGAATTCCTTATGTATTTTTGATATTAACCCATTATCAGATATATGGTTTAGCAAATATTTTCTTCCATTCCACTGTAGATTTTCAAACCAAAGCCAGAGTGATCTTTTAAAAATGTAAATCATATCAAGTCATTCTCCTCCTCCTCCTACTACATAATCATAAACTACTACATAGTCTGGCTCTACCCTCTCTCTTTCTTCCCTCATTAATTGCACTCTAGCCATTTTGATCTTCTTGCTGTTCTTCTAAGTATCCACACTCTTACCTGACTCAGGTTTTCTGTATCTGCTGTTTCCTTTACTAGAAATGTTAGTCTTCAAAGTCTTTGCACAGTACATTCCCTCACTTGATTCGGGTTTCTGCTCAATATCACCGCCTAAAAAGGCTTATGTAGCCACTCAATCTTAAATAACCTCCACAAGTGTATCACACTATCTCTTTACTTTGTTCTTCTACAGAGCATCTGACATCATATTTGTTTCTTGTCTGTTTTTTCCACTATAAGCGGCAGGAGGGCAGGGATTTGATTTTTATTCAGTTTATTTTCTAGCATCTAAATTGTGCCTGGCATATAGTAGACATTCAATAAATACTGGTGGAACAAATAACTTAGAAGTTATGGTAAAACCTGTTGTGTTTAAAGATTCAGAGATAGGTAGACAATTTTAAGAAATTTTGTTCCAGCATCGCTTTGCCCTTCTAACTCTACAAAATTCACTAAAAATGACCAATGATTTCAATATAGTTTCTTAATAAAATATAGTATAAAATGCTAACTATAGCAATGGTTCTTTTTTAATTTCTAGGAAGAGTAAACTAAGTTAAAAAAAAACTTTCTGATTTAGGAAGTTTTTTTTTTTTTTTTTTTGCGGTAAGCGGGCTTCTCGCTGTTGTGGCCTCTCCCGTTGCGGAGCACAGGCTCCGGACGCGCAGGCTCAGCGGCCATGGCTCACGGGCCCAGCCGCTCCGCGGCATGTGGAATCTTCCCAGACCGGGGCACGAACCCGTGTCCCCTGCATCGGCAGGCGGACTGTCAACCACTGTGCCACCAGGGAAGCCCAGGAAGGGTTTTTTTTTTTTTTTTTTAAGAAATACTTTTATCTTTACCTATAAATTTTGAAATTTATATGTAACTTTAGGTGTGTATAGTGCTGAGTGGAGAACCCTTGTAAAATTTTTTAAACCTATTTTCTTAAATGTACTTGCATTTTTGTACTATTAAGTTGCTCAACAATGACTATTAAGTGTAAAAATAAATGTGAAATCAAAATACTGACATTTTTTACAAAATCTATACTGGAGAAGGCTGAGTTAAACAGGCTTTTGTTGTATCTATAATTTTTCTTTATGATTGGTCACTGCTGTTCTTTAAGTTGTTCATCATGATTTGGTAAGCTAAGCACTGCTTGTTTATCATACAATGCACTGATGGTCTTAAAACCTTCATGGAAATGATAAAATTGCCAAACTTCACTTAGAAACTGCGTCAACAATTTCTCAAACTCTTCTTGAATACTGATTTATCCAACATGTAATCAAAATGCTTATTGTTTGTTTCTCATAACAGATATTTACAACAGCCTGCTTCATCTATTTATGATGATTTGTCAAGGGAGAAGTAATCAAAATATTTGTGAATGGTATCTTGGTTGGCCAAATGGTTTGACCTGCATGTGGTGACAGAGCCAGACAATTTCAGAATTTCTAAAAATCTCCAGAGTACCTGAAGTTTCTATAAAGAAGCATTATTATACCTTATATTATTCTGAAAGAACTTTACAAGGAACATGATAATTAAAGACATATTGCTAAAGGATTTTGAACATTTGTGAAACAAGGACATTATTCAATTCAGTGAGGCATTTAAGGTTTTCATTGAACAAAATATATAATATATAGCCTGTTGTTATATCAATTATGTAAATCTAAATGTAGTATATTCTTAGGCATTTTTTCTCTAAATAAAAGGTTATGTATCACTGATAAAAAGTATATCCCAGAGGAATTTCATGTTTTTATTTTCCTCTGTTCTATATATTTTTGAGTTAATTTTGACACAAATTGTTATTTTATACAAACTTCCAGTTTCATAAAGATTAACAATACAATATTATTGTCTTTTATGCTGAGTATAATTGTGACTTTTTAAAAGTAAACATTAGGGGCTCCCCTGGTGGCGCAGTGGTTGGGAGTCTGCCTGCCGATGCAGGGGACGCGGGTTCGTGCCCTGGTCCGGGAGGATCCCGCGTGCCGCGGAGCGGCTGGGCCCGTGAGCCATGGCCGCTGGGCCTGTGCGTCCGGAGCCTGTGCTCCGCAACGGGAGAGGCCTCAACAGTGAGAGGCCCGCGTACCACACACACACAAAAAAGTAAACATTAAAATTTTCTTATTTATAGCATGAACATTTTTATATTTTTCCTTTGCTCAGTAATTTTGCATGAATTGACAAACAAGATTCTTAATACAATAGAAGTAAGGAACAGCACTATATATGAGCCTGAAAGGCACAGTTAGTGGTAAGTTTTTATTTTATGTTGGAAGGGCTAAAATCTAACTAAAGACCCAGATGAGACTTAGACCTAGTTGTAAAATGAGACAAGGATCCTCTACTAGAGGGATAGAATTGTTTATTTTATATAAGTAATCAAGAACCTCCTAATTCTAGCTCACTTGTTATCTAACTACACATAAACATTGTCTCTTAATGCAGAGAAGAGAATGATTTGGCAGGTAGTGATGGGTAATTAAAATGAAAAGAGCAAATCCTGGAT
This sequence comes from Globicephala melas, assembly GCF_963455315.2. NCBI lineage: Eukaryota > Metazoa > Chordata > Mammalia > Artiodactyla > Delphinidae > Globicephala > Globicephala melas. The sequence goes on from NC_083330.1 coordinate 54,691,181, forward strand.
TTAACATAATGACATGTAATATTTAGGATGTTTGGGCAAAACTAATTTACTTAATGTAGTAAGGGAACTAATTTCAAGATTATTTTTGTTGTTTGCTGAATGTTCTAAGTTCTTCTTTTACAGAATTTCTAGTACTTTCCTGACTTCTCCCATTCATTTCTCCCTAATAGTTTTTCAATTCTATAAATATCAAAAAGAAAGTCTGTGGGATTCTCATATTTTAGAATAATTCTAGAGATGAATGAATTTTATTGACTAGAACAGAAATTAAGATATACTTTTAATGACTAAGCTATAGCATATCCAGGTAGAAATAAACCAAGATTCACTGGTAGATCTGTCAGATGAAACAATATTAACAAAATAGTGGGATTTTGATGGCTTTTACCTTACTTGCTCATCCAGAACCACATTCACCTGTAAAGTGTCTGCTAAGTATATTTGGAGAGGAGAGAGTGTCCCACCTGTGCTTATAAGCAAGTTGAACACTGGGGAGTCCCACTGCTATTGCACTTCCCCTGCTGGGCTACTCCACCTCCTGCTGCATCTGATGGAGGCCTGCAGGTCAGCTGAGCAGTCCTCACTATTCACCCAGCTTCACCTTCTCCTCCAAGGTTCCTTGCCGACTTTGCCAGGCACCTCGTCCGCCAAACCAAGGGGGTCACTTGAAGGAGTAGTGTATACAAGCTTTCCTCTTAGGAAAGTCCACGTTTAAACAGGCTGAGCATAAAAGCAAACGTTCATCCACCTGCCACTTTGCAGCTGAGTGACTCTGAGTGAAACTCAGAGTAAGTTTCTATGTCTGTAAAATGGGGTAGTAAATGTTTCCTTCAGGGTTTTTGGAGTATCGAATGAGATTATTTATGCCGCTAACTAAACAGCCAATAAATATTATTTTTGTAAGTAATATTTAGTACACTTGATGAGGTAGAAAAGAACTAAAGAGGAAGCTAGCTAAGAGACATCATTTATTTCTGGCAATACAAATTTTATCCAATTTTAGCCAGCTTATCTGATGCTGCCAAAAAAAGGTTTGATATGGTCATGGATGTACATGATACGTAAAAACTTCAGATCAAATATTAGGGTAATATAAATGCATAAGTATGTCTTATATTCAAAATCAAAGTTGTTTTGGTATGACAGAATAAAGTTCGGAGATTAACTGATGAATTAATGTGCTAAATGATATAGGCTTGGTAGAGAGAAGTAAACAACTTAGGAGAATATTAAGATAAACATACAGATAGGGCTTCCCTGGTGGCACAGTGGTTGAGAATCTGCCTGCTAATGCAGGGGACACAGGTTCGAGCCCTGGTCTGGGAGGATCCCACATGCCGCGGAGCAACTAGGCCCGTGAGCCACAACTACTGAGCCTGCGCGTCTGGAGCCTGTGCTCCGCAATAAAAGAGGCCACGATAGTGAGTGGCCCCCGCTTACCACAACTACAGAAAGCCCTCTCATAGAAACGAAAACCCAACACAGCAAAAATAAATAAATTAATAAACTCCTACCCCCAACATCTCCTTTAAAAAAAAAAATACAGATAAAGACAGTTACAGTTTATTCATGGGAATAATTATTGTAGTGCTTTGCTTACTCCCCAAAACATGAAATTAAAAAAGAACAATATTTCTTAGGACAATTTTATCAACACTGAGTGATAATAGAGGCTATTAATTCCACTTTCAGCGAAAAGCCAATATGTGATTAAAGGCATTAAAAGTGTCAAGCAAATAAAGTTTACTCAGTTGTAAACTTTGATGCATGTGTTTAAATGGTTTAGTGCAGGAACATCTTGCAGCTTTCACCAGACATTATTCAATTCCATATTTTTTTTACTGTGGTAAAAACAAAGTTTCTGAATCTACCAAGAAACTCTGAAGCATTTTTATGAGAGTATGTGAATTTGTTATTACAAAGCACACTCACTGTAAGAGTTTTAAAAATATAATTCATTTGAATTATTTATTCATAATGAAGCAAGTATTCACTGAGCACCAGTGCCAACTAATTCACTCTAACATACATCACTGGAGACCACTGGATGCTACTCACATGCTATATGCTGAACAAACAGATGAATAAGACTCAGTTTCTACTCATACATAATCTCATAGAGAAACAAACATGTGTACAACAGAAGATAATGTCAAATAGATTCTCTTCACTATGGTCAAAGGGCTATGGAACAATAAAGAGGGAGTGATTAATTCCGTAGTGTAGTGTGGCTCAAAGAATCTAGTATTCAGAGTCAGACAGGCCTAAATTTGAATCACAAATCTGACCTTTACCAGTTCAGACTGTTATTTTCCCGGCCCAGAATCCATTTATATTTCTTCCAAGTAACCACATCCTGACTTTCTTTCAAGAAATAATCCCGTTTTACTCTTGGTCCATGACTTTGAGTTAGACTGATCACCTACTTACATCCTCAAGTGTGGACAAAACAAGACTCAGGCCTAATCAATCTTCTCAATCTTCCTAGTCAAAAGACCCACAAAGCCTCCTCTTATAGCGAACGATTGTTAACATTTTGCCATATTTGCTTAATTCTTGCTGAAATATTTTTAAATAGATTAATTGCACCATTGCATTTTATCCCTAAAGATATTATTATATATCTCTATAAAACTAGATTTTTCTATTTCTGCTATATAACCACTCAACCATTATCATACATAAAAATTGGCAACAATTACCTAATAGTATATAGGCATATTCATACAGTATATTCAAATTTCCTGAATTTCCCGCCATCACTTTGCTTAGATCAAGATTCAAAGACCACATAGCTTGCATTTGGATACTATATCTCTAAAATCTCTTCCCATGTAGAATAACCCCTCCTCCCCAAACTTTTGTTTTTCTATGAGATTAATTTCTTGAGGCTGGGTTAGTTATCCTGTGGAATATTTCATCTTCTAATTTTACCTGAATTTATTATTTTTTTCATTTAACTCCTATCTCTATTTTTTGAATGTCATACATACAAAATGAGATAAAAAGGTATTAGACACAGGTTAAATGTATTTGGCAAGAATATTTCACAGGTGATACTCTATAATGACGCCTCATCTGTTTTTTCCCCTGCTGTTGGTAATAAGATTATTGACAGGGTTAAGACAGAGACACCTAGATCTCCCCATTGTGAAGCCATATTTTCCTGTCTGTGAGAAGCAATTCGTCTGTGAGATGAAAATCTGGTTTTATGAGAAAATCCAGGTCCAAACAACCTTTCATCTACTGATTGTAGTACCACTGCCTTTCCTTCCTGGAGTCAATCATTTCATTAGTGTTGCAAACTCCCAATTGCTTAGTGATATTCCTTCCATAATTATTAGTTGGTATTTTTCTGTAAATAAGTGCCTTCCTTTATCAACTGTGGCGTTTTTTGATTATCCAATATGGTTTTCATTGAAAACTTAGGAGATGTGCTTAATTCTTGCATTTAATTACCATTTTTCAGTAGAAGTTATTTGTGTAACAGTCACATTGGTGTTCAGCGAGATTTTTCTTTGTATTTTTCTGTTTTACTTTTTGGCTCTTAACATATTTATTTTAAAATACTATTTTAAATAGTGTATATCAATAAATAAACATAGTAGATATTACTACTCACCGAGATCTCGGGTCTCCCTCCTCTTCCGAGTCTGTGAGAGGATTGCATTCCCTGCCTCCCTTTAAGTATGGGATGGTGTAATCACGCGAGAAGATAAAGTTAATAAGATACAGCTGAGAGGTAATGCAAAGTCAATTCTTCAGGCTCTCCCTTCCCACAGCCTTAGCAAATCGCTCTCTAGTTGGTGGGACTTCATTTCCTGGCCCCTGTATGAGGACCACGAGCAACTTTTGAATTATGTGTAGTAAGAGCGAGAACTATTTTTTTTATTGCTTTAAAACATTGATTTTTTAAAAAGTTTTATTACAACATAACTTATATCCCGACATATATAGTAAGATACTGTACAATACCTTACACAGGAGTTTTAAAATTACGACTTCAGAATTTGCCCATCACTAAAATATCCAAATGCAATATGGGAGTGTTTTCAAATATTCAGATAGTCTATGCTAAGCAGTGAAAACTCAGTTAACTCTTTATATTTTATACTTTCTTCCATATGCTCTCCTGTTAGGTATATGCTTGTGACTAGAATGTGCCAGCTCACTTGGTGACAGAGAGTTGAAAATACATTTTACTTAGATAATTGTAGTCTATCTCCAGATTGAAGTAATTGGCAGAGAGCTGGGAATAGCAGTCATAACAGTTGTTTAACTGAGAAGTGATTATCCATATCTGGCTACAGGGCTTGTGAGAAATCGAAAAGGCTAAATGCTACCAGTGCCTCTCTTCAGCTCCTAATCCTTCTGCAGCATGTTCATGTTTTTCAGCTTTCCAACTTTTTTTCCGACCCAATCTCTATATCACACCGAGTGCTATCACACCATATGCTGCTTTCTGCCCTTTCACACTTTCCAAGAACACTTGAAAAGCTAAAATCTATACTCTAGACTGGGAAGTAAGAAATGTTCAAAAATAAGCATACCACAAAGGAGAGAGTGATAAATACCAGAGGAGAGGAACAGATAAAGTGCTAAAGAAGTAGGCAAAAAGATTGTTTCCAGCTGTGAGGTATGAAAGGTGATAGTTTTCTATACAGAACTTGAAAGACAGATAAAGTATGGATGTATGGCTATGAGAGGGAAAGAGGTTTTCTAAGCAGACCATGGTCAAAACACTGGCCAGTGGAGGGTATGAGTGAACTCTCATCAAGGAGTTATGTTAGAGGAGAAATCATGGTTCCTTTCACCTCCCTGAACTAAAATGTGTGACCTCCTTCCCACCTGTGGGAACATTCACAATTCCTGATCTCTAGAATTCTGCAACCCAAGCCCTACTTATGGATGATTTCTGTTCATCATTGAGGTTACTATTTAAATATTACTTTTTCATGGAAACCTTTCTAACTTCTAACTAGTTTAGATTGTCGGTTTTAATTATTTATTGCATATGGGGCTTTTCTTTGGTTGCACTTAATAAAAGTCATTGTTTTATGTTTTATCCTACTTCCTCATCAGACTCTGAGTCCCACGAGAGAAGGGACTGTTAGTCCATAGCAAGGGCTCCAGACATAACTGATGATTAAATCAAAGCTAGATTTAAACCAGATAGGCATGTAATACTAATATTTACTCTACTGTAGGGGTTGAGAGCCAGGATAAATTAACAACAAATATGCTTCAAGTTCCCAAATGAGAGGAGGTTATTGAAGACAGCTGTATTTGTTTTCAGTGGCTGCTGTAACAAAGTATCTCAAATGTGGAGGCTTAAAACAACACATACTTATTATTTTATAGCTCTGTAGATCAGAAATCTGACACGGGTCTAATAGCCTAAAATCAACATGTAGGCAGGCCTGCATTCTTTTCTGGATGCTCTAGGGGAGAATTTATTTCCTTGTCTTTTCCAGCTTCTAAAGACCATCTGCTCCCTTTGGCTCATGGTTCTTTGAGAATCTTCAATTCTCAGCAACTTTGGATTGAATCCTTCTCATGCTGCCCTCTATTTCTTTTGACTCCTTCTTCCACTCTTAAATAGGCTTGTGATTATATTGGACCCACCTGGATATTCCAGCGTACTCTCACTGAAGTCTGCTTATTAACAACATTGATTTCATCTGCAACCTCATTGTCCTTTGCCACCTAACATAACATATTCCAGGGATTAATATGTAGATATCTTGGGAGGGTCATTATTCCACCTTCTACATTAGCTACTTAAATGTTGGAGAAAAATGATAGAGTATTTTAGCCTTATGAAATTACTGATGAGATTCTCCTTGTGCAATAACTAAATAATAATCCTAATTACTCCTTAATACCAAAGTAAATAAAACCATGTCTATAGGATAAAGAGGAGACATCAGTAAGGATGCTATGAACTAAAAGCTATGTAAGTGTGCACTATTAATAAGAAGAATCTTATTAATAAGAAGAATCAGAACCATGTGGGGATTTTACTACTTTTTGTCCCTAAAGGATATCATCTCTGATCTAATTCTGCCTCTCACTCTAGCTACATTTAACACACATTCCTTTTTTCCTTTCTTTTCTTAAAAGTAATCACTCCTCTTTGGCCTAGCTACACTAATACCTAAACATTTACATCTTGACCCCGATAACACTTTTCTTCTATTAGTGTCCATGCCTTTTCTATTTTCCATTTTCCTTTTACCAGATTGTAGACATGTTCAAAGAGTGAATTTGTTTCTCTTTATAAACCCTGTAGTTCTGTGATTGTCATATGTCAATCAGCTGTACAGTAAATGTCTGCTAAGTGAATCAAGTGAATGAATGTGGACATGGAGTAAAAGAATCAAATAGTTGAATCACATTATTTGAATACAAAATGGAAAGAAAATACTCTGTGATTAAGACTTATTTGAAAACTGCTTAGGACCGAATCAAATCAGCCACAAAAACATCACTTCCAGTTCTGATTTTAGCAGAATTATAGGGACATAGGCAACATAAAAAGGATCATTATAGTATTTATATTATTATAAATAGTTCAGTCCACAAAAACATCACTTCCAGTTCTGATTTTAGCAGAATTATAGGGACATAGGCAACATAAAAAGGATCATTATAGTATTTATATTATTATAAATAGTTCAGTCCACAACACATTATATATGCTCATACTAAAAGGTTGTTAGATTTGTTGCCATGATCATTTTCAGCTGTTTTTTAACTAATAGTTTATATAAAAAGAAACAAATTTTAAGAGTTATCTCTACATTTATTTGGTGGGGAGAGGGGGTTGATAGTTTTCATTTTAATAGTCTGGCACTGGACTAGGCAGTGGGGAAATCATAAATAAATTGTAAGTCCCACATTCGAAAAGAAAATGAACTAGTCCAAGGGGTAAAACCCAGATGGTTTTAATACAGTCTATAAAGTATAGATATACTGAGTCGTATGCACATATAAAAAGGGGGCCTGACCCACTGTGGTGAAGTCAGGAAGACTTCTCTGAGAAGCAAGTAACTGAGACCAAATGGATAAGAGATGGTAGTAAGGCAACAGCTTTTTAAAAATATTATATACGTTGAAACATTTAGTGATTTTTATACATGGAGTGTGAGGGAGAGGAGGATTCTAGCTCCTGCCTTTGGGATGATTCCAATTCTCATCTGTAAGAGGAAATGGTGATGGTGGAGCATGTCTGGGGAGGAGAAGGAGGTCAGTGCTGGACGTGTATTCCATCCATAGCTGAATGTTGTGCCAGAAACCTACCTGTTTACATTGCAAGATACATTTGCTTTAACAAATACTGTACAATGTTCTGTAGCACACTGACTATTTCTACACCTAACAATATAAATATCTAAACATTTTGTGATGGAACAATCATTAGGGCTGAAGTTTCATAGCTCATATCACCTATCAATGCTTCCTTTTTTTTTTTTTTGCGGTACGTGGGCCTCTCACTGCTGTGGCCTCTCCCGTTGCGGAGCACAGGCTCCGGACGCGCAGGCTTAGCGACCATGGCTCACGGGCCCAGCCTCTCCGCGGCATATGGGATCCTCCCGGACCGGGGCGTGAACCCGTGTCCCCTGCATCGGCAGGCAGACTCTCAACCACTGCGCCACCAGGGAAGCCCTCAATACTTCCTTTTAAGGGAACTATCTTGTGAGTCACAATGTTTCTGAGTCTGAATTCATTGCCATCTACAAATTCATGTACAGTTGAAATCCAGACCATCCACTGAGGTCCATTTTCAGTCACCTTTTAAGGACTTAGCATCTGGATTGCTCTAAATGTATTTTTTGTTAAATAAACATATATGAAATACTACATACCGGGCACTAGGCATGGAATGAGGGGAGGGTGAAGAAGGCAATCAGTGACAGACAGGATGATCCCCACTCTTGAGGAGCTCACATTATTAAGACATAGAAAATGGAAATGTGGTAAAATAGTATATTTATCTTTTTATGAATATATTTCTTTAATAGGATGGTCATAAGAATGACACATTAGCACTGCCTTTCTGCTGTGATAAAGAATAAACATCTGACCCACAACATGGTAGGAAACTGGGGTACCAAGTGCCCACAGAAGAAATCTCCATTCACCAAAGAGAGGATGTTTCCTTGGATTCCATCATCTCTGCTCTAGCTTCCAGTCAGGTCTCCATGACTTGCCTGGAATCCTTTATTTCAGCACCTGTTATCCCTCTTTTCTCTTGCCACTCTGGACTCCTATAAGACCCAGGTCATCTATCCCATGTCTCATTCATGCAGGCCATCACTGGAATTCTGCAGCACATCTCTTTAATATGCTGCTGCCCTGCCATCCTCAAGGCAGTTGGGGGTGGGGTGGGGGGAAACATAGCACCGTATTAGCGAAAGCAAACAGCCGGGGTATATTAGCAAATGACATTTGGACATATACCTAACAAGCTCACACAATACATGCTTCTTTCTTAAGTGATATATAGTCTCCTAGACAGCAAAGAAAACCCCTTAATTATTTAAACATGTATGGGCTGATTCTCCACGCCAGGCACAAGCGACACCAAGTGGATGGTGTTTCCTTCCTTCATGCACAACCCATGATAGGAAGTTTGTGCCTGAAAGCGGGAACCAGATCTCTATCATGGCTCAGCCAGGTTTGTCTTGGCTCTTCCCTACCTTTGAATGATGCCACCACTTTGCTTTCCCCTGTTTTGGGCATTAGTTCAGTTTTCAGAAGGAGGGATAAGATGGCAGAGAGAGGGCAGAAGGGGAAATGGGAAAGGTGTACCTGTAAAACAAAACAAAAACAATACAAAAAGCAAAAACTAGATTTAGTATTATGATATTCTGCAACAATAGAAGGTAGCTGGAAATACTATGCTCTAATGCAGACAACATGATACACAAGCCACAGGGGAAGAGTCAGTGGGGACAGTGTGGCACAGACCTCTTAAACTTGTTGGGTCTCAAATCTTTGTTACATTCTCAAATATTTCATGTTTGACAATGCCTCATTTAAGGTATTGTATTCTCTACATTTTCTAGCAATCTTCAGAGTAATAGAAAGCAAATCACTGTTTCTCTGGCAAGGGGCAGTCAAAATTAGTATCACTCTGTTAAACACTGGTATGTAGTTAAATGAAATGTCTCCCTCAGAAAAGAATGGAGAACTCAATAAAACCTCTATTCTCACAATATTTATAATTTTTCTGGTCCAATTTTGAGGAACAGGTTGTATTTGAAATGTTAAAATCTTTTTTTTTTGCGGTATGCTGGCCTCTCACTGTTGTGGCCTCTCCCGTTGCGGAGCACAGGCTCCGGACGCGCAGGCTCAGCGGCCATGGCTCATGGGCCCAGCCGCTCCGCGGCATGTGGGATCTTCCAGGACTGGGGCACGAACCCGTGTCCCCTGCATCGGCAGGCAGGCAGACTCTCAATCACTGCACCAACAGGGAAGCCCTGAAACGTTAAAATCTTAATAGCAATAAAGGTTAAATGATCATTTTCACCAAATAAATGTCTACCTCTGAAATGGAAATAAATAATAACTAAAATAATTTAACTTCGGAAGCTTGTCATGGTGTTAGATATATGCAATGCATATCTAACTGTACATTTCATAAACTAGTGTGATGATAAAGAGATAATTGAGATTATTAAACTGTGGTTAGGTATTCACCTTTGAGAAATAACCTTACCATGCTGATTTTGTTAAAAGTAACTTTGCCAAGCCAAGCCCTACCATCTTACAAAATAATGATGTGTATCAATGGCTTGATTGAGAATATAATGCTGAAAAGACCTTAAAATATTTGTGGACAAATAGATAACTCTTTTGCATATTTGTCAGTGTGGTTTTACATTTACATGAAGGTTACTGAATTTATTAAGAATCGGGGTCAGAATGTTAGACTAATATGAAACCAAATAACTCAGATTCTAATTTTCTTATATGAACTCACAATAAATTTCATTTATCATGTGGAAAATGGCCTGACATTTTGAAATCAGGAGAAATCATTTTCTAAAAATGCAAGTCTAAATGTGCAATATTTGCACACTCAAGGAGAGGTTATTTAATTGATTTGAAGTTTGATAAAAAACTTTTTCCCTCAAAGAAAACTTCCTGTGAATTAGAATGAATAAGATGTGTGCTCAACCTCTTTCCCCAACAGATTTTGGAACAAGTTTCAGAGTGGAGGGAGAGACACAATAAGCTCCTAGATTTTTTTTTTTTTTTTTTTTTTTTTTCAATACGCGGGCCTCTCACTGTTGTGGCCTCTCCCGTTGCGGAGCACAGGCTCCGGACGCGCAGGCTCAGCAGCCATGGCTCACGGGCACAGCCGCTCCGCGGCATGTGGGATCTTCCTGGACCGGGGCACGAACCCATGTCCCCTGCATCGGCAGGCGGACTCCCAACCACTGCGCCACCAGGGAAGCCCAAAGCTCCTAGATTTTGAGCTCTTGCAGAAGATGTGCCTTTGCCTCAGGGCTGCATTAAAAATAGAGAACTGACCAGTTTCATGAATAGAGAAATTCCACTCTAAAATGGCACGCTGGCACGCTGAGAAAGTCTCCCAGAGGTTCGCAAAGCTGAAAGTATTTTAGGCATCGGTCCTGAGAAAAACAGAGGAGTGGTGAAAGAAATTGTACAGTGCCACTAAATTTTCCATAGCTCCTATTCTTGTAGTTGGGAGTGAGGAACAATGAAGAAAAATCCTTTGAATATGAAGAATGAAAGTCATTTTTAATATCACCTATGTGGAATCTAAAAAATAATACAAATAAATGTATATGCAAAACAAAACAGACTCACAGATATAGAAAACAAACTAGTGGTAACCAGTGGTGAGTGGGAATGGGGGAGGGAAGAATTAAGGATATGGGATTAACAGATGCAAACTACTATGTATAAAATAGATAATCAACAAGGATATAATGTATAGCACAGGAAGTTATAGCCATTATCTTGTAATAATTTTTAATGGAGTATAATCTGTAAAATACTGAATCACTATGCTTTATACCTGGAACTAGTATAATATTGTAAATCAACTATACTTCAATTGAAAAAAAAGAATCAAAGGCATTTCCTGTCGTCGATGTAATGAATGCCTGTGTGGAGAAAAGACAACCAGGCAGCAGATGAATTGCCCCTACTTCATGTCCTATCAATACCTGAGGACTGCCCAAGACGGTGCCAGGAGCAACGGTGGGGAACCCTGACATGTCCAGAATTACACAGAATTGAACAAGATTTAGTTTCTGCTGTATAATAGAACTGTGACACAAAATAGAAATTAGATTGAGTTATATGAAAATAATGAAGGTTATATTTCTTGCACACTTGCTTTTGTGGACTGACATTTGAACCTGCTAAACAAAGATTTAGGAATCAATCAAGTTACCTCAAATAATTTGGGGGTACATTGAAGAAAGTACACATGGAAATAAAGACAATGAAATCTCATAGGATTCCAGGACCTGCAATATATCAGAGCCTTACAAAGCATAAAATATAATTTAGAAACTGGGAGATACACAAGAACTCTAGGATCGGGTTATCCCTAAGTGCCCTCGATAGCAAGAATTTGTTACTCTTTTCTGTGGTGACTCAGCTTCTCTCTACCTGCTTCTACTGCTCCTATGTCTAACAATCACCTCATATTTTTCTCTTCCTCCGTTCTCCATCTTACATCATCTGTGTTTTCATCACTTTTACTTACTTACAACTTTAGTTTGAGAGGTGCAGGCTCCAGCGTCTAATGAGTTCCCTTTGCCTTTTCAGCTTCTGCTCCCACTATAAACTGACTATTTCTGTGTTTCCAATTAAAATTTCTAATAGAGAGAACCTGATTGGTCCAATTACTTATGATTATGCCTAATTGAACAGACTTCATGGTGCTGACCAGCCATGGCTCCATAGGTCAAATATAGCATGAAGTTGTGGGTTAGATATCTTCCCTTAAATAAGACTTAATATCCATATCTCTGCCATAGGATTTATTGTAATATTTACAATGTGTTGCTTACTTGTTTGGACTCTTACTAGACTAGTGTTTTACAAACTACTATGCACTCCTAGGAGAAAAATATTTTGAACATACACTCTGAAATATAGTATATTTGTTTGGACATAATGAATATACAGTACTGTGCTAATATCATATTACCTTATAAGACACACTAACACAATAGAATTTAAAATTATTGAAGTACAAAAAAAAATTGAAAAAAACAGAAAACTGAAATATAAAACTAAGCTATACTTATTTCCCTCAACTCTAAAATCACCTTTTCTAGAATAAATTCAATTCACTTTGGACACCACAGTGCTGGATGAAAAGCCAATCAGGCTGACCGATGTTAATAATAGTAGTGGTACTAGTATTAAAAATAAGAATAGTAATAATAATAGCACTAGTAATAATGGAAATAGTAGGAGTTACAGTACTAGTAGTAGTAATAGTAATAACAGGTGTAGTAGTGACAGTAGTCACAGCAAACATTGATTGAGTGCTTATTATTCCAGGCACCATGTTACGTATTACCATATCATTTCTATTTTAACCTTCATAATGCTTTCCTGATACAGATATTAAATATATGTCAATTTTACGAGTAGAGAAACTAAGGCTTAAAGGGACTATATGGGTTGCTCAAAGTCACACTAATAGTAAAAGGCTTGCCAGATTCCAGACCTGATCTAGCTTTGTTCTCAGCCAGATGTCTTAACCATCCCCTTACTCTGTGGTACACATTGGTGCTTTGGAGCTTTTACCATTTACTGGGTAGGAAAAAAAAATCTCAAACCCTATTTAATGGTAGGGAAGGGTTTATAATAGTCACCAGGGCTTGGATATTAGTTATTACTTCAAAGACTGAACTGGGCTGAGTGTAGAAAGCAAATCTGGAAAATCCACAACTGGACTGGACAGGGAAAGCAGGGACTAGTATTTCTAGTGATTATTTCTTAAGCAGTCCTTAGCTTTTCACATATTTAACCCTTTTCTCCCTTGAAAATAAGGCTATCATTCTAATTTATTTGATCATTATTTCATGGATATATGAAATAATCTTTGAAATTACTTTGAAATCTATGAAATTACTTTCCTTGTATTATATGTAAGGAAATAACTATCTACTTGTCCATACCTGGGAAAACATACATGCTCTTTAAAATTCAACTGTGGAGTTGCAAATGCTCATTTAAATTCCTCTTGTTTTTGTTAAACATCACTTCCTCTGAAATACCTTTTCTGACCATTTTTCATCTGTCAACTGTTACTTGTTCCTTACTACAGCCTCTCCTAGCTCTTAATACTCACTTAAGTGTAACATCCATTACACCAAAGTTACTCATTTCTTTGGTCTAAACGCTAAAGATAGAGATTGGTTTGTATTGTTCCTAGGATCTGGCATTGTGCTTGGCTCAGGTAGATATTCACTAGATTCTGTATTGTCTAGCGAAGGAGGAAAGTAAGAACATGTCACATAAGTTAGAAGAGAGGAAAAAAGAGCACAATTATAAAGTTTTTCCAGGCACAAAATCACAAAGATCTGAGCTAAATCATTGGCACTAAAAGAAGGAAAAAAGAGTGACATCAAATGCTCATTCTATGTATCAGTTGACTTGGTGATCAGATATGTATAACAAGTTAGAAAAAGATGGAGTATATCAAAAATTATGTTTACAGATTATATTTTGGGCAACTGGAATGTCAATATGAAAAAGTGGAAAGTTTAAAATATCCCCTTTCGAGAGTGGAATGGGTTCATTTTCAAATATGTTCTCATTGAGACTATGGGTCAAATTTTAGTGAATCAAGAGACTGTAAATTCAGATTTCAATCACTGGAACTACAAAATAATCAAATCAAAATAATTTATACAGTGCTCAAGCATTCTTTTAATATAAAAGATATCTAAATTAAACATCAACCACTTGTTTTCTGATAGCTTGAAATTGACCCATCTCTCAATAAAGATTACCTGACGGGCTTCCCTGGTGGCGCAGTGGTTGAGAGTCCGCCTGCCGATGCAGGGGACACGGGTTCGTGCCCCGGTCCGGGAAGATCCCACATGCCGTGGAGCGGCTAGGCCCGTGAGCCATGGCCGCTGAGCCTGCACGTCCGGAGCCTGTGCTCCGTAACGGGAGAGGCCACAACTGTGAGAGGCCCACGTACCGCAAAAAAAAAAAAAAAAAAAAGATTACCTGGCATGTTGGGAGTTCTTTGAGAAAAATGTCTGAACATGGAAGTGCAAACTAAAGTGCAAAGTTGAAACTTTGGGGACCCATGAACAGGGTACCATGGACATCTGTGCTTGGGACCAGTTAGGATATAATTGCAACAATCATCAGAGGTTTATTTGAAAAGTGGGGCTAGTTTCAAGAGCTGCAAAGAAGTAAAGGTAAAAAAAAAAAAAAAAAACAGATTCTACTAGGGAAGTGACCGTATTCTCCAAGTGTCTCTTCAAAAATGATGTGTTTGAAAGGTACAAGATGGAGGTAGGTATTTGGAAGGTAGAAGGTCTCCCTTTGAACTGAGAATACTCACATAGTTCTGGATAAATTAGGAAAAAAGTAAAGACCCCTAGAGATTCAGGTTAGAATCTGACACGTGGATATTCAAGACAGGATTAATATGAAAAATAAATGAAATATGATGGTATTTCCACCCAAGTAGGTGAAGAAGAAAAATGGGCAACTTCTGTATGGTGAAGAAAGAGGTTTAGAATGATAGTGAGCAGTGTTTTTACTTAAATGCAAATCAACATAAATAAATATATAATGGCAGCAATTATTTTCCATTTAATATAAAAAACCTGTATTGAATGCACTGTAAAAATATATATATTTGTATGGCTTTAATTGCCTACTTTATAGACAAAGGAAGATCAATAAGAAAATTGGTAGCACTCTTTAGCCATTTAAATTTTACTTTCTGGGTATATTTATGAAATAGTAGCACAAAAGTAGTTCTTTGTAGCACTATACAATTGTGAGGGATGAAAAGATTACAGTTCCCAGAGAGACTGCATTTTTATGACAAATATTTAATGATCTCCTACCATGTGCCAGGCATAGTGAAATTGCCGTTCATTGTCTGGTGAACAAAGCAGAAGTGATTCTTCATTTGTTGGAGCTTCAGTCTAGTTAAGGTGATTAGAAGTTTTCACATGTATTATCTCATTCCATCCTCCAATCAGCTGCATGAGGTAATAAAGTATCATATGTGATTTATTTTCCAATAAACTTAGAGTGGTGAAAGTCATATGGCTATTTACCAAGAAAGACAGTGTTGGAATTAGTTATTAAACTGAATGTGATATTTACTGAAGGTTTATTGTATGTTGCTAACATTACAAAGAGCGAGAAAATAACCTCATTTTCTCCAGTTCTGGGTTCTTGCCCCCTTTCTGTTAAGGCTATTCTAGCAAGTTTTTGACGAAAATGACTGTGGGAACCCTGGTCAGAAGTTTCTGTCCCCACTAGACGTCATACCCTCTGCTAATTTCCAGGCTTCATTCTGAGACAGGGCCCTGCATTCTAGAGCCCATACTTCCAGTGCTAGCATCGCAAAACGGGGTTTTTTTTCCTCATCGTGGGAGTGGGAAAAGCCATCAACTAGAGAAGAAAAGATAGTGCATGAAATGAGCAAAAGGTACAAAAGAGACCTGCTATGTTGTGAGAGAATGTATCTGTTGAATAAAGCAGAAGGAAATGATGGGAACATATTTTAAGAAATAAACCCTTGTGAAAATCTCTACCTCCAAAACCAATGCCAGGTCAAGTCCTTAACCACAAGTACATTCTTTGGAGACAAGTAGATATTTATTGATTGGAAAGTAAACACCAAATTAATTATTGCACTATTATCTTTCCAGTGAATAGCTATTTTTAAATCAAGGTTTTTTCACTTGGGAAATTATAGGAAAAAGTCACTGAAGAGTCAAAGGATTATTTCTCTCGACTAACCAATAATGCAGTAAGGTTCATTATTAAATTTTACAGCACATGCAGCAACACCTGACATACAGAAGTCAATAAATATTTGTGGAGTAAATGAATAGACCTTGGCACACACAGACCTAATAGCTAGTCCTAACATGTGGGGAAATGCATTTGAAAGGATAAACTTGGTGCCCAAGAAGTAATAGAAAATACTGTTAATCCTTTCAATTGGATTTTCCACACACAATCAGCATTTGTTTTCTAATTTTGGTGAAATATTTTAATTATGATATATTTTTTATATCATGTGATCAATACTTATGGGTTCAACTGAATTGAAATTTAAATATAATATGGTATCAGCTATTGCATATGCAGGAATTTAACAAACTTTGTGTATTTTCTCTGACTTTTGGAAATAGACGCTTATGTAGAAATGCCTTCTTCAGCATTCAGTTATTTTCCATTTTTAGAGGAAGATATGTAAAGGAAGGAGATTAGTATTGATCCACAACACCAGTTTTGGGGACTAGTCCATACATTCTCACCTAGTTGTAACAGGGCAGGAAAGGTTTTTTTCCAAAGGCAAGAAAATGGACTACAGCTGTGCTTACACATTCTAATAGTAACAGTTGGATTTAATACAGGGAAAATATAGTCAAATTCTCTTCACAACCATGTAGACAAGTCAGACAGTTTACAAGAAATGCTTGTTTTTCAGAAGCTTTTCTTGAAACAGTGCAGATACAGCCTAAATTTCTTGGGTGTCAGGCTGCCAGTTCTTTAGTTTTATGATGAGATCCATGTCAATAAGATGGAAAGGCAGTCTCTCAGTGGCATGGTTGTCAAATATGAGCCGACATTCAACTCCAGTGGCCTTAAGAAAGAAACTTTATTTTTCTTCCCTTATTGAGATTATCAGAGAAGAAATGATTCACAACTGTATGGATTATCACATTCACAACACTTTAAATGGCAGCCAATGCAGCCAATTTGGGAATAAGGATAAAAGATTGGAGGACACTATTTTTTTTTTATAGTTTACCTTTAATCTGAAATATTTAAGAATCATTTTCAAAGGTTTTCATTTAAAAAAGGTATTTAATGGGAATGTAATATATAAGATGGAAATGAAGATATCATAAATGTATTATAGGAATAATATTTTAATCTATACTTTTTATATGAATTTTTTGTTAGGTATGCCAAAATTGTATTGGTCATAGGTATTATTATATATTATTATATAAACAATTATTATATACGTAATAAAATTACACATATATATGTATATGTGTATGTATATGACCTTACAATATATCTGTGTGTATAAATAGAGATATAGATATAGATGTCTCTCAATATATCCCTGCAGAAATAAGTCTAATTCCTTGGGCATAAAAACTTTTCAGTTGTAAACTTTTACATGAGATGCTTTTCCTATGGAATCTTACCTTCTGAAGAGTTTATTTTGTTGCTTCAGGGCTAGGGATTAATAAAAGATGCTGGTGGCCTTTACAAATAGGAAGCATGAGAGGAGATCAGAAGACAAGAGAGGAGGGAGGTCAGGGGCTGGGATTCCCTGGTTCTCTCCCTATTGGATGATCATGGTGTCTGGATCCCTCAGCCAAAATCCAAAGCCTTTGCAGGTGGCCTTCTAATGTCTCTGGTGATCACACCCCCACCTTGTCTCTTCATGCTTAAATAGTGCTGTGCCTAACCCCAGGAGCCCCATTATCCTTTATTGGTTTCCCTAAATTCAACCTACAGCTTTGTAAATAAGACTTTAAGAAACTCTCAAATTCCCCAGTCTGGGTGTGCCACCTTTTCCTGCAGGACGCTACCTGATACACAAGGACAGTATTAGCCCTTCTCTGGTGTGAGAAAGCTGAACTGTTGAATGTGTGCTTTCCCACAATGGGAAGGTATGCATGAACCAATTTAACAAATACAGAATAAAGGGTAAAGGGAGCTTTTCAATGAATAAATTTAGCTTCTCTCAGTTCAACAGACATTACTGATGTTCCCTGAATGAAAGAAGAGACACAATTATTGAATGAGGGAAGTGGTATGAGCTATTATAACTTACATATGAATTAAAATATCTTCTGTCAAAAGGAAACCTGAAAACACAGTTCCAATTATTTCTGAGCAGTTAAAAAATCTGTGGATCTTAAGTATGAGTGTTGAACATTAAGGATGAACCAACCCCTGCTCTGGTGCAGAGGTGTTTAATAAGTCCAAGTTCTTCAATGCTGATGGGTGGTTAGTGAAGGTGACAGTTTCCAATTTTGGTGTTTGGAGGAGAATAGCACTGAGATAGGTTTAGGGCAATGAGTAAAGGGATTTCTGAGATCCAAATCTTGTTTAAAAGTTCTTGATTACAGGCTGGCAGTACCATATGGCTTGCCTCTGGTGTAGGGCTTCCTGAATGATTATGTCTCTCAAGATATTATAAGTCAGAATTTTAAAAATTTAATTCTCCTAGCTATTTCAGGAATCACAAGTATTCTCAGAAAATGTGGTGCTTAAGCTGACACTTAAAGTATAAAATTTAGATGAAATAGGTTTGGAGGTGAGAGATGGAGAAAGGTAATGTGTTTCAACTAGAGGAAAGATTATGCTCAGAGGCTAAGAGATAAGAGGCTTAGGGTAAAGAAATAGAGAATTGTTTAGTGTGGTTTAAGTTTAGAATGCTTCAGGGAAATGCACACTAAAATGTTGCTAGAGAGATAAACAAGACTAAAGTTATGACTAGAAGAAAATATAAATTTTATCCTGAAAACAATAAGAAGTGGGAGTGACATAATCAGCATTTTAGAAAGATCCATATATCCAGTTTAGAGAATAAAGTGGAAGCAGACAGAGTGAAAGCAGACAGAAGAGCTAGGAAGCGCTTGTGATAATACTATTGAGAGAAGATGCAATGGTATTTGAGATTTTTATAACTGAACCAAGCAAATATGAGAACCTATAAGAAATTATGAAATTCCACTAAAGCTTCCGACTCTGTTTCTCCTTATAGATTCCCAACATACAAAATACTGACTTAGCAGATGTATTTAGGAATTGTGGTCTACTAGGCAAAAAAAATTTTCTTCTAAAATAATGCCCTATTATCTTATTTAAAACAATAAACCTTTCACTAACAAATATTCAGTTTGGAATGTCACAGTTAACTTTCTATCCACCTTTTCTGGCAGCATTCTGTGAATAAGGGAAGATTATTCTGGTATCTGGGGAAAAATACTTTTCACTTTTCAAGAACAAAGTTGGTACATGTTTCATCTGTATGTAAGTTCTTTAGGTGAACTGTGTAGACAGGCAGCTCACCAAACAACCTAAGGGAAATTTGCCTAGTTTGATCTTAACTAAACATATTAGAGAATGGGTGGGGTTGAGGTAGGAGAGCACTGGACTCTTTCAAGCTTCACTAGCTCAGAACAAGCTTATAAACATGTGAAAGTATTATTTAAGACTTGGGCTACCTTCCAATCCCTTGATTACTCTAACTCATTACTCTAAAAGATAATGAGGGCATCAGAGTTCCAAATTTCACATAAAAACACTTTAAAATAATTTATATTCTGATACATTATTGAGTACAGAATTCAATTCCAAATCTAGATATACTTTCTTTAAGGCTCTTTGGAAAGCCTATACTCTGGAATGCCCATTTAAATGCTGACGTGTCCCAGGACCTATTGAATCAGAATATCTAGCTGAGTTTTATACATTTTATATGGCCTCAGGGAAGTCTGATGACAATTTGAGAACCACCACCTAGTGTAACAGTGTAAGTACTAGATAAAATTCCACTAATTTGACCAGTTAACTAGTATCAATGATTTGGAACAGTATAACAGTACTTATTTTTATAGGAAAGAGAAATTAAATAAAATGATTCTAATATTTTTTTTAAGAAAGTATAATTCCTCCACTAAGATCATCAATACAACTTAGTAATAACTGGTCAATCACACCTACATTTTATGCATTGCTCTCCTGTACCTTTCAAATACCTGAAGCATTGCATGAATAGAGTTAGTTCTCTTCACTGGGACATTTTCCCAGATAACCACTAGTGAAATATTTAGTAAAGGGACTGCCACCTTGTTCCAAGGACAATCCATATGGCACATACCACTTGGGATGCAGTCTTCCTTGACAGGTATGAGGTGACTCCACTTTAACATCTACCTTCTTGGATGACTCCAGGTATCAACTGTGTCCATTCAGGTCCACCAGCAAACAGTAAGATATTAGAAGTGCAAAAGATTTACTGGAGAAAAAAATGCCTTTGAACAATTAGAGAGGATGGGAAAGAGAGATGGGGAAAGCAGAGCAAATGGTATGGCAGATCCCAAAGATACAGCGGCTGGAGGTTATTAACCAAATTTGTTAAACCTGGGTCTGTCTGGAAGGGAGAACTCAGTTCCCACTCCATCTTAGGAGGAGGTCTTAACCTACTATCTATATATATATATATATATATATATATGAAGGAATACAATATGGGGCTTTGGACCAGCTTGGATTAGTATCCTCTACAATGTCCTGTAAAACTCTGTTAGTCAGATCCTTTCTTTCTCTCCAGCTTATCTTCCTACTCTCTTCCCTTTGCTCTCAATGCTCCAGCTTCACCATTAAGTTTTGACTTCTTTGAATATCCTCTAATGTCAAAATATATTTTCCCTATTTGTGATAGATTGAATAACCGCCATCCAAAAGATATCAAGTCTTCAGCTCTGGAACTTGTAAATGTTACCTTATTCGGAAACAGAGTCTTTGCAGCTGAGATTAAGTTAAATATCTTGACAGGAGGCAATTATTTTGTATTTTAACAGGTGGCTCTAAATGTCACCACAAACTTTATAAATGATTCAAAGATAAATAACACTAAAAAGAGAAAGAAATCTGAAGATAGAGGCAGAGATTGGACAGACATGGCCATAAACCCAGGAATCCCAGGGCAGCAAAAAGAAGCTGGAAGAAGCAAAAACTGATTCAGGCTTTGAGCGTCCAGAGGGTGCACAGCACAACTGGGTTTCAGACTTTTTAGCCTTCAGAACTGTGAGAGAATAAACTCATTTTTTTAACTCACTAAGTTTGTGGTAATGTGTTACAGCAGCCTCAGGAAACTAATACAATACTCCACCATGGATGTCTGTGGTGGGAGAGAGGGAGGCAGGGAACTAGGACAAAAATTTGCCACATTTGGCCTGATGGAAAAAGTACTGCATGTATTGTATCTCCTGAAATGTAAGCTGGATAAAGCCTGGATGGGACTTTGAGATGTGTCTCTTGGAAAGGAGTTTGGTTTGTTTAGTGTGTGGAAAGAGGCAACAGAGGGTGATTTGGTGAGTGGAAAAGTGAACTGTGGCAGAGACAGTGTTCATAGAATATTTCCTGTCCTATATATCCCAGCTACCCTTGAAGTAAAGTTGGGTCCCTGTGATAGTTCTGACAATAGACAATGAAAGGAAGTGATGTGTGTAATTTCCTAGCCAGCAATGAGAAGTCATAATCCATCATCCATTCTTCTCTTCCCTTGAGTCAGAGACTGAAAGTCTCCTGTTGAACAAACACTTATAATAAAAATGATCCTCTTAGTCTGCTTGTCCTGCTGTGACACATTACTGTAGACTGAGGGGCTTATAAAGAACAGAAATGTATTTCCCACAGTTCTGAAGGCTGGGAAGTCTAAGATCAAGGCACTGGAAGATTTAGGGTCTGGTGAGGGCCTGTTTCCTTATAGATGGCTGTAACCTCACATGACAGAAGGCACAAGGTAGATCTGTAGTGGGTCTTTTATAAATGCATTAAACTATTCATGCGTGTTCCATCTTTTTGACCTAAGCACCTTCCAAAGGCCCCACCTCCTAATAGCATCACCTTAAAGGTTGGGATTTCAACATATGAAGTTGGGGGGGACACAAATTCTCCATAGCATAAAATGGAGATGGGCTACCTGACCATTCTTAGAATTTGAATGAGTAAGAAAGAAACCTTTATTTTGTTAATTCACTGAGCTTTCAGACTTTGCTTGTGACTACAGCATAACCAGACTATAAAAAGAACTTAATATCTTTACTGGGAAGATGAGTTACATAAATACATATTACAAAAGATAAAATAAGTGCCAAGAGAGATGTGAATATTACACTGCCAAAGTTTGGAGAAAATAAATATAATTTACCTATTTATTAATTTTTATTCTTACATATGGAATCAAAGCAACATTAAAAAAAAACTTGTCAGAGGACCAGAATTTCTACAGGTGAAGATGTTAAAAAAGAAAACACTTCTAGTGAATAGTATGATATGAGTATAGATGTCAGAGTTTGTGGCATGTGGGAAGAATTTAAACAAAAATAAAACAGCAACAATAACAACAACAATAACAACTAGCATATACTGAGTACTTTCATTGGCTCATGTACTATTCTAAGTGCATTACTGGTATTAACTTGTCTAAATTTCATAATGGCCTAAAGAGGTAAGTACCTTATTACCCCAATTTTGCAGAAAATAAAACTGAGACTGAGAAATTAAATAATTTGCCCAAGTTTGAATAGCTTGTAAGTGGTGTGAACAAAATGTAAACCCAAGCATCAACGCTTTTTGTGAAAATTCGTAATACGGGACAAGTCTATCAGTATACTTTCATCTATAGGTAATGAAAAACTCAACTGGCAATAACCTTCATGGGAAGCAGAGAATGGAGTACTGAGAGAAAAATATACAGCACTGAATGCTAGAAAGTTCACGTGTATTTGAAAATTATGTGTATTATGTAATTGTTGGGAGCAGTGCTCTATAAGTGTCAATGAAGATTTTGTGGTTCAGATTTTCTCTACGCTTGCAGATTTTTTTCCTACTTATTGAAGAAAACTTAACTTATTTTTTTCTTAACTTATTGAAGAAAACTTTTCTTAACTTATTGAAGAAAACTTTTCCTTCCAAAAGGCCATAAAAAGTTCTGAAAGTTTTACAGTCATGTTTTTAAATTTGATTTATACTCTCTCTGGGGTTGGTTTTTATGTATGATGCAAATGGTTCAATCTCTCCCTCTCCTCCTGTCCCCTCCCCTCACCATCTCTCCCTTTCTCTCCTTCTCGTCCAATTATTGAAAAGGTTATCTTTTCCTTACTCCACAGTGTCAACTTTGTTACAAATCAATTGTGTGTATGTATATATATGGTTCTGTGCCTGTGGTTGCTATTCTGTTACCTTGGTCTACTGGTCTACACACAAAGCTGTACTATATCTTAACCATCATAGCTTTATAATATACTTTGATATCATACAGAGTTGGTTCTTTTTCAGCAGTGTCTAGATTCTTCCTAGACATTCATGCTTATGATCAATTTAATATCCCTTTAAGGTTTTACTGGATATATTCACAAAATCTTATTTGTCTATTTTTTGAGTGCTAGGAAACATTTTTTTAAAGCTAAGTTTTTGTTCCTGTGCTTTTACCCCATTCCTTTTCTATCTCAAATACTGACTGAAATTGAAATGAGATTTTATAGTTATTTACAGGTATTGTTTTTCCATTTCTACCTATAGCTCCAATACTAACCTCGGATCATTGTTAAAATGAGAATCTTCAAGTGTTTTCAACAAACTATAAAATTTAAAATTAATAGAACAAACAAAATCATCCTCTGTAATACTACCTAGTAGCTTAAATATTAGTTATGGCTTGAAAAAGAAAAAATAAAATTACCAGTTAAGCACAGAAACTAAAACAATCTACTTGAGCTATTTCTTTATTCTTGTAGTTCCTACTTCTGAAAAAAATTGCATCTAAATAATACAAAATATCGCCTATATATTTCAAATTATAATTGGAAGTTTGCAGTCATTAATGTACAAAAATATTCTGAGCTGTAACAGAAGTCACAATGTAGGAGACTGGCTATTACTAGAATAATGACACAGGAGGTAAGTTGCATGTACCACTTTAAAATAAACTACTCCCACACATATTTTCAAAGCAAAATTTTTAAAGAAATTATTCATTTGCTTTTGTTCACAACTTAGTAGACTAGTAATGGATGAAAATTCCATTGAACTACATTTAATATTAAATAGTTTATTTTACTTTTTTTACATTTGATTTTGTTTAGTTTTCTTCCATGTTGATCATGATTTCTCTTTCATTCGACATATCTCCTTTCTTCCTACTAAATAAGTTGACTTCTTTGGAATGATTATAGTCTCCTCTGCCATTTCCTAACTGCATTTTTAAGTGCATTCTTGGAATACTTTTAAGACAATTTTTACATGTTTACTTCTTTTTATTATTTTTTTAAATTTTTGCCCACACCATATAGCATGTGGGATCTTAGTTCTCTGACCAGGGATCGAACTGTGCTCCCTGTAGTGGAAGCACAGCATCTTAACCACTGGACTGCCAGGTAAATCTACTTTTACATGTTAATGAGCAATAATTTAAGTTCTCTGTCCTCAAATTTGAAGTTGATGGGCTAAAACTAACAACCAAACAAGCAACTGTGAAATATTTATTGGGTGGTTATTCCATGCTTTCCCCCATACTTGGATCCTCAGGAAGTGTACAGTAAAATATATTTCTATGAAATCTAATCTCTGTCCTGGAGGGATTTTGAAATCTATATGTGCAAACAAGACTAATTGAAAAAGAACTGGTAAGCTTCTTTGTAACTGGTCCATTGTATTGCAGCTATAATTTTTTAGGAAGACAGTTGTCAATCACCTTTAAGAACTTACTTGATAAAAGTAGAGCAATAATTTAAAGCAAATCTGATTATTTGTGAATGTATTTTTTCCTGGTAAGAGAATTTACCAGACAGGAGGAAAAAGACTCATTAAATGTCTTTAACTTCCTCCACTGAATTAAAAATTTGCTCCTTAGAATTCTCCTAACTTTGATTCAAGCTTCCACAAACTTTCAAGCTCCTGGGATTTCAGTTTCATATGTCTTCTAATGCTCTGTTGCAAAAAGTCATCTTTCTCTTTTTCCCTGAGCATAGTTGAAATAGGTTGGCGTTAAAATAACAAAAACAAAACTTCAAAAATAAAAATCAAATATTCAGAAGTACCAAGGGAAAGTAGAAGAATAAAATGTGCAAATGTAAAACAGTGTGAAATCATTCCAGACTAGTCGCTCCTAAAGAGAAGTGGTCTGTAGTGTTCTGCCTGTCTTAACCATCTTCTTTCATGTTCTATATATTTGGAGGAAAGATAAAAAAATAAAACTAGAAACTTTAGAAGTACAAGATCAGGAAAGTCCTGTATACTATGCTATGAAGGTTCAGTTCTTCTTTATATTAAATTGGGATCCAGTGAAGATTTTAAAGACTTAGTATTAAATTTTTGTTTAGGGGAAAAAAATCACTTTGGAATTATATATATCCTATATAGTCTCATTGACAGCCCCACCCCCTCATTTAGCTCCTATAATTCCAAATAAAAACTGCTCTCCACTTCCCGTGCTCTAGGATGATCCATATTTGTAGCTACCTATTTGAGAGAGGAATGAATCCCAGAGACTCAAGATATTTAAAACTGGGCTTAAGACCTCCTCTCTTATGTTAATTGACCTGTATATTATTTCTCTTATACTTTATTTTGGCCAGCATATCATTCTCCATCGTCACTCCCCAAACCAGAATATTGGAGAGTCCATTTAGACTTCTTTAATCCATTGTCATTCTCTATCTCCCTGCACAGTTTTTATCACATTTTTCTAAGTCCATCTCCTCTATATCACCTCAATGCACACATGCACTCCAAGCCAACTAGAACTGCTTTATGTCAGGTTCCTAACAGACTTCATTAGAATTTTGTAATGTCTTCCCACCAAACTTTTTACTCTAAGCTCATCTCCCTTAATATGTTGTCTTTCTCTGC
The DNA here is from genome assembly GCF_963455315.2 of Globicephala melas. Classification (NCBI taxonomy): domain Eukaryota; kingdom Metazoa; phylum Chordata; class Mammalia; order Artiodactyla; family Delphinidae; genus Globicephala; species Globicephala melas. The sequence continues at coordinate 54,717,062 of NC_083330.1, forward strand.
TTCCAGAGCAATTTTTTCCTCTAAACAAAAATTTAGTACTGTTACTGTGTCTTTAAAATCTTCAGTGGATCCCAGTTTAGTACTGAGAAGAGTTGAACCTTCATAGCATAGCATACAGGGACTTTCCTGATCTTATACTTCTTAAGTTTCTAGCTTCATTTTTTATATTTCCTCCAAATGTACCCTGGGCTTCAGGATTTCTAAACAACTATTTTACTCTAGCATACCTGTATCTCTCCATATTATGTCCCTGTGCTACTAGTCTGCCTGAAATCTTCCCTTTACTACCCTTTTCTATCACTATCTACTGTTTGGACTCTCACTCATCCTTCAAGAATTAACTTAAAAAGTTTTATTTTAGAATCAGCTTCATCTAACAGGTTAATCACTTCTTCTTCCATGTTTCACCTGGATAGACTTTATTATGTAACTTATCACAAAGCAAGATTTGTAACTGAAAACCTCACTATGGCTGCTTTATAAAGAATAGATGAGAAAAAACAGGACTAGATATGGAGAATGCACTTAGCAGGCTACTGCACTGACTGAGTAGGTCAAGAGATGATGCTAACTTGGACTAGCAATGGGATGGGAGAAGAATGAATGAATCCAATAAATATTTAGTAGGTAAAATTAACATAATATTGTCATACACTGGCCTATGGGAAATGAAGGTAAAAGAACTGTTAGGGACGACAACCACATTAATGGCATGAACGACCTAATAGCTGGGATGCAAACCATTGAGATAGATGCCACAAAATTTGGAAACTGTCTAGTTTGATATACTGAGTTTTAGGTGAATACAAATAATTCAAAGTTTTAAAGCAGGTTTCTAAGTAGGCAAAAAGATGTTCCTTCAGAAATGCTAGTAATGTAAACAAAAATTCACCTAAGTTCAGTATATATAATCACATACTCATTACCTAGAAATTTCAACTACCACACACGTTTCTTTACAGTCACATTTGTAATGGGCATCTAGTTCTCACGGTATGAAACTAATACTTACATATGCTATTTAAGTATTTTCTAAATATTTGTTTGGGATTTATGAAGACACATTCATAGTTTACTAAAAATCTATTATCATAACTTATAATAAATGTAGTAATAAAAATCTGTACAGTAAGATAACAAATAATCCCCAATGATAATAAACTTTTAACGAAACATTTCAATTGATAACATTACTGAAATATCCTGCAACTGAATTAACATATTCCCTTAATTAAAGCTAAAGGAAGAAATAAAAGAGCTACTTTTTTTATGAGCCTAAATTTAGTTGCAACTCATATTAGCTTTTAGTCTAAAGAAGAATACATCTGAGATAGAGAAAAACAGCCCCTGACATCCAGGAGCTGGCCTGGTACAATCAGCCAGGACTTGGTGTAGCTACAAGCTAGCCTGGCACTACAGCTAGATCCTGATGTTCTCCTATTAAACATGGACAATTTCACAGACCATCAATATTAGATGTCTATGATGTATCAAGACAAATATAAGATCCCTCCTTAATCATGTCTGAACAAGACAAAACATGAGTATTATCTAAGCCACAAAAATGACCAAACATCCCCGTTTTCTGACCAATACAAGTAACTGTTAATCTTTACGAGTTATGGCTAAACTCCAGTCTAGTGTTTCTTCCTTCTTAAGGTTTATTAAAATACTCAATCATAGAAATTACTCCTGCTTCCAATCTAGAGAAAAACCTCACTTCTGTAAATTCACCAAAATCATCTAACACAAGCAAAAATCCTCTAACACTCTCTTACTGAGACACACCCTGGGGAACCATGGCAAGCGCTCTTGTTTTCCTTCACTGGAACAAGTAATTAACTACATTTGTTCAAATATATGTGTGTTCCCAGTGGTCTTCTGCTGAAGGACATTAATTCTAACACATTTAAAATCAAATAAATGCAAACACTTGTTTTATATCACATGAACAAAACATAATCAATATTAATTTCACTACAAAGAAAGAAAATAATTATTAAATAAGTCTATTTCACTAAAGAATTGATGTTGGTTACTGACACACTTTCTAGAATAGAAAGAAATTGCCAAAATCAAGGAAGGTATGTGGAGAGCACTGATGAAATACTCATTTAAGAACCACTGACATCTCATTGTTATGCGATTTCTAAAAAATTCTCTATTAAAGTTGATATCCCATGTGTGCCTGATGAATAATACATCAGTTTCATTTAGTGTCCCAAACTGTCTAGAAATTTGTAATTTTCTCACATCAAAACCTTTGCATAGGATCTTAAAGGGTTATTCTCTTAGCTGATCAAATTTGAGTAAGAAATTCTTTCTAAGTAGCATAATTATGAAAAAAACATTTGAATTCTTGTGCAATTAATATTAATACTATTAATATCATTTGGATCTTAGTCCATTTTATGTTTATCACAAAATACTTTCAAGTAATATTGCTACACATCCTTTTTAAAATTTAGAGCCTTAACACAAAGCAGAATAATTTTATAGCGTCAGCCCTTCAGTCAGGAGAAGAAATGTAGGGTCACCTTTATCCAAAAAGCTTTGATTTATCATTTATTTTATGCTAGTTACTATCTGCAAAGATTTAAATACCTTCATTACAGAATTGCAACAAAAGTATTAAATGAAATATATTTTATACATAATGCTTAATAAACATATAAGCAACATGTTCCCAGGTAAATAATTGATATCAATAAATATTAATTTTTCTTCCCACTTCAGTCACAGCCTCCCTCAGTGGAATGAGCTACAAACATGAATACGATTTGACCTTGGAAGGGTTCACACAATTTATATGAAGGTCAGAAGACATTTTATCACATAAATACATTAATATATTAGCTACAGTTAATGTAGGTAAGAGGGATTATAAGAGCATGAACTTGTTTTGCTTGGAAGACTTTGAAAGCTACTATGGGAAGGTGATAAAGAGGATAAAATAATGGAAAAGGAATATAAAAAAAATAATATAGTTCTGTGCAGTTTCTCTTATGTAGGTTTCTTTGCCCATAAAATACACTTAGAGCAAAAATAGTTTTTGATTGTTTTCTGAAAGGTGTGCTGGTTCATATTTGTTGATGTTTTAGTATATTTCACACTTACTAATACTTTGAAAATACTAATTATTTTTCCTCATTCAGTTACTTTTGTGAACTACAATAATTAGTGTGGTAAATTCTTTTTTTTTTTTGGCTGTGACTAAAACTCATACTGGCAACGTATCAGAATTTATAAATAAATCTTCTTTGAGTTGCAATGTATTATTCCCTGTCTACAATTTCAGGTATTAAATAAGATATATCAATCAAGATAAACAATTTGATTGAAATGCTTCATTAGCTTAGAGAGAAGCCAACCTCTAGACAAATTATAAACCTAAATATTTGTGTGCTTATGTGTATCTTCCCAACATGCCAAAGGTGCTGTAGGTCTTTTTCTAAGTTATGTTCCAAGAAATGCTGGCAGTCTATGTAATGCTAATAAGTTAGTAAGTGTTCCATGGTTAAATATTTTTTGAAATATTTCATTTATTTTCTCATCTTCAATATTCAAGATGAACATTAGCATGTTAAATGTTCAGAGAACTTCTAGGGGAAACTTGTTCTATTCAAGAGACAAGGGACATATGAACTGCTAAAATGTCCTTTAAATAAAGAAACCACTTATTAAATTACCAGAAAATAATATGGTTTCTGCTTCTTTACAGTGCTAAGGAATATTTTAAAGTGTCACTTAATAATGATGCCTTGCACTTAGTTACATGGCACTATTCAAAGTAAAAGTACTTTAAATACATTTTAGTAACAGAAAATGAAATGTAGAAAAAGAAAATAGGTTGAATAGTGTAATTGCTTTAAGGAAAAAGAGATTCATTAACTCCATAAGCTCAAAGGAATGATCATAAAAAAAAAAAGACAACTTCTGGTCAGCTATTTTTTAAGGTTTTTCACGTCTTAAAATGTTCTGTAAAGTAAAACAAATACTGTTACAGTTATTTGGAGAAGTACTGATTTCCTAAAATATAGAGAATAAAGATAAAAATATTAGCTCAGGTTCTTTTCATTACTTTAGATACATTTTTTTACAGAAAGCTTACCTTTCAAAGGAAAAAATTACCTATTTGTCCAATATTCTTATTCTGGGCACTTTTGATACAATTCAAGCAGCAAAACTAAAGTGAAAATACACAGATATTTGATAAACATCTATCATTCAATGGATTTATTAAGTTTTCTCACTTTAACTCATTTAAACAGTTTGCTGTGAATGACATTATCCCTTTAGTTCTTAGTTTTTGTTTTGTTTTGTTTTTCCATATTGACAGAGTTGATGTGAGTGAGTCTCCTTAACTCACTTCTAGGTCTGAATATTCTTCTAAGAAAAGTTATCATCAAAGTAAAATCTACTTTTTAAATTTCAAACTAAGTTTTTTTCACTTAAAACTATATTTTTTATAATGTGATTAACATATATGCCTTCCTGGAAAAAAGTCAAACAAAAGATTGTAATTATTCACACTCCTGATAATTGTGATTATTTGTATTTTATTTCTTTGCTTCAAGACATTTATGTTTATATATGTTTATATTTGGAATAAAAAGGAAAATGGAAAGAGAAAAAGGGAGTGAGAGAAAGAGTGGTTTTGTTTTAAAAAACTAAAGTCTTCTTCATATGATTAACTTTGAACATGATTTTTAATAATTAGTTATATACGTATGGTAATTTCTAATGCAATCCCAGATCAGTGAATATTTATGCTGCTTATACACTGGTAAGTAGTGATATATTTTTCACCATATACAAATAAAGTATGATTTGAAAAGCCATGTCAAGTATCTCTCCCTGATTATCTCCTCTGGATAACCTATTGAGCAGAATTACTAGGCAAAAAGAAATGCTGATTTCCCTTACCCAATAATAGCATATCTTTAAATATAAATTTGACCCTTGTTTTGTCTAATTGATTTGTATTAAAACTGCAGGTGCTTTTTTCTTAAATTAAACTGCAAATGACATTTTATACATAAAGCTGCAATAAAGATCCCGAAGAAAACATATACAGATAAAGTAAAAAGAAAAGCAGAAACTCCCTATTGATACTGTGAATAGCTTATGATCATTTTGTCAATGTCCAAATTTTCCATGACATTAAATTGACCTAATATGCAGTTTTCAATTAACTCCATCAAATTCTGAATATTCTGAAAAATATGTATTGATGGCACATAACCCAAATCACTTCTATACTCCTTAATCTTATTCAGTAGGCTAGTCAAGGACTTGCTTATAATTCCATAGAAGTCAATTTTACTTTATTTTTTTTTTCTATTTGTATATTTTTTAAACATCTTATTGGAGTATAATTGCTTTACAATGGTGTGTTAGCTTCTGCTTTATAACAAAGTGAATCAGTTATACATATACATATATCTCCATATCTCTCCCCTCTTGCATCTCCCTCCCTCCCACCCTCCCTATCCCACCCCTCTAGGTGGTCACAAAGCACCGAGCTGATCTCCCTGTGCTATGCAGCTGCTTCCCACTAGCTATCTATTTTACGTTTGGTAGTGTATATATGTCCATGCCACTCTCTCACTTTGTCCCAGCTTACCCTTCCCCCTCCCCGTATCCTCAAGTCCATTCTCTAGTAGGAAAAGTCAATTTTAATTAACAGAAAAAGTGAGAGTGAAAGCTTACAGAAAAGAACATAGTTACCACATAGAATTATTATGTGATATCTCCTATATATACTTTAAGAATCTTTTATAGCTTGACAAAACTTTAAGATCCATGTGTTTCTTATACTTTTATTCATCCAATAGCCATTATACTTCATAGTAGAGTAGTATGCACATGTTTAGTGTTAGAAAATATTTGCTGTATCAATAAATTAATTAATGACATTTTACTATGTATACTCACTCTTTCCCATTAGGGATTTCTTCTTAGAAATGTTTCTTCTTTATGTTGTTACTTGGTAACTAAAGTCCAACTTAAGCACTCAATTTTCATTGCCAACAGCTCAAGAGAACAATGTTTTCTTCCCTGTCCCATCACAATGTACTTGCTGTAAATTCTAATCGCTAAAGCAGGGTTCTTAACCTGGTATGCAGATAGAATTTAAAAAATTTTTAAACACGGGTGGGAAAATGCTACACCTTTATCTTCATAGCTCTTCTCATTCAAATATAGTATTTCCTTCAGTAAAAAGCTGGGTAAAAATAACCTCTGATTTTGTCATTAATAAAAATCACAGACATTTTATGTCATGTCAAATGTTATGAATATCTCAAAATAGTGCTTATGATACTCTTTGAAATTACAGAAATTATTAGGCCCACTGCTTTTTTAACGTATCAGTAGAGAAGTACATATATATGTATGTATTAGTATCTATATATAAGTATATATATTCATATATATGTAGAATATTTAAAAATATTTTTATACTATTTTACTATCATTAATTTCCTTTATATTTCACTTTATGCATTTAAAAATTTCATCCTAAAAAGGGTGTTACAGACTGGAAAAGTCCTAGTTTAAAAATAAAGAGACTAGGAGCAGTTGCTCAATTGACTTGCTCTGTAATAGTTGTGTTAATTTACTTACTGGGATTACAGTGCTATCTTGTGACATTCTCCAGATAACATATTTCTTTCTAATAAGTTCCTTCAGGAGATGTAAAATCTTAACTCAAGGGTATGAAGAAGATACTTACTGAGAAGGAAGGCCTTTTGGTTTATTTTAATTCATACCATGTAGATGGATCTATATTTTTCTCTATGTATCTCACTAGTCCTGCCAAAGCATATGGGTTCATCCCTATTTTCAGAGGTATGCAAATAATTACAAGCAAGATTTGGATCTTATGAGAGTTTAAGCACAGATTTTTTGTTTTATGTTTGCAACACAACTTATAGCTATGAATTTGAATGTGTAGAATATACTTCTTTTTCAAGACCAATAAAATTATTACACATGGGAACTTATTAAAAGTTGGGAAAGTATCTGGCAGGTGTTCACTAGTTCTGTTGCTTTGTATACTGAAGAATGAAATCTAATGTCCAGTGGCCATTTCTACTCCCTGGTAACTTTTAAATCTGCTCTTAAATTACTTTAGAATACCAAGCTCATGAAAGTGATGGCAGAAAGACATTTCTCAGACTTTTACACATGTATATCTTCTCAGATCAATATTCCCTTTCCTCCAAAGTCATCCTAAAAAAAAAAAGAAAAAGAAAAAAAAGAAGCAAATCAATATTTCTTTCAGCCAAATTTCAAACTGCCCATTCTAAATTATTTCCTAGACTTATGAGCTTCTATACTTTTATAGATGTTCAGTTTACCTTACTTTATACCTATTTTAAATTTATAGATATTTACAGACTAATACTTTGACAGGCAATAGATTCTCTTATTCTCTTTAAGAAAGCATCAGCTAGTTATTTTTATTGACTCCTTTAGCTAATGTTATGGCTTTTTTTCCCTCACTTATAAGTGAAAAGGACAGGTAAAGTAAATCTGACCTTTGGTTTATTTCCACAGTCATTTTCATTAGGCTCTGTTATCAAGAGATCCTGGGTGGAACTTATGGCTTTAATGTTCTTAAATATAAGGGAAGCTCAAGAAGCCTCTTTTAAATTACTTCCTTAATTGAAATTTGCTAACAGAGTAGAACTCAAATGTTCTCATCAAAGAAAGAAATTTAAAAAAGTATGTACATTTATCAAATCATCGGTATACATTTTAAATATCTTAAAATTTTGTTATACTTCAATAAAGCTGGGAAAAGAGAAAAATACAATTACTTCCACTAAAATTGCTGCTTACCTTTGAGAGCATTAAAAAGATAAAGAGAACATAAAGAAAGAGAAATAATAAAAGGCTAAAAAGGATAAGACATGTAAAAGAGGAAAGGATGTTAAGAAAAACATGAAAAGAAAGAAAAATTAAAAAGTTGAAAAATAAAAAGGGAGGAAAAGAAAAAAAAAAACACAGGGAGGAGTAAAAATAAAGACAAAGAAGAGAAAATATAGATGTGAAGTGAGTGAAAGGTGGAGGTAATAGAGTTAACAAAGTTAAAACAGAAACTACAATTATATCAAGAAACATTTATTTCTAAAACAAAGTGTAATAAACAGAGATAGACTGTAAAGGCTGGAGTTTGAGGTTTTGAAATATAAAGACAATGTATTTTGTGAAAAATAGTTATCTAATAAAATTGAATTTAAATAACTTGTGATTTGAACTTTAGAGAAACTTGATAACTTTCTTGAGTACAAAACTTTACATGTTCCATCTTGGAAAGACAGATTTGTTTGTGCATATTAATTTAATGGAGCAATTCAAAAGCTTATTGGGTTCATACTTATGAAGCATGCTTAACATAAATATCTCTAAGAAAATATACTACAGAAATACTAGAAATCATCAGATATATCTAAATTTAGATAGTATGCATTATTAAAGTATTTACATTTAATATAAATTCTAAGATGAGGTTCTTATGATACTATTATGTTTACTGGGAATGTACTTACTTTTAACAGTGTTACACTTGGGGAACTACAGAATATAGAGAAGAAAAACACCCATGTGTCATTATTATGTTGTGGACTAAGTATATGTAATATGCACTTTCAGAACTTTACAACACCAAATAAAGATGGGCTCTTCATTCCTTTTACTAACTAGTACACTGGCAGACAACTTTGAAAAGAATACACGTTTTACAAAAGCAATTATCCATTTTTATTTTGTTTACATTGCACTGAAAATTTACATCATACTTTTACAAAGTTTTTTTTCATAAAAATATACTTCTTTACAAAAGTGTATGCATTAATATAAGAGGAGTAGCCAGTTGCAGAAGAAACATTGTTTAAACAAGATCTTAAATGTATTAACCTTAACATTAATGAATGAATCATTGTTATTGCAGTCATTTGAATAAACAAGAATAAATAACTGATGGGATAAAATTTAAAACAGCATCCTGTCAGTAGAGTACAATGTTGAGAAAATTATATGAATTTCCAAAACAATGTATCTCAAAGTGGTTTACAAGAAATTCACTATATGTTGTAGACATAGATCCAAGTAGCGCTCCAGGTGCAATGATTTCTCTTAGGCACTCTGTCTCATGATACAAAAAGTCGAGACTGTTTACAGGTTTATCCATATTTGAAAGGGACAAGAACAAAGTGTTCACACTGGGTACATAATTTATTCTATGAAATAAAACATGCTATAAAAAGAAGACAATGACCTATTAAATCAAAATGCTGGCATTACTGTGATACAGTTGTAAATGAGCCACCAATAACTTGCAAATACATATCTTAATTTGACTATGAAAGAAACCTGTCATATCTGAAAGCTGCTTCTTAAGAATTAGAGTATAGAAATTTTTAAATATATGAAAATTTGGTAAATCCACAACTTTAGGAAATAAATTTATATTGGTGATTTGAAAGTAATTTCTTTTTTTAGTCATTTTGAGTAGGGGCTGGTCCAAAATATATATTTAACTCATTGTTGACTAAAAGTTAAAAATTTTAAAAACTTAGAATTCTAACTCACTGTTAGGTAAAAGTTCAAAATAATGTTAAATAAATTTGAAGGCTCAACTGGAAGGATAAGTAGATATACCATAAACTAAATAAGTAGATTAATAGGTTCTATTTGTTCTTGCAGAAACATTGGAAAGTTTGGTAAAGAATGGTAAGTTTGATGTCTCAGATAACTGCAAAATTATCTTTATTATAGATAATTTTTGGCAGCTAAAGTGGTTTCTGAGTGACAAAACAGACTGAAGCAAGGAGTTAAACACTATCCCATGGCTCAATGAATAATACTGGTTACAACATAATGAGGGAAATCAGGAGGATAGCACGATGATCTTGCCATTTGCAGAAACTATGACAACCAGTCTAAAAAAAGATAGCAATATGATGCTGAAGAACAAAGACCAGAGAGTCAAATCAGAGTGGGCAATCTTATCGCTTCTGTGGCATAAGCTAGTTCATAAACATTTCAGGGCATGACTCAATCTGAAATAACCAGGGAAAAAAAGAAAACAATGACTCAATTAATAGGAAGGAACAGCTGATAGAGTGGTGTGAAATACTGACTTATGGGTGTGATGTAGCTCATGACAGTTAAAGAGAAGTCAGTGATCTATTGACTCTTGTAAGTATAGCTCTTATTTTCTACCCTATATCATTTTTTTAACCCAGTCCCTCTAATATAGTTTATAAAGCACAGAAATACTGATAGTGGATGCTCCTCCAATATATGCAAATAAGTTTATGTTTTAGAATAATCTCCTTTTTAAAAAAAGCAAATAAACTGTGAGTAAGCACTCTCAGAGTGCAGCCGATTTTTGTAAAACTCTCCATGGTAAACATGAAGAAGAATTATGGTCCAGTTTATGAAAAAACACTCTTCTCTATCATTCCTCGGGAAAAGGTGACCCAGCAAGTCCTGAAAAGTGTGCTTTAATTTGTTTATCAGTGAACTAAATGTGCACTGTTTTGTGTGTCAATTTCCAAGCTTTTGAAGAAGGCAAAGGTTGCCACGTTATACCATTGTGCAGACTGTGTTCAAGTTGGGATCGAACCGTACTGCCTTCCCTTCCACTGACTTCGAGTTGGTGTCATACATGGGATTTTCAAAAGCTGCTTGGCCATTGTTATTTTCATGAACTGAACATCCTGTATACTGTGTTTTGGGTGCAGTCCTGTTGATGAGAACATTGATTAGCTATATGTTAACTTTCTTCAAGAAATAGCAGAGTAGGGCTCAAACACAATGACTTGAGTTATTGTTAATGGATAATGTAACTTGAAAGTATTAATTGAGAAACCATAAACTCAATATAACACATTTGAACATTTTACCTGTCACTTTTAAATCCTGAGTGACTTATTATTTACATACAATATATATTTATAAAGAGCACCAATATGAGTAAGTGTAAATAAATGATATCATGGCTATTCTCATTAATTTTCTTATGAAATAATGTTATCATTATGAAATAGCATGTAAAATATAATTAAATTATGATGCTGATGAATTTTAATCTCATTACTCTTCATTCCTCAAATATTTACTGAGCATCTATTAAGTACTAGGCATGATCCTAGGCATTGGATATATTTTTTTTTTTTAAGAAAAACATGAAGTCATCACTCTCATGGAGCTCATATTGCAATGATAGAAAGCAATGAATAAATTAAAAATAATAAAACAAGAAAAATAATAGATATTGAAAACTGTTTTGATAAAAAGGAAAATGGTTTATAGGACAGGAAGTAACTGGGAGCCAGTTTAGGAGAGGTAATAAGGAAAAGCATCTCTAAGGAGGCAAAATTTAATCTGAGACTTGAAGGACAATAAGGAGTCGGTTCTGCAGTAATAGGAAGGGGGTTCCAAGAAAAGTAGACATCTAATGCTGATGCCTAATTTGGGAAGATGCTTGGAGTATCCCAGAAACATAAATATTCAGTTGGCTTAAAATTATATACAGTAGAGCAAGTAAATTCAAAATCTCAAAGAAGAAATTACTATCTATACTGATATTCAAGTCATGAAAATAGTTTCCAAAGAGTTACTGATAACTGAACATTTGCCATTAGTTTATAAAACACATGGAATCTAGGCTGGCTGGTATAAGTTGCTCATCTTGAATTCTTGCTTCATTTTTTTATTTGTCTCCTTTTTGACTAACGTTTATTTCTAGTTTCTCTTTCCCACATCCCACTGCATAATTTGCTGACATTTGTAATGGAACAAAGGCATACCTGCCCTTACCTGTTTCTCAAACCTAATTCCTAAAAAGGCTTTGAAATAAATCTCCTGTTTACCCCAAACACCACAAATTTCAACGATTTATTTTAGTGTAATTTGTATTTGCCGTTATGCGCTTTTACTACCCCTAATGCATTTTCTGAATTTTTCTCCATACTAAAAACTGTTAGGTGATTTGTATGATGACAATATGAAAAAAAAACTATCTAAAGCTTCTTTCAAAAGCATCATCTATATGTTGTTATATAATATAAATTATATTGTTTACAACTTGCTCTTGCCAGGTGCATAATTCTAATGGATCATATTTGTCTCTCTTTTTTCAAACTAGATTCACAATAGAAACAGAAGGAACATCGTTTCCTTCTAATTAGGTAAGGATCATAAAGATGTAAAACAATTTCCTTCTGCTAATATTGAGCCACAGCTTTAAGTAAAATAATATCAAGCTTTAGAAAAGTTTACACATCAATGAAAATTAACTTAAAGCTAATCATTTCTAAATATAAGGGCAAAATCTATAAAACTCTTAGAAAACATACAAGTTGTATGACCTTGAATTTGGCAATGGTTTCTTAGGTATAACACTAAGCACAAGTAACAAAAGAAAAAAGAAATAAATTTTACTTCATCAAAATGAAAAACTTGTATATCAAAGAACACTATCAAGAGAGTGGAACTACAACCCACAGAAAGAGAAATATTTGCAAACCATATATCCAAAAAGGCCTAGTATCCACAATACATAGAGAACTATTATACCTCAACAACAATAAGACAAATAACCCAATTTTAAAAATGGGCAAAATACTTGAATAGGCATTTCTTCAAAGAATGTAGGCAAATGACCAACAGGCATGTGAAAATATGCTCAATGTCATTAGTAATTAGAAAAATGTAAATTAAAACCACATGAGATACCACTTCACTAGGATGGTTAAATGGAGGAGTACCATATAATCCAGCAATTCCATTCTTGAGTACATACTCAAAAAAACTGAAACAGATATTCAAACACAACGTGTACACAAATGTGTATAGCAGCACTATTCATAATAGAAAAAACATAGGAACAATCCAAATGTCCATCAACTGATGAATGGACATATTTAAACACAACACATTCAAACATACAATGCAATATTATTCAGCCATATAAAGGAATAGTATGCAGATATATGGTATAACATGGATAAAAGTTGAAAACATATTACATTCAAGAAGCCAGATATAAAATGTCACATATTGTATGATTCCATTTATATAAAATATCCAGAAGAGGCAAACCAACAGATAGAAAGCAGATTAGTAGTTGCCTGGGGCAGGGGTGGGAAGAGTAGGGAGTTACTGCTTAGTGGGTACAGTTTCCTTTTGGGGTGATGGACATTGTGAATGTACTAAATGTCATTGAACTGTACACCTACAATGGTTTCAATGATTTTATGTTATGTGTATTTTATCACAATAATAAAAAAGATTAGCATAGCTTGCTTTATAAATAAATTTAGTTATGATTTTTATCATTAATAGTATCTTATATTGACAAGGCCTAAACAGCTGCTAATGCACAATTGTTACAAATTTAAATAATATTAAATAAATCATTCTTAGATAATACAGATTGGCATTTATAATAAAAACATCAGTTTTGAGAAAAATACATTACATTTAGGTATTCATTCAATTATCTGGTTACCTGCATACTTTTTTCTTCTTTTTTTTTTTTTTTCATACTTTTTTTCTTAGTAAGGGATGGTCCCAAATAGTGGAGAATTGCATAGTGAAGCCCCTCACCAGGATGTTGTAATGGATGTAGTGAACAGGGACCAACGAATAATCTATATAGTCATATATGAAATATATCACAAATATAATATATTAATTCCATCATCTTCTAAAAGCAACAGAGATAAATGAGAGGATTAGAGGATTTTATCATCTGTCTCCCTGGGTAAAATCTGTCAGTATTGTTAGGTGAAATAAGAGGTTTGGACACAGCTTCTTCCTACTTCTCTAAATAAATCTGGCAGCAGATATCACCACTTCAATTTAAACCTTAACTTAGATTTGTATCTCTAAAGTTTCAATATGGATAATGTAAAAATAACTTATACAATTAGTTATGTACCAGGAATTTGACAGGCAAAAAGGAGGAAGGGTTAAGTTGAATGCTTGTGCAACTTAGCAGAGCAATTTTAGTTGTGTGTATATTGCTGTGGTGGAGGGAAAGGCAGGGGAAAAAATGGTTTCAACAACCGTGGAAATATTTGGCACACAGAGATTTAAACAACCCAGGAAAAAAATGCAAGTTAGAATTTGAACTAGAGAGTAAAAAGAACATGAAATATAGATTTGGGAAATGCTTTATACTTAAAATCAACAAACTTACCTTTGTTTATAAAGATAAAATCCAAATCCTGCAAATATAAGTGCAAAAAAAGGCACAAGAATAGCAATGGCCACAGAACTACTATTTGTACCATGAGGTTGATTTGAAGAATTTGAACCTTCTGACATATTCAGTCCTATAAAATAAGAAAATAACTTATAAAATCAACCCTACTTTATCACAATTGAGTTTTTAGTTTTGTGAACCAATTAATTTCTTCCTTGCTCAAGATATCTACTTGGAAATATCTGCAAGATGTACTTGGAAATGTACATAGTAAACAAAAATAATTCACAAAACTCCTTCAACTCATTTCTGCAATTTTGCACAGTGCCTACTATGTATAAGATATTTTTCCAGGAAAGGACACAGAATAAAAAATATGCAGAGTCTCTGAACTGAAGAGTTCATACAATTGTGGGAAGAATACAGAGCCACAAATAAGTATACACATCAAGGATGAATTCATGATCAATGTGCTTTAGGAAAGGAAGGAGTAATTCCATCTGGTGGTATGTAAGAATGCTTTCTGGAGGACTTATGAGCTTGACCTTGAAGATCAATAGAACAAAAAACAGGGGAGGAAGCAGGACCATCAGAAGCCTAGAAATGGGAAGGTGAGTGGCATATTTAGAGGATGTGACAAGCATTAGGCATGTCTGTGTGGAAAGGACATGTGGTAGGGAATAGGAGGGCAAAATGATAAATTATTTGAAAAGGCAAAAAAATGATTCTAAACAGCCCAAACTTTCCACCCACCTATAGTGAGGAACAACTGGATGTGTTTGGGGGAAAAAAAAAGGCTCAGTGATAAGATACAAGATTTAGAACAGCGACTAGGGTGAGATGGACTTGAGGGAGTCTGGTCTGAAAGCAAGAGTAGTTTGAAGATTGCAGGAACATCCTAGATAAAAATGGAAATTAAGATGTGAACTGCAGCACTAGGAAAAGCATGAAAAGATAGATTCAGGGGAACTTGTTTGTGTGGATGAAAGGGAGAAGAAGGCATAGGATTTAGTTACGTTCTACTTGGGGCTGAGTAAGTGGTTATGACATTTGCACAGTTAGGAGATGAGAAAAATCAGGTTTGTCAACATGTTGGCACAGTGACTAGGGAAGAGAAAATAAATAACAAGCTCTTTTTTTAGAAAGAAATAGTTCCTTTTCTATAGGTGCTGTTTTAGACATGTAGTGCTTGAGATGCTTTAGGGAATATTATATGAAAAAATCTTGCATTCATTTACACAACTGTGTTAATATACTGTGTTAATAAATGTTTTATCCTGCTTTTAAAACTAACAATTTTGGCAAGACATTATCTGAAATGACATCTTATTAACATTGCTCATTTGGAGAAAACTGATTTGCCTTTTTTTTCTTTTTTTTTTTTTGCGGCATGTGGGCCTCTCACTGTTGTGGCCTCTCCCGTGGCGGAGGACAGGCTCCGGACGCGCAGGCTCAGCGGCCATGGCTCACTGGCCCAGCCGCTCCGCGGCATGTGGGATCTTCCCGGACCGGGGCACGAACCTGTGTCCCCTGCATAGGCAGGCGGACTCTCAACCACTGCGCCACCAGGGAAGCCCTGATTTGCCTTTTTGATAAATATTCAACTAAGTCATACCTTAGGCCAGGTTAAAAAGTGTTAGTACCTTTTTTATAAATTATTTTTCCAGGGACTCATAAAACTTATGTAAAAGTTCAAAGCAATGGAATTTTTAAGATAAACATCAAGTAGTAGATTTTAGAACATGAATTTATTCTTTATGCATTAATACCACAACATAGTAATGGGAGACAGTACACCTTAGGAAAATTATACACCAAAAGCTATGTTAATAAATACATTCAAATGAGACTATTAAATGTTTATACACATTTTAGAAGAGTTAGAAATAAAAATGACAAAACCCTGTGCCTCCCACCATGGAAAATTTATATATCTGAAGAGCACAAAGTCCCCAAACAGGGCTCACTCCTCAAAGTTATTTTCCCTTTCCAGACACTATGAGTTAAAGTGCCACTACATTTGTTTGGAGCAGTAAGAAAATTGTGACAATATTCAAATTGCAGAGAAGTATTTTCTCATATAATAAAATTATTTACAGTTTAATATGTTCTTTCATATCTATATCACTTTTTCTCCTTTTTACTTGCTTGAGGGCAAGGCAGTTTGTCATGTTTATTAGAAATATGCTGAAAAACTAAACATTGTACGGAGCTGGAACACAGAGAAACAATATTCTGAAGAATGCAAATATTTAAAAGGTTATCAAATGTATCAATGTATAGTCCTGACAATGCAAAATTCAAAGTATAGTAAGTGTGTCTAATGTTCAGAATCCATTGTACTTTCTTATGATATCTGGAGTAATAAAAGAACTACATGAAAATGAAAATGAATACATTACCCAGTCTTTGTAGTCCAAATTGCCCATAATCTTTGCCCTGAATAAATCCTTGAAATACATAAGTAGCTCCATCAGGCTCAGCAGAAACCTAAAAGTATTTGTAAGTTTGGTTAAAACTGAAGACTGGACACAGATATATTTTCCCAGCCTTAGAAAATATTCAGTTTTACTCTGAAATGAATATTATGCAGAATTCCTTCCCCCATATCTTCTACTATGTAAAACACAGAACACTGTGAAAATCTGCCATCATTAAAAAGCAAAATTTAAAATTTCATCTTTAAATAATTATGATACTGGAAAAAAGGGATTTGTTATTAACATAAAGATACAGATTCATAGACTTCTTTTAGGCTAAGAAACCTGTTGTCAAGAAAAAGGGCGATGATATGATGAAACAGAATGAGGCAAATGGTCAATTAAAATTTAAAATATAATAATACTGTTCTTTGTAGAGTAGATTACTGTTCGACATATATGTACTCCTTTCCCCCCACTCCCCATCAACCTTCACGGAAAGAGTATACTTTCTACCTCACTGAGTTGGATTTGGTCCTGTGACTTGATTTGGTCAGTGGAATGTGGGTGGAATTGACAATCGGTCAGTTCCAAGCCTAGGACTTAAGAGGCATGTTTCCCATTATAAGTGAAAGAAGCCAGTCACAAAAGACCACGTATTGTATGATTCCATAAATATGAAAGCCTAGAACAGGGAAATCTAAAGAGACAGAAAATAGAGTTGTGGTAGCTAGGGGTTGTGGGGGTGATGAGGGGTAGATGGGTGATAGCTACAGGGTATGAAGTTTCTTTTTGAGGTGATGGAAATATTCTAAAATCAACTGTGGTGATGGCTACACATCTGTAAATATATGTGTGTGTGTTTAATTAGCTCAATTTAGAAAATTAGATTTTTCTGGAGTTTTAATGACAAACCAAAGCATAAATTTGTTATTAAAATTAGCAGCAGACTTTTAAAGAACTATACTTACAAAGCCATCCATGGCCCAATTTTCCTCCTTCATTTTCTTCACAGAAGCTTGAGTTGGTACTTTAATAAGATAGATGTGTAATATTAGGCGAGCTTCTTGGCTTTTATATACTCCTGTAAAATGTAAGGACATTTAGTCTATTAATTTTGCAAACAGTTATGCTTTACTTTACTATCTATAACTACTTAAATATATCATAAATACATGTGATAGAAAAGAAATAAAACAAGACCAAGTCAAGGCCACCTTCACCCATAATGCTTTTCACAAATCCTGCAATATATATTGATCTCTCTTTAGCTGAAATTTTCAACTCAAATCTTAACTGTGGGGTTTAAATTACCTATGCTATTAAAATGAAATATTACTGTTCTTAATAACATCATTCCAAGATTATTGTAAACAAAATGATTTCTTCCCCCAAACAAATTTAAAATGTTCAAGGATATGAATCAAATGTTAAAATTCCAGATATTTTCCTTAATAATAAGTTAGGTGCCAACTCTGAGAAAAAGAGTATTCGAGGTGCTACTGGCGCCACAAAGATGAATATGTTGTTCCTATCTAAAAATAGGATGCTTATGTGAATTTCTGATGAAATAGGAGATATAATGATAGAGATAGAGAATATGATGAATTAAAAGCCAGAAGAGAGAAGGATCATTTCACACTGGAGTACTTAGGAAATACTTATTAAGAAAAAAGAGCATTTGAGCTGGATCTCAAAAATCAAGTAGAATTTTTAATTCAAGAAGATAAATATAGGTAATGGCATAAAGGAGAGAAGCAAGATGACTACAATTTTTTTTTTTTTTTCCTGAACAGGAGTATTCCAAGAGTAGGAATAAGCTGGAATGTAAATGTGTTTAGGTGAATGATAGAATATAAGTTTCTAAGTAAAAATTTTGTGATTAACTGATGATTGAAATTTGACTCATTACTTCATTCACTTAATATTTCACCTATGTAATAAGGTATCATAAAAATTAGCTGGGAATACAACTATAATGATACATAGATCTTGACCTAAAGTAAATTACAATTAATAGGGAAAACATACAAAAGTAACCAAAATTACTGGGAAAATGTTATAATGAACTTTATGGAGACAAGGATAGAAAGTTAGCCTAACTATTTATGTTTGTTTATCTATATTTGTAGAAATTTGTTTTAAAATTTTTCTAAATTAGAATACATATACATTTAGTGCTAACTCTCTTACACAAGGAAAATAAAAATTTATGTTTCAAAGTTAAATAAATCAGTAGTCACATATTCCGTTCATTCATATAAAGCTTCTTTCAATTTATATCATGTAATTGTGTATATTTTAAAAATTAAAATACATATTAACTTCTAATACCTTTACTTTGGGTTTAAGGTAGGCTCATTCAACAATACAAAATGAAGCTTTATAGTTCTTGTAAAATTTACAAAATCAACACATATAATTTTATTTTCTATTTTATTTATACCACAAATTATTCCATTATTAATAATTGTATGGGATATATACATTGCCAAGAAATTTAAAAATACATATTTCATATTTTCAATATCAATACTTTTAAAATGTATTTTTAAATGAGAGCAATAATTCAAATTCATTGCGGCCCATTTTGTTCCAGATGCATTTCTTTTTTTTTTTTTCTAAACATCTTTATTGGACTATAATTGCTTTACAATGGTGTGTTAGCTTCTGTTTATAACAGAGTGAATCAGTTATACATATACATATATCCCCATATCTCCTCCCTCTTACGTCTCCCTTCCATCCTCCCTATCCCACCCCTCTAGGTGGTCACAAAGCACCGAGCTGATCTCCCTGTGCTATGTGGCTGCTTCCCACTAGCTACCTATTTTACATTTGGTAGTATATATAAGTCCATGCCACTCGCTCACTTTGTCCCAGCTTATCCTTCCCCTCCCCATGTTTTCAAGTCCATTCTCTACGTCTGTGTCTTTATTCCTGTCCTGCCCCTAGGTTCTTCAGAAAAAAAAAATTTTTTGTTTTAGATTCCATATATGTGTGTTAGCATATAGTATTTGTTTTTCTCTTTCTGACTTACTTCACTCTGTATGACAGACTCTAGGTCCATCCACCTCACTACAAATAACTCAATTTCGTTTCTTTTTATGGCTGAGCAATATTCCATTGTATATATGTGCAACGTCTTTATCCATTCATCTGTCAAAGGACACCTAGGTCGCTTCCATGTCCTGGCTATTGTAAATAGAGCTGCAATGAACATTTTGGTACATGACTCTTTTTGAATTATGGTTTTCTCAGGGTATATGCCCAGTAGTGGAATTTCTGGGTCATATGGTAGTTCTAATTTTAATTTTTTGAGGAACTTCCATACTGTTCTCCATAGTGGCTGTATCAATTTACATTCCCACCAACAGTGCAAGAGGGTTCCCTTTTATCCACACCCTCTCCAGCATTTCCTGTTTGTAGGTTTTTGATGATGGTCACTCTGACCAGTATGAGATGACACCTCATTGTAGTTTTGATTTGCATTTCTCTAATGATTAGTGATATTGAGCACCCTTTCATGTGTTTGTTAGCAATCTGTATATCTTCTTTGGAGAAATGTCTGTTTAGGTGTTCTGCCCATTTTTGGATTGGGTTGTTTGTTTTTTGATATTGAGCTGCTTATAAATTTTGGAGATTAATCCTTTGTCAGTTGCTTCATTTGCAAATATTTTCTCCCATTCTGAGGGTTGTCTTTTCGTCTTGTTTATGGTTTCCTTTGCTGTGAGAAGCTTTTAAGTTTCATTAGTTTCCATTTGTTTATGTTTGTTTTTATTTCCATTTCTCTAGGAGGTGGGTCAAAAAGGATCTTGCTGTGATTTATCTCATAGAGTGTTCCGCATATGTTTTCCTCTGAGTTTTATAGTGTCTGCACATTTAGGTCTTTAATCCTTTTTGAGTTTATTTTTGTGTATGGTGTTAGGGAGTGTTCTAATTTCATTCTTTTACATGTAGTTGTCCAGTTTTCCCAGCACCTCTTATTGAACAGTCTTTTCTACATTGTATATTCTTGACTCCTTTATCAAAGATAAGGTGACCATATGTGTGTGGGTTTATCTCTGGGCTTTCTATCCTGTTCCATTGATCTATATTTCTTTTTTTGTTCCAGTCCCATACTGTCTTGATTACTGTAGCATTCTTGTATAGTCTGAAATCAGGGAGCCTGATTAATCCAGCTCCGTTTTTCTTTCTCAAGATTGCTTTGGCTATTCGTGGTCTTTTGTGTCTCCATACAAATTGTGAAATTTTTTTGTTCTAGTTCTGTGAAAAATGCCATTGGTAGTTTGATAGGGATTGCACTGAATCTGTAGATTGCTTTGGGTAGTATAGTCATTTTCACAGTGTTGATTCTTCCAATCCAAGAACATGGTATATCTCTCCATCTGTATCATCTTTGATTTCTTTCATTAGTGTCGTACAGTTTTCTGCATACAGGTCTTTTGTCTCCTTAGGTGGGTTTATTCCTAGGTATTTTTTTATTTTTGTTGCCATGATAAATGGGAGTGTTTCCTTAATCTCTCTTTCAGATTTTTCATCATTAGTGTATAGCAATGCAAGAGATTTTTGTGCCTTAATTTTGTATCCTGCTACTTTACCAAATTCAGTTGATTAACTCTAGTAGTTTTCTGGTAGCATCTTTAGGATTCTCTATGTATAGTATCATGTCACCTGCAAACAGTGACAGCTGTCTTTCTTCTTTTCTTTTTTTTTTTTTGCGATACGTGGGCCTCTCACTGCTGTGGCCTCTCCCATTGCAGAGCACAGGCTCCAGATGCGCAGGCTCAGTGGCCATGGCTCACGGGCCCAGCCACTCCGCAGCATGTGGGATCCTCCTGGACCGGGGCACAAACCCACGTCCCCTGAATTGGCAGGCAGACTCTCAACCACTACGCCACCAGGGAAGCCCCTGTCCTTCTTCTTTTCTGATTTGGATTCCTTTTATTTCTTTTTCTTCTCTGATTGCTGTGTCTAGGACTTCCAAGACTTTGTTGAATAACAGTGGTGACAGTGGACATCCTTGTCTTGTTCCTGATCTTAGAAAAAATGCTTTCAGTTTTTCACCATTGAGAACGATGTTGGCTGTGGGTTTGTCGTATATGGCCTTTATTATGTTGAGGTAAGTTCCCTCTATAACTACTTTTTAGAGGGTTTTTATCATAAATGGGTGTTGAGCTTTGTTGAAAGCTTTTTCTGCATCTACTGAGATGATCATGTGGTTTTTCTCCTTCAATTTGTAAATATGATGTATCACATTGATTGATTTGTGTATATTGAAGAACCCTTGCATTCCTGGGATAAACCCCACTTGATCATGGTATATGATCCTTTTAATGTACTGTTGGATTCTGTTTCCTAGTATTTTGTTTAGGATTTTTGTATCTATGTTCATCAGTTATATTGGACTGCAGTTTTCTTGCTTTGTGACATCTTTTTCTGGTTTTGGTTATCAGGGTGATGGTGGCCTCATAGAATGAGTGTTCCTCCCTCTGCTATATTTTGCAAGAGTTTGTGAAGGATACCTGTTAGCTCTTCTCTAAATGGTTCATAGTATTCACCTGTGAAGCCATCTGGTCCTGTGCTTATGTTTGTTGGAAGATTTTTAATCACAATCTCAATTTCAGTGCTTGTGATAGGTCTGTTTATATCTTCTCTTTCTTCCTGGTTCAGTCTCAGAAGGTTGTGCTTTTCTAAGAATTTATCCAATTCTTCCAGCTTTTCCAGTTTATTGGCATATAGTTGCTTGTAGTAATCTCTCATGATCCTTTGTATTTATGCATTGTCAGTTGTTACTTCTCCTTTTTCATTTCTAATTCTATTGATTTGCATCTTCTCCCTTTTTTTCTTGATGAGTCTGGCTAATGGTTTATCAATTTTATTTATCTTCTCAAAGAACCATTTTTAGTTTTATTGATCTTTGCTATTGTTTCCTTCATTTCTTTTTCCTTTATTTCTGATCTGATCTTTATGATTTCTTTCCATCTGCTAACTTCGGGTTTTTTTTGTTCTTCTTTCTCTAATTGCTTTAGGTGTAAGGTTAGGTTGTTTATTTGAGATGTTTCTTGTTTCTTGAGGTAGGATTGTATTGCTATAACCTTCCCTCTTAGAACTGCTTTTGCTACATCCCATAGGTTTTGGGTTGTCGTGTTTTCATTGTCATTTGTTTCTAGGTATTTTTTGATTTCCTCTTTGATTTCATCATTGATCTCTTGGTTATTAAGTAGTGTATTGTTTAGCCTCTCTGTGTTTGTATTTTTTATAGTTTTCCTGTAATTGATATCTAGTCTCATAGCACTGTGGTCAGAAAAGATACTTGATACAATTTCAATTTTCTTAAATTTACCAAGGCTTGATTTGTGACCCAATATATGCTCTATCCTGGAGAGTGTCCCATGAGCACTCGAGAAGAAAGTGTATTCTGTTGTTTTTGGATGGAATGTCCTATAAATATCAATTAAGTCCATCTAGTTTAATGTATTATTTAAAGCTTGTGTTTCCTTATTTATTTTCATTTTGGATGATCTGTCCATTGGTGAAAGTGGGGTGTTAAAGTCCCCTACTATGATTGTGTTACTGTCGATTTCCCCTTTTATGGCTATTATATTTTGCCTTATGTATTGAGATGCTCATATGTTGGGTGCATAAATATTTACAATCGCTATATCATCTTCTTGAATTGATTCCTTGATCATTATGTAGCATCCTTCTTTGTCTCTTCTAATAGTCTTTATCTTAAAATCTATTTTGTCTCATATGAGAATTGCTACTCCAGCTTTCTTTTGATTTCCATTTGCATGGAATATCTTTTTCCATCCTGTTACTTTCAATTTGTTTGTGTCCCTAGGTCTGAAGAGGGTCTCTTGTAGACAGCATATATATGGGTCTTGTTTTTGTATCCATTCAGTCAGTCTATGTCTTTTGGTGGGAGCATTTAATCCTTTTACATTTAAGGTAATTATCGATATGTATGTTCCTATTACCATTTTCTTAATTGTTTTCGGTTTGTTATTGTAGGTCTTTTCCTTCTCTTGCATTTCCTGCCTAGAGAAGTTCCTTTAGCATTTGTTGCAAAGCTGGGTTGGTGGTGCTGAATTCTCTTAGCTTTTGCTTGTCTGTAAAGCTTTTAATTTCTCTGTCAAATGTGAATGGGATCCTTGCTGGGTAGAGTAATCTTGATTGTAGGTTTTTCTCTTTCATCACTTTAAATATGTCCTGTCACTCCCTTCTGGCTTGCAGAGCTTCTGCTGAAAAATCAGCTGTTAACCTTATGGGGATTCCCTTATGTGTTACTTGTTGCTTTTCCCTTGCTGCTTTTAATATTTGTTCTTTGTATTTAATTTTTGATAGTTTGATTAATATGTGTCTTGGCGTGTTTCTCCTTGGATTTATCCTGTATGGGCCTGTCTGTGCTTCCTGGACTTAACTATTTCCTTTCCCATATTAAGGTGGTTTTCAACTATAATCTCTTCAAATATTTTCTCAGTCCCTTTCTTTTTCTCTTCTTCATCTGGGGCCCCTGTAATTCAAATGTTGGTGCATTTAATGTTGTTCTAGAGGTCTTTGAGACTGTCCTCAATTCTTTTCATTCTTTTTTCTTTATTCTGCTCTGCAGTAGTTATTTCCACTGTTTTATCTTCCAGGTCACTTATCCGTTCTTCTGCCTCAGTTATTCTGCTATTGATCCCTTCTAGAGAATTTTTAATTTCATTTATTGTGTTGTTCATCTCTGTTTATTTGCTCTTTAGTTCTTATAGGTCCTTGTTAAACGTTTGTTGTATTTTCTCCATTCTACTTCAAAGATTTTGGATCATCTTTACTGTCATTACTCTGAATTCTTTTTTGGGTACACTGCCTATTTCCTCTTCATTTGTTTGGTCTGGTGAGTTTTTACCTTATTCCTTCATCTGCTGTGTGTTTCTCTGTCTTCTCATTTTGCATAACTTACTGTGTTTGGGCTCTCCTTTTCACAGGCTGTATGTTCGTAGTTCCCATTGTTTTTGTTGTCTGCCCCCATTGGCTAAGGTTGGTTCAGTGGGTTGTGTTGGCTTCCTGGTGGAGGGGACTGGCGCCTGTGTTCTGGTGGATGAGGCTGGATCTTGTCTTTCTGGTGGGCAGGACCCCAACCAGTGGTGTGTTTTGGGGTGTCTGTGAACTTATTATGATTTTAGGCAGCCTCTCTGCTAATGGGTGGGATTGTGTTCCTGTCTTGCTAGTTGTTTGACATACGGTGTCCAGTACTGTAGCTTGCTGGTTGTTGAGTGGAGCTGGGTGTTAGCATTGAGATGGAGATCTCTGGGAGAGCTTTCACCATTTGGTATTATGTGGAGCTGGGAGATCTCTGGTGGACCAGTGTCCTGAACTCAGCTCTCCCACCTCAAAGGCACAGGCCTGACACTCAGCTGGAGCACCAAGACACCGTCAGCCACACGGCAGATCAGCAGAAGTTCAAAAGCTTGACAGTATGCTCTGTTGTTAAGGGTGTGGAGATACAGTCTCTAGTTTGCATTGCTAGTGAGAAGGCAAAAGGGTAAAACCAACAACAACTCTGTCAGTATGTCTTCATCAATCAAATGAGCAACGCCAATGTGGGACACAGGACCACTCACTCAGTGGAAGAAACCCATGCTGAGCTTCAAAGCTTCCAAGATCTTGGCAGCTGGGAAGTGAGTCAGAGGGAGGGAGTGTGGGGCAGGAGCAGCTCCTGTGCATGTGCCCATGGGAGTCCAGATGCATTTCTAACATCTGAGGCATTAGTAATGAAGTGGAAGGCAAAGAGCTGCTCTCTTAGAGCTTGTATTGCTGGAGTATAGACAAATCCTGTCATGTCATACTATACTATACTACACTACACTACGCTACACTATACTATAATTTCAAATAGTGAAAAGAGAATGAAACAAGATAAGACTGCCTATGACTAAGAGTGAGTCTATTTGTAATGTGAAGCCTACTTTAGATAGGGTCATCAGAAGTACTGTTGACAAGATGACATTTGAGGAAACATTTGAATGTCAGAAAAAAACACAGTATTCAAAGATAATGAGGGAAGTGCATTAGATAGAGGAAACATAGACCTGAGAAAGTTGAGCAGATGGATAGGGCTCTGGGTTCTGTTTGCCTGTTTAAGGTAGTGTAACTCTACCTTTTCTGTCTTAAATTGTAGTGTCCTTCTAAACATTCTCATTTGAAGACATAATTTTGTGACCATAGAATAGCTTGCAAATCACCGATCCAATCTCTTTGGTGTTATGAGAATAGAGAAGGAGTTAGTTATATTCAAATTAAAAGTTCTGTTCTATTTCATGACATGTCATTCTAGCCACATAGGAATATTCTTGAGGGAGCTTACTTCAGAATCACAGAGTTTGTATTTGTGTAGTAATATTCATGCATCAATCAAAAAAACAGAAAGTCTTGTTTCTGAATGAATTATGAATGTCATCAAAAATATAGCAAATATTTCACAGTATAAAAATCACTAAAAAAATAATGAGATGATGGAAATGAAGGCATAAAGGCATTGTTTGCTGTTCTTTAATGTGATACCTGAAAGTAGTAGTTCCATGTTGCTGTTACTGAGTGTTGCATTGACTCTCCCAGTGGAAGCATTGAAACTAGTAACTGTCAAGGTCATGGGTTGTTTCCTTCCTTTAAAATTGTAAGAGCCTTTCCATATATAATTTTGGGCAAACACATCATCAGGAACTGTGAATAGATTAAATAAACATATATGTTAATTTTACAGTGCCCTGTAAATATAAGCATTAAATACCAGATTAATGAGTATTAGTTTATTGAATAATCATATTTTTCTAAATATACAATAATATAGAATTTACATTATAAAATGAATTCTTCACATAAGTGTTTTAATTTTTTTAGAATAAACCAAAATAATAATCTAGATTTGTACATACATCATCAATGAGTGATAAATAAACAAAACCAATTAATGACATAAGACATATTTAGAATCCAGCTAAATATCAAGTTTACTTATATTTTGTTTCCTATAATAATATCTTTCTTTCAGAAGGAAAATAAAATGATTTTACTGGGCCAAGTCAGTCTATATACAAGTCCCAAGAGGCCTGCTTTTCTCCTAGCAGTAGGAATAGGTTCATAGGAAGAGCATAGAGTTAAAACCCCCCCCTTGCATAAAAGCCTTGGGAGACTGTCAGGAGAGATGCTCCTTTGACCTTTTTTACCCCTTTACAGAATACTGAGTTCAGTTATTTCAATAATAGATGCTCCTGAAGAAGAACAGGGCTCTACCTGTTTTGCTCCTGACATCTTTGAGGTTTACAGGTATTTATGGAAATAAAAGAATTGTCACTAGAATTGGCTAACTCTCATGGGAAAGAGATGAACTGTGGTAGAATCAAAGAATATTCTAATGTAAACCTTTCATCCAAATAAGAAACACTCTTAATGTTAAATGCAGACAAATAAGTCATTATATTTATATAAATTAGTTATGTAATTTATAGCTAATATAAATTAGGTATGTCAAAGTCTTCTCAGATCCTGGTAAGAGGCTGAGAGAGCTTCCATTAATTCTGTACATCACATTAAAGCACATCCTCAGAAATCAGCTATTCAAAAGAGCCTGCCTATTTGTGTGACTGAATGAATGACATGGATTTAGAGGAAAGCCTTTTTTTTCCCCTAACAAGTTATTGACATTTGTTACCTGTTTTTCTCTACATACATCACAGTTTTTACTGCTCAGATCACAGAGACTGTGTTACAAATTGTACATTCCCTGAATTCTACTAGGCAAACAAGTAAAACAATACTATGGTAGAAGATGAACATACAATGCACTCAAGATTTTTTACTGAGTATTTCAACCAACATGATTATTTTTTTCTATGATTATTCAAAAGCAATATAGCAGAAGGACTAGAAGTGCAGGCACTGGAACTAGACCGCTTGTATTTCCGTCCCTCCTCTACAATTTATAAACTGTGTGGTTTTCCCTAAGTTACTTAACTCTCTGAACCCGAATTTCCTCATCAGTAATGTGAGATTAACACAGAGTTACAAGGAAGATTAAATGAGATAATGAATATGAAGAGTTTTGATAAGTGTTAGTTGCTATCATTAGTATTATACAGGTAAAATAGGGAAACCGTGGGTCTCATAGATCATTACATAGTTGCTAATAAAATATATAGTTAGTGAACATGCAGTTAGTATCATGAAAAATCCATAGTCCTGGCTCTGGGACCTTTGCCAAGTTACCCTTATAGTGGCACTCCCTCCCCAAACCTCAAACTACACAGCTATGCTCTGTATGTACAGGAGACCTTACCTAAAAATTTGATACGGTGTATGCGTAAAAAGCCCTTGATTTGGTAAGCACCTTAAAGAGCAGTTAACTCAAAAATCATACCTAAAATAAGTTTGGAGGAGGGAGTGACAAGCTAAATTATCCTTCATTAGAAAGATCTGGAATTTGGAGGTAATAGGCTCTTAGTTGTAGAGATAGGAGGAAGAGCAAGGGAGAAAGATGTTCTAACAGTAGTGTGAAGGCATATAGTAGGTACTCAATAAATGTGTTATTCTTATCTTTCTGATTGTTTATTTTCCCTGGCCTGTATTATGCTTACTCTTTGATACCCCTGAATATTTAACGAAAATCTGCTACACTTGGTGATCTTGTCATTGTGCTTAGGGGAATTAAGGAAGTTGGTTGAAGGAGACTAAAGAGAACCCCCGTGGCAGGAGAAAATAACAATGGAAAGAAGTAGGTACCAGCAGCAGCAAAGAACATTGTATCAGGATTAATCATTGATGTGGTAGTAAATGTTTAACAACTGGCTCTCCAGAAAACAAACAAACCAACAAACTGGTTGTACTATTTGCTGATTCTATAGTGTAAATATTCCCGTGATGTCAGATTTCAAACTATGAACATGACATCACTGAACGCAGAGTCTGGAAGAATGCACAGAACTGGCTATGGCAAAGCTCTACCGGTCAGCTCCAGCATGCCACCACCACCCTCCACCTTTCTCACACATAACTGAGAAATGTAACTAATGATAGGATGGGAGAGGCAGACGCTATTTGGTCATTTAAATCCCTACGTACAAGGAGATGACAATACTTTCTATTGTTAAGTCTAATTTGAGATTTAAATGTGATTGTGTATTTGGCAGTTCTTGCTAAACTCTAAAATGTCATCTAACTATTACTGATGTGGAGCACAGTGAAAAGGAGGAAGACAATGATGGTTACGATCTTTATTTTTCAAGACAGTTTTGAATCTAAACTTTGTTACATAGGCCTCATAGCATTACCATATAGAGTATCATGTTCCTGACACTGATACCACTGCCAAATTTAATTGTTACTTTGGAGTAATCTAATCACTGTGTCATAATTTTAAATGAAATGCTTCTGTTTTCCCACTTAAGATGACATTGTTCTAGAGTTTTATAGATACCTTCACTCAGGTTAAAGAAATTCTTTTCCTTTCTAATTTATTAAAAGTTTTTAAAAATTATAAATAGATGTTCAATCTTACAAAGTAGTTTCTGTGCAAGTATTTAGATGATCATAATTTAGATGATCATAATTTAGATGATCATACATAATCATAATTTTTGCATGTTTAATCTCTTAATGTGATAGATTACTTTTAAGGATTATTTAACATGAAAATATCCCTGTAAATCTATCATTAACCCAATTTGGTAATGATGTGTCATCTTTACTATAATGTTGTACAGTTAATCCTTGAACAACATGGATTTGAACTGTGAGGGTCCACTTATGCACAGATTGTTTTCAACAGTAAATACTATAGTACTACTGTACTGATCCGTGGTTAGTTGAATTCATAGATGCGGAATCACAGATATGAAGGAATCTTGGGTAAGGAGGAGCCACATACTGAGGGTCAACGATAAGTTATATGCAAATTTTTGACTGCACTGACGGCCAATGCCCCTAACCCACTTTCTGTTCAGGGTCAACTGTATTTGATTTGCTAAGGCTTTATGTAGGATTTTTTCATCTATAATCTTATGTCAAATGGGCCTGTAATTTTCTCTTTTTATAGTGTCTTTACCTGAGTTATTAGAGTTATGTTGGATCCATCAAATGAGGGTTTTTTTTGATAGTTTTATAAAACTGGGATGATCTGTTCCTTCAAAATTTGGTAGAACTTATCAGTAGAGGCATATGGAACAGGTTTACCTTGTGGAAATAGCTTTAACTATTACTTTGTTATGGGATTATTCGAGTTTTCTCCTATTAGTTATGTTAAAATCCACTTTTCTAGTAATTTGTCAATGTTTAAGTTTTTTAAAATTGACAGTTACAGTAGTTTTCTGTTATATATTGCTAATTTATTCAATCTACTCTATGTAGGTTTTCACGTTTCCTTTTGAAATGTTACTACTTTTTGTTCCTTTCTTGATCAATCTTAACAGAAATTATTCACTTTGTACATTTTCTTTTAAAGAACTACTTTTGACTCTGTTGAGATTCTTCTGTTATATTTTTGCGGTTTTTTTGGTTTGTTTGATCATTTTTATTACATTGAGTTCTGCTTTCTTTTGATCATTCCATTATACTTTTTGTATCTTCTTAACAAGGACAGTTATTAATTCTAAGGCTTTCTTTTCTTCTAATGTAAGGGTTTAAGGCTTTATATTTCCCTCACATCTTTACTTTTGCTCTAGCTCCCAAGTTTTGATATCTAGATTTTTCAGCATAACTAAACTATATTGTTATATTTTCCATTTTAATTTCTTCTTCAATTCATGAGTTATTCATCAGTATTAATTTTGTTCTTAATTTCCAAATACTGAGGAATTTAAAAATTTTATCCATTTTCTTATTAACTTTTAACTGCATCATGGTCAGGTAAGACTAACTTTGCTTTGAAATTTGTGTAGATTTTTTTATTGCTTAATATATGATCAATTCTTATAGCTGTCCCATGTGCCTTTAAAGAAAGTATATATTATTTAATTGGTTGATGAGAAATATATATATATATATATTTACATCAAACATATTAGTTTTGTTGTTTAGTTCTTCCATATTTTTTTAAAAAAATTTTTTGTCAGCCTGAAATATTTATTGGTAGCCATTGGCCATGTTTTGCCCAGGACAGTCTAGATTTATACTTGATATGCTGGAGCTATTATTCAGGGTACACATCTGCTCCCAGATAAAGTATCTTTCTTGGAAAGTTCTGGGCACTGATTGACCATTGTGGTTTTCTTTCTTTTTTTTTTTTAACCAGAAAAAAGTCCTTTAATCATTAATGGTAAACATTTTAACAGTGGACATGAAATGAAAGGTCCAATGTAAGATATTTACCTAAAAATGAGGCAAACCTAGTCTTATATTGAACACATTTTGAGTTATAATTACAACCCTGCACTAAGTCTTTGTTTTTCTTTTTTTAAAAAGTTGTGGTAAACAGGAAATAACAAGTGTAGGTGAGGACGTGAAACCCTGGTACTTTGCTGGTGGGAATGTAAAATGACTCAACTGCTTTGGAAAACCGTTTGGCAGTTTCTCAAAAAAGTTAAACCTAGAATTACCACATGATCCAGCAATTCTACTACCACCCAAAAGAATGGAAAGCAGGAAATCAAAAAGAATCTCGTATACTAGTGTTTACAGGATTATTCACACTAGCCAAAAAGGTGAAAACAATCCTAATGTCAGTGAACAGCTGAATGGATAAATAAAATATGGTATATACATTCAACGGAGCATTATCGAGTCAGACAAGCATTGTGTGATTCCTCTTATATGAAGTACCTAGAATAGGGAAATTCATAGAGACAGAAAGTAGAATAGAGGTTACCAGGGGCTGGGACCATTGTGGTTTTCTGAATCCATGCAACACTTTCTCTCTCATGATGACATATTTTTTGGTCACCTTAGAGAAATTCAGTCTGTTTTCACTGACTGTTGAAAAAAATCAGTTTCTCAGACTAATTTTTTTGGTAGGCAGTCCAGTTTAATAGCATGTACATTGAGAACTTTTTAAACCAACTAAAATTAGATTCTAACACTACCTGGCTTATTACAACTGGACCAAATCTATTTCCAAGGTAAAGATTAAATGCTGAGCCTTTAATTTTATGTGTAGCTTTTCATTCCTACCATGTAAATAAAATACATACTAATACATTAAAAAGAAGCTCTCGTATACTGAGCCCTTACCATGAGCCAAGCACTTTGTGCTTCATTTTTATGAAGTTCATTCATATTAATCTAATCAATATATCTTTTGTATAGGTAAAGAAATGGAGGCTCAGATGTAGAAATTAACTTTTCCAAAGTCATAGGGTAGGCAGTGTATAACATGGGGATTACATCAAGGTTGTAGGACTTCAAGGCCCATATTTTTAACGACTAAAAATTTTATTTTTAAATCAAATTACTGAAAATAAACTGGACAAGTTCTAGAAGTTGCTGAACTTTTACTCTCACTCCAAGTGTATTTGGTTCCTTCTTTAAAAAATTTATATTTAAAAATTATATGTAAATCTAATTTTTATTTTAATGTTTTAAATAAACCATTGCCATTATTTTATAGCTATCTACAGATACTCTTGAAGGGAAATTTTATAGAGACAACTATATACAATATTTTTGGAATATTAACATGACACAGTATTACATTGCTTGAAGTTTGGTATCTTATAATACAAATTTTCAAACTTCAAATTCCAAACAGTAAAATGCATAGTTTTCCCATACTGAAATATATTTTTCTAAATAAATGGTCACTTTGTCAATACAACAGAAGATCACCTTGAGAAATCATGACTACTAGAAAAACAACTGAAATTACTAACCACTTAGCTTTGGGCTGGGTGTTCCTAGCGCAGGTCTAGGATCTTTCACCAATATTTTGGAACCAGCTATGAAAAGAAACAAAAATTTTACAAAATTTAATATAATTAATCACACACACACACACACACACACACACACACACACACACACACAGTTTGATGCACTGTCAATTTTATTCTTTGAAATATCATATAGTTTTCTCCAAAATGTCCTGTTCACTATAGCATCTCAGTCCTCACTCAACACTTCTGTTCAGCTAACAACTTCTATAATTATCCCCATTACAGTCCAGTGGGGCAAAGGGAATATCAGTGCTGCCTTAGTATTTTGGGGTCTTGTTTCTTATTTTAAAGGCATAAACCAACATGGAAACAGTTGATTCCAACATGGAAGTTGAGGGCTGAGGGTATGTTCCTGTTGCTTAAAGGCAAATAATTTGGGTAGGGTTCATGTTTAAGAGTTAAAAATTGTTGGGGATTCCCTGGTGGTCCAGTGGTTAGGACTTGGCCCTTTTACTGCTTGGGCCCAGGTTTGATCCCTGGACAGGGAACTAAGATCCCACAAGCTGTGCGGCATGCCCCCCCACCAAAAAAAAAAAGACTTAGAAATTGTTAAGGTACCCCATGATGTCATAAGAAATTGGCTAGTCTCAAAGGTAAAGAGTTAAACTAAAGTTTTTAAATCAAACCAAAAGGAGCTCAAAATCATGTGGGGTGCTGAAAGTGCCTGCAAAGTTGAAGCAGCTGTGATATGCAGTGCTTGTAGACCTGTAAAGACATACATCTTTTTCCTAAGAACAAAGTAATGTCTTTAAAGGTTTTAAGGGGAAGTTATTTGGTTGAACATCACCTTGGCTGCAAGGTGGAGAACAATTTGGAAAGGAGTGGGTATTGATTTGGGCAGAGAAGTTAGAAGGCCATTTCAGTAGTCTCAGTAAAGATAATGCTGAGTTAGATTACAGTAGCAGTGATGATAAACTCAAAAGTGGATAGAATTTTTTAAACCTACTAAAATTCTGGTGGATTTAAAGAGACAAGAAGATGTCAAAGACATTTCAGTAGTCTCAGTAGAGATAATGCTGAGTTAGATTACAGTAACAGTGATGATAAATTCAAAAGTGGATAGAATTTTTTTAAACCTACTAAAATTCTGGTGGATTTAAAGAGACAAGAAGATGTCAAAGGTGACTACTAGATTTCTATTTATTATGTGATGATGATACCACTGAGTTAGAGAACATCAAGAGAAGACTTACAGTGAAGGGAAATTGATGAGTTTAGATTTGCATATATTATTTAAATGTCTTTGAGAAATTCAAGAAGAGATATTAGGTAAGAAATTGAGCATACAATTCTGGAGCTAAGAGAAGATAAATGAGCTAGAAATATTAATTTGCAAATAACCTTCATAGAGGAAACTTTAAGTCATTGGCTTGAATGAGATCAGATCACCTAGGGAGAGAACACAGAGTGAAAAGAAGACTAAGAACTGAGCTTTAGAAAAAATGGGTAGAAAACATTAAGCTTAAAAAGGAAATGGAGAATAGGTAGCCAGAAATTTGAGGAGATAAAATATTTATTTATTCAACAAATATTGATTGAATACTTTTCACATATAAGGCACTGATCTAGTGGTTAAAATCACAGTTGTAAATACTTTGACAAAGTTTCTTTTTTTTTTTACATAAAAGAACCCTAAAATGGGCCATATTTAGATTTATTAAAGTTTCTTTTTTTTCTTTTCTTTTTCTTTTGAACTTATATTCTAGTCGGGGAAGAGCAGATGAAAGGACAGGAGAGTGGAGAAAGACAATAACAAGTAAACAAATAAAAGAATAAGATCTCACACAGAAGGGATTCCTATCATGAAAAATTAAAAAAAAAAAAAAGAAAAAAGAAACCTGTAATGTTCTAGCTAAGAGAAGAGAGTGAAAACATTTCAAGAGGAGAAAGTCATTTACATTTGTGAAGGCTACAAGACATAAAGAATTAGAAGGACTGAAAAAAAAAAAGAATGTATTGATCACTTTATCAAGAATTCTAGAAAAACCTCCTTTGTTCCTTCTTCTGGAAACATAACCCTTTTTTCCTCTGGTAAACTCATTACATCTTGTTCAGATGGGGATTGTCCTGATCAACCAAAGCAGCAACATGGGTGGAAACATCACCTAGATCTGGTCAAACTGTCATATCATAGTGGCTGAGAAATGAATTTGGAGATGGATTCCATTAAAAATTGTGGCAATCAGACTTTCATATAGTGCTTTCCTGACCAAGTTTTGGGAAAGACTCTTTCTACTAGGGTTATTCTACCAGAAGGATATAAACCCAGGAATGCTGGCAGCAATATTCCCTACTATAGTGGGTTGAATAGTACACACTCCAAATTCATGTTCACTAGGAACCTCAAAACATGACCTTATTTGGAAACAGAGTCTTTGAAGATGTAATTTGGTGAGAATCTTGAGGTAAAATATTTCTGAAATAATCCCTAAGTCCAATGACTAGTGTTTTTATAAGAAGAGAACAGGACATATAGAGATACATAGGAAAGAAGGCCATGTGAAGATAGAGGTAGACATTGTAGTGAGGCATTTATGAACCAAGGAATGCCAGGGATAGCCAGAAGCTATAACAAGCTCGAAGGAGGTAAGGAATGATTCTTCCCTAGAGCCTTCAGAGGATACATGGCCTTGTTGACACCTTGATTTTGGACTTCTGGCTTTCAGAACTGTGAGAGAATAAATTCCTATTCTTTTAAGTCACCCAGCTTGTGGTACTTTGTTATGGCAGCCTTAGAAAACTAATATACCTACTGTGAATAGAGAACTAGGAAAAGTAATAAAGGCAAGAATTAAAAATAGAGCATGGAAAAGAAGCTATAAAAAGGCCTGAATAATATTTCTGTGCCCTGGGATCCAAAAGTGTCTACATCACTCCTACTCTTAGAGTTGGTGAACAAATTTACATTGTTCCTAAGCTAATCTAAATTGATTTTTTTTTTGTCTCTTGTATCTGAGGAAAGCTTAAACAGTACAAAATCTTCTGTTGAAAGCTTTTATAGAGAAAACTTACCTTCACAAACAGGAACTTTTCCACTCCAGGTGTTATCAGATCTACACACTCTATGTTCTGTTCCACCTGCTAAGAAGAAGCCAGGCTGGCAGGTATAAATTAATGTATACCCATGGGATGGAAGGTCCATTCCTACTACATTTGCATGAGCAGGAGTTTCTGGCTGTTTACAGCTGTGGGCTATATTAAGAAAAGGGAAAAAATGTTCATTTTTATAGACATGTTAAGAAAATTTTGAGATCGGAGTCACAATATATTTTTATAGGTATGCTAATGTCTTTATATAAATATAACTTGTTATTCTCATGAATCAAGGAAAGCTTATCAATGTAAATGTAAATGTTGTTTTCATAGACTAGCATTTCATAAACGATCATCTGTGGAACACTGGTGGTTGTTAACATATAAACTGAGAGAAAAAATAAAAGACTAACTCTGGATAATTAAGCTAATAAATGTATACTATATCACCATTTTAGAGAGTCACAATATATATTAGCATTTTAAAGGATCTAATAAGTCCTGCTTAAGATAAGTTTTAAAGTTGATCAAACTCAGATTTTCTATACCAGTTTAGGAAATATTAATATATAATTTTTATTTATTATATTTATTTAAAATTAAAAAGCATGTCTTCTAAAGGTAAATTCAACCACAATTTGCTCTGATATTCATATTTCCTAATGTAGAAAGTACAATTTATAATATTTTGCATATGGAATTTTCTGGCCATATTTTGGGTCCATATGCTACCAGTATCTTTTCATTCATTTAATTTTTTGATTCCACTAAACCTGCACTTATGACACTCCCTGACCCTGCCGCTCAGTTCACCTGTTTTGTGTCTTATGATGACCATTCCCTTCTTAATCAGAAATAGATGCTACAAAGAATTCTCCCCCTAAGCAAGACAACATTTCTGATCATTTGTTCATGGATATAGACCCTTAAAATGGTCTCTGAGAAAAAGTGTTCTGTGGACAAATTTGTTTGGAAAAATTTTTTTCCATTTGTTTCCTAGTGGATATGTACTAAGCTATAAATAATAGCTAATATTTTTAACATTATGTGAAAAACATTTTGTTATGTGGTTTATATTTAATATAATTCAGTTAATAAAATTTAATTCTCATTGAGGAAATACTGCTAAGAATAAACACAAATTGTCTGTTTCTGCTACATTCTTAAGCCCCATTATGCACCTATTAGATATTCTGAGATGCTCTGCAGTAACAGAAGCCATTTAATTTTATTTAAATCATCATATCCCATATGCAGGTCATCAAAGAATCTTAGTTTACTATGAAATACCTCAGTATATCCCACACAGCTGTTCTAAAGTATGTACACACTCTGAGGAATTCTCTTTTAAGGAATTTTGCCGTATTTAAATATAAGCCAGCCAGGCATGTGACATGACTTCTCAGTGGAGTGTTCTGCTGCTTTTCAGTAAACTGAGGATCCACAGGGGCCCCTGTGATTATTTGGGTGGTTCTGAACAGGGATAGAGTAAATTCACAGGACTTATTTGGACTTCAGCAAATCCTAAAAGCTAGAAACCATTCTGATGAGTATTTTTATTCCTGCTTACTCTTCATTTTTCTCCCCCGCAAAAAAGATGGAGAGGAAATAAAAAGAGGAAGTAGGAGGGAAAAAGAGATAACTCACCAGCTAAAATTTATTTCTAACTGTATTCAAAAAAGACTGTTTAGTGATCTTTGCTCTCATTCAATCTGTACAGCAAGTGCTTTCAACTTAGAGTCAGTGCACATTTAGAAGCTCCAGGAAATCCTAAGTAGTATTCAAATTTTTGGTTAAGGTATTCATGCATATATCCTTTCATGGACATTTCTAGCTTTCCTCAGGTTCTCAGAGAATTTCACAAGTGAAAAAGATTGAGTCTCTACTATGTTGGAGCCTCCTGTATCTCACAAATACTTCAGATTCATAGGTGCAGATCTATGAACCTAAAAAATAATCATCATCTAAAATTACCTGGTGACCAAACTGAACGCAATTACAAGAGCTTTTCAAAAAGAACAAAATTTTGCCCTGTGCCTTCTGACTTCTTAAAGAATAATGCTCCCCACTAGCCATGGGGGTATGCTACAGTAAAACACTATATGCATGAATTATATTTTATAATAACCTAAAAAAAATGCAACACCTCTTTTACACACATATAAGTTTATTTTTCACATGTGGAAAAAAATGCATATAAATTCTTATCCTTCATAAGTATAATTTTCTTAGCCACAATACTTACGTATGCACTCAGGCTGAATTCCACTCCACGTGAGGTCAGGAAGGCAAGTACGTGTTGTAGATCCTTGGAGAAGATGTCCTTTTTTGCAGTGGAACTGTACAACACTTCCTACCTATAGCAAATTACAGAGAGAAAAACAAATGTCCCAATGCAACTTCAAATACAGCAACAGATAGAATAAAAACATGGACGAGAAAATGCTTTCAAAAGAAATTCTGCAAGGTAGAGGTTGGAAGGAAAAGAAACTGAAATCTGATTTAAAATAAAATTGCAGAAAAAAACTGAAGAAAAAAAACCTTAGATTTCTTTGTGTGCATATCATCATTAAATACTTGAATACAATGTATACATAGGTGCCAAATATTTGCCATGGTAATTTGAAGAAAATATATGATACCAAAAGGCCAATAAGCTACATATGAATATAAGATGGACAAACAGACAGTTAAATAGAGACAGATAAATGAAGATGGATAAAGGCAGATACGGAAATAAAGATAGCTAACAACACAAGAGGCAGTGAATATGTAAGACAGTAAATGCAATATGAGATTGGACATAAAGGTGTTTATTGAAGGTTGGATTGGTAGCAGAAAAATACAATGGAAGACATGCTATTTGCAATAAGCTTTTAAGGGATGTGTAATTTAGATAAATATATAGAACAATGGTTCTTAAAATGTGGTCCCCAGACCAGTAACCTCAGCATAACCTAGGAATTTGTTAGAAATGCCAATTCTGGAAACTTAGCTGAGACCCACTGCATCAGAAACTCTTAGGGTAGCAACCAGCAATTTGTGTTTTAAAAAGCCCTCCAAGTGATTTTAATGCAAACTAACGTTTGAAAACAACTGATATAAGTAGAAAAGATAAGAATATTATGAGAAAATGTATGGTGGTTAAAACATACATCATATAGTTTAGGAAAAAAAGAGAGCACTTTTGATTGGTTATCATAGATAATTTACACAGTGAGGTGGAAATTTGGGAGTAAAGTAGAAAGCTGTAAGATATAGGTAAAAAAGAAAACAGACCCCAGAGGTGTGTATACTCGGCTTTAACTTTGACTCTGATCTTGAATAAGGTATATCTCCTCTTTGAGACTTAACTCTCTCTATATAAAGATGATATTATTTCCCTTGCGAATTAAGGATTAAATAAAAACAGGATATATAATTCGCTCCACATGGGCATGGAACATAAGCTTTAAATAAATTCCAGCTATAATTATTAAGTCAGAGACATAATAATCAGTTTCTGAAGACTCTCAAATAGCAGGCTATAGCAATTGAATTTTTAAAGTAAAAACATAAAGTTGCTAAAGCTTTCAGAGCAACTAAAATTTATGTAGAAAATAAAATCTTTGAAAAATTAAACTAACCACTGTATGGGGAAACTATGAAACAAAAAGAATGATGAACAGTAATTCTAATTATGAGGCTTGAATTGCCATTTTAGATTTGAGTGGATAAAGCTTGACCAACTTGTGGCAATAGACATGGGAAGGAAGTTGTTTACTCAAAATATATTAAAAGGAAAAATCATCAGGATTTATTAAATGATTAGAGGTGGAGGAGAAGATAAGGGGTACTTAGAGTCTGCCACTTCAGCCTTCCCCAGCATATGGAGTCTGACAATGTTCCACTGCTGTCTTAGGGTTTTTCACATAGACTGTGTTTCCTTTTTTTCCCATTAGTTCCTACTCCCACCTGCTAAAGCAACATGAGGCTAAGCTTAATGTGACATAATTCGATACAAGATTCCACTTGGACCTTGAGACTAGCTATATTCCACCATCTTTCTTATTCTCGTTATCACCCAGAACTATGCTACACTTGAAATGCTCAGTTCTAATAGTCATTCTCTTATAACAACCTTTATCCTTCCAGTTATCTCATATTATGCCTTCCATGACAGCATCATCTCTGCATCCAGGAGATCTCTTATCTTCTTAATGCCCAATTTTGTCCAGGGCTACTACATTGCTCCACTCCAGGGAGCACTTTTCATGCTGTACTCAATATAATCCTTCAAATTGTGCTCCAGAGCATGCCATTCACATACTCCCTGAAGTTGTGCAATATGGTGCTACAGATTTTTACTTCCTCATATAGTTTATACAACTGATCGTGTGGACTTTGCAATTCCATCCTTTAGTCAAACTGGCTCCACAAAACCCATCACCTCTATCAATCCAGCAATCTTACTTTAGGCTAGATCTCAGTTAATGGCCAGCCTTCTCCCATAAATCTCCCCTCATTTAATCTACCACCAAAGACTGACAATTTTACCTCCTAAATCTTTCTCAAACTGTCCCCTTCCCTCTTTTCCCACGTATACATCTTGTTTTAGTCCTCAACATGGTTTCTCAATGGTTCTCAAACTTTAGTAG
Source organism: Globicephala melas (assembly GCF_963455315.2). Taxonomy (NCBI): domain Eukaryota; kingdom Metazoa; phylum Chordata; class Mammalia; order Artiodactyla; family Delphinidae; genus Globicephala; species Globicephala melas. The sequence continues at coordinate 54,757,284 of NC_083330.1, forward strand.
ATAACATAATCACCAGAAGGACTTATCCAAACACAGAGAGCTGAGCTCCCCTCAGGAATTTCTGACTGGGTTAAATCTGAGGGAGACCCTAAAATCCACATTTCCAACAAGTTCCCAGGTAATACTGCTGCTGCTCAGGGACCACACTTTGAGAATTACTGTTATAACCAATTATAATAATCATCTAACTTGTCTCCACTTCTCCAGTCTTGACCCCATTGAATTTATTTTTCACTCTAAAGTCAGAGTGATTTACTCAACATGAAAGTTTTACTTTATCATTATCCTTCTTAAAATCTTTACTGGCTTATCTCGCATAGGATAAAGTTACATATGTTAACTTGGTGGATAAAAGCCTCCATAAACTGATCACTAGCTGTCTCTAGCATCATCATTGACCACTTACTTTTACTCAAATTGTGCTCATATAATATTGAATTCCTGTAGTTCCCATAATGCATGCATATTTTTACACTGTCCCTCCCACATGGAATGCATTTCCCAACTATTTTTCCCTAGATCTTACCCTAAAAGATTTAGCTCAGACAAAATTTCTAGAAAGCTTTCCCTGCAGCAAGCAGACTAGGAAAGCTGTCTCTTATGTGCTTTATTAGTTCCTTTCAATGTTATCAATATTATCAACCTATCCTATAAAATCATCTATTCCATCTGACCCACACACCAAAATGTTAGCTCCGCTCAGCCAAGGACCATATGTTATTCACCATTATACACCCAGAGCTTAGAAAAGTGTCCTGAAAATGTTGGAGCAACTGAAGGAATGGGGACTAAGAACTTAGTATAAAATTATTTGATTACTTAAAAAGATTTAACATGTCTATCAGTTTCTTAAAATATAGTGATATCCCTTCCATACTTTAATTAACATAAAGTTAAATCATTATTTGTTCTTTGAAGAGTACATTTGGGTTATTTCATCAACCTTTATATTAGTAAGGAATGAGAGACATGATTGATTACATACACTTTTTTTTTTTTAACTTCTAAGACTTTTTCCTCATGTCTGTAATCTTTTCTGAAATCACAATAAATACTGCTTTACATATTAACCAGATACCATAGAACTAAAATCTATTTAAAGTTTTTCTATATATCATCAACACATTTAATAACAAAATTTTTGTCAAATTCACACTTATACCTAATATTTAAGATACCTAGAGTTATACAAATTTAGTAACTGATTTTTATTCAACATTTGTTGTATTCAAATCAATCATCAAAATTTTCTCTAAATATTAGTGAATTAATAATTTTGCCAGTGATAAATCTACTTAATAGTATATTTTACATATCTCTCCATCCTTTTCCAACTTGTCATGTAAATTCCTCTGACTATAAATAATTTCTAACATAAATAATATAATTTGAATATTTGTAGAAAAATAAGTAACATTATAAAATTTTCCATTATATAATTTTAAAAATTCTTGTAAAATAATTTATGTACAATTTTCCTGCCAATATTTACTAACAAAAGTGTTATTTGTATAAGCAATTATATAAAATGTAAAAATTAATTTTAAAAATTATTTTTATATCAAGATTTAAAAAAAATCCATATCAAGTTTTAATTGCAGTTAATGTTTAAATAAAATTTTCTTTAAATTGGCCCAAATTAGCATGTGGTTTACAAATGCACTATAAAATTATAAGACATGTCTAATTAGTAAATATGACTTACCTTCTTTAACTCTTTATTCCCTCTTTAAAATGTTACAGTTCAGTTCCTTAGTCATGAAGTTAGAGATCTAATCATATGATTAATCAAAATTTTAGAAATTTAAAACATTCTGAATAAGATCTATCTTCCCTTTCATGATGTTTTATAGCAAATTACTCTTACGTTGCTAGAATTTTCATCACTGTATTTTTTTGTGTCTGATTTTCAATATCAAATATTTGCTTAACTGGAGTACACAGTATGGTTCCTAGCAACTTATCAAAATATATATAATAAAGGCATCAAAAATTCATATGCTCCCTCTGTAATATATTTTAAACAACTATTTTATATTGGTATTTTTATTATGTTTATATTAAATACTTTACCCAAGAAAAGTTGAGGTAGCTTCTAATATAATTTTAATATATTAAAATTCATAAAATTTAAGTAGAAAGGCAGGATCATAAAAATGAAAGGATAACACATATACTTAAGATGAGGTGCAAGGGATTTTCGCTGACTGAGCATCAATTTTGGGCCCTGAGCTTCCTGAATGAGAAAAACAGAATTAAGATGTTTTATCAGTTTTTATTAAAAAATAATCAGAAGACTTCAATTTTAAATGTTTAATTTTACTTTTTTGTTTTAAAATTCATGTTATGATATTCACCATTTAAGGTAATACAACACTATGTAACACACCTGCCTCATTCAATGTACTTATGTACTTATTTCAATTATAAACTGGAAGTCATACATAATCACCATGGTTGTTTTGTTTTTTTATTTTGGAAAAGTCATTTAATCTAAAAATCATATTTCCATTCCATATTTCCATTCACATGAACAAACCAAATGTAAGAAAGCCAAATTTCAGAGGCTACTCAACAGAATCTGTATTTCTTTACAGATATGCTTAGAGATGCAAAGGCACATTTTTTTTTCTTTTGAAGCCTGAAATGGCAAAACGGTTTTGTGAATACCAGGGAAAAAGTTCTATTCTAGTCACAAATTACTTTTTAACTATGAAATTGGATTCTACACACCAGTCAATATTCAATACTGAAGTTTAAAAGTGCATGATATATGGTTGTTGTTTTTTTTTTGCGGTACGCGGGCCTCTCACTGTTGTGGCCTCTCCCGCTGCGGAGCACAGGCTCCAGATCAGCGGCCATGGCTCACGGGCCCAGCCGCTCCGCAGCATGTGGGATCTTCCCAGACCAGGGAACGAACCCATGTCCCCTGCATCGGCAGGCGGACTCTCAACCACTGCGCCACCAGGGATGCCCCATGATATATGGTTTTAAATAAAACATTAAAGTGCCATTTTAAGTTCTTTATTGACATTATATCACACAGTACTTTACAGGTAGCCTAACTTAATTAAACATGTAAATATTTTATTCTCCAAAATATGAATAAAATGTCTTTTACAGTGCTTTTGAACACTCTAGTATTAGTATTAGTCTAGTATTAGTATTATTAGTCTAGTATTAGCTAACCGTTTATGAGTTAGATTTTTTTAACATGATTTTTAATAAGTTAATAAGTACTACAGCTGTAGATAGTAACCATTTGATAAATAGTAACAAAGTTTTAAAATGGTACTTAATTTATATCTTTGATCACTTCAATAGTCAATGAACAGCCTCTCTTGTTTCTCTAATCCCCAACCTTCAAATTTTAAAAGCTGTAAAATTTCAGCAACTGTCAGCTTATGTGGGTTTCTAGAAGAGAGTCGATGTCGTTACATATGTAAATGTGAGCTGTACATATACATACACAAATTCTAACACACGTGTACTTAAGAGTCATCAGATGAACCTCTTTTCAGAGGTACAAGGTTGACCCTGGTATCTGGATACCCAAGGAAGCTGCTTGTAGGTGTCCGTTTAGATTGTTTTGCAGAAATGGTCAATGTAGAATGGTGTTGAATATCTTGGGCTCTCCCAGACTGCTCCAGCTAATCCTGACATTTTATTACAATATCAATATTCTGGTTCTCACTGACTACACTAAAGATAATTTTGGCATAAGAGTAATTGCTGCTCTTACATGGGTCTAGGACTGTGCCAAGCCTTTGCTCTCTAAAGCATTCCACCTTGAAAGATGTTTTCATCTTGTAGTATACTGTAAAATTTTTGTAAAAATATTAGTTGTAAACTTTTTCTGTGATAGATTGTTTTCTCCTATTAAGAACTATATTTACCCCTCTTAAAAATAACCCAAAGTTATTCAGTATGGTTCGGCCTTATCTTTTTAACTGCTTCTAGCATTACTTTATAACCAATCGTTTTTTCTTCTAAGAATAGAAGTGTTTCCATTATAAGACCACATTTCAGCCAGGGTTGACTCTGAATTATGTCTGGATTCTCTACATGGCTTCTCTCTCTGCTTTGGGAAGCTTTTTAGTTAGACAAGCACTGTCAGTGGTGAAAGGAAAAAGGCTAATTATTACTTGCTGGAGTCTTGTTTCAGGCATGCTGTAGCTTTGTGCAAGGTCCATTACGCTGCTGCTGTTGTCACTTGGATGCTATATTTACAGAGAAGTGGTTCAGCACCCAGCACACTAGTGATTGCCAAACACATCTGAGCATGTCATGATGAATTTTTTAAACATTAGCAGAATGTGTGACAGAACACCGAGTTTACGTAAAAGAGATGCGGGGCACGGTTGTCTAGGTAACTGATTAGTGTCAAGTTTGCCAGATACAATAGATAACTGCCTAGATAGAATACCTAGGACATTCCTTTTAAAGTCAGGTAGCTTAGAAGATGTTTGGTTTCTTCAGTGTTCTCCACCTACTCGGGTAATATGGTTGCTCATGAAACATTCAATAGTAGGGTGAACTGTGGTTGCCAAGATGGCTACTGTTGTACCCAGGAGTCCTGTATCTATAAAACTGGGTGGTCCAGACTTGCTTTTGGAAACAGAAGCCAGAGAATGAAAGGTGTCAACAGTCACAAATAGTTGATCATGTTGTCTTTAGTTGATTATTTCTGTCACCCTACCCCTCAATCAAGGATGCTTTTGTAGTCTCTGTAGTCAAGACAGAGCTTTTTCATAATGGTTATTTTGGTAGGGTTAAATATCTTATGTTTAATACCTTGGAATTAAATATCTAAAATCAGATTTAAAATATTTTATATTTATAATAATTTTACGTAACAAGTCCTAAATCAGTGTTAATGTGCCTTCCAAACCCCAGAGCTCAATTTAGAGTAATACAGCAGTTAGTGAAATATTTGTGTTTGGCACTTCCTCCATAATTAATCTGGATGTTGCATCAATCATTTTGATACTTATTCTCCTTACTACTAATATATTTTTAGCTAAAATTGTTCCAGTTTATAATATTTTAAATAAAAAGAGAAATTACTTTGAGTACTTTTTTCTAAAACTAGAGTTTTTGCATTCTCTAGCAACAGGTGATATATTCTTATATTTTAGTAATTATATCAATGTCCAAAAATCTACTATATAAATCTTTATAGAAAAGGAGAGTGAACAAAATAAACACATTAAAGAGAAAATTAAGAAATGCAGAGTGCCTCTGCAATTTATAACTTTCCCCTTTCTCTTGTCCCTCCCAGAAGTGGGCTAGCTATAGCTATGATTTTATTTAACTCGCTACTGGTCACTAGATCAAACCAGAGGTAGATACAAAAGTTGAAACATTTTGATTCTCTCTCTGGATATTTGAAACTGAGATTGAGATAATTAATCACTTGCTGTATGTGGCTGAGATGTAAATAGAAATGATGCACCCTTTGCCATATGGCCAATCTACAGAGAAAGAAAAAGTAGATAAATACAGAGTAGTGTAAGAGACTGAGTACTGTTGTCCAGTTCCTAGATTCTAGGCTTGATGAGTCTCACCTAGATCCTTTCTCTTGTGGTCTGGGACACACCAACACATGGCTTTTAATGCCTTTAGGTTTAAGCTAGCTCAAAATAATTTTTCTTACTTGTAAGCAAGAGTTTTTGGTCAACCAGTAGAGAAGTCTTTTCTAGTTATATAAGGTCATATTTATTTGGAATCCATCTATAAATTGATATTAGTTAGAATTACATAACTTCTTAAATTCTGTTGACTCTATACAGGTTTAGTAAACATGATTTGTATATAAATATATAAAATAAGTATATATACAGACATACGCACATATCTGCCATAACCATGTATGAAAGTTGACACCCTTAATTTAACATACTCAGTATATCATTTGTAGTTTTAATAGAGATTAGTAGAGATTATACAATTTTATTAGATTTTACCATATCTGAAATCTAGTCTATTCATATTTATCTAGATAGACTATAATGATCTAATATATGTTTATTAGCTGAAGAGTATGAATTCAGGGTTAGTTTAACTTTGTGATAACATTTTTCAATGATTATAATAGAATTCTTAAAATTTAGAGTGAATGACTCTATTCATTTCATTGAATGACTATTCTAAACTCAATCTTATTTATTTCAATTTCCATTATCTCAAAGGGTATTTCCTAAAAAGGACTCAGATTCTTCAGAAAATCATCTGATTTAGTGTACAGACACTGACATCAAAATTCTGTATTCTGTAAAAATACTGCCATTGACTTGCTCTGTGATCAAAGTTAAGTCATGTTCTGTTTCAGTTTCTTGGTCTATATGATGAGGTCTAATACTGTTTAGCTAGTTCATTTTTCAAGATCTCGATCAACTGATAAAACATTTTATGGAGATACAAATCTAAAGTTTTCTGAAAACACCAACATAATAGAGACTGAGATGCTTTTTCACACTTTTGTATTACCTAGATAGGCCTGAGGCAAACAGGAAGAATTGGAAAAGCTATCAAATCAATGTTCATACTGTGCCTGAACTGTAGATAAATGGAAACTATTTTTAGCAACAAAAATATGGCACCTGTTATGAGTACTTCCTTTAGAAATGAATGTTCTTCGGGTTCACACTGAATTCCACACAAAATAGCACAATTTAGAAAACCCTGCGACACAAGGCAATCGGTTAGCGTGTAAACTGGCTATTTCCTTTTGGAATTGGTATGCACTTTGGCTCCCCTTAGGCCCCTGTAATGAAAATCTTGCTGAATCTCTACATAAAATCTAAACTGGAATAAGAAAGAAAAGAAAGTCAGCCACACGTGACTGGGCATGTTAAAGAATTCTAATATTACAATCCAACTCTGTGTTGTATAATAATAGGTTACAGTTAAATTATTTTTACAGAAATTTCCCACATCAATGAAAATGTTTAAAAATTATTTTAATATTATATACATATTATAAGAAAAAAGTCTTTTAGTCTTATTGCCTTCTTGAATAACCACATTTTTATATATTTGGTAACTCTTTGTCTCAGAAGTTTCTCTAAACCTCTTTTGAGGCAGAAGATAGATGGGCCTCAGGCTGAACAGGTTCTCCCCTATGGACAGAAACTCCATAATAGCAGAAACTCCATAAAAGCAGGATGATGGAGGGGGCTGGGCCCTTCCCAGATAGAAGATAAGAGACCACATATTCCTCATTCTCGAAGTCAAGGAGACCTTCCCAACTACACATGCGCAGAAAGGCTCCTTGGAGGTCAAAAAGGGAGGGGGCGCCACCCCATAGTAAGTGATGCCAACTACCCATAGCCCTCTTCACTAGAATCCATATTGGCTAAGAGATGTGCACGCACACAGGGGAGGACCCTGAGATAAACCAAATACGGACTCAGAACCAGGCAAAACAAGATGATTGGTCAAAGAAACCCGGAAGAAATGCCCCATAAAATTGATTCAAACTGCCACGAGGGTGCGGATCTCTCTCTCTGAGCCCCTCGTGTGTCTATCCACACATACTGTACTCATTTTCCTCCTAATAAACACTTCAGTTGCTTCACTACTTTCTGTCTTATGTAGAAATTCATTTCTTCATGGCTGATCCGTGGTGGTCTGGTGGCTAGGATTCTGCGCTATCACTGCCGCTGCCTGACCTCAATCTCTGGTGGGGAGCCGAAATCCTGCTTTAAGCTGCTGCAGGCCGAGGTCACCCGTATCACTTTCAACTACACTTTTCCTCATTGTCCCCATATCTTCCTGTAGAGGTTACCCATTTACTCCCTCACTTAATATTTCTCTTACATACTAGCTACTGCTTACAGATTTTCCTATGCTCACAGCTCTCTCCAATTTTAATTTTATCCTCATGGTCAGTTAGGCTATATCTTGAAGCATATATTCCTTCTAATTTCTTTTTATTTCCACTCTTTCATTTCCTGTTGCCTTTTTTAAAAGGTGTTTTTGAATGCAGATATAAGCATGACTTTTTTTTCTGTTTACATTAACAGGATTTTGCACATGAACCAAAGCCTTTTGATCTAGCTTATATTAAATGGAAATATTTAAAGTATCCATTTGATGAAATAACTCAGACAACAGAAAAACAAATACAATATGATCTCACTTATATGTGGAATCTAAAACAACAACGAAAACCTGAACTCACATAAAAAGAGATCAGATATGTGGTTACCAGAGCAGTGGCGGAGGGAGGGGGCAGGATTGAAGGAAGGTAGTGAAAAGGTGTAAACTTCTAGTTATAAGATATGTAAGTACTAGATATGTAATATACAACAGTGATGAGTATAGTTAACACTGCTGTATTGTATATAGGAAAGTTGTTAAGAGAGTAGGTCCTAATAATTCTTATCACAAGGAATTTTTTTTCTTTTTTGCTTTTTTTTATTGTATGTATATGAGATAATGGAGGACATACTCTCTGGATTGCTAACTAAAATTACTGCAGTAATCATTCACCATATATATGTCAAACCATTGTGCTGTACACTTTAAACTTATACGGTGATGTATGTCAATTATATCTCAATAAAACTGGAAAAAAATGATAAAAAAGTACCCACTTGAAATCCAAATGTACTGTTTTGAGATCCATGACGTGGCACTCCTGGGTTTTCACATGAGGTACGTGTGGGTTCTGAAATAAAGATTAAAAATGTGATATTCCTTTAAAATTTACAGTTTTATTTAAATGTATATTTCCCTCACATAAAATAATTTTAAGAGATCTAGGGTTTAATGAAAGGGCCCTGGGTAATAATAAAGAGTAAAATCTAATCTCCATGAACAGAAGCCTGCTAATCTTAAAGCAGGAAATTCAGGTAGACTGCAGTTTATATGAATTATGCAATTCTTGAACTTTGAACCCTTCTAATATAAAAGCACTTGACATCTAACTAACTCTGTGAATAAAAAGTTAAGGGAAAATGACGGATTTGAAAGAGGAACGCATACATAAAACATTTGCTCAACGACTTTACTAAGTTATAATATCAAGTAGGGTAATATTCCCTTCAAGAAATAAATTATTTTTCCAGAAACAGGACTTAGTTATTTGCATTTTTCACTGACACCTGTAGGAGATTCAGGCATAAAAATGGTAGGGCTGGTAGTCTCTGGTTTGGCTAGCTTGTATGACAGGTTATTTGGTTAGTTTATTCAATGTGGAATTTAATTTTAGGAGAAAAGGGAACACTCATATACTGTTGGTGGGAATGTAAATTGGTGCAGCTGCTGTGAAAAACAGTATGAAGGTTTCTCAAAAGCTAGAAACAGAACTTCCCTATGACCCAGCAATTCCACTCCTGGGTATATACCCCCCAAAAAACTAAAACACTAAATCAAAAAGATACATATACCCCAATGTTCATAGCAGTGTTATTTACAATTTCCAAGATATGGAAGCAACTTAAATGTCCATTAACAGATAAATGGATAAAGAAGATATGGTGTGTATATATATATATATATATATATATATAAAATACTACTCAGCTATAGCAAAGAATGAAATTTTGCCATTTGCAGCAACATGGATGGATCTGGAGGGTATTATGCTAAGCAAAATAAGTCAGAGAAAGACAAATACTGTATGATATCACTTATATGTGAAATCTAAAAAATACAACAACTAGTGAATATAACAAAAAAGAAGCAGACTCACAGATATAGAGAACAATCTAGTGGTTACCAGTGGAGAGAGGGAAGGAGGGAGGGGCAAAATAGGGGTAGGGGATTAAGAAGTCCAAACTACTATATATACAATAAGCTATAAGGATATACTGTACAACACAGGACACATAGCCAATATTTTATAATAACTATAAATGGAGTATAACCTTTAAAATTATGAATCACTAAACTGAACACCTGTAACTTACACAATTTTGTACAGCAACTATACTTCAATAAAATATATGACAACAAAACACAAAAAAATTTAGGATTAAAGAAATGTACTTAGAGCCATTTTGAAATCAAAGTACCTTTTTAATATTTTTGAAGCAAGTCTAATTTCACTTGAATATGCTTTATTAACTATAAAGCTCTATACAAATATTAGTACTGATATTTCATGATATTAATCTGGTAGCTTTTTTCTTTTTCATTTTACTGATAAACAGGGAAACTATTTTAAGCATTTATTCTAGAAGTTTTACGTACTCAAAATAATATATGTTTAACAATATTAATTTTCAGTGCCTTCCAATGGTTTCTATATTTTACATTTATTTTTCACATTTAGCCAACTATAGTTTATAGGATAAAGTAAACCATTAAACCTCCCTACTATCTATTAATTCCCAAATTACTGAGCATTATTGATCTTTAATTAATATTACCTATGCAGTGAGGTGATGAACCACTCCAAGTGCCATCTGCTTGACATATTCTGGTGCTAGATCCCACTAATATGAAAGGAGAATTGCAGCTGAATGAAACCTCTGACTGGTATATAAAGCTTTTGCCTTCTCTTTTCCCTTGGGCAGGTATACCAGGGTCACCACAAAACTTTGCTGGAAGTGAAAAGAAAGAGAATTATACAGTGATTTAGATTCATCAGAGTAAATGTCATCAGAAAAATGACAAAAATAACTGAAATACTGCACTAAAGTGACATGCTACCCATGTTAATCTATCCCAATGAAAATTTATCTTTTGTCTACATGAATAAATGCTGAATATTCAATTCAGCATAATACTTTTTAAAAATTAGTCGGATTCAAATATTTTTCCACCTAGTAGACCACCTTAACAATTGTAGATTTTTTGGTAATTTTTTGTTCTATACTGACCAGAATCAAACCACATATTTGTACATATATGCTACAAAGTTGGAGTGTATTCTTGAAAAGACATGTGATTCACAGATAGCTCTATCAGCAACAAAAAAACAATGGTCTAGGATATACTCTCCAGATTGCTATGTATTTTTTAATGTATATAAAATATATAGTTATTTGTTTCAATGATACGTGCTCTGTTGAACACTCGGATCACGTATCCTAGTATCCGAGTTTTCGGTTGTCTTCCTCTTCAAAATATTGGCGGGGGGTGGTGGTAGTTTTTTAAAGAGAAAAGAAGGCCATCAGAATCCAGATCCATACAAAACCAAGGAATCTCAATGTTCTACAATCACTGAAGAAATCAACTTGACAATAGTTCTAAACAAATTGATTAGATGATTCCATTCAACATATATTTTTAAAGTACTAAAAAACAAACACTATTCTAGGTAATATTAGGTGCTTGCACTTATTAGTAAACAAACTAAGGTTCCTGCACTTGTGGAGTTTATGCTTTTGTGAGGAAAGCAAACGAATAAACATAATTAATAAGTAAAAATGGTAGTATATGGGAAGATAATAAGTCCCATGGGGAAAAATACTGTGCGAAGGAGATCAGGACTGTACATGTGGATGTGCTAGAAGGTGAGTAGTGGTAGTGGATTTTAATAAGGTAGCACGGGTGTCTCTCACTGAGAAAAGATTTGGAGGAAAAAAACCATTTAGCCATCCATTCTCTCGCAAGGAAGAACATTGCAGATAGAGGAAACAGCATTGCCAAAGCCCTGTGCTGGGTCAAATGTAGCATGCTGGAGGGAGAGTAAGGCCAGTGAGACTGGAGCAGAGTAAGCATGCAGAACTGTAGGAGAGGATGAGATCAGATGGCTTCAAATCTAGTAGATAACTGAGGCGAAGTACATATAGCATGTTTTCAATTTCTTTTTTACTGTAGTCCAAAATACATAACATAAAATTTACTATTTTAACTATGTTTTAAAAGTATACTCAATTTTTAAATTTGCAGATTCAGCACCTGAAAGCTTATTCCCCTATAAAGCAAACGGAAATAACCAAATGTTTTTAAGTATAAATGTAGCCTTAAGATAGTTATAGGTTGAGTGACTATAAAATGCATCATCCAAACCAAGACACTTTTGAGAGTAAAAGGAGGATTCTAACTGGATAGGACACCTACCAGGATAACAGAATAAACAAGAATTGCTCCAGGAAACCTGGAATAAATGAATACCATATTTATAGAATACCTTAGTCTCAAACGCAGTGTTCAAAGACCTTCCCTGAAATTCAAGACTCTAAGAGAAACTTGGACTTTTAAACCTCTTTTTAGAAACATTTTTTTCTTTTAAAACAGTTAAGATGAAAAGTAATCATAAAGTAAATATTAAAATAAAATAAACTGGGGAAATGTTCCAAGTATAGTAACACATGTAAAATAAATATTTATTTATTGTGTTCTGTTTTAATTTTCACCATTTCTTAGATATTGTAAGCCTTAGTGGTACTTGGCATCCAAGCACTTCTAGCAACATAATATCAAACCCCAAAGGCCAGGCTCCTTGTGTTATTAGTCTGTGTATCTCTAGCACATTTTAAATTCAATGGATATTTCCTCAGTGAGCATTATCAGTGGGTACTTCAGCTTTAGCAATCATTTCTATTACTAAGTTATCTCACAGTTATTTTATAATTTACTTCTGAAATGTTTCTCTAGCATATTTCTGCTGAGTCATTCAACTCAGAATCTTATCTTTATTCAATGAAAAAAAGAAAGGAGGAGAGATGCAACCACATAAACTCTTCAATCCCCCTTCCCAGCCCCCCCATCATTCAATCTGTTTTCTATCTTTAGATTTTCATGGACTAAACCAAACAACCTATTGGTGTCAAGTTTAGAGGCTTAAGACACAGGGTTTATTTTCAAAAGGCTTCAGTTCACAGTGATATAAACTTTAAGATAAAAAGGCATAGTTTGAACAGATTTAATGAGAAAAGATTTTCTTCTTTGTTAAATACCTAAAATTATTGAATTTGGCTATTCAATGGATAAGAGAATTGTCTCTTAGGTCTACCTCTCTGAACTGGAATTCATACTCTGCCATTTACTAGTAATATGACGTTAGGCCACACAATAATGTAGCTGGTCCCCCAAATGATGGCAGAGTTACCCAGTGTCCTTACAATTTGACCTCTCTGAGCCTGTGTCATTATCTATTAAAATGTCATGACTAAACATACTTAGCCAGGAGTTCTATGTACTAAAAATAATATATGTAAAGCAACTGGGACAAAGTGAGCCTTATTATATTTGGATATTTATTACAATTTAAATGTCTATAGTATGTATTTTATTATTATTTGCATTTTAATAGATCAAAAAATAAAACATTATATCAAGAAACTTTTTGATTGAGATTTTTTCATTCATATCAAACAAACTTTACCATAAACTCATCTCTGTAAAATCCCCTTGTTGCTATTTATTCTGAAGTAGCTGTAGAATATCTAGTCTCATTCAGAACACATTGGTCTGTTTTAAGATCATCCTTAGCATCAGAATTTTAAGGGTCAATTTGTGTGACATCAACCTTGAGGCTTGGAACACACTCTAATAAATCATATTACCTAGAAGGAGCTTCTTTAGATGTTGCATAAATTGAAATCTAACAGACCACAATTGCAGAAGTAAATTAGTTTTATGTCTCATGCTCAATAAAACTGGTTAGTAATACTCTCTGTAGCAAATGTGATATGAATGATCTGATGGGCCAGCAAAATGGTGGCATGCAATCACTTAATAGGAAGCTCTTCAAATAAACTATCAGGTTTATGATTGGCCTTTTGAAATGAGAAATTTTAAATTAATAATGTAGCTTATTTTTTCCACTTTTTCAGTTATGGGTGGAGCTTTTGCATCACATTTTAAGAGATCCTTTCTTACTTCAAGGTCATTTAGGTAGTGTTGTAATATTTAAAACTTTTATATTTAATTCCCTAATGATTTGACATTGATTTGCTATTTGGTGTGAGACAAAGATTGTGTGTGTGTGTGTGTGTGTGTGTGTGTGTGTGTGTGTGTAAACGAATTGCCTTATTGCGTTAATTGAAATGTCCATTCTTTCCCCACTGATTTGTTCTATAATACATCAAGTATCAATAAAATGGTTCTGTGCTCTCTATTCTCTAACACTGGTTTACCTTCTATCCCTGTACCAATGCTGTAATGTCTTAATTACTATAGCGTTCTAAGTTTGATACCTGCCAAGGATTGCACTATATACCAGAGGTACAACAGTGAACAAAAACAAAAATCTCTGCCTTTAAGGAACATAAACCTGAGTAGAGGACATCACCCAAAAAAACAAGATGTGTAAAATGTAGAGTGTGTTTTGCAAACAAAGCAGTTTAGTCTAAAAGTTAGAGCAGAAGGAACATAATGGTTGGATTGCATAAAAAATAGCTACACTGGTAAATGCTGATTTTAATTGAATTTTAATTATGCATGGGAAAGAGCTTAACAATCTCATATTTGTCCTGGAAAAATCTGAAAAAAATTATGTAACAGCTGTAATCACAGTAAGTAGCTCTAGGAGAGTGAAAACATAATTTTAAGTATGGAAAGTATACTTACGTAAGCACTGTGGTACTTCTCCACTCCAGGTACCATTCCCTACACAGGTCAAAACAGCAGGAAAGGATAGTTCATAGCCTGGAGAACAGATGTAGCTAATACTAAAGCCCCAGTCGAAATTTGTTCCTTCCAACCTTCCATTAGAAATCTGGGGAGGAGTTGGGCAGGTAACAGCTGTAATTACATTAAAAACGATTAGACACAGCTGTTGAAATATCCTGGTGTTAAAAAAATAAATATCATTAGAAGAGGCATATGTGCTAATTCAACCTTTTGGAGGACAATATGGTGTGGCATGTTTTATTCTCCTGGTAGTATTCCTGAAACATCCCTGGAATCAGTCTTTCCAGGATGTGACTACTTGGCAACATAATGGCTACTGGTTGTCAGATATTCTCTTACAAAATAACAAGCTTTCTGACATCGAAGGGAAGGCAAAGAGAGGGTGACCTTCTATCCAGTATACTGCAACTGATAAATTACTGGTTTTATATAAAATTATTTTCCAGTGACATTTAGAAAGACTGAAGTGCTGGGTTGTTTGGCTATATAAAGTGTCAGCATTGTAGCAAGGAATTTGGGAGTAATTCTGTGATATTTTTGAAAACACAGATTATGTATCTCATTAAAATATCCAAATTTTGTTCTATCAACCACTTAGATTCATATGCTAAAACTTACTATATAGCTTCTAAATGCATTATAAAATTTTTAAACATTCAATTTTAAAATTAAGTTGTCCTCGAGCAAAGATGAGTTAGATAAGGTGACAGAGGTGAAGGGAAAAAGAGGGGTACCAATTATAAAATCTAAAAATGAGGAATGATTTTATTTTGATGACTAGCAACATATATAAATAAATTTTGGGAGTTGTATAACATTGTCATTATCAGAATCAATTAATAATGTATGAAATATTTTATATTTATATTTTAATAATGTATAAAATATAAAATGTTCATATATTTTCACAGACTAACTGTATATTTATAGTGATCTGATTAGGCAACTGTGTAATCAAGAAGAAAAGAAACACATTGGTATTATTCTTTTGTGTTAGATTACATCAGGGAGATATTAAACTCGCAATTCATAGGCATTTAGAGATGTACCTTAATGAGAAATCTCGATGATTAACAATCAGTATTACTATAAAACAGTATAAATTATCTGACATTGTATCTACAGTATTTCACAAATAAAAAAATTGACAAAAAATTATGAAAATATTTTCAATGGAAAAACAAATAGCATAAAGTAGTAAACTTACACCTATATTGACTAAAATATTACTTCTAGATTGCATTCTTTAAAGAAACAGGTTTACCTTTTAAGAAAAAGTACAGTTCTACAATTCACGCTGATTGTTTTCAAATTATAGAAAGTTTTTCTTCCCATCCATGAATAACTCGACCCAGGTAAAAGTTAAGTTAAAGTTCTAGTTCATTATGGTTCATTATGGTTATATTCTCTTTTAAGTATTCATCAATCAATATAAATGATGATGGTGATTACATAGCACAGAACATGATATTTTTGTTATTTTGGTTGTATGACAGTTCATTATCATTACTTACAATGAGATATAATGTTTTTGTTAAAATGTTTTAAAATCTTATATGTTATTATCTATATGGTTTAAAGCACTCAATTTTGGTACCAGAAAAAAAAAGCAAAACAATACAAAAAAACACTATTTAAATTTACTTTAAATTTGCATATTAATGCAGAAAATATGTGGTGGTTATCACTTATAAATATTGAAGAAATCATTATCATACCTCTACAAGCTGGCATTACTCCACTCCAAGTGCCATTAGTTGTACAAGTCCTGATTCTGGAACCATTCAATTCCATTGTATAGCCTGGCTGGCACATGTAGGAAACATTTTGTCCAACCACATAATCATCTCCATATCTCAGTCCACTGGCTGGTATACCTGGGTCTCCACAACTGATTACTATCAATATTGGATTGGAAGAGCAGATAGTTAATGTGGCATGTATTTAATGGAAAGAAATAGTAAGCATATGCCATACTTAATATAAAAGTAGGGAAAATTAGTTATCATGCTCATTTTTAATGATAAAACATAAGCATATTTAAACCACATACTGGCAATTCCTGATTATGATCAGTTACTTATTACAGATTCTGTACACATGGCTCAGAAACTGTCATTTAGACTCGAAAAGGCCAGGTTAGTATGCTATTATGTTGTAAAAAACTCTGATGTGGTAACCTCTTCTAACCTGAATTAAATAATCATGGAGAAGCTTTCCTATAGGATCGAGATTTCTAACATAACATTTGAAATTTATACTCCTATATATGGTTACTGAAATCTCTAATTTATCAGGCTTGCTGGACTGAGAGTATATTTTCTGCACAGTGCCACTCAACTGGATATTATCATAGTTTTTAACTAACATAATGCTAGGTGCAAAAATAATAATTTTATTGAATAAATGAAAGAATGAATAAACTATAAAATGTGAATTTATCACATACTGGGCAAGATACATAATTTGTGGGCCTAGTGAAAAATGAAAATGCCAGAGCTAGGGATAGAGAAATCAACTTCCCATTTCCATCATCTCATTGCCATCCCAAGTGACAGAAAAATCCTCAAGAAATTGCGACCTCCACTCTGGAATGTGTTTGCTTCCTGGATTAGGGGTGAGTAAGAGGCCTCTGTCAAGTGCTTGCCAAATCTGCCTTGTATCGCCAATCTAGGAAAGGGTTAGCTGCTGCCCTGCCTCTGCCCCAAGACTCCATGAATAGAGCCAAATCCAAGCAGCCCCACCCACGCTTGCACCCAGACCCCACAAAGGGGTGAAGAACAGAGGTGAAGTGTGAGCCTCCTTCTGCTAATGACATGATGGACCGGCTGGGCAGAAGGCATCAGTGGCCCAGAGCAGGGGTGGGAGTGGGAAGGCCAGGCAGGGCCAGGGGCAGCAGGTGGTAGGGAGCTAAAGGCCTATAACCCATCCTAGAAAGACAGGGAGGCAGGGAGGCAAATTGTACAAGAGCAGACTCTCCAAACCTTCAGCACATGCTCCACTGTCCCAGTGGGCTTTGATTATAAAACACAAATTCAAAGATTAAATCATTAAAAATTTTGAGACAGTGATCACAGAGCATTAAACATCAACCACAGGAGGCTTTTGAGCACGAGATCCTAACAATCATGCTGGTCCATAAAGCTGTCTCAAATTACATATATAATATTCTCATTTATAAAATGACGCCACACAAAAACTTTCAAAAAGACTGATGACAGCATAGGAAACAGAATTAAGTCTAAATATGGCATTTAAGAACAAAGCATAACAGAGATCATATATAAGCCACAAAAGCACTTGCTGTTTTGAGAAACATGATTTAAGCATGCTTGGCTAAACGCTTTCTGGTGGCTAAGAGAAAAAGGAAAACACAAAAGGTCACATCACTTTTCCTTTTCTGGAGACAAAAAACATGTGGCATACCTGCCTTTTAGTATTTGTTTTGCCTTTTGAATTTTTTTTTCATAAAAGGACAAATAATTTTACCAGGTAAATCTAAGTTATACTGTCTCATTTTTATTTTGAATTAACAGTAATTAATTAATAGTTCCCATTTTGGAAGTCTAGGGTTAAAGACTAAAAATAGATTAAGACATAGAAGACCTTAATGACAATTAAATTATATTGCATTTATTAATTTACCATTAAAATTATGAATGTCAAGGTTTTTTTCATATTATTCTAATCTGTTGAGCCTAAGAAATTTAGGACCATGAATGATGACATTTAAATTAAAGAATAATATTCACAACATTCCGCCTGCTAATGCTCAGAGCCCTGAAGAGTTTGCTGAAATCACTCATTGAGTGTTTCTATCTGACTTCTAATAAGAGTTTTGTATATAGGATGATTTTAATTCTTTTAGTTACTGACAAGGAAAATATTTTTTAAATCGTACAACTGAGTTGAATAGGAAATCAAATCCTACTTGTTTACCATAAGATGTCAATTCTTTTTGCAGTTTTAAAATGTGTAATCATATAAAAATGAGTTTAAGACTTCATTTTATTTTACTTGTTATTTTATATTTTTAATCTAGATTCAAAGCTAAGAAGAAGGAAAATTAAAGAGAACACCAACAGATAGTTACTGTTTTCTGGGCAGCGCTTTACAGACTGAATTAGAATTCTGGCAAGAAAGAACAGCTAACCCAGTAGTAAGGCACATGAGCTGAGTGAGATGTAGCCACCGAAAGAAGACAGAGGGTTTATTTTAGAGAAGACTGAGGAAGAGTTCTGCATATCTTGGCAGCATCACGAATGAAATGCCTGATAACAACAGCTTTAGAAGGATTTGTTCTGGTGGTTTCATAATGAAGCAAAGGTCAAAGAGGAAGTTTCCAATAGCAACAATCTTTGTAAACAGCACCTGCTCCACAAGTCAATTCAGTCACCACCAGCTTGTTTTCAGCAACAAAAAGAGGCTTTCGGGGTTTTTTTAGGCAAAACCTTAGAATAGTAGCTCTTTAGGGCTTTCCCCTAAAATTCAGAGACATTAGTGCCTAACAACAGGGTGCTGTGGTTTAATGCAAGAGACTCTTTTCTAAGGTCACCAAATCCCTTATGTACACAGCAAGAGTGCACGCACACAGCAAGAGTGCATGCATACAGCAAAAGCGCACGCACATGCATGCATCCACACACCCAACAACCCAATAAACTCCATGAAGACAGTTATTTTGTCTCTTTTCTACACTACTGTATTCTCTGAGCCTAGTCTTGGGCATGACTCATCATAAGAGATTAAGTAAAATAGTTGTTTAAAGAATAAATGAGTGAATGAGTATGTAAGGAATAATTAAACAACTCAAATTCTCAAAAACACATGAATTGTTTGAAAGGTTTGAGTTTGGTTTTGTGTGAGCTTTTCTAATTAGCTTCTATCATGTAATTGATGCTTATTTGGCATCATTTATGATAAATCTAAGTATATAACCTCTATGCTAAATATAAAACATAATTGTACTAATTCTAGTCAATCTATGCCACCTCAAAACTACTTTCTCTTTTAACTTCTTAAATGAACATTATAAATATGCATTTTTTAAAAAAAATATGATCACATTACCCACACTTTTACAACAGAATTCATTTTTTACTCAATATCTAATGAACATTTTTGCGTGTTAATACATATAGATCCATTTAACTTGTTTTTAATGACATGATATTCCCTTGCATGGATATACATGCAATATGATTCATGTAACCAAACCCCTGTGACTGATATTTGAGTTATCCCATCATTTTCCCACTGTACACAGTGCAGCAATGGACATGCTTGCTTGGACATCATTACACATGTGCTTTGCTGGGTTTCAAGTCCAGAACAGAGTTCTGTAGCACAATGAAGTTCCAGAAAGGTGCTCAAGCCACTTCCCCAGTAACACTTCTGATTCTACATAATCTCCCAACGCAAAAGTTAGTTTCCTTTTTATATCTCAGTAAGGTAAGTTTTCTCAACTTTAACCCTGGCACTATGACATTTGGGACCAATAATTCTTGGCTGCTTTATGCATGGGGGGGGGTGTTTAACATTGATCTCTACCTGCTAGATACCAACAGTTCATCCCACTCACCTGCAATGTGACAGCCAAATACATGTCCAGACATTGCCCCTGGGAAGCAAAATCACCCCTGTCTGAGAACCGCTGCCCTGAAGGATAATTCTCTCTTCTTGAGAAGATTTAGATGACTTTTTAGCTTCATCTCCCCCAGTTTCATTCTGGGATAGCCCCCAGCTTTCTCTCGTGTAAGACTAGCCCAGCTCCCTGACCTATCCTCTACAAAAAAAATCCATGAGAATTCTCAGGCTGGTAAAAAAAAGACTGGGTAAGAGCCATTTCTGTGTTGGGTATTTGGAACAAAAAGCTGTAGTTTCATTCATCACTGGATATGATTAAGTATGCTGTCCCTGGCCCAAATGACTTGTAGGATGCAGGGCATTGATCAGTTTGGAAGCAGAAGTCCTGGTAGGTTAAAAAAATATCCAAGAAACAAATTATATACATATATATATATATATATACATATATATATATACACATATACAGATATATATATATATACATATACAGATATATATATATATTTTTTTTTCTTCTTTTTCTTTAGACCTGACAGCCAATCCTTACTTGACAAGCCCTGTCCTGGCACAGATTGTATCTTTTTCCCAAACACTATGTGCCCTAGGTACCAGAGGTGGCTCTGCCTGTTAGATTTTGTGAAAGATAATGTTTCCATACTATTAGTATCTTGAAGGGTTTCTGTGTTAATAAAAAATGTATATATGTTTTTAATGAGTATTTACTTGTGCTTAGTTTTTAGATCTTCTCTCTCAGTCTGAACATTACAGAAGGGGACTTCACCAAATCTTAAAATCAGGACACTGTTACAAGCTTCTTGGTATTATAGCAAATATCTTTTCCTTCCAGCTTGGTTTAAGTTCTGTGGATGTTTCTTAACATTTATAATTTCTCTGCCAAAGTGTTCACGATATTTGAATGCATGATTTTGATCTCATGATATATTCTTTTACTCACCCATGAGAAAATTAGTTATTTGGGGGAAACGTCATACTCCAGCACTGGTGGTGGGTTTAATAAGGACCTGTCTGGAGATGCAGAAGGATAGGCATAGAGAAGAGGGAAGAGTTCTTGGTTTCGAGGCATATTTTTAGAGAAAGATTAAGTGTACAATTTCTCAATTCCTCTATAATCTGAAGCTGGAGAATATTAGCAGTTAGAATTTATGTGAGGAACATTTTATCCTTTTACCAATATCTGTAATAAGGTTAGATATGAGGAAGAAAAGTAGGGGCATTACCATTATTATTTAATTATGTTTATTCCAAAAATGTTTTCTAAAATCATGAAAATGGATAAGGAAAATCACAGGTGACACATCTACACATGTGACTGGAAAGGAGTGTTTTAAGAACAAAAAAATCTGTGTGTGTTTGTGCGTGTGTGTGTGTTTGTTTTGCTGCTGGGAAATCAAGCAAATAAAAGGTATATTTGCAAATCACTCTGGTAGGAAATTCTCAAAGGGCAAAAATGCTTGAAATGCCAAAGCTACTTTACTGCGTGTGAAATATTAGAGACCAGAGACCAACCTTACTAAAATTTGCCAGTTCCTGGCAAAGGGCTCTATGATAGGTTCTAGGTAAATGAGTTTTTATTAACTGAATCCATAAGTCATCCAATTATATTATATACCCGCGGTTCTCTTTCTATTTCATTTAAACTGTATTTTATATAAACTATATTACTATAATAAGTTAAAAATAAAATAATATTCTAAAAATTGGATCACTCCTTTGATTATCACTATGCAGGAGGTACTAGCTGCCTAAGGATAACTAGCCCAGTTACGGAGGGGGAAAACATTTAAAGTAACCAAAATTTTATTTTTAAAATGTAGAAAAAAAATCTAAATATAATTCAATTCTTTATATTTTACTTTCATTCAACCATTGTAACTAGATGATTTATTCAACTATATTTTAAGACTTTTATTAATTCTTTCCTATTCAAATCATCCTATATTGAAACGTGTGTCATGTAATCAATCTTGTTGATTTTATCTCTTTCAACTGATATTGTCCTAAATCTATCAGATCCCTATTTTCAATTATAATATATGTGATTCAACAGTACTCCTGTTCTTTTCTTTTGACTCATCATATTAAAATATTTCATCTCCTGCAAGATTTAGATTTATTATTGACATACCTGTACTATATGTTTGAACTCTCATCTTGAGATAACCAAAAAATTATTGCTAAGCTATATAGAGAAAATTGCAATTTTGAGTGGAAAGTACTGTTGAGCAAACACAAATTTTACAAGTGATCAGCTCATTAAAAAATGACATAACTTTGCAGAACTCCAATTGGTAAATGTAGACAAATTGGAAAAGTAAGAGAGGAACAGGCTATAAATTAACAAAACATTTTCATATGCCTTATAAGCAATGCCCTATATTTATATCATGTCAAATATATTTGACTATGGTAAAAAAAAAAATAGGAAATAAAGCAAGAAAACAAGGAGGAGGAAAAATACAGAAGGAGAAAATGAAGTGAACTTGATAACATTGCTTCCTGAGTTAAAAAGACTTGAGTTTAAATCTTAGAATCCACATTTACTAGCTGTGTTAGCACAGGAAAGAAAGTTATATTTTCTCTGTAAGATACCATTTCTTCAAATGTGAAATAGAAAGGATAATAGTATATACTTTATAGATCTGTTCTGAGGATTAAGTGAGAGAACTTGTGTAAAGCACTTAACATAAATCCTAACAAATGGTAAGCAATGACAAATTTATTTATTATGAATAGAAATAGTAACACTTTGAATGAAAAGAAAAAAAGGAAGGTTTTGTTTTCTTTAGGTGGGTTTTCCAAAAATTGGAATCAGGAATTTGGTTTAGAAATTTAGTTCAATATTTTAAATTTTTTCATACTTAATTTAATTCATTTTAAATTCATGTTTATGTCCTTGCATACAGATACTAGAAAAATAATGCCTACAAAAGGCAATTACATTAAATCAAAATTTATTAAACATATGCTTTATGTGAATTTAATGTTTCTGGTATATATAAAAAATGAAAAAATTAATTTAATGGGAAATTTCATCCATTTATGTGGCAGAAATAACTGTTTAGTGGTGAGCTCTGTCAGTATTCAGTAAATCAGTTAAATGATTTGGTGCCTCAATTTCCTGACCTATGCATATAAGACTACAATACAATCTCTTCCAGCTCCAAAATTACATGATTCTATCAATCATATATTGAAATTAACTTCCACTGCAAATTAATGAGAAGGACTCTGAAACACTTGTTCTAATCAACAACAGATCACCACATATAAAATTTTCAGTATGTTAGATTCTTTAATTACAGGAGTTTAATCTGTTTTAATTTCCACTGAAACCTCTCTCTGTGTTTCTTTTTGAAGGATATTTTTATTTTTGCTTTTGGTTTGGGTTGCTACTGAGGTGTTTGCTGTGAAGTAAATCAACTGTTAAAATTCTCAGTTTCTAGTTTAATAGCAATTCATCATTTAAAAGCTAATGCTTGAAATACCTTACTCAACACAATATTTCTCCTTGAAGAACTGACATAAAAAAGAAACTTTAAATTTTGATACGTTATTTGCTCCCGGTCTGTGTTGAATTGAGTGTTTTTTAACTTGTTTAAAAATTCCTAAGGAAAACCAATTCAGTAAAAAATTTAATCTAATTTTCAATCTTAAGAACTAGTATGTGTTTTTCTTTACTAAAGTTGGAAAATACTTTAAATAAAAGACTTAGGTATTTATCCATGAATAAAAAAAATTGTTATTCAATGTGAAAAAAATGTTAGTATATTTCCTTTATTCTGAATATATTCATTATTTCCTTCTTTTTCATAACTATATATTGAAAACATACCATATACCAGAAACTGTGTGCTATGTTATCTATAAATTACAAGCCCTCTCTGCAAGTATTTTAAAATGGAGTGGAATGGTAAGTCATGTGCACTAATAGCTAAATTAAATTCATATGAGATATTTGAGTCAGTCAACAACTATTTACTTGGTCAATTTATGTATCAGGTGCTAGAGGGTCAATGATATAAACAGCCCCAGGTACTAATGCCCTATTAAGTTTATAGTTTAGTGATGTAAGGAACTGCCATAAAAGAGTTATACAATGTAGAGAGATCAGTTTTAGCCAAAGTGGATATGAGGAAGAAGTGCCCTAAGAAGGCTTTTGCCAAATGTGCCGTTTGAGCTAATACTTAAAGGGTACTAGGTAAGAGTTTTAAAGGCTCAGATTGGGGTGGTGTACTATGAAAACAGTAAAGCATATTTCTTAATTGTTAGAATGTTCAGTATTTTAAAAAATGAGACATTTTCAAAGTAAGTAGGAGGACTTCTTTCCTTCAAGATGGAGAAACAAGGAAGAATTTACTCTCCATTTGAAACAACTTCCCAATCCCACCCCCCTCAAAAAAAGTCAAGTTTCATCAGGCAGCAAAGCACAGTGATCCTTGAGTGACAGGAAACAAATGAAGTGATTGCTATGACTGCCTCGTCTTACTGCCCAAAGAGAGTTTCCAGGCTGTGGCACAGGGAGAAGGACCCCATGCAGAGCCCGGCAGACTCCCTGAGTTGAAAAGATGGATTGGACAGGAGACAACAAAGTGGACAGACTTAGTGAGACAGAATACAAGAGAGGACACACACACAGATCTCTGGAGACGTAAGGAGAAAACTCCTTGAGTTATTTGGCAGAATACTGATTAAGCCATGAGAAAACTGCCCAAGGTGAAGTAAAAAACTACTCGCAAAGATTAGATGTAACAGTATCTGGTGCTGACACAAGGCCAGGAATATAACTTGTTACTGATTCAAATTAACAACTGAGAAATATTTTGCTATTGCACATTTGGCTGATATGTTCTATTCAGTGCTTATTTCAACAAACTTCCAGCCATAGTGTGCCTTTACCTTTGAAGAGACACAATATACACGAAGTATCTCAACAGTTTTCAGGTAAGATATTAACTACAACTAACTTTCTCAAGAATCACAGATATGACATGGCATTAGTTTGACAGCATCCTCCTCTGAATAGATTATTTCAGCTATTTATTCAGGAAATACAAATACTCACAAAAGAGCTAAAGAAAAAGGTGGGGGATGCATCATTCGCCCAAACATGGTACAAGGCCTGCCTCCTTAGTAAATTTCTGGGAATTACTAGGTCAGCAAAGGGCTGCTCTACCACTGACACTGTCAAGAACTATTGACCTTCTCCACACCACAACATTAAAATAAGCCCAGCATCTTTTTGGATCCTGGAAGCAACATGCTTCTCATTTACAAATTTTACTTATGCCCATTTATGTTAATATTCACAAACGACTTTTAATGAGGGCCTCTACAGCAAAAGTATAATCTGTTCAAATTTCAACACACAAGAAACTTCCATTAGTCTCCTCAGAGCCTATTTCACTCAAGGGCTTTAGCAACGTCTCATGACTCCTTGAATGAGTCTCTGAACACATCCTAAAATAGCTCTTCTTTCAAAAATTTCATGATTTACATGATGCTACTGCAGTTCTTCTTAATATAAGCAGCAGTGATTTTCCAATGGATAGATTATTGTTAAATAAATTCTATTTTTCCATATATAGGCATTAATTTATATATAGGAATTTTAAATACATTAAAAAAATCCAACAAGTGGGTAATTTCACTATGATGCTGAATCTCTGAAATGCCACATTTTTTAACATCTCAAGAGGGCAAATCAGCCATCAGGACTTCCGACAATAGTGCACGAACCCAAAAATAATCAGTCTGCTTTTTCAAAAACCAAGTCAACAATTAATATGTGCTAGATTGGCAAAAAAAAGTACATTCCTTGTATTTTTAGTCTTGATTATAGCTGATAATTCATCTCTGTTTTTAACATACTGTAAAATTACATTTAATAGCACTGATATTCTGTGATCCCTCTTTTCTCTGCCAATGTGATACCTTGGAAGCCAACTGATTCTTAAACTCACTAGTGTACACTTGAACCGTAACACTATCATCATCTTTTAATGTGAAGGACAATACAAATATTCAAAACCTTGCCTGGTATGATTAATTACAAAACACACACATACATGTTTATATAACTATTTTTCACATACCTAGTGATACTTCAAAATACTGAGAAGAAACTTACTTGTACAGTTAGGCAAAGTTCCAGACCATGTTCCATTGGCTGTGCACTGCCTAACTGAAGGTCCAGAAAGGATATATCCCTCCACGCAGGAATAAATGACTGAACTAGAAAATGTTGTGCCATCAATCCGAAAGACTTTTCCATTGGCTGTTGTCCCTGGGTTACCACACTGTACAGCTATAAAACAAAATGGTTAAGAGTATATATAAAAATAGTGCATTTAGGAATCCTCTCACAAAAAGTTAAGGACTAAATGATTGTTTCAGATTATCCAAAGGAGCAATAAAATCCTCTAAAATAAGCATTGAATTCTCTTTTATAAGGAGCTGAAATTCAAGATGAATTTATATCTTATTAGTTTAATTACTGGGATACAAATCATATAAAAGCTACTTTTTAAAGAATTTTGTGAGTCATTTTGGTAAAACTTTGCACAGTAATTACTTGAGAGTATTGCTTTGGGGTAACACAAAGTCTTTCAAAGAAGAATTTTAAGAGTCTCTGCCTAAAAAGCAGCTCATGTAAAATTGGAAGATATGTAACGAGAAGAAACAAAGATTTACTATAATTATACTTGTAAGAAAACAGATATAAAATATACACTGATTTACTATAATTATACTTGTAATAAAACAGATATAAAACACACTTAAATATTATAAGCATCATGTATGTTTTTATTTATATAAGTATATAACTGATTTGCACTAAAACTTTATAATCTCTATTTCTGGACCAAAGTGTACAAAAAATTAACTGAGTAAAAACAAAGTCACTAAAATTCTAGGAATGATTTTCATTAAGTTTTCAATGTATCCTAAATAGGAGTCAGAAACACAAATGCCTTATATGATTATTCTGTATTATGTTTAACTATTTGCCATCAATGGCATCAGTGAATTTTTTAAATATATTAAAAGCAAGCCTATGTCAAATGCAGTACCTAATTTTGTTGTAGTATAAGAAGGCATCTTAATACTTTACAGAATTTGCTATCTATACGAATATGAAGTGTACTTATAATTTCAGAAAGTACCACATATATCTCTTGCTGCATCTTAAATATTTAATTTTTTCGATCATTGGTAATGGTGCTGTATGTTTGTGTGTATGTGTGTATAGACAGAAAACTTATACATCTTGCACATTACAGTTAGGGCATCTTTCTTTCATAAAGGTTAGTACCTGGAGAGTTTTCCATTATGTGTGTATTCATAATCTACCTAACTAATCTCCTGCTGATAAACATGAAATTTAGTTTAGTTTAGTTTCTCTATCATTTTTGGTTATAATGTACTCTAGCTTATATATACAACTATGTACATTGATCCTATTTTTATGATAAGTTTCTGAAAGTGGAATTTCTGGAAAATTTTAATTCTGAAAAATATTTTTAAGTATATATAGTGTTACCCAAGATATTAGAAAAATACACACTTGTATCAATAGTGTGAAAGTTTGCTTATTTTCACACATCCTCTCCAATACCATGCCCCATCATTTTTTTTTTTTTTTTTTTTTTTTTTTTTGGTACGCGGGCCTCTCACTGTTGTGGCCTCTCCCGTTGCGGAGCACAGGCTCCGGACGCACAGGCCCCGGACGCACAGGCCCAGCGGCCATGGCTCACGGGCCCAGCCGCTCTGTGGCATGTGGGATCTTCCCAGACCGGGGCACGAACCCGTGTCCCCTGCATCGGCAGGCGGACTCTCAACCACTGCGCCACCAGGGAAGCCCCAATATTTTTATTTTCTTTAGGAAAAAAAATTCCTCAAAAGTGGAGTTAATAAATCAAAGCTAAGAATATATATGCATTTTTATCAACTTAATCTAAAATATAATTTTAAAAAACCTCTAGAAATGTTTTAAAGTTCTAGTTTTGCTGCACATATGCTACAATTTCATATTAAAGCAGGTGAAAAATGATGGTTTGATGTTTAATTGTAATATTCTGATTAGTAGTTATATAGAATTTCTTCTATAGTTTGCAATTTTTTTTGCTCTTCTGTATTTTCTGTTCATTTCCTCTTTCCAGTCATCTGCTAGAATCTGTTTTTCTAAGTGATTTGTATGAACTCCACTTTATGGGGAAAATATTAATTCTGTTTTATTTGCTACAACTCCTAGGTCTATTTTATCTGTAATGTGTACATTAACAAAACAAGGTCAGCACCAGGTTGCATTTCGTCTAAAAATATTTTGCAGTTCAGCTGAGCAAAGAGCTGGCTTAGATATCACCCACATAATGTACGACATCACTATAAAGACTTTGCCTTTGGAAAGTAAGTTTGAGAAATAAAGTGAAGACAGTGTGCTTAGTGTCTTTTGCTCCACAACTTTGTTCCCACCCTTTCCCTATAATAGAAACTGAGCTGCAATTCTCTCTTAAGATTATTAATTTAGTCCACTTATAAAAAAGATAACTATCTTTCCTAGAATATGGACACTAATTTTAAACATAATACAAGTGTCTGAAAATATAGTCAATCAAAAAACTGTCAAGAAGGTTTTATTGGGAATTGTTTTCTATTTATAAAACCCATACATTTGGTATAACATCAAATAAATTTCATACATACCTTTGCAAGTTTAGTTTTTGCACTAAAATAATCTCAAAAAGAACAATTTAAATTATAAGGGTAATTTTCCAGCAACATTTCCTTTTCTAGGCAGTCTTGTAAAAATTATGTTTACTCTGAATCAGTCAGAACAATTAACAATTTTACTTAAACACCCCAAATATTAAGAATTCTAGTTATGAGCAATACCTATAAATAAAAATATCATTTATACTTAGACATCTGTTTATATTTTTCCATTTCTACAAACCTGAAAACTAAAACAGATCATGAGGTAATGTTGATGTGAGAACAACCTAATTTTTTCCTAGTGGTGTCAACAATACAGAGCACTGTGATAAAGGGAAAAAAAAATCTTTTTAACTTTTCCAATCCTGATATCTACTGTGAAGTGAACAATGTATATAAATGATCCATGAGAGATAATTTTAATAACTTAATAATTGTTATCTATCATATTTCTCTTATAGGACAGTGTTGGTAAAACTGGAATGATACTGCTTTTATTCCATGGTTGAGGACAAGAACTGGTAGGAGTAATTTCACGAGCAGCACCCAGTTGAATTTGATACACATTAAATTCCAGCATCATCAATGTTATTAGTTTCTACTTGAGATTACCTTTGCATTCTGGCTGCCTTCCAGTCCAACTGCCATTGGGTAAACATGTTCTTTCTTCTGAGCCATGAAGGATATAACCAATATCACAGGCAAAACGTACAGAACTTTTGGTTCTGAAATTGCTTTCCTGTCTAGAACCATGACCAGGAGTACCTGGATCCCCACATGTACCAGTAGCATCACCTGCAATTCAGTACAGTTCAAGTTAACTTATTTCAATGAACATTTATTAAGTTATGATTTAGTCCAACATTCTTGTAGGAATTTGTTTTTGTGCATGTTGTGTTTTAATATGCTAAGTTGACTGGGTAAAATCGTAATTCATATTTCCTATCTGACTCCAGTCATAAGAAAAAGCCTAAAGGAAAAAGAAAATAGTTGCAGAGTATGGTGTTATTTTCCATATCAGTGATATTTGAAGACGTTCAATAAGTTGAAGATATTTCATTAGTATTTCCAGAATCTAGTTCTTAACCAACGTAATGGAAAATTTATAATTGACAGTTCTTTGGGCTCAAATGAGAATGGATTTATACAATTAAAATTTAAAACATGGACTTGGCAATTTTCATCTTTCTTTCTCTGAATTGAAATCAGTTTCTGTTAAAATAGAACTGTGATATACTGGAAAATATAAATGTTAAAATATAGTATTTCTAAACTTTCACCCCCTAATCTTCTCTATCAATGACCACTGACCAAAAATGAATAAGCTGCATACTTCTCATACATGAAAATATAAAAATAAATTGTAAACAAAGACTAGAAACTCTGACTTAAGTTCTTAATACGGATTTTTTGCTCATGCCAAAGTGTTTCTCTTTTGATTATAGTGTTTAGGGTTTACTGGCTATTTATCATTTCGTAAATAATTTTAATTAAAGTTGCCACAGTATTAGTATACTTTTGAGACAGAGAGAGAGAGAGAGAAACAGAGAGACACAGAAAGAGAGACAGAGAGAAAGTTGAATACATAAGCATTGAAAGTGCTTTCTGTCTATCTAGATGCCTATTTTGACACGCCCTGTGTATTTGGAATCCTTCTTAATATTTCCTCATTCATGTGATGCAATATTAATAATAACATAAATATTTAAGGTCACTATTTCACTTTTAAATATATGTGTACACATTATTTTTACAACTAAGTAGTAGTTTCCCAATCAATCCTATGTGTGTGTGTATGACAGAGAAAGAGAGAGAGGGAGGGAGAGAGGGAGAGAGAGAGAGACAGAGACGGAGACAGAGACACAGAGAGAGATGTGTGTTATATGTATTATCAGTTAGCTGAGTGAGTAAATTAACTATGATAGTTTTAAAAATCTATAGATTAAATTTGAAGACCCAGGTAGTTATTTCATAGGGTTTAACCACAATTACAAGGGGAATCTGAAACTAAGTATTTCACAACTTTTACCTCTAAAGGAAAAATAGTGTAAAACAACTCCTAATAAGTCATCATATGATCTCCACAGAGATAAAATAATATAAAGATAATGGACAATATGTAAGTAGAAAGAACAGGCAGAAAAATAAGCACCAATATCTGGCTGATAGGTAAAAACAGAATAAATAGTATCAAGTAGGGAGAAATCACAGCTCTAAAACTGAAATACAATTTCTGAAGAAAAACAGTAACTTAAACAGCTCAAAAAGATTTTTCAAATACTCACTCTGTGAACAAATTATTAATTAAAAGTAGACTGAATATTTACTTATTCTAAGAAAACTCTATTGGGATCATAGACACTCAGGAGCTATATGTTGTCTATTAATAACAAATAAAATTAGGAAAATAAATGTTTTTCATAAAAATTATTGGCTTAGTTTAATTTAAAACATTTTGGGCTTTATTTTAAAATTATGCTATTAAGTAACTGATTGCTTACAAAGTTCATCTACAAAGAACTGAATTCTAACAGGAAACTACTGATATAACATTGCTTTATAGGGAAACATATTTTATATCTGCTAAAATGGAATAGCTACTTAAGCTTGAATGGTTAGCTATTTTAATGAATAAAAAAAGCACTTCACAGAGAGTAGCATCCTAACACCACTTACATTTGATACAACACAGTTCAAAACATATACCTGTAATTTATCATTTACAAAATCAGTATTAATTTGTGTTCTAAATTCATACTACCTTAAGAAGAATTCCGATAAATGTAAAAATGTTACAGCTTCTCCCATGAGATTTTTAAAAGAGAAATGTATTATTGTATCTCTTTAGATTGTTTTGTGTATATATTCCAAATAATAATAATACTATTAATGTAATTTCCAACACATATCATCCAATTTTCCAAGTGGTACCTGAACAATGAGGTTGTGATCCACTCCAATGGCCATTTAATTGGCAAGTCCTTGATGACTGGCCGAGAAGGGTATGCTTTCCTGTGCAGGAATAGCGAACAGTGGACCCAAAGGTATACTTCTCACCAGACAGGACTGCATTAGGAGGAACGCCAGGGTGTCCACAGTCAATCACTACAATACATAATTATTGAATATAAAATTTTTTATATCTCTATCAAACAACCTGCACCAACTTTTTATGAAATAAATCAGAATTATCTGCTCTAATATACACATCATCCAGAAATCAAATATCTATATGACAGTTGAAGTTACAGGAGTTATTCTGTCATCCCACTCACCCTGAGCATGAGTTTAACAGGAACATTGTAAGTAAACTTAAATGATTGAATCGGTATAAGATTGTATGTGTGGGGGTAGTGAGTGTGTGTTTATATACATATGTGCATGGGTTGGAAGTATGTATGTGTCTAGATAAGGATGTGAAAGTTAGGGAGAGGAGTGATGTGGATTGGCTAAATAAGGTCATATAGGATTCAAAATGAGCCTATACAAAAATTAAAAGGGAAAAACTTAAGGGTAAAGGAGAGAGAATGAAGGTGGATCTGTGACACACAATGTAGACTACACATAATGTAGTCCAGATTCCACTCCAGGCCATTAATGAATAAATTATCCTGTATAAAGAAGATACTCAGTGGCTTATCAACCAAAATACAGCTAAGCCTAGCAGAATCAGATGTTAACACATTGAGAATTATCTTTATAAGCTAGAAGTAGCTTGGGAACTTACTGTGTGCCCCCTTTTAGTTGTAACTTGGAAAAATACTGAGCACAATATGACTCTAAAGTATTAAATAGCACACAAGGAGACATAAACTTAATAAAACCCCTGAGTACTTAGCACAGTATCAGCGAGTGCTATAGGAAATAAAGAAAAGGTAAAAAGTAAATAAGAGCTAAGAAAATCTGAAGGAGTTCATGTTTTCAGGTCCTACAAAAGATTTTTAACTTTAGTGTTGTAGCCACACAAGGCTAAGTAAGTGAATTACTTAAACCATTAGAGTAGTCAGTCTACAAAAAGAAATCAAATGCATTTTAAGCAAGGAATCAACAATTGATTTAATTATCTGCATAGAATATGAAATTAGATAGACACTGTATAAAGTTTTGTTTCTTTGTTAGTTTGTGAATGAGTACATGAATGATGCCACTAATTTTTCAAAAAATCTTACCCCATGAACATAAAGAAAGTGCCTCTTAAATAAAACATGATCATAAAATAATTTTATAATTTAGCCATTTAGTATAACCAAAAATTACTTGCCCAATGCTTTCTTGATACACTACTCCTTCAATCTATAAAGTTCTTCTCTCTCCTATCATGTCCAAGATTCATCAGCTCTGAGATGTAAATATATTTGAGACCTATCAATAAGCTGAATTCCTAGAATTCATGTTCACTTCTCTATGTCTTCACAAAATTTTGATTTATTTCTGTTAAATTATTGTCTCACTACACATGTTAATTATATGCAAAGCTGCTATAATTTATTTTATTTATATTCTACAATCACAACATATAACAAAATGCACTCGTATGCTGACTGACTTGAAAGATGATGTGTATTAACATTTCTTATGTGCATGTACCTGTATATAATAAATACTTAAAGTCAGTAAGTATTAAGTAACACCTTTGTCTAATTTCTCAAGTATTTTCAAGCACTTGTTGCTGTTTATATTAAACTAATTTTGCTTTAAATGAAATTTGAAATATTAGTACAATAGAAAATAAAAATGTAGTTTATTCTCATGGGATGGTAACATCATAGAGTATGAAATACATCTGCTTTTAATATTCTATCTGCTCCATAAAGGTTCAAAATCAAGGGATGACAGAGAAATATTAATCACATTATTACTAATAAAAATGGCATTTGGGCATTGAATTGGCAGGATATAGGGAAGTGTAGTTTCAAAATAAGACAATATAATCAATATGCTTCCTTCTGATACACAGCCCTAAATATTTCATAAAGACAGTAAATATACATGTTCCTTCCACGGCATTATCTCAAGGAAGAGTTCCCATTATCTACTTACTGATACATTCTGGTAAAGGTTTGTCCCATTGTCCATTTGGTTGACATATCAAAACTGAAGATCCAAATAAGAAATATCCAGGATTGCAGTCATAGAATACCACAGTGCCATAGGTGAAATTCCCATGTTCTATTTTACTTTCTCTTTTGGAATTGGCTGGAATTCCGGGATCAGAACAGTTGACCACTAAACAAATGACAAATTTTGAAATATATGTTTGGAATAATATACATATACTTATATAGATTTCCATTAGAAATGTAGTTTCAAAGGTAAATTTAATCAAACAAACCAAAGATTCAAGGAATAATATTAACATTTTAATGGGATATAATGGACTGAAATTGGTTTGGCTGAAAATATTGGAAAAAGGAAAACTTCTTTGCAAAATTGTTTTGAACAATAGCAACTCCTAAATATTACACTGAGTACAGATTTAACCTTTCAAGCTTTAAACAATTAGAAAATGGAAGAAAATGATAATTTGGTTGTTACTTTATCAGACAATACAAAATATATGTCTTTGGAAGTGGAAAAAACACAAAACAATTATCTTTAATATACTTCTATAGAGAGAACAATAAATAAACGTCTGATGCAGGTATCATGGTAATTTAGG
Source organism: Globicephala melas (assembly GCF_963455315.2). Lineage (NCBI taxonomy): Eukaryota > Metazoa > Chordata > Mammalia > Artiodactyla > Delphinidae > Globicephala > Globicephala melas. Next base: position 54,791,800 of record NC_083330.1, read on the forward strand.
CCTCAAACATTGTTTTGTTTTGTTTTGTTTTTTTCCAGTATGCGGGCCTCTCACTGTTGTGGCCTCTCCCGTTGCGGAGCACAGGCTCCGGACGCGCAGGCTCAGCAGCCATGGCTCACAGGTCTAGCTGCTCCGCTGCATGTGGGATCTTCCCGGACCGGGGCACGAACCCGTGTCCCCTGCATCGGCAGGTGGACCCTCAACCACTGCGCCACCAGGGAAGCCCTAGGCCTCAAACATTGTTTAACCAAAAATATGAAGATTGTCATACTGAGTGAAGTAAGTCAGATAGAGAAAGACAAATATTATCTGATATTGCTTATATGTGGAATCTAAAAAAAAAAACAGTACAAATGAACTTATTTACCAAACAGTAATAGAGTCACTGATGCAGAAAACAAACTTATGGTTACCAGGGGCAAAAAGGGGGAGGGATAAATTGGGAGATTGGGATTGATATATACACACTACTGTATATAAAAAAGATAACTAATAAGGACCTGCTGTATAGCACAGGGAACTCACTCTACTCAGTACTCCGTAATGACCTACATGGGAAAAGAATCTAAAAAAGAGTGGATATATGTATATGTTTAACTGATTCACTTTCCTATACACCTGAAACTAATCCAAAATTGTAAATCAACTATACTCCAATAAAAATTATAAAAAATATTTAAAAAATTGAAAAGTTCCATTGATTATGAAGCAAACTGCAAGTAAAAAAGGTATAAATGATTTTATATACAGCCATAAAATAGGTACAAGATAACACAGTTAAGCAGCTGAAATAAAGTTTGTCAGTTTTGACTTCTAAAAATGTTAAAAAATAAGAAAAAGGAAAGCATTGCTAATGAGATAACATCAATATTAAATATTTTTGCTTTATTAGCTGAAAATTTTCTACTGTTCTGTCCAAACTGTTTCAAATGTTATCATGCGTGTCTAAACAGACACATTATTACCATGCCCTAAGCTGGAATATAGTTAGATTTTTACCTTTGCACATTGGTGGAGGATGACTCCACTGTCTGTTGGCCTGGCACTGTGCTTTTGTTGGCCCTTGCATAAGATACCCAATATTGCAAGAGAATGTTACCACATCATTAAAGTTGAATCCATTTCCACTTGTTCTTCCATAAATTGGACTACCAGGGTGACCACAGCTCACAGCTAATAGCAACAGGGCCGGGGTGGGAGAGACACAGAACAGAATAATTAGTTATCAATTATTACATGAAAATTATACTTAATCATTTCAAAGAATGTGGAAAGAAGGCCACTTTCATATAAAAATATACTTAAAGTAATTTTACTAATGCAAAGGAACAATTTAGAATGCCAAAATAGTCTAATATAGAAGTATTATATTAGTAAGTAGACAATTATTTATAATTGTAGTAATTACATGCAAGTAGTACACAGATATTTAAAGTCTTATGATACCTTTTCATTCTATTTCATTTTAGGGAAAAATACTGAAATTCAAAGAAATTTGGGAATGACTGAAATTCATATCACTAGTTAATGGCAAAAGGAATGAAACTAAACCAAATTTCCTTTTCTAGCTAAGTTTAAGAATTGCAGATAAATGAAGGCAATTTTTTGTATTTAATTTTGAAATAGTTTCTTTTAATATTATTTATCCAACCATTTTTATGATTAACAGATTAGCAAAATCTTGCTTGAAGAATAACTTAATGTGACTGCAATAAAAAATGATGCCTTATGCTGTAGAATTCTTAACATATTGAGATACCAATATTAAGATTCCCTAAACCAATCAACCTTACTGGTATAGTTTCTTCACTATTGATATTTAATAATTTAGCACAGTTTTTTGGGAAATAATGGTATCAATTAGATGCATTATTTACATCGTTTAGAGTTTTGGTTCTTTTTTAGAGTTCATTTAGTGCTGGCTTTTCCCAAACACTCTGTATTCCTGTGAACTGTTTTATTGCATTATCTCACTTTATTAATCACAGGAAGTCCAATAATACTGCTTCATAACTGGGCACAGTGAAAGACCCAAGTCACTTTTAGTACTTTAAAAATGACCCAAGAGCAATTAATTTTCAGCTGTATTGTTAACGTCAACCTATTCATTTGAAAATGTAACTGCATCTTATTCTTGTTTAAAATTATTGATAAAGAAACCTGTTTTACCCCAAGGGCCAATTTCCATTTATAGTCTCAATTATTCAGCAAGATAAATAATGGTATTAGTTGCCTATGCTTTGATATAATGAAAGGCAAAAAATCTGGGATGGATCCAGCATAATATTGCTGTCTTTAAATCATTAAACTGTCTGCCCCCTATACACACACACCACAGAGAAGCAATTTTGCTAACTATATGTTCTATTATCCTATTAAATCTCAACACATTAATGTATTTTCTATTAAACTAGAACTCCAAAAAAAGTCTGTTGATTGGATAAGAATTTGACAATGATAGAATTTATAAATATGGATGTAACTGGCCACAAATTAAATATTTCCTGTGAACCCATACTTAAAGACCCATGCATTATTTCTCTGAAGCATCCAAAATCTCTATCATTTGATCCTATAGTGTTAAAATTACAACGTATTTACAGTGTTTATTCTAATTTTCTAACACCATTTTTAATACAAATGTCAGTGATTGCTGATGGAAATTATTAGGAGAAAAAAATAAGAAATATATGGATAATTTACTTTCTGATCCAAAATAGGATAGATTGTGATATGAAATACTGTGTACTACTGGGTATTCAGTGGAGTAAGAAAAAATACTAGAGTTATTACTCAGCTATTTTAAAATTCATTTTATCCTTCATGTGTAAATTCACATCTAAATCAACTTAAAAGAGCAGATGGATATTTGTTGAACTAGTAAGATCTTTATTAAAACAATTCCAAAATTGTTCCAAATCCACAAAGTAATGACAGGCTTTCTAATATTTCTTCCACTTTCATGGTGGATGGTTTTATATGCTTCTGAACACACCCTACTTTAAAGACTAGTGTGTGTCAGTATAAAAAAATGCACTGTGAGAACTTAGTTATTTAAATACACACACACGTGCACACACATGTACATATGTGTGGATCTGTCTATATAATCATTTCTCTTACCTAAGAAAAATATTACTAGTAATTGCAAGAGAACTAAACAGAGGTCTCTATTACTTTTGCCATGCTTACTTACGCACACAGGATGGAAGTTGACCAGACCAGTTGTGATCCTGTTGACATATTCTCACTGAAGAACCAATCAGTCGAAAACCAGGATTACATTGATAAACAACTGTGTCTCTGTATCCATAATTTTCTCCAATAACTTGACCATTCACAATAAGCTCTGGAATTCCACAGTGGCCCGCTGAAATTGGTCAAAATAATATTTTTAATATTGTGATCTAAATTTTATTATGATTTGTATATTTGTATACATATATAACATTATTAATCTTTAAATGTTTACTTAGAAGTATGCCACAAATAAGGCAAACACAATTATATAACATTAAGATAACTGTAATATACTTAACAAAATGCCTACTATTTGGGAATTAAAAGAAAACACACTTCCAGTAACAGTTGGGCCTGGAGGAAATTAGCAAACATTTCAATATGTATAAAAATGAAAATATAGCATGTAAAATTTTGAGGAATACCTATAAAGTATGCTTAGTGAGGAGCTTTACAGTGTTAAATGCTTTTATTAGAAAAGAAGAAAGATATAGGATGAAACAAGCAATATTTCACTTTATGAAAAGGAAAAAGAAGAGCAAAATAATGAAGAGGAAAAAAAAAAGGCCAAAATAAGTAGACAGAAGAATATATTAAAGACATTTACAGAAATAAAGGAAACAGAAAATAGAAAAATAATAGAGAGCATTACCTAAGCTAAAAATTCTTTCTTTAAAAATAAGAGAGAAGGTTCAAATAAATAAAATCAGAAATGAAAGAAGAGAAATTACAACTGATAGCACAGAAATATAAAGAATTATAAGAGACTACTAGGAACAATTATACACCAACAAATTACAAAAACAGGAAGAAATGGATAAATCCCTAGAAATTTACAATCTTTCAAGAATGACTCTTGAATAAATAAAAATCTGAACAGACCAATCACTAGTATGTGATTGAAACAGTAATCAAAAGCCTCTCAACAAACAAAAATCCAGGACCATATGGCTTCACTGGTGCATTCTACCAAACACTCAAAGATTAAATAGCTATTCTTCTCTAACTTTTCCAAAAAAATTATAGAGCAGAGAAAGCTTCCAAGCTTATTTTATGAGGCCAGCATTACCCTGATACCAAAACCAGATAAGAAAACCACAAAAAAGAAACCTACAGACTAATAACCCTAATAAATATAGATGCAAAAATCCTCAACAAAATATTGGCAAACCTAATACAACAATACATTAAAATGATCATACACCATGATCAAGTTATTCCAGGGATGCAAGGATGGTTCAACATCTTCAAATCAATCAGTGTGAAATACACATTAACAACATAAAAGATAAAAATCATATGATCACACTGAGAGATGCAGAAAAAAAATTTGACAAAATTCAACATCCATTTTTGATAAAAACTTTCAACAAAGTGGATATAGGGAGGCAATGTACCTTAACACAATAAAGGGCATATATGACAAGAACCTGCAGCCAATATCATATTAAACAGTGAAAATCTAAAATCTTTTCCTCTAAGATCAGGAACAAGACAAGGATGCTCATTCTCCTCACTTTTATTCAACATAGTATTGGAAATCCTAGCCACAGCAATTAGACAAGGAAAATAAATATAAGGCATCCAAACTGGAAGGGAAGAAATAAAACTATCACTATTTGCAGATACTATATACAGAAAATTCTAAAGATGCTACAAACTATTAGAAGTAATAAATGAATTCGGTATAGTTGCAGTATACAAAATTAATATACAGAAATCTGTTGTACTTCTATACACTAACCATGAATGATCAGAAAGAGACATTAAGAAAACAATCCCATTTACAACTGCATAAAAAAGAAGAAAATATCTAAGAATATGTCTAATCACAGAGGTAAAAAACTTGTACTTGGAAAACTATAAGACACTGATGAAAGAAATTGAAGATGACACAAACAAATGGAAAGATACCCCATGTTCATGGGCTGGAAGAATTAATATTATTAAAATGACCATACTACTCAAGGAAATCTACAGGATCAGAGCAATCCCTATCAAAATACTTTTCACAGAACTGAAACAAATAACTCTAAATTTAGTATGGAAACATAAATAGCCAAAAGAATCTTGAGAAAGAACAAAGCAAGAGGTATCATACTCCCTGATTACAATCTATACTACAAATCTACAGTAAACAAAACAGCATTGTGCTGGCACAGAAACAGACATATAGACCAATGGAACAGAATAGAGAGTCCAGAAATAAACCCACACTTATATGATCAATTAATATGAAGGAAGCAAAAAAATAGAATGGGGCAAAGGCAGTCTCTTCAATAAATGGTATTGGGAAAATTAGACAGCTATATGCAACAAAATAAAACTGGATGACTTTCTTACCCCATATACAAAAATAAACTTAAAATGGATTAAAGACTTACGTATAAGATCTGAAACCATAAAACTCCTAGAAGAAAACATAAGCAGTATGCTGTTTGACATCATCCTTAACAATAATTTTTTAGATCCGTCTTCTTTGACAAGGACAACAAAAGCAAAAATAAACAAATGGGACTACATCAAACTAAAAAGCTTTTGCATAGTGAAGGAAACTATCATCAAAACAAGAAGTCAGTCTGCTGAATTGGAGAAGATATATGAAAATCATATAACTGATGAAGAGTTAATATCCAAACTATATAAAGAACACATATAACTCAATAATAAAAAAAACCTCAAATAGTCCAATTTAAAAAATGGGAAGAAGATCTGAATAGACATTTTTCCAAAGAAGACATACAAATTGCCAACAGGCACATAAAAAGATGCTTAATAGCGCTAATCATCAGGGAAATGAAAATCAAAACCACAAAGAGGTGTCACCTTACACCTGTCAGGATGGTTATTATCAGAAAGACAACAAGAAATAACAAGTGTTGGTGAGGAGGTAGAGAAAAGGAACTCTTGTGCACTCTTGGTGAGAATGTAAACTGGCCCAGCCACTATGGAAAACAGTAGGGAGATTCCTCAAAAGATTAAAAATAGAGCTTCCATTCCATTTGGGTATCTATCCAAAGGGAAAAAATAAATACTAATTCAAAAAGATTTATGCACCTTCATGTTCATCACAGCATTATTTACAATAGCCAAAATATGAAAGCAACCTAAGTGTCCCTCAATTGATGAATGGTTAAAGAAGATATGATACACACAACACACACACACACACACACACACACACACACACATGCACATGCACAATGGTATACTACTCAGCCATAAAAAAAACAGAATCTTGCCATTTGGAATAACATGGATGGGCCTTGAGGGTATTAACCTAAGTGAAATAAGTCAGACAGAGAAAGACAAATATCACATGATTTCACTTATATTTGGAATCCAAAAAACAAAAAAAGCAAACAAAACAAAACCTAGAGTCACAGATACAGAGACCAGATTAGAGGTTGTCAGAGGGAGGAGGGTTAGGGGGAATGTGAAATGGGTGAAGGGGATTAAAAAGTACAAAATTCCATTTATAAAATAAATGTCATGGGGATGTAATGTACAGTTTGGGGAATACAGTCAATAATATTGTATTAACTTTGTAAGGTGACAGACAGTAACTAGACTTACTGTCATAAACATTTTGTAATGTATACAAATGTTGAATCACTATGTTGTACAACTGAAACTAATATAATACTGTATACCAGTTATACCTCAATTTAAAAAAAAAAGAAAAAAACTATAGTAGACTAAGCAAAGAGAAATATGTCACTGTAACACAATCAAGGTAGTCAAAAGTTAGAAGCTTTAAAAAAGAAAAAGTCAACAACATTGTTAGACTCCTAGCTAATGCTATCAACACACACAAAAAAGAGAGAACAAAATTACCAATAACAGGAATGAATGAAGAGACATCACTACAAAGCCTACAGATGTTAAAAGGATAAGGGAATATTAAGAACTGCTTTATGCTGATACATTTAACAATTCAGAATAAAAGGACAAAATCTTTGAAAATTGTATCATCCAAAAACTAACACAAGATAAAATGGAAAATATGAATAGTCCTTTATCTATTAAAGTATTGCAATTCTTAAACAATAACCTCCCCCCCCAAAAAAAACAGACTCATTTTTTCACAGTAAATTCAATCAAATATTTAAGTAAAAAAGCAAGCAAAGAAACAAACAAAAAAAACCAATCTTACACAAACTCTTAGAAAATAGAAGAAAAAGAATCATTTCCTAACTTGCCTAATAAGGTAACCATAATCCCAATATTAAACCTGTAAAAGACACAGAAAAAAATGTCCTTCATGAACATAGATGCAGCACTGTTTAAAAAAAATTAGAAAATTAATACATGTAAAATACATCATGATTATCTGGGGTTTACCTAGAAATGACCAGTTGGTTTAAGATGAAATATTGACCACTGTCATCTACCATACTGACAGAAAAAAAAAAGAGAGAAACATACATGGCTATTTCAATAGATGAAAATCATTTGGCAAAATTCAGTACCCAATCATGATAAAAACTAACAACAATTAGCAATATAAGGAAATTTTCTCAACCTTATAAATACATCTAAGAAAAAAAGTTCATATTATATTTACTGATGAAATATTGAATTCTTTCCTCCTGATATAAGGAACAAGACATGGATGACCACTCTCACCAGTTCTGTTTAACATTGTTTGGTGGGCCCTATCTAGTTCAATACACTAATACCAAGGAAGAAAGTAAAAACATAAAGTAGGAAACAAAACAGTAAAACTATTTCATGCTCAGATGACATATACATAGACAATGTTATTTTAAGAAAATCCTAAAACAAGTAAGTGAACTTGCAAAGAGGCAGGATATTAGATAAATATTTTGATTAATTTTATTTTTATGTACTAACATCAAACGATTGGAAATGTAATTAAAAATGAACAATATCACTTATATTAGTGTAAACACACTAAAGATTCTGTGGAATAAATTTAGCAATAGGTATACATAATCTCTATGGTAAAAAAAAAATTTAAATATTTGCTACTGCAAAAAAAATGAAAGAAGACCTTAATAAATGAATAAATATACTAATGAATAAATACACTAACTTTACCATGTTCAGGAATTAGAAGAGTTAACATTGTTAGATGCCAATTCTCCCCAGAGGATCTACAGATAGAATGCAATCCTACAGTCATTTTAAAAATAAACAATTAATAACCAAATTCTAAAACATATATGAAACTTCAAAGGACATAGAGTATCCAAAGTCATCCTGAAAAATAAGAACAAATTTTGAGGACATACACACAAAATTTCAAGATTTATTATGGAATCTATTCAACCAAAAGTGCCAGACACCCTTCTGGAAAATACAAACAAACAAACAAAAAAACACTCAACCTTACTTCATGATATATAAAACAACAAATGACTAAAATAAGTCATAGCTATAAAGTAAAACTGAAAACTGTAAAGCTTATAGAAGAAAACAAAAAAGAAAATCTTTGTGACTTATGGTTGAACAAGGTTTTCCTAAACAAGACACAGAAAGCAACAGCCAGAAAGAAAAAAAGATTTTACAAAAATTGAAAACTGCTCATTAGGACAGCATTAAGAAATGAATAGGAAAGTCATAGGCTGGGAGAAAATGTTAAAAAAAAATAAGAATATATAAAGAACGCTATAAGTCGTAATAAAAGGCAATTGAATATAAAAGATACTTCAGGAAAATTTACAGATGACCAATAAGCCCAAGAAATTGTACTCGATCAGTAGTCATCAAGACAATGCAAATTAAATCTTGTAAGATACCTTTTTGCACCCAAGAAGATGACTAAAATTAGAAGACTGGCTATACCATATGCTGCAGAAAATGTGAGACAGCCAGAACTCTTCCAGAAATTTTATTCCAGACTATGCAACAGAAAGGAATACACATGTCCACAAAAAGACTTTTACACAAATGTTCATAACAGCTTTGCTCATAACAGCCCCAAACTGGAGAGAGTCCATGTGTCCATCAACAGGGGAATGGCCAAAGTTTGGCATATACACACAATAGGATTCTACTCAGAGAATTTTTTTTTAATTACTGATATACACAACAACATGAATGAAAAAGAATGAAAGAAACCTTACACGAAAAGAGTACATAATTTAGGATTCCCTTCATATGAATTTCTAGAACAGGGAAAACTACCATATGGTGAAAAAAACAGAACAGTGACTGTCTCAGTGGGTAGGGGAGGAGACCTGCAGATTGACTATAAAGGGTCACGAGGAAGCTTTCTGAGGTAATGTTAATGTTCTACAACTATAGAGTGTTTAGTTACATAGGTGTACACATTTGTGAACACGTATCTAACAGTGTATTTATGATATGTGCATTTCACCATATGTACATTTACCAACATAAAAAGAGAAAGGAACCATGAGCAAATATTGAACTCTAGCTGATATGTATATAAAAACGTTTAACATGCAGTGTACTGAATTTGGCAACTTCAAAATGCATCAAAAAGTAAAATGAATTGATGGATTGATAGAGGCATTGAAGGATGACTAGATATGTGACAAGCAAATACAACAAATGGCTAATCATAAAATCTAGGTGGTAGACATATGTATATACATAGTCAACTCTGAATTGAAAAATTCATAATAATTGGGAGTTTGGGAATAAATACACTATATTTAAAGAAACAATCATAAGCACATTCTAGTGGCCATTCTAGGCCAAAAGTGTCTGGGGCTATAAGGACAAGTTGCTTGCAGTCATGAGAAGAATGGCTGGGCTACATGAATTCTTAAGGTTAATTCAAAGCATAAGATTCTAGGATCTGCTTATTTGGCAATTGCACTTTCCTCCTACTGACACACTTTTGAGTTTATATTAGACGTCAACACTACATGCTATGCAAGAATATTGTTGTCTTTATAGACTGAGAGACAATGTTTGCTTACAAACATTCCTTTTATGCCCTGTCTTTCCACAGAACAGAATCAGGATTCTAAATAGGTGAATAAAACCACTTCCTATACACAATATTCAATAAATAACGTATAACATACAATAGTAGTTCATCGGGGCAAAGAGTTATAAAATATAGTATCTTAAATTTAGTTTACATATATTTTCAAATGCAGAAGTAAACTAAGTAATCTGTAATTGAAATAAGCATAACCAAAACCAAGTTAGAAACTAGTAAGAAATATTTTATTTTATCATCTAATCCTATATTAACACATAATGATTTAATATCTTTACCATTTTCTTTTTTATATAATAGTCTTACAGCATAGTCAAATAAATATGTGTACTCTTATAAAGAAGCCATTGTTACTGGGTTTCCAAGCACACCTACTAACAAATATTCCTGAGAGGTTGAAAAAAAGAATTTTAACCAAAATCTCTAGCTATACCCTTTTAAGTTTCAAATAATGATTGTATCACCATAAATATTTTCAAGCTTATTATCAAAACAATATGTATTTAAACTGCTAAAATATAGACTTTTCTGTCATATGTCATATTTTTAAATAGTAAAATTTTAGAGACAAAACACTGTACAAATTTAGCAACACCTTGTTCATAATAATCAGCAATTTTTAAATTAGTAAACCTAAAGATTATGCCTTGTTTCCAAAAGGCAAGTGAGTAGTTATTATAACAATTATTATTATTACCTAATTCAATACTTGCTGTCATTTCTTGAAATAACTTTAGAGAAAAATAAAGCATAAATCATACTATTCTCTTAAGATAATTACTGAAGTCTCTGAAAAAAGGGATAAAGCCTAAATCATAATATTCCTTTAATAATAAGAGAAGGGGTAAGAAGAACTAGCTATTCAGTCTCTTAATGAACAGATTTTTACAGTGAATTAAAAAGCCTAAGGGAAAAAAACCCTATTTTCCTAAAATCAGGTTTGAAAAATAGATTTTTAAAGTTTTAATACAAAGTAATACTACACATGTTGAAACGTTAGGAAATAAAAAGGGAGAAAGATTTTTAAATGTGGAGCTTGTTTTTCTTCTTTAGTCATTACCTTAAGCAAATAGGTGAAAGGAGAATTGACTATGGTTTAGAATGAATTCACTGTTACAGTGATTAATCCAGCTGAGTATGCAGACATTCAGCAATTAGTTTTTACCTTTTATTTTCACCATGCCTGGAAGATAAATGTGTCTCTCCTTAATGACATAAGATTCTCATTTGGAATGCTAGTTGATTAACTTTAAGAGTTACCTGTTTAATAGCTTTTCTACCATAAGATATTTTAAAAGTTAAATATTTTCCAGTTTTTATTATCCTTACTGAGTGAATATAAGTTATTATCTCTTATTATGAAAAAGGGCTGCCTTTCTAGAGGGAGAAAAAATGTTTGGTTAAAATGACTTAAAAATCTGTACCTAAGCATCTGGTTTCCGATCCACTCCAAAGACCTGAAGAAAAGCATTCACGTACAGCGGAGCCCACAAGCATGAATCCTGAATCACAGGTAAAGATGGCCGTTGAGCCATATGAAGTTTGAGTTCCAATCTTATTTCCATTTGGAGGTGTAGGTAGTTCTCCACAGGAAATAACTTGAAAACAATAAAAAAATATAAACGCTTAAAGACATAGTCAATATGAACTTGTAACAAAACCATGCTGTGATTTGATATATTTACAATTGAAATTGACATTTGTAAAACATGTTTGAATCATTATGAAAGTGTAGAGAAAATAGATGACATAATTTAAAATTTATCCCCTTTGAATTCCCATAAATCTTCTAAGTAACAGTGACATGTGATGAAGATATTTTGTTTGCATTTTCTGCGTAGCCAACCTGGTCACCCAACAGGTTGTAATGAAAAAATAATAATAACAAGACTAAGGGAGGATAATTTATTAGTCCAAAGTCTTTCTCTGACTTATCAAGTGACATTGGGCAATCCCTTTGACTTACCTGAGCCAGTTTCCTCATTATCTAAGATCATAAGTGCAAATAATTTTTGTTGCACACTCTACAGTTTATAAAGCCCTTTACATGTGAAATATCATTTGATTCTCACTAGAACCATTAGATTATAATTATATTTCACATTTTGGTTTTAGGTTTTAAAAAATTAAAAAATAGAGATTAACTGACTTGCTAGGTCATTCAGAACCCAGCTCTTATAACACCTTCATATTTAAAGACCACAAATGAAATTTCTTTCTAGAATAAAAACAATAATAGATAGCACTTATTGAGTGCTTTTGTACCAGACACTATTACTAACACTTTATCTTACGCAATTCTCAAAACAACTCTATGAGGTAGGTGCAATCATTATCTGAATTGTGTGCACTAGGATATGGACACATAAGAGGAAAGTAACTTTAATAAGATTCCACAGCCTATAAACAGCTAAATCAAAATTTAAACCTAGCCATTTAACTCAAGAATTGAATACTTAACCACCAGCCTTTATTCTGGCTCCAGCTCTGGCTTTCAGCTCTAGGCTTTAGGATTCTATTAGACAAATAGAAAATTTGCAGACTTTAAAAAATTGCATGTAGAATTTAAGATGTACCGATTATTTTGAACTAATACCCCAAACAATCCTTTGAGGTAGCTATAATATTTATTAATATTAATAATACTGATATTTATATCATTTTAATTTCAAAGATGAATAAATGGAGGACCAGAAAAAAAATACTGTTCTTTCCATTTTTCTCAGTGAATTGTAATTCCTAGATTCCTATCTTTCCTGCATTCTTACCTGTGGGCAGGAACCTGATCTTATGTAGAACTTAAATTTTTTCTACATAATAAAGGATTGAACACAAAGAAACCAGACAAACATTTGTTCAATAAATGCTTCTGCTGTAGATAATTTTTTTCCTTCTCTTTGAAACATCCTTATCCCATGTGCCCTTTTAATGAAATTATAATGGAAGAAGAATGAGCCTAGAGGAAGATCCTGGGTGAAAACTGAAAAGAGTAAAGCAAAAATTTACAATACATATGCCATATTTTTAGAATATGTAATGTAATTTAGATATGTATTTTGAGATTTTTAATTCATCAATATGATTATCTTATAAAAAATGGCAACCCCCAAATCCTATGCTTAATATGGAGATTAAGAAAATAAATATTCCTAAGTAAAATATTACTAGGTACTTGCGTATTTACTATATATAGTTATGTTATGTTAAAATTTTAGTCTCCATAATTCAGACTTCAAATGTTTTATTAGTTTATTTATAAATTATGTATCCATATCATAAATGCTGTAAAACTGTGTTGAACATGAAATGAAAGGATGAATTTTCAGCCTAGCATATTTCCTGGTACTAAGTAAACTCAATAAATGTAGTAAAGAAAGTTCAAAGGAAGATCAAGATATTTCATCTGATTATCCTATGTTAAGTTAGCTTATCTACATTAGACACTAGCTATTTATAAGAATGTATGAAAATAGAATGACTAAGATGTTCAGTTTGATTCAATAAATATTTATTGAGCTCCTGCTGTGAATCAGGTTCTAGCTGATATTTTCAACGTGTAACACCATTAAATCATAATAACTATGAGATAGGTATTATTGTAATTTTCTTGTTTAAGAAATAGAATAACCATCATATAACATCAAAAGGCAGAGGTTTTAATTAGACTCCATGGGTTGAAACCCAATTATCCATCATTTATAGGCTCTGTGACTTGTGTAACAAGATAAAAATTCTTGGGTTCAGTTTCCTTTCTGATAAAATAAATATAATAATATCAACTTATTTATAGAATGGGAACTAAGGAATAAATGAAATAATACATGTAAAGGGCTAAAAGTAGTGTGTAGTTGTTTTAATAAATGATAGACCTAGAATCTAAGGGAAGGGTTTCTGAATCCAAAGCCCCTGTTGTTGTTCTTTTTAATAAGCATTTACAAATACCAAAAACAGTTACAAAATTTTAAGATGACTTGAGAATAAATGACCTTTTTAAATAATACTACCTCAATATTGCTCTAGCATATGTAGAAAAAAGAAGTGATCAAGCAATTCAATCACCAAGGATTGCATATGAAATGTTTAGCGGAGTGTATACTTACTTTGGCAATATGGTCTTTCATTTCTCCAACTCCAAGTACCATTAGGAAGACATTCAATAGAAGCAGGACCTAGTCCATGATAACCAGGATCACAGCTGAAAACTACCTTGGTTTTGTATTCATAATGGGAACCATTCACAATTCTCCATCTTCCGTGTTCCAGAGTAAAGGAGTTGATGCTTGGGCATGTAACAACTATACAAAAACCAAAGAGATAAATGCTAATAAGTCAGTCATGTCTGTTCTACCTCTTAATTATATCTCATGTCTATTCGATTCTTAGTTCACTATTTCCTGAGTTCCTTCACTATTGTGCCATAAAAGGTCTTTAGCATTTTTTTTTCATGTTAATCTTCCTACTCCCTCAGTTCTATGGTACTGCTGGCAGTTCTGTGAACATGTCATGCTATTTCACACTTGAAAGTCTTTGTACATATTATTCTATGCACCTAGAATCCCTATTATTGACTTTTCCATTCTTCTTTTCTTAGATTATCATATCCAAGTTTATTCCCTAGTACAGGAAGACATGAAGTATATTTTAGTGATGAACCAAACCAATAACATTAGTTTGTTAAAATTGTCTGACTTTCTTGAAGCTGATTTAAAAGTATTCTTTTTTCTTTTTTCCCAGCTTTACTGAGTTATATTTGACACAAAGTGGAAAAAAGGGAATACTTGTACAAGTTGTGAATGTAAACTGGTAAAGCCACTATGGAATACGCACATACAGCAGTATGGAGGTTCCTCAAAAATTGAAACTATAACTATCATATGAATCACCAATCCCACTTTGGGATATATATCCAAAGGAAATGAAATCAAGATCTCAGAGAGATATCTACACTCTCATGTTCATTGCAGCATTAGTCACAATAGGCAAGATACAGAAATAACCTACTCTCTTTTCTTTAAAAGTTTTGGAAGGACTATATTTTGAGGAAATTTGTTTTATGAGAATGATCTTTTTATGCAAGACTTGTGATATAAACTTCAGCTAATTCAAAACTTGCTCAGCATAAGCAGACACATTATTAGACACTTATGTTAAGATTGCAAATAATTTAACAACCCCATTTTAAATGAAATCACAGCTAAGTTGAAATGTTAGTACTAAATAGAACAAGTAATTGATTTATAGAGAAAAATTAAAGACCTTATTTAAAGACACATTTTCTAATCCTTTTCTACCAAATATTTTATCTGAATTATTTTCTATAACCATTATATAATATTCATTTACCTATTACAGTATTGATGGCAGGAATGAGAACTATTCTAAATGTAAGTAACCTGAAGAATTCTGACAAAAGTTGAATATTATGGATCATCTCATTAGCATCATTTATGTTTATAAAAATCAGTTGAATGTATTAAAATATAATTTTATTAACGTAAACAAAATCTTTTTTCAAAGACCTATGTATTGAAAACACATGCTGATTGATGGATGACTTTTTACAAAATAAATAAAACGTTGCTATGTAAAATAAAATGCCACTTTATTTTTTTGACATAAATATTCTGGAGCTTCTGAAAATGAGTAAAACTGTCCTTATACTGTATTTCAGTTCTTCCTAGTACAAGACAGCTTAATTTACTTCTATTTCCCTCTTAGACATCATTTTAGGGAATGGTTCTAAAATCTGAAAAATACATAAAATTTCAGATCATATAAGATGCCAGTAGAAACACAAGTGATGAAATTTCCTTAACATACATACCAACACAGCGAGGAGTCTTGTTATGATTGCTCCAAGTTCCATCTGATTGACAGACAGCAGTGGTAAGTTCCTTAGATGACAATCTATATCCATCATTACAAAAATAGGTAACTCGGGTTCCTACCAAGTAGTCTGTTGTGAGTATTCCTCCATTTGTTGGAGCTTTAGGAATCCCACAGGAAATTGCTAAAATAAATACATACATACAAAACCAAAGAAACAGAAAACTAATTAGATAAGTCTCATAGAGTATAAAGCATGTAAAACTATTTGGAATTTTATTAATTCCTCTGAAACAATTTCAGAATATCTTCAGCAAAACCTTTTTTGAACTACAACTTTCTGAATCAATTATTTCAAACTCTGATTGAATGTCTTTTTAAATTGGTGAATCTATACACTCTTAATACTTTATTTCTTGGTTTCTTACTTAGTTTCTTGTCAGCATGTGCATGGTTATCAGCATGCACACAGATTATAAGAGAAGGCAAGTTAAGTAAATATAGAGTGTATTAGTGCTAATACATGTGTGGACCTAGCAAGTTAGGTCAATTCAATTTGACAGTATTAAAGATTATAAAGGTAGTGGTAACCAACACTCATCAGGGTTTCGGCCAGGAGTAAAACAAATAGATTTATTTTACCTGGAAGCTGGATATTACTTTGTCTTAGGTCCAGCCAAACTCTATGTGCTTGTGCACCTTCCATGGAATATCATGTGTACGGACATATTTAATAAATATAGGGCTAGGACTTATCGTCTTAAAACCTAGTTTGGGTCTTCCTGCATTTCACTGATATGTCTCAGATGTCTTGGTTTTTATCTACAATAAATCTGATTTACGTAAAAGTTAGTTTTACCATAATGGGATAATTACAGTATAAATTTATATTTCAATAGTTTATTGTATAAAATCAGAAAACCTCTAAATTCTGAAATAACTAGTTTTATTGGTTTTATATAAGAGATTCTAAACTTGTAACTATTTTTCTCGTATCAAAAGAAATAATAGAAAGATACGAGTTTAGTTTGAGTATTTACAAAAGCTGTAAATATTCTGTCTCCATTTCAACCTAAAATTGTTTCTACTTCTCTTATAAAATCTATCACTTAGGTGTTTAATTTTAATTAATTCATGCAAATTGACTACAAAGTAAAAAAAAAATCTTAATAAAACACATATAAAATTCTCAAAGTGGAATAGCAGACTCCCTACTGGTGAATAGCTTGATCTTTTGTAATTTGATAACCTGCAAATTATAAACAGAAAAGTAGTAATGTTGATTTAATAAATTATATAAGCAATCTCATATAATTATGTTATTATTCTTGCTATCTAATTATAGACCTCTAAAATAGTGTTGCAAAGGTAAATGGTTCCCTGATGTCTGTTAAAGCAATATTTGTATTTCCACTTAGGACTTCTGGGTATTTCAATTTGTAATAAACTGTTTCCCCACTGAATCCCCACCAAAGATCATGTATTTACTCATTTTTTAAAAATTAGCTGTACATTGTTGGGGTAGAGTAGGTTAAACTTAGAGCAAAGTAACAATGAAATTTAGTTTAAATAATATAGGTTCCATACATGTAGTTAGTATATAATGATTGTATTTTAGAATTGAAAAAAAGACAACATACTAAAATGATAGGATAAATGTGCCTGTAGATACTATACAATTTAACTTCTTAGCTAAAAAAAAAGGAAAACAGAGTTCAGAAGAACCATCATCACTGAGTGATTGTCAGAAGCTTCTCTGCAGAACTCTGAAACAAGCACAAATTAAAAGTGAAACAAAGATGTCCCCATACCTGTACTTGGTTTTTATATTAAATGTACTAAATATTAACCTGTTTTAAAAGTGTGTAGAGTTATCTTACTACGGTCTGATGGCATTTCCCTAACGGTTCATCATGTTGAACATTTTTAATGTGTTCATTTGCCAGCTGTATATCTCAAATGTTCACGTATATCTCATGTTGGTAGTGAATGCTGGCTGATATTTCCCTTTTTATAATAACTAAGAAGACAGTAAAAGAAATGTGTTAGAACTTGAAAAAAATAAAGTGAAACAGGGAATACAAAGTGACTGTTTCTGCATAACCCTGTACAATACTCGATTGTATAGAGGGATGATAACGGTTTAATTAGTGACAGGGCAGGGAGTCAATGAATGATTCGTTGATGTGTAGACAAAGAAATAAAACACCTTCTCAAACCGAAATAGAGATAACAGACTAAATTTTCTATCTTGAATTGTGTTCACATTGCGTAACCACAGCTCAAGTAAATATATGTGAGGATGTATAAGGAGACTGAAGAGACAAGAAGAATAAAAATAACTGAAGAATGCAAAACAAATTTGGAACAAAACAAAAATTGTGTGAATAGCTCTCCCCAATGACATTTACCCCTTTCATTTCAATTAGCTATGCCCAAACACAGGTCACATACAACAAACAATTTTATAAAATAATGTTTTAAAATTGTTTCAGTGAACATAAAGGATCAATTTTGGAAATGATTCTTTGAGTTATAAATATTTTATCATGTTACTATGCAAAATATCTTATTTTTCAGCTACATTTTGATTTACCAAAATATACAAGCAGCTCATGAAGCTCAATATCAAAAAACCAAACAACCCAATACAAAAATGGGCAGACGACCTAAACAGACATTTCTCCAAAGAAGATATACAGATTGCCAACAAACATATGAAAGTATACTCAACATCACTAATCATTAGAGAAATGCAAATCAAAACTACAATGCGGTATCACCTCACACCAGTCAGAATGGCCATCATCAAAAAATCTACAAACAATAAATGCTAGAGAGGGTGTGGAGAAAAGGGAACCCTCTCGCACTATTGGCGGGAATGTAAATTGGTGCAGCCACTGTGGAGAACAGTATGGAGGTTCTTAAAAAACTAAAAATAGAACTACCATATGGCCCAGCAATCCCACTACTGGGCATATACCCTGAGAAAACCATAATTCAAAAAGAGTCATGTACCACAATGTTCACTGCAGCACTATTTACAATAGCCAGGACATGAAAGCAACCTAAGTGTCCATCAACAGATGAACAGATAAAGAAGATGCGACACATATATACAATGGAATATTGCTCAGCCATAAAGAGAAATGAAATTGAGTTATCTGTAGTGAGGTAGATGGACCTAGAGTCTGTCATACAGAGTGAAGTAAATCAGAAAGAGAAAAACAAATACTGTACGCTAACACATACATATGGAATCTAAAAAAAAAAAAAGGTTCCAAAGAACCTAGGGGAAGGACAGGAATAAAGATGTAGATGTAGAGAATAAACTTGAGGACACGGGGAGGGGGAAGGGTAAGCTGGGACAAAGTGAGAGAGTGGCATGGACATTAACAAATGTAAAATAGATAGCTAGTGGGAAGCAGCTGCATGGCACAGGGAGATCAGCTAGTAGCTTTGTGTCCACCAAGAGGGGTGGGATAGGGAGGGTGGAAGGGAGATGCAAAAGGGAGGAGAAATGGGGATATACATATATGTATAGTTGATTCACTTTGTTAAACAGCAGAAACTAACACACCATTGTAAAGCAATTATACTCAAATAAAGATGTTAAAAAAATAACCTATTTGTAATTATAGAAAAATTTCAAATCAAGAACAATTAAAAAATGCTCCATATATAAATGTCATATTATATAAAAAAAAACCAATGAAATTATAGTGCTGACACTACAAAGCAATTTCAAAACTTCAGAAAGTTCAGGATAATTTTTTATTTTAACCAACAGTTAATTATTTTCACTAAAGGTTTCTCAAAGATTATCTATCTATATATATATAAAAACAATCCTTAATAACTGAAATTTAATTGTTCAAAGTTCAGAGCATTTAAATGTTTATTTAAAATCTATATGATTTAGAAGTTATTATATATATTTTAAATTCCTGTGATTCTAAAATTATGAGATCATGATTCTTTCTCAAACCAATTCTGGGAAACCATTTAATACTAAAAATGTATAAATACTCCTGCTATTCATTGGTCAAAGGAAAGCAGATGTTTTGCTAGTTTATTAAAATGTATCTATTCTACATGAAGTCAGTACCTTCAATGATGGTAACCCATTAAGTTTAGGATACATCCCAGAATTCTAGTAAGTAATTAATGTTTCTGAATCAGCAATATAAGGAAACAGTTCTTTCATTTCTCATTTATTTATACATGCCTATGAAAGCTATATTTTCATGAATTAGAAATTGCAATTTAACAGGTAAAATAAACCATTTTGGGTATCTGGTAATATCTATTCTCTGCTCATTTTAACTTGCTGCTGTTTAAATTTTAACTGATATTTTTATATTTTATTTGTTTTATATAAATTGCCTCCAATAAGTAGATGATAGGTAACATCCATTATTTATTAACTGAAAGCGTCCCTCATTTTTTTTTCAAATAATACTGAAAGTGATAAATGCATCCTTTTTTTTTTTTTTACATCTTTATTGGAGTATAATTGCTTTACAATGGTGTGTTAGTTTCTGCTTTATAACAAAGTGAATCAGTTATACATATACATATGTTCCCATATCTCTTCCCGCTTGCATCTCCCTCCCTCCCACCCTCCCTATCCCACCCCTCCAGGCGGTCACAAAGCACCGAGCTGATCTCCCTGTGCTATGCGGCTACTTCCCACTAGTTATCTACCTTACGTTTGGTAATGTATATATGTCCATGCCTCTCTCTCGCTTTGTCACAGCTTTTACCCTCCCCCCTCCCCATATCCTCAAGTCCATTCTCTGGTAGGTCTGTGTCTTTATTCCTGTCTTACCCCTAGGTTCTTCATGACATTTTTTTTTCTTAAATTCCAAATATATGCGTTAACATACGGTATTTGTCTTTCTCTTTCTGACTTACTTCACTCTGTATGACAGACTCTAGGTGTATCCACCTCATTACAAATAGCTCAATTTCATTTCTTTTTATGGCTGAGTAATATTCCATTGTATATATGTACCACATCTTCTTTATCCATTCATCTGATGATGGACACTTAGGTTGTTTCCATCTCCGGGCTATTATGTGAGGGTTCATAGTTGTTATATATGCCTCCACATGCTGGGTAAAATAAATCAAATATAAATTTAAATTTCATATTACAAAATAATGTGATGTTCGAAAATTTTCAGAGTCCAATGACATTACATTTTCTTTATGTTGAACTTGTCTTTATTACTATACCTAGCTAAGAGACTCAACTACTCTTTAAAAACAAGACCTAGTCCAAAGCTCTAAAATGTGCCATTTGTTGACTTGTCATTTTTTTGCTATAGCAGGATACAATGCTCAGAGAGTGCCTTGCTTTTTAACAAAAGAAAATGGAAATGAAAGACATCTCTGTTGAGTTACCTAAACAGTGAAGAAAAAATAATGTGGTAATTGGCTACATTTTCCTCTTTTAAATTTGTTGCACTGAGAGCACATTTTTGCATACTTGAGAGTGAACATCATCAGTGACCTTGCCTACTCTTATCCCCTCTTTTCTCTCTGCAGACTCCACACTAACACACACTCCAGCTCTGGGTCATTCATTTTCTGACAACAAAGTGACGGGAATGGTAGATGTATGAGTAAAGTATGCATATAAGTGGATAGAGTAAAGGCATAAATCACATAACAACAAATGAAGAATTATAAGACAATGTGTCTCATGCTCCTCAAATTTATCAGTCTGTGTTTTTCAGCCTTATTTTCCTTAGAGGTATCTATAATATGCTTCTGCATATTTATAATATTGGAAGTTTCAGCAATCCAAATAAAAGTTAAACGGGGTTAATCTTTTATTAATGTAACATTTCTGGTTAATATACTTCACCTTGACAAGCAGGGACCGGTGCATCCCATGTATGATACCCATAGGAAGACTTTCTGCACACAGCACTGCTTTTCCCAACAAGTCGGAATCCTCGATCACAGGCCCAGCGGACCACACTATTAAGCTGTCCACCTGTCTGACTGATAATGTATCCATGAGGTGGGGATTCTGGTGTACTACAGTAGAAAGCTTTTTAAAAGAAAAAAATAAAAATCATATAAAGTTAATGAATCAGAAACTCTTTACAATCTAGAGTTATAAAAACCTTAAAGTAAATACTAGTTCATAAAAATTGGCCAATTCAATTGCCATCTACGTGAGTTTTACTTCATATGGACATATATTATTTTCCATCCACTTGACAATCTAGTGACATAACTTTTAGGAGACATAACTATTTCTGGGCTTTCTTCTGATTCTTATTGTCACTGGAGATGTCTCCTAATTGAAATACATTATACCTTCTTAATACCCTGGAGGTTCAAAAGCCCTACAAATAGTTTATTGAATTTTGGAACTGGTATTTCCTGTCATCTGAAGGGCCTAAATGCCACAGTTTAGTAGCAATATTTTAGAGCATGTTGTTTACATGTCACTTTGAAATTACCTGCAGACACCTATGTCATGTTAGTTCATGCATTTCATTTTGGTGGATGTCTAAAACAGTCCCTCCACATTCCATAATCCTCTCTTCCAGTTTATTAAAGAGTTTCCATGCTGCCAAGAGTGCTTATATATGGTGATAAAAAATGCCAATAAAATAAAACTTCTTTCATCTCCTGAAGTCTAGAATGTCAAAAGATAACGTGAAATGGCTTTTTCATATATATGTACTTTTGAGACTATTCAGCCTGGCAGGATCCATTTACCCTTTGAAACTGAAACTTCAATGTATTCATCTGAGAAAAAATGAGACTTCAGGGGTAAATAGTAAGAAATAGATTGGACTTAGAATATATATGTCATAACCTGTCATTTTCTAAAGGAAAAATTTATATTCAATATGTCAAGCTGTTCTTGGGGCCAAAAATGATGTTTTCATTACATTTATATCTAACTTTGTCATGAATATCAACATAAATAAGGATTAGTCTTTAATATAGTGAACTTATGCTTGTAACTGTTGGATTTGAATGATTTCCCTTTAAGTTATTATGGTTATTAAAAATATAATTTAACATTCTGACTTTTTAAATACAGTCTGGCACAACTTTAATAAAAAGACATTTACAAAGTTCACATTCAAATATGAAAAACCTCAAGAATGACTTGGGCGTATGTTTAAATTTTTAAACATTTCTCCTTTGCATGCCTAATAACATTTTTCAAATTTAATAGATATCTATTATAGGATAAAACTTGTAAACATGCTATAATGTCAGTGACAAGTTACTTCTAATATGTAAAAGACAAATTGCTGATAAAGGCAAATTATCACCTTATAGTTTTAAAATCAAAGTAGACAAAAATGGTATTTGCACATAACATACACATATGCAAATTTATATAAATGAGTAAAATTCAAGAGTTTATATTTACAACTGGAATTCAAAATTTTATTTAAGTCCATGTCTACAATTGTTGTGTCAGAATAATCTATAAAATATTTAAGAAAGTAATTTTCAGTAGGATTGATTAGCAATGACCCATAGCTTGGGGAGACATGGTCTGAACACTGGAGAGATAGAGATGGTTGATTGGGTCTGAAGTATTCTGTTATTGAGCACATACCTATGGCATCTGACATGATTTAGGATGGCAATAAAGAGAAGGGATATAATCTTTGCATAATGGAAAACTATGTACAGTTAACAAGAAAATTATTGTCTCAGTATTAGTAGACCTTATAAACAAGAAGGCATATAGGAAAAGCTATTTCATCTTGATATTAAGAAGGATTTTCAGCCTACATCTTTCTAGATATTACTCAATGAAAAGCAATGATGACAAAACATTTTTTTAAAACTAAATGTTTCTAAGTGATGTGTTCATCATTTTCTCTTTTAATATTTAATATATTTTAGCAAGTATCATAAATAGGTGGGCAAGAGTGAAGACAAAGATTTTTTCTACTGTATGTTTATCTTTTGTTTAAACTTCTCATTTAAAGGAGTTATATATATTAAGTAGATCAGATACAACTGAGCAACACTATTAACATTTTGTGAGAGTTCAAGGGAAATTTCTGCTGGGAAATAAAGCACTTAAAATATCAGAGTTTAATTTTTTTTTTTGGCTGGAAATTTTTTTTTAATTATTTAATTATTTGTTTATTTTTGGCTGCCACTGGGTCTTCGTTGCTGCGTGCGGGTTTTCTCTAGTTGTAGAGAGTTGGGGCTACTCTTCGTTGCTGTGCGTGGGCTTCTCACTGCAGTGGCTTCTTTTGTTGTGGAGCACGGGCTCTAGTTGCATGGGCTTCAGTAATTGTGGCACGTGGGCTCAGTAGTTGTGGCGTACGGGCTTATTTGCTCCATGGCATGTGGGATCTTCCCGGACCCCTGCATTGGCAGGTGGATTCTTAACCATTACGCCACCAGGGAAGCCCCAGAGTTTAATTTATAATTAACTTAGATAAGTCATAAATAACTTAAGTCCTTTTAATCATTTCAAAATTATATGGAAGACATAGCATTATTATCATTACATTGAGGAAACTGAGGCATAGAGATGTTACATAAATTGCTCAAGAAACATCAATGGAAGAAATATGATTTAAATTCATACCTAATTAAATAGTGTATGTGTCTGTGCTCTTTAATCACAACCATACTGAAGATGTAGGTGAGATCTGTACTGAAGTTATAAATATCACATACCTATATATCTTATCCGGAAGCCTTTTTTGTTATTGCCATGATCTGCTGACCATTGAAGAAATACTTCATGACCATTGCTTGTTATATTAAAAGCAGATGAATAATCCCCACTGAGTGAAACAAGCACTGGACTTTGAATATTTGGTCCTTCAGAAAGAAAATAATACAATTTAGGTGTAACTGAATAATTCATCTTTAGTATTTTATATATTTAGAATAGTATTAAATATGGTGAAATTAATCCAGAACCAATTTACTTCATCAATAATAACTTAAAACATAACATAAAATGTTTGTTTAAACATTTTAATTCCATAGCTAAAGCAGATACAATTTATAACATAATAATCAAGCTAACTACAATTTTCATATGGTATATAGGTAAGTTTGATGTTGATACTTCTAAAAATACCCATAAGATAGAATAAAATCATATAAGCAGTGTTTCTCCTGAAGGTCTGAAAGTATAATTAGAGCAGTTGAATTGAATTTATGAATATCCAGTAAATATAACCCATGGTTACCATCATACACCTGAAGAACATCAAATTCCTTTTCTGTCTGGAAGAATTCTACAAACATGCTAATATTATATCCTTTTTCCACAGAAATGCTCCAGGCACACATTTGAAGATTTGGGTAACTGTCAGGATATCCAGGGCTCAATATGACTCCCGTAGAATCCAGGCGTAATTCATTGGCAGGACAGAGCACTGTCAAAAAATATATACCATTAGATGATGCTAGTGTTTTAGACCTAAGTGAAAGTTGCATTTTAAATACTGAAAGTTGCATTTTAAAGTTGCATTTCAATACTTTAATTGAAATGTATTTAAGTGAAAATTGCATTAAATACCCAGTTTTAAATAACAATAAAGGAGATAGTATCTTGAGCTATGTGTATAAAAAGACAACTTGTATAATAAGCTTGAAGTTCAAAATATGGAGGAATGACCTAAAATTTTATGGTATTAATTTCCTTTTATTATTACATGGAAGATACATTATTTTTCTGGACAATAAATACATAGATAATAAAAAGATAAGGTATTTTATTGCCTTCTATTTCTTTATATTATTTTCCCTATTTTCCTTCATCTTCTTACGTTTTCTCCCCTCTGCCTCTCTTGCCTATGTCTTTACCCTGTCCTTTTCCTTCCTTACTTTTTCTTCTGTCCTCAAACTTTAACTCACTCAGGTATGTGAGGACAGACAGGAAACTGCCCCATCTCAGAGGATTCATTCCAGGCAAAGTCACTTCTAATCTCATGAATATGCTTAAGCCACGAGGATTTAACACAATTTTGGGTCACCAGTTACCTTTCAGTTCTTCCTGCTATTTCCAGATCATAAGTGTAAGACAAAGCACAGCTCTTCATTTCATAACAGTACCTCTGCTGTACATCCTGAGAATGTGTGCGTGTGTGCACGTGTGTGTGTATCTCCAAGGTATAGTAAACTACTATACTTTAATTGTTGGCCTCAATAGCATTATGCATTGGACCAAATAATAGAAACATATACTTAAATTTGCATTTGGAATGAGAATGTGACCAAGATGATCAAATCCTTATCACTCAAATGATGCCATTTCAGCCCTTTTTTTTCCCTTAAGACTTTGAGTTTTATGGTGTGGGAAGAGTATTGGAATTGCTCAATATAGCCCAAACAGTATAGAAGTAAACCAATATATACCAAACAGGATTTAGTTCAATATGATATAGAACTTTTTACCTGGAAGCCACTGTAGCCACTACAGTAAAATGTCCTATGTATATCACTGATAAATAGTTTTTAAATGTAGCTTGGACCAATTTTTGAGTGTTATTACTGCGTACATCCTTGTTTCTCAATGTTTGTTCAAATAAACTAGGCTTCAAAATACCAAATACTGTTGCTAAAATACAGATGAATAGATGAAGGATTTATATATTTGTCACTTCCAGGGTGGAAGGACATGAAATATTTTGAATTATAAAGTCTTCAAGTAGTATAGGGATGGAAAAAAGTAAAATAGTGAATTATGGCAACATATGATTGTTCTTTAATCAAGTTAATAACTTGAAATAACTTGAAAATAACTGCCATAACTTCATATACAGATATTTAAACTTTTACTATAGAATACAGTATAGCTAATCTAAGAGTTGTTTCCTTTCTTTTTTTTTAAACTTCTATTTCTCTTATTTGAATCTGAGACATTTGCTTCTTGGATGTGATTTCAAGATTTAAAAAAAAAAAATTCAGCAAATAGTATTAAGTCCTCAGTCTAAAAAGAGAAACCTGATGTTCGCTTTTCACAAAATGAAAAATATGTAAAATAAATAAACAAATAAAGAAACTTGAAGGCTAGAAATGGAATGGAAAACTTGAGTCAAAGATGAAGAACATTAGTGAATATATAGTTATGGCATATTGAAATAAAAGATATATAACCATATGACAAACTGAATAAGTTTTAAGAAAGGGTTTCTGTTGTGTGTGCCCTGCTGTTTAATACTTCTGAAATATTTAACTAAGTGAGTAACTGGGTTACTGAACATGTTATTCCCTTACTAAAAGCCATTCAGCACCTTCAAAGCCCTTCAACTTCAGTCCCTGCCTACTTCTCCAGCTTTGTTTTCTGCAGCTCCTCCTCTGAAACAGAATGCTCCAAACATACTGGATGACTTATAATTTTTTTGAACTCAGCCTATCCATTAGTGCTTCTGTTTCAAAGTCTTACTCTTGTCTGATGCATTTGAAATGTTAGCACATCTCAAAACCCAGATCAAGTCTCATCCTCTGTGAAACAAACACTTCCTGAACCTCTCCTCCATCAACCCAAGGAGAACTGTTGATTTTCTTCTTGGTACCTCTGTCACGTATGCTTCTGTTATTGCAGTTAGCAATTTTATGGCTATCATTTCATCGCTTTTTTCATTTTCTTCTTAGGCTATTGTTATTGAAAAGCAGGTGCTGTACCTTAATGGTCCCAATGTTTTCAATTGAACAAATATTACATATTACTTTTGAAAAACTGGTATGATTCAATATAATTTACTGTAAATACACAAATTAACCTATTCTCACACTAACCAACATACGCCAAGAGTAAGACAATCATCAAGAGTAAATATGTGTACATTAGATACTGTTAAGCACCTTTTGTTCATTATATCACTTACTTATCACAGCAACCTTAAGAAATGTCTACAATTCTTATCCCCATTATGCATATGAGGAAACTAATGCCCAGAAAGTTTAAAGTACAGAAAGTCTCACACATTCAGCTAGATGGACCCCATGTTTTTAACTATCTGTAGTCACCTATTATATTTCATTTACATCAAACCCTTTGAAGAGCACCATATTTAGACTTGCTTTCCATGTTTTAAGTGTGATATAAAGAACTAAAGAGGATCCAGGGAGGAATAACAAAAATGATATAGCCTCTTTTAGGAAAAGTGAAAAAATCAAATAATTTAAAATAGACTAAAAACAGTATAGATTAGTTACAACAGATTCCAAATGAATGACAATCTTTTAGTGGGATTATGAATAAACTCAAACAAAATTTTAACTCAGCTTTTTAGCTTAAGTGCCTGGTCAATTAATTAATATAGTAATGCTGCATAAACTCATTCTGAGGGATAATTAACTTTTAGCTAGTACCCATAGTGTTATTATGAGACAAAGATTGATCATCCTTTTTTGTATTCTCCAGAGCAGATAGAATAAGAAGAAACACATTTACTAATCTACAGGAAATTCTGATTTTAGAAATATGATATTGAAAATCTGAGAGATGAGGGACTCAAATAACAAAACTGTTTTGTATTTTTAATTAAATATAATATTGAATTGGGATCCAGATATATAAAAAAGAAGTGTTGCTCTCCAAGAGCTCACAATGAAGTTTATACACTGGGTCAAGGAAGAAGTCCTGGTATGTAATTGCTTGTTCATTCAGGAGTAAAGGTGGTAGACTTCAGAATAAACAAACAACTTTAAGATGGCCTATAAAAATCATTGACTAAGAGCAAGGAAAATTCTTATATTGTTGCTGGTTATACCTCCAAACATGTCTTTCTTTTTGATACTGTAAAAGCCCCTTATGAAAATCCTTCTATCTTCTTGTAAGGATTCCAGTGAGGTAGAAAAATCAAACATTTATTCCTACTTACAGCATGCTTGTAATAATAAACAGAATTTTTGTTTTAGGCTCATTGTAACAGTTAAGATACTGCATAAAACAGATTTCTATTTCTCAAGAATAAACCCCAGTGAAGGAAGTAATCCAAGAAAATCTGGAGATGTATAATCAAGTTCAATTCAATTTTATTCAAATTAACCAATATTTATAATTAGTTACTATGTGTTAGGCACTGTTACGGGCCCTAGGAGCTATACAAGTTAATAATACATGATTCCTGAACATCAGAATCCCAGTACATCATTCAAGATCCATCATGGTCTTGCCCTTATAACATGGTGAATGCCTTGAAGTCTGTACCTCACTGTCTTTCATTTCTGTGTCTCTGCATATACCTCTGTCACTTGGACCACATTTTCCCTATCTTAGTTCTACCAAAGTAAGTATCACTTTTCATTTGGAACCTATGACTCAGGGAGCAATGCCTCCATCAAGCTTTCCCTGTCCTACAAACAGTTTAAAATCATGTGACTCTATAGCTCCCTGGCCTGTTTCCTTAGTACTGTATTGCTACAAGCTGTATGGCTGTCATATCCCTTACACCATGTTGCTTTCACAGCAGGGACCATTTACAACTTTCTGTCTGTTTGTTTTTTCCCTCAGATCCTCATTCTTAACAGGTGCTCAAAAAAGTTTAATGATTCTAGTGGTCAGAATAGAAACTACTTGCAGTCAACCTTGGAATCTTTATTTAAAGTGATTTTTCTTGCTTTCTACCTCCATTTCCACTCCTCACAGCAAAAATAATTTAAATAGATTGAATTGAGTTTGGGATAAACTAGAAAAATTAAGCCTTGGATGAATTAAAAATGTTTACTTAAATCTGAGAAATAATGGAATGAAAAATACCACTTATGAGTTGTATAATATTTAACATTATTGTCAGTTAAATATATAATTATATAAAATAGATTGTTCTCTATTTTGCTAGTACTGAATTAAACATAAAACAGATATTTAGAAATAAATAATCATAAGAATTGGTACCTTGACAAACTGGAGGCGCTCCATCCATCTGGAGTCGTTCTCCTAATCTGCATGTCAGAATTGCATTACCAACCAAAGTAAATCCTGGAAGACACTGATACCTAATAATATCACCTATTTAAAAAAAAAAATGCAGAAGGGGCTTCTGATAAGCAACAAGGTAATGGTTAAAGTAAACAGATGTTTCAATATAAAATTAGAATATTTTTTCTTTCAGTCATTTTCAATCAATATAAAAATTCTATTAGTTATAAGCAGTGATGACATTCAAAATATTGAACTACTAGTATGTCATAAACACTGACCAATCAGAACTGAAGCCAATAATAAACTACAAGTAAGACTGTACTGGGGCAATCTGGTTAGATATAAGCAATAGTAGTAAGGAAATAATCCGGTTGGTACTGGTAAGATATTCATTAAAAATATATCAAGCAGTTAAAAGGAGATTCCTAGTTATTGCTATTAAGATTAGATGTACATTGGTCATTGATGTTTTCTTACATTTCTCAACAAATATGAATATTACTAGGATAATAATGATAAAAATTTATTATGATAACATTAGGATGTCTTCTTTTCTTACATAATTTTTCAAACTATTAGATATTATTACAGTTAAATTTCCAACCAAGTTTTAAAAGGACTTTATTTACGATCAAATTGAGCATAACCAACCAATTGTTTTCAAAGACATGGAAATAAAACATGTCTTCTAATACACCCTACATATCCTTCATTATACACATCAGGTTTATGCCTGAATTCAACACTACAGTGTTGGAAGGTAGCAAAATAATACTTTGGAAGGAACTACCAGAATAGTTATACGGTTCAAATTCCTGCACTGTTTTCTAACTGTACATCCTGGAAATACAGAATTCTTTCTTCTTGCCTAATACTCTCTTTCCTCTTTTCATTGTTACCCGGTCTTAAGAATTCTAAACAATCCCCATCGATCCAGGGAAAGAAGGTCTAAGACAGGCTGCTACTATTCTTTATTCTTATTTCTTTTAAAGTAAATACCTCTGCTAACAGTATGTTTTCTTTGAAAGTAATTTAGCAGACTTTACCTATTTCAAATTCATCATCTTCTGTCAAAATTTCAGCATTGGGTACAGGTGGTGGAGGTTGACACACTCTTAGTTGATAGGCTATAAAAATAGACAATGTTTATTCCTTCTCTGAGCAGCTATACATATTCACATATGTGAAAAAAGAAAATTACATAAGGTTTATTTATAAGAATAAAAATATATGGTAGAATTTATCAAGCTTCAACTATTTCTTTATTTAAAAAAATGCTACAACATTGAGGGAAAATTAATCATTCCTTAAATATTTTCCCATGGTAAGAATGCTTACCTTTTAACTCCTTATTTCTCACCCTCATTCTAGTCCTTCTGATTATGTGCTTCTATCTTGGCATAATCACAATTTGGAATTATACACTCATGTTTGTTTATGTGCTCAATGCCTAGCTTCCCAAGGTTCATCGCAGAATCCCCTGCATCTAGCAAAGTGCCTAGCATTCAGTCATAATTGCGAACAATACTCAAGGCTTACTCTATTCCAAGGAATATTATGAACATTTTATTTATATTAACTCTATTAGTCCTCACAAAAATTTTATTTATTTTATTACTTAACTTATGTAATGAGTTCTATAATTATTCCCATTATATAAAAGAAAAACTGTTAAAAGAATTAAAGAATTTGTCCAACTCATACAGCTATAATATGGCAGAGCTGGGATTTGAACATAGACAGTCTGGCTCCAGAGCCTTCTTTCACCATGCTAGATTAATATGTTTATGTTAAATTTTATGTTTCTAAACTGGTCATCCCATTAGATTAGGTAGATTCTTATTTGGCATAAGGTAAAGGCCACTGAAAAAAGGTCTCTATGAATCTAAGTATCATGACTACTGGCCCTATATGATATCTGTATCACAACTGTTTGCTTAGTTAAAGCCTTGTTTTCACTAGTTGTCTTCAAAGACGTAATATACTATTATTAATTTAAGAAACACATTTTACGCTGTTATAACCTTGAAGAAAAATGTGTTTTATATGCATAATTTTATTACTTAAACTTAGGAGTTAATTTCTTTATGTACCTCAATTCGGAGATAAAAAGAAGGAGGTTTAAAGGCATAGTAACTTGCCCGAGATCACACAACTAGTACAGGGTTTATCCAGAAGTCCAGCCTATGTCCTTCAATGTCAAAGCCCATATCTTCAGTATGGGCCCTATTGTGAGAGTATTACGAGAGTACTGAGGAATATCAACTAGACTAGTTAAGGAAAATTCTGATAAAAAGAAATGAATGAGATAAATTTTAAAGGATGAGTACGATTTTTTCCAGTGCTGAAGGGTAATCATTGGCAGAAGAGCATTCAGAGGAGGAAACATGAGCAAAAATTACAATTATCAAGGTAAAAGGTAGTTGTGAGAAACGCCAGAGAGGTAAGGGAAGGGGGAGAGGAAGATACAGAGAGCCCTACAGAGAGAAATCCTTATAAGATTATGCTTTATTTATTTATTGTTTTATTGGAGTATAATTGCTTTAGAGGAGAGCATTTTATCTGATCTTTGTTTGCCTGTAAACTTGTTTTTAATCTTCATGCTAATCAAAAATTATTTTATTTTAAAGAAGAAGCATATTTTTATCAATGAGGAATTCATGACTCCTGTCATCTGTAGAACCTGCTTAGAATGACTTAGATAACTCAGCTGGAGAGTTTAAAAGACTAGAGGTTGGAAATTATTATTATGAGGAAGATGATGCTCAGAGATACTGTGTTATTTTCCCAAGACCACGTGGGTGATGTGAGCTAAATTCTCTTATTCTCCATTCTTTGGTACCATCAGCATTTTATAAACTGTCCCTAGAGACAAGGGATCACCTTGGGGTCATGGAGGGTGTGAGGAGGTGTAATGTCCGTACCTCCTTCCTCTACAATAAGAGCAATTCTATTTTCATCAATTTTATAGATTTGAATTCTAAATAAATTTTCCTTCGAACAAATTTCCTACAATCTCCACCTAAGTGATTTCATTGATCCTTTTGACTTCAAGTCTGACTTTGTGTCTCAATTCCCAGTTTTACATCACCAGGATAAACATATCTTCTGAGCTCTTCACTACCTACCTCCTCCTACCCTTTACTCTTATTTTCTAATCACAGAACTCTGTTTTGTAGCACATACAATCATGACATGTAGGATACGATGCCCTTGCATAGTTATTAAATAAGTCAATGGTGTCTTAAAGGTGAATGGCATGTCAAATAAAATGATTCATCTAAAAGAGAACACAGATTTCGCTTAAATGTGTATTTTAAATGTGTAAATATCTATGTTACGCAGTTTTTCCATTAATGGTCATCACTTTGAAGCTGTTTCTAAATAGAACAATCCATGGAAAACATGGACTAAAATACATACTCATGCTATTTAAAATTTTGATGATACAATTTAAAAGTTTCAGTTCTGCCTGTAACTGGATATCATGACTTGTTTCAACATTTATTATTTTCCATTTATTAGCTTACTTTTTCACTATTTGTGACTCCATCTAGGCTTTAAGTAACATAAGGGAGGAGATTCTTCATGTGTCTTTTTCACAATTGAGTAATAAGCTCCTTTCACTTTACTTATAATCCAACAAATATTTGCTAAGTAATACACAAAATATAGGTTTTTTTCAGGAGGGAAAGAGTCTCGAAACAAATAGTCTTCCCTAAGAAGACTCTAGCTCTAAAATTGCAAATGGGATGAAACAGAGGCAATTGTGGGTTAGAGTGCCTGTCAGTATCTTTTGAGGATGACCATTGTTTGAACAGTGCTCTGTTTTCATTCAAATGTGTACAGATGTCTGGTTCCTGGTCCAACAAATTTGCTTCTTAAAATCACTTTAGAGTTTAATTCTGGCAATATATATTGGTTATTTTTCATTTCCTATTTTCTTTGTAATGAAATAACCAACCCAATTCCAGAAAAGAATGCTGCTGCTTTTATCTACTTCAGTTCAACTGAGCTATTCAAGGCTTCTTCAAAAAAAGACACAACAGGACACTGGCAAATTGCCATTCCTTCTCTAAACCACAAAAGCACAAGTGCACAACCTTTCTGCCAAATAAGGATGCAGTATTTCTTACAGAGGAAAAGAAAATGTTCTATGTGCTCTTATAAATTCTAAGTTCTCTATAACCACTGTTGTACTTCAGTGGTGACCCAGATTAGTTCAAGTATGATAACTTCATGATTTGGGGAAGATTTGGAGGAGAAAAAGCACTGATAATTACATACTCAGTTATGTAATTCTGGTAAGGCTATTTCAAAAGTTATGTAAAATAACTTTAAGCAGCTCCACTTGAAAGTAGAGTTAGGAGCATTTAAACAAATGCTATCTGAGTTCTAATTAAGAAGAAAATATAATTAGTAATTTTTTTTTCCATTTTGGAGAAAGTCTGCTAGTGAATTGATATGAACCATACAGGTAAGTTTCAGTGGTGCTTAAATTACTTACAAATATCACGTTTTATCTGTTAGTATTTTATAATCCATTTGTTTCTCTGCCTATAGAAGGGAGAATCTTTCAATTCAAGAGAAAATGTTCAGCCCTAGATTTGGAGATGAGATAGAGAAATGGAATGGATCATTAGAAATGGATCAACAAGAAGTTACTAGGTATTTTCCTAGAGATGGAAAAACAGAAGTATAGTAAACAAGCTTTTGGGAAATATCCTGAATTATCCATAAGAAAATTCCAATTATCTTTTGCATGAAGTGACTTCCCCATATTCCAGTAGCTAATGGAAAGTATCCTACCTTCGTACTGAGACCATTAGAGTCTGAAAAGTAATGTGCTAAAGGTCTCTTCTCTACACGGTTGAGTTGCCTGGCACATTAGTAGATAACAGAGCACATCAGAGGTGACAATTTTTTCTTTGTCAGTCTCTATTTTCCTTTTTCTGTTTACTATCATAGTTTGGTTTGTTTTGGCTATGAAGGAACACGTTTTAGCTCTTTAACCATCACTTTATTCTGCATATTGAAAAGAAAAGACTAAAGAAAAAAAAGCAAAAGAAAACAAAACAAAGCACAGCCCCTGTATGCTGTTGGCTTGGAGTCGGCCTGGCTCTAACTGATAGGCCATGATTTTCTACTGTTGACTGTAATCAATTTAACTAACAACTAACATCAGACATGATAGCTCTTTGACCTTGTTGGAAAAAGACAAAAATAAGACCTTTCCCAAATCATGTCTGAGCATAGAAAAGACAAAACAAAAACCATAAAACAAAATGAAAACGCTATCCAAACCACCAATATGACCAAGATTCCTCCATCTCAGCTAGTACGAGAGAATGCTGCTACCCCACGCCAATCATAGTTTTAGGTGTGTTCCATACCTTCCACCTTCTAGAAAAAAATTAAGATACCCAATTATAGAACTGCTGCAATTTTCTAAGAGCACCCAACCCAGAGGAAAAGCATGCTTCCTTGAACTTTCCAGAACCATCTTACACAGCCCAAATCCTATAACAAGCCCCTCCTAACACCCTCTCACTGAGACTCCACGGGGTTTCTCATGGTATGTTGTCCCACACATTACAGTGAGCCTATAAACTCAACTTTGTTTAACTACAGAGATGTTCCTGATGGACTTTGGCTGGAGGGGGTTGAGATACTGTAGAATAAAAATGCCATCTTATCACACACAGCAAAATACCAAAATATGGTAAGCAATTTTGACATGACTTTTTGTCATTTAAGTAATCACTAAGTAGTCATTTAAATAATAGTAAATGGCAGTATCTTTTCATCATTATAGTTTTACTAGTTTGGTTTTTTAGCTGTATATATATATAAAATTGTATGATGTTCATACCCCCTATGCTCTCTGGAAATCAAACAATGAAACATTTCATCAGCTCAATGCTCTATCTACTGAAATATGAAAGGAGGTCAGATCTTTACGTTGTGGGAGGCAATGGGGTCACACAGTTCAAAGCAATGGTGATTTATGTTTTATATAAAATGTGTCCTTATATCTACAGTAGTCTCTTTTAGGATGAGACTTTGTGGAGTTAAATATACTTGTCCCCAAATACAGCATTCATTGTAAAGGCAATATAACCTTAAAAGATGACCTAAAAGGTATTACAGGCTTTTAAAATACATTTCTTAAAAATAATCTGAAATTCAATATATAATCAACCCACTCATTCACAGAAGCTGTGCCAATAACAGAAAGCAATGGATAATATATATTATTAAATTGTATTATCCTAAGAAAATCTTCTGTAATGATTGAGGTTCCCTAATATCTGATATTAGAGAAAGAGGTACCCTGGATAATAGATTTAAGCATTAAAATGATACTTTATGTTTTAAATTAATAAATATATATTCTGGCTATACTACAGTGGTTGGCATAAGTCAGATTCCCAATAAACTTATCTTATTTTCTCATCACCATAGCACATTTTGGAAACTACAAAGAGGAACACACTAATCTGTGATAAACCTACCAACATATTGTTGTTAGCCTGTAGATCCTGGGGAAGAGAAGCACTAAAAAGTTCAAAGTTCCAAGTTGTAATTAGGAGAGGTATTTTCTAGAAAGTGAGATGACTTATCTTGATAAAAATGAAAATCATTGCCAATTTTTAAAGAAAAATTATGTTTACATACCATTAAATATAATCTATGCATGAGATAATACCAGCTTAGGACACTACCTGGCACTTGGTAAGAACTCAGTATAGTTTAGCTATTATTATGATTGCTGTTATTGTTGTCATTATTTAAAAAGAGGTCAATCCTTAAGTCAGACAGACCTATTTTGAATTCCCAGCAGCCCTTCTATTTATTAGTTCTCTGGCTTTATATATGTTACAAATTTCTGTCTTTTGGTTCTTTAATTATTAAAATAGGGATAATAATACTTATATTGCAGAGTTATTACAAAAATTAGCATGGAAAGCATCTAGCATAGTGCCTGGCATATTAAGTATTCAGCAAATGGTAGCTATCGCTATTAGAGTGACTATACAAAGTTAGTGTCTGTAAAAACATGCAGTTGAAACAGGTTTTTTGTAATTTACTTTCAGGAAGTCATTGATTAGGACTGAATACTGTTATTATTTATTATAAGACAAACCCATCTTGACTCTATGGCAGATATCAAGAAAATTCAGGGGCTTCCCTGGTGGTACAGTGGTTGAGAGTCCTCCTGCCGATGCAGGGGACATGGGTTCGTGCCCCGGTCCGGGAAGATCCAACATGCCGCGGAGCGGCTAGGCCCGTGAGCCATGGCCGCTAAGCCTGCGCGTCCGGAGCCTGCGCGTCCGAAGCCTGCGCGTCCGGAGCCTGTGCTCCGCAACCGGAGAGGCCACAACAGTGAGAGGCCCGCGTACCGCAAAAAAAAAAAAAAAAAAAGAAAATTCAGCTATTTCTTTAGGGAATTACGGTTATAGTAATACAGAGAAAGACTAGCAGATTTCCTCAGATGAAAAAGAAATACGGTATCTGAGATAAAGTGCCTCAACATTTATGCCTGCCCTATTTCTTCATTGCATAGAACTTTCATTTTCCAAAGCTTTTTAGGAATGTTATTTTTGATCATGAAAGGCTTTATGAAGGTGATGTTTTATAAAAGACATATCTGACTAGATCTCATAAAAACACATTTTTCTCCTTTCAGACATATTAAAAATATATTAATAAATAAAACTTAAATAATCAATGTGAACTTAAGAAAATATATGAAAATACTGATCTGTTAAATTTATAAAATAAGTAAACAAGTCCTAAGAAAACCACTTCTGACTTATAGGTTTGGGCATAACAGAAGGAGCTATTATATCACTAAGAGAATATAAAGAAAACTGAGTGGGGTAGTAAACCATTCTAAGCGTAGGTATATTAAATCACCTTAAACTAAGTGTTAAATAGTGAATTATCTCCCTGGTTAACTTATGAAAAAGTACCAAATGACCTGACCAGTTTTTTGTTTTTGTTTTACCATTATGAGAGCTCATTTTGGCACTAAGCTATAGCTACTGAATACGAGCCATGGATATGAATATTATATTTTCGGTTATATTAAATTGTACTAATTATATTAATACCAATTTGAAAACAGGCATCTTTTTTGTTTTTGTGAGGAGGGATGAGCACACATGTACATAACTGTAAAATCACCTTTTTAAAAGTTGTCACTAAGACAGCTCAAATAAACTCAATTGGACAACATTTTAAAAAGAATCGAACACACGTGACCATAAGACTAAACTATAATTACTTAGTCAATAATAAAACTATGAAAGGATTAAGAAGCATAAGTGTGATCTGTGTCCTCATAAAAGCACTCACTATTATTAAACTCACAAGGCATATAAAACAATACAGCATACTGTAAGTTCTGAAAAGTTTGGTGAAAAGAGTAAGTGCAATCATAGAAAAGATGGTAGTGATCCCTATGAGTTTGAATTATCAAGAAAAGGAGAAATGGGACTTAAGATAGGTAGAGTTAAAGAACTGAAGATGAGTAAGAAACCATTTAAGAATGGAAGTTCAGAGGGCAGTGAGAGTAAGAATCTAATGGGAGTCAGAGTAGGAACTGGGGAATAAGAATCAATGAACCAGATGATAGGGTAGCTTTAAATTTGATTTAATGAAGGCATCATGCATTCTTGAAAAGGTGAGTCAGGATGAAAGCACGCTTAGGAAAATTATGCTACTAGGGCTAGTAGAATATAAGGCATCTGTCAATTTTTAACATGACCCCTGGCTACCTCTCCAAATTTCAAGGTTATTTTAAGGTTTGGGTAAAATTGCCAGAGATGTTGATTCAAATGTTAGGCTTCTCTAAGCTCTGGCAATTGAGCCTTATTATAAAATTTAAAATATAAGTATAAATAAATATAAATACTCTATTAGAAAAACTAATATGTGAGGTAAGATATTGTAAGGAAAGGAATATTTACTGAACATACACTGTCCTAGGAACTATGCTAACTGTATATTACTCATTCTCTCCAATCATTTCATCTCTGCAATGCAATGTTGATGATAGTGATAATGACAGCACTTACATGGGTTGAGCTATACAAAATTGTCAATATTCAGCATTTCTGCCAACAATTTCATATGGTTCAACCTAATACATGCCAGTAATTGGAGTAATTTCTATATATACAGTATCTTGTTAATCTTCTCAGCAATTATAGCACGTTGTGTTATAGCTGAAGAAAGTGGAAACCAAAGGATAACTTGTCCAAAGTCAGCTGAAAAACAAAGCCCTAAACAAATATTTGATCTTCCTTATTCCTAAAATAATTCTATTTTTAATATACATGATTCAGAACCTAGTTACAAAAATCAGGTGAAACATAATTTGGAATGAGAATATATGTATATACATTCACATAAGTGTCTATGTAAATCTACATTCACATTTTGTATGTGTTTACCTACATTCTGTCATCCTTGTATTTTCTATGTAAAGATTTTCACATTTTCACACACACACACAAACACACACACAAACACACACACACAGACAGTGACATCCTTTTCTCTGAGAATATTTCCCCTTTGAAATGTTTCCTAAGTTTTATAAGAATTTTCCACTCCCTATAAGATTATTTTATGGATATTTACAGTCCATCAATGAACAGTCCCTTCTTTATCACTTGTTCAGGCAAGATACAAAATAATAAAAAGTTATGCGGGGATCTGTGAAGAGAGAAAATGTACAAAATACAGTTCAGCAACGAATTCATCTTTTGAACTTAAAATCATTTAGTTTAGTAGTTCTTGAGCTATGATTACCTTTCAAAGTAATAAAGCTATTGTTGCAGCTTTAGTCTGTATATACATACTGCCAGTACCAATGACCAATTCATTAAAAAAGGCAAAGGAGTTACTAAAAAAAATAAACAACCTGAATCAAAGTTATCTAACTGAACTCCCTGCTTTCTAATTGGCTATGCCAGATAATACATGCAGCTCTGGCCACTATAGAAGCACAAATCGGGCATCATCTACTAATTGATAAGTGCTGAGATTAAGCAAATCAAATATTTTCTGGTCTGTTCTCTGAGTATTTCTAGACCCAATGTGCTTTAAGTGTCTTTGTGTATAACCATATTTGACTTACCATATTTTTCATGTAATATAAGCTTTGAGTATCAAAGATTTTCTTACTTTGTGTTAAAAAAAGAAGAAAACATTAAATTGTATGTTAATGTAATGGACAAGGTACACATTCACCCTGGAAATTTTAATATAAGTTTTGCAAATTTAATTTAGTAGCTTATTGATCCTGTGATGCTCATGGAATTGGTCAGACAAAGTCATATGAAACAGAATATGCTTATGAAACTATGGTCATAGCAGATGAAAGGATATAATCACTAGAAATAAACATTTTCTTATTTATAATGAAATACAATTTAACACAACAGGAAATTTTAAAAAATCCTCTGAAACCATCTGAATGTTCTTTCAAAAAGTTAATGTTATGAAGAGAGAACCCAGAATAATTATATACAAAGAATTGAAATTGAAACTCTTCATAAATTATTTCACGGGAGTAAAAGCTAAGAACTTAATGATCTGAAATAGTCACTTAAAGCTGTAGGATTCTAGAATAGATATAGTTGTGAAACAGAGTATAAATGAATGAGT
Source organism: Globicephala melas (assembly GCF_963455315.2). Lineage (NCBI taxonomy): Eukaryota > Metazoa > Chordata > Mammalia > Artiodactyla > Delphinidae > Globicephala > Globicephala melas. The sequence continues at coordinate 54,832,389 of NC_083330.1, forward strand.
AATGTGATCCAAAGCATAAAGTTATTGGATGCTAATTTTAGAAAGACTCACAGCAGGTTAAATAGATTAAACATTTTGTATTGAAAAAAATCGATTGATGTTTTAAAACTACATGCAATAAAATATGAACAGCTGGTTCTCTTTTATGCATTTCCATGCAAAAATAATTATTTTCTACTGGGGTAATTACTGACTGATTTATTTCCTATCTCCATCTGCTCACATTTTAATGTCCCTAAATGCTTAGAAGAGGCCGTTCTTTGCAAGTAAATGTATTTGAAATGATAAAAAAGTGTCAAATTTTAATACCTTTGCAATCATTGGTTGAATATATATATTACACTCAATTTTTCAACGACAATTTCAAACAGTGCCAGACGAAATAGAAATGCCTAGATGATACCAACCGTGATAACTGAGCACAAAAAAGCCACTTGTTGTGAAATCACTGTGGAATTTGATTAGAATCTGATTTGAAGTGCTATAGACTGATTCCAAAGCAGTATTGCCACTGAATTGCCCGATCTGAGGTGAGTTTTGGTCTGGTCCATCCCTATAGGAGAGACATAGAGCAGGGAGGGGAGAAAGGGAGAGTGAGATTGATTTTTTGGGAAAGTTTCACACAAAGTCTAATGAAAGTATTACATATGAGATGATAAAGATGCAGTGGATGAAATAATCAACGAGTGCCAAATCATATTGGTATATGTTTATTTAGGTGATAACATATTTTAAAAGATCACATTTTTACCCAAAAGAAATGTACCCATATTAGCTGTAATCAATTAAATTGTCTTTGGTTTCCTGACCACAACCCAGATCTTCCCAAATGCTTGAAGTTTGCCTTCCTTTTATTTTCTTCAAAATAATCTTGAGAACCATAGACTGTTAAATTTAGAATGAATTTTAGAAGTCACATGGTAGTTCAATTAACCAATTGTCAATAATTAATTCAGCTATTTTATTTTTAGTTTAAATAGAGATGCTTTAATTAACAGGATAATAATAATACAAATATAATATTTTATGATGAATTATTATGACAGAAATTCAGTAGTTGTATTAAATAACTTATTGGAATACAGGCTTTTAAATTTCAGTGGTTCTGTATATAGAGAACTTTCTTACCTTAAACTTACTCTGATTTAATTCCCAGGTTTTGCACATTATTTTAATAACAAATTTAAATCATTTTTTCACCCATAAAGTTTTTGTTCTATGTGTTTAGCTACTTCATGGGCAAATAAGCTAAAATCTATTTCTCTTGTTTGTCTCATTCTCCAAAACACACACTGTCACCCTCAGTTACACCAATTCAAACATCAGATGGCAATTTGTACAGAGGACTGTGATATATTTTCATTCCTTCCTTGTTTCACTGCTACATACAGTTGAATCAATCAATAACAATGGTCTTGGCTTACCATACAGTAATGAAATCATAGATTGGTTCTGTTTGAAGAACAGTAAAATTGATGTAGATTCCATTCCCAGGGGGTACTTTTACAAGCCAAAAACAGTCTTGAAAGTTTGGGTATTCATCAGGATATCCAGGAGAGTAAATGGTGCCATTCATTGCAGTTATATTCCCTCCGCAGAGAGCTACAGAAAAAAACACAAAACAAAATATTTAAGTAGAATCGCAATAAACTGATTATAAAGAAAAAGGTAAACATTTCATACCTCTTAAACAGCATAAAAGACATCTGTGTTATGTTTTTACCACAGTTAAGGTATGTAAAATGAAGCTGGAAACCATGAATCAAACAGTGAGCTTTTATTTATTTTTCAGCATGAGGTGTGCTACATAGTTATTCACTATCACTAGATTAGTAAATTGCACTGTTTTCTCTTCTTTCAAATACTTTATCCATATATACACTGTTCAACTTTTGTCTTATATCATGTATAAATATAAGGCCTTATAAAGAGGTTCAAGCCATTTTTATTTATAAGGGTTTTTTTTTTCTTTAGAAGAAATGAGCCCAAATTCAGTAGTAGTATCTGGGTTACTGGTTTATATATGAATGATTACTAAACAAACACAGATGCACTCACACAAACATCACACAGAAGAAGCTCTTAAGTGTTAACAAACTTTACTTTCGCATCCAGTGAAGAAGGTTAAGTCTCCTGCCAATAATGACAAAAGCAGTTATTCATTATGAAGCCTTAGGTCTTTGATCTGGGTACTAACTATAATTCTACAACTAAAAGAAAAACTGTATATTTAGCATGCTATTTGAAGAGGAAAACAAACAAGAAAAGAGTACCAAATCAAGAATTATTAAACATAGATGATATCACCTAAAAGACAGCTTCAATTTAGAAGCATACCTTCACACCTTGGAAGTGGATGATTCCAGTTGCGACTCACTCCATGAAGGCAAGTGAGAGCTGAATTTCCAATCAACGTGTAACCAGGGAAACATTCAAATGAAATGGTTTGCCCCACAGTAAAATCATTGCCGATTACAAAACCATTTCGAAATGGGCGTGGATCAGGACAGCTTTGCAACTGATAGGCTGGAAAAGGTAAAAAGAAAGTTTTTCCTTTTTGAATTTTGAAAGACCAAAGAGTATTATTTACAACCTGCAAAATAGATGTAGAGCTGCTTGCAGTTGATTATAAATAGTAATTCAGTTTTATAATAAATGATGTCAGTGCATGATATGAATTTCTTATGTATAATTTTCATATTAAATTTTTAGTACAATTTATTAAGATGCATTGTTTTTTCTCCCACTTATGAAATCTATCTAAATTATAAGTTTTAGTGAAAATGTAAATTACCCTATAGCCATAATTTTAATCAAACATATTCTGATCCCTTTACCTATAATGCAACTGCTTCCTGGTTCATTGTATGCACATAAAATAAAATAAATATATGTGTAAGCCTAATTCTGAGCCTTTTTAAACCTTTTTTTAGCTAATTTTTCCTCTAAAAGAAACAAACCACACTATCTCTCTATTGAGTTTCTCCAAAGAAGTTATTTAACAATATAAAGTATTAGGAAACAAATTTCCTTCTAATATAAATTTTGCACTTCAGTTATCATGATATTTTCGGCACTGTAGTGTAACTGTTTATTTGTTCATACTACTCTTGTTCTACATTCTGCATGAGATCAAAGTTCCTGTTTTTTTATCATTGTATCTTAAAAGCCTTGCTTATTGCCTTTCACATAGTAGGTCCTTAATAAACATTGCTGAATAAATCTTGAACCTATAAACAGTACATATACTCGTATAGTATTAATATTTGAGACTTTATTTTTAAGAAGTTCAAAATCATATTATAATTAATAAAATTTAAATTACCAGCAGAGACTACTTTGCTACTGACCATTAAATTCCTTTTATAAAAAACTGTTTTTATTTTTTAGTAATTCCAAAGTTACACAAAGGTTCTAAGATTAGTAAGAACTCCAGTATGCCTTCAGCCACGTTTTCCAATTGTTAACTCTGACACATTTTCTTCATCATTCTCTCTTCCTCCCCCTACCCACCCCCGTCTATATATACATATATATATATACATATATATATATGTATATATGTATGTGTGAACACACTTTTTTCTTTCCAAATTAGTTGAGAATAAGTTGACCCATCACTGCTATTTCATAAAGAAAAGGATACTTCTATGTAACCACAAAATTGAGAAAATTAACGTTGAGACCATTAAATTCTAAATTCCCCAAATCAAAAACTTACATTTAAAGCTGAATAAGCTACCATAAGTTGCTTATTAAAATATTACTCTAATTTTTAAATTAAAGGTTTCAGAATTAATTAACAGTCTTTTTAAGATATTTAGTGCTTTTATTCTAATTTTTTTCATTTGAATTAATATTCCACAAACAAAATATATCAAAACCAAAAGAATCATGTCAATTGAAGACAAACGTATATCATTTGATCATTAGGAGTTGGGATATATTATTCTATGAAACAAACACTTTCAATTTTCACTCACATGTAAAAGATAATTTTTTTCCAGTTTTATTGAAATATAACTGAGATATAGCACTGCATGAATTTAAGGTATACAATAAAATGATTTGATTTAGATGTATTGTGAAATGATCACGATACGTTTAGTTAGCTAGATAATCTTGAATAGGGTAAGACTCATAGACAAATGTATGATCCTGTGATATTTTATATAACATTTCACCTTTCTATGCTATTTAGTTTAATAAGGATGAATAAGAAATAGATTTTAAATGTTCAGGAGAAAGTTCCCATCCTAATATCATATATAATACAGGGCTTAACAAACCCAATAACGTTGCCAGTAATAACGTTAGCTTCGGAACCAAGTTCTTTAGTAGAAGGGTACACTTAATTGTATACTATGCATTTTTCCAAAATTCAGAATGTTTTTAAGGTCTAATCGCAAAATCATCTAAAAATAACATTGCTTCTGTGAATCTGTATCAATTAACCTATATCTCAAAAAAAGTCATTAGCTCAACGATATAAATTCAGTAAAAGATACAGTTTTAAAATTCAGCGTACTTGTGTCAATCAAGATGGCTGTGTGGGAAGATGCGGAGTTAGCATCTCCCCACAACTAGGGTGCCTGCCTGCTGCTGATGGGGGACTCTGAGGCCCAAGGAGATAGGAGCAACCCCCAAGTGAACCAATAGGACATGGGGGGACTGAGGGGGGAGAAGTGGAGGCCAGACAGGATTGGCACCCCTGAGGCCAGGGAGATCAGAGGAAGCAGGCGGGAGGACTCTCTGGGAAGGGTGGGAGAGGAGCAGTGGGCGATGGCCTGGCCCACTCAGGCTGGGGAGCCTGTTGAGCATCCAAGCCGGTACCCCCCCTCTAAAGCCCCCTCCAGGCCACGTGGGTCCTTGGGGGCATAGGAGGGAGGCTGGGGACATCAGTAGAAGAAGGCAGGAGGAGCCATCCAGGAGGAGTGGGAGAGGAGCAGAGGGCGATAGCCCCACCCACTCGGGCCCAGGGAGCCTGCTGAGCTCTCAGGCCCATCCTCAGCCCTCCAAAGCCCCCTCCAGGTTGTGTTGGTCCTTGGGGACATAGGAAGGAGGCTGAGTGGAGAGCACGAGAGGCAGGCAGGAGGGGCCCTCCAGGAAGAATGGAAGAGGGATGGAGGGCAATTACCCCACCCACTTGGCCCAGGGAGCCTGCTGAGCTCCTAGGCTGGTCCCCTGCCCTCCACAGCCATCGCCCCCACCCCCCTGGCCACATTTGTCCTGGGGGTATAGGAGGGAGGCTGGGGAGATCAGGAGAGGCAGGCAGGAGGGTCCCTCCTAGACTGGAGGAGCAACAGAGGAGAGGAGGGCATTTGCCCTGCCCATTTGAGCCCGGGAAGCCTGCTGGGCTCTCAGGTGAGGTTCCCTGTCCTCTGAGACCAGGAGTGGGTGGCACATCTGGGTCCCTTCTGTTCCTTGAGCCTAAGCCTCACCCCCCACTGCCCCCAGGGCCTATCCAGCCCTGTGGGTCCTAAGCATAGGCCCACCCACCGCCCAAACCTTGCCCTTGCTTAGGCCCCACCCTGCACAGCCAAGACCTTCCCCTCTGCCTTTTTTTTCTTTCTTTTCCCTCCTCCTCTTTTTTACTATTGTGGTACTGATGTACATTCTGGATGTTGATTCATCTATATTTTTATTTTTATATTCATTCTAAAACATCTGTTAGTTTCCTAGTCTAATTTTATTTTTTATTTTGTTATTGTTCTCTCTTTTTTTTTTTGCCACCCCATGCAGCTTGCAGGATCTTGGTCCATGAGCTGGGGTCATGCCAAAGCTCCTGCAGCAGGAACTCCGAGTCTGAACTGCTGGACTAACAGAGAACCTCAGACGCCAGGAAATATTCATCAAAGTGAGGTCTCATGGAGTTCCTCATCTCAGCACCAAGACCCAGCTCTACCCAATAGCCTACAAACTGCAGTGTTGGAAGACTCAGGCCAAACAACCAGTAAGACAGGAACACAATGCCACTCATAAAAAAAGAAAAAAGAAAAAAGAGACAGCAAAAAAATATGTCATAGATGAAGGAGCAAGGTAAAAACCTACAAGACCAAATAAATGAAGAGGAAATAGGCAATCCACGTGAAAAAGAATTAAGAGTAATGATAGTAAAGATGATCCAGAATCTCAGAAGTAGACTGGAGGCACAGATTGAGAAAATAAAAGAAATGTTTAACAAAGATCTAGAAGAACTAAAGAACAAATGAACAGAGATTAACAACACAATAACTGAAATGAAAAATAAAGTAGAAGGAATCAATAACAGAAAAACTGAGGCAGAAGAACGAATAAATGAGCTGGAAGACAAAATGGTGGAAATAATTCCTGATGAGAAGAATGAAGAAAAAAAGAATGAAAAGAATTGAAGACAATCTCCGAGACTTCTGGGACAACACTGAACGCACCAATATTCGAATATAGGGGTACCACAAGAAGAAGAGGAAAATAAAGGGTCTGAGGAAATATTTGAAGAGATTATAATCTAAAACGTTCCTAACATGGGAAAGGAAATAGTCACCCAAGTCCAGGAAGCACAGAGAGTCCCATACAGGATAAACCCTAGGAAAAACATACCAAGACACATATTAATCAAACTAACAAAAATTAAGTTCAAAGAAAAAATATTAAAAGCAGCAAGGGAAAAACAAAAAATAACATACAAAGGAATCCCCATAAGGTTATCAGCTGAGTTTTCAGCAGGAACTCTGCAGGCCAGAAGGGAGTGGAAGGATATAAAGTGATGAAAGAGAAAAACCTACAACCGAGATTACTCTACCCAGCAAGGATCTCATTCAGATTCTATGGAGAAGTCAAAAGCTTTACAGACAAGCAAAAGCTAAGAGAATTCAGCACCACCAACCCAGCTTTATAACAAATGCTAAAGAAACTTCTCTAGGTGGGAAACACAAGTAAAGGAAAAGACCCACAAAAACAAACCCAAAGCAATTAAGAAAATGGTAATAGGAACATACATATCGATAATAACCTTGAATGTAAATGGATTAAATGCCCCAACCAAAAGACATAGACTGGCTGAATGGATACAAAAACAAGACCCATATATACGCTGTCTACAAGAGACCCACTTCAGACCTAGGGAAACATACAGACTGAAAGTGAGGGGATGGAAAAAGATATTCCATGCAAATGGAAATCAAAAGAAAGGTGTAGTAGCAATATTTGTATCAGATAAAATAGACTTTAAAATAAAGACTGTTACAAGAGATAAGGAGGGACACTACATAATGATCAAAGGATCAATCCAAGAAGAAAATATAACAATTATAAATGTTTATGCATCCAACATAGGAGACTTCAATAAATAAGGCAAATGTAAACAACCATGAAAGGAGAAATCGACGGTAACACAATAATAGTAAGGGACTTGCAAACCCCACTTACACCAATGGACAGATCATCCAAAGAGAAAATAAATAAGGAAACACAAGCTTTAAAAGACATATTAAACAAGATGGACTTAATTGATATTTATAGGACATTCCATCCAAAAACAACAGAATACACTTTCTTCTCAAGTGCACATGAAACAATCTCCAGGATAGATCACATCTTGGGTCACAAATCAAGCCTCAGAAAATTTAAGAAAACTGAAATCGTATCAAGCATCTTTTCTGACCAAAACACTATGGGATTGGAAATCAATTAAAGGAAAAAAGATGGTAAAAAACACAAATACATGGAGGTTAAACAGTGAGCTACTAAATAACCAAGAGATCACTGAAGAATCAAAGAAGAAATTAAAAATACATGGAAACAAATCACAACGAAAACATGATGACCCAAAACCTATGGGAATCAGCAAAGCAGTTCTAAGAGGGAAGTTTATAGCAATTCAATCTCACCTCAAGAAACAAGAAAAATATCGAATAAACAACCTACACCAAATTTAAAACAACTAGAGACAGAAGAACAAAGAAAACCCAAAGTCAGTAGAAGGAAAGAAATCATAAAGATCTGAGCAGAAATAAATTAAATAGAAATGAAGAAAGCAATAGCAAAGATCAATAAAACTAAAAGTTGGTTCTTTGAGAAGATAAACAAAATTGATAAACCCTTAGCCAGAGTCATCAAGAAAAAAAGGGAGAAGATGCAAATCAATAAAAATAGAAATGAAAAAGGAGAAATCACAACTGACACTGCAGATATACAAAGCATTATAAGAGACTCCTATAAAAAACTATATGCCAAAAAAATGGACAACCACAAAGAAATGGACAATTTTCCAAGATTGAACCAGGAAGAATTAGAAAATATAAACAGACCTATCACAAGTAATGAAATTGAAACCATAATTAAAAATCTTTCAACAAATAAAAGCCCAGGACCAGATGGCTTCACAGGTGAATTCTATCAAATATGTAGAGAAGAGTTAACATTGATCCTTCTCAAACTCTTCCAAAAAATTTCAGAGGGAGAAACACTCCCAAATTCATTCTATGAAGCCACCATTCCACTGATACCAAAACTAGAAAAAGATATCACAAAAAAAGAAAATTATAGACCAATATCACTGATGAACAGAGATGCAAAAATCCTGAACAAAATACAGCAAACAGAATCCAACAACAATCATACACTACGATCAAGTGGGATTTATCCCAGGGATGCAAGGATTATTCTGTATATGCAAATTAATCAATGTGATACACCACATTAACAAATTAAGGAATAAAAACTATATGACCATCTCAATAGATGCAGAAAAGGCTTCTGAAAAAATTCAACACCGATTTGTGATAAAAACTCTCCAGAAAATGGGCATAGAGGGAACCTACCTCAACATAATAAAGGCCATATATGACAAACCCACAGCAAACATCATACTCAATGGTGAAAAACTGAAAGCATTTCCACTAAGATCAGGAACAAGACAAGGATGTCCAGTCTCACCACTCTTATTCAACATAGTTTTGGAAGTCCTAGCCACAGCAATCAGAGAAGAAAAAGAAATAAAAGGAATATAAATTGGAAAAGAACAGGTAAAACAGTCACTGTTTGCTGATGACATGATACTGTACATAGAAAATCCTGAATATGCCACCAGAAAACTACTAGAACTAATCAATGAATTTGGTAAGGTTGCAGTATTCAAAATTAATGCAAACAAACCTCTGGCATTCCTATACACCAATAATGAAAAATCAGAAAGAGAAATTAAGGAAAAACTTCCATTTACCATTGCAACAAAAAGAATAGAATACCTTGGAATAAACCTGCCTAAGGAGGCAAAAGACTTGTACTCAGAAACCTATAAAACACTGATGAAAGAAATCAAATATGACATAAACAGATGGAGAAATATACCATGTTCTTGGATTGGAAGAATCAATATTGTGAAAATGACTATACTACCCAAAACAATCTACAGATTCAATGCCATCCCTATCAAACTACCAATGGCACTCTTCAAAGAATTAGAACAAAAAATTTTACAATTCATATGGAAACACAAAAGACCCTGAATAGTTAAAGCAATCTTGAGAAAGAAAAACAGCTTGAGGAATCAGGCTCCCCAACTTCAAAATACACCAGAAAGCTACAGTAATCAAGACAGTATGGTACTGGCACAAAAACAGAAATATAGATCAATGGTACAGGATAGAATGCCCAGAGATAAACGTATGCACATACAATCACCTAATTTATGACAAAGGAGGCAAGAATATACAATGGAGAAAAGACAGCCTCTTCAATAAGTGGTGCTGGGAAAACTGGAGAGCTACATGTAAAAGAATGAAATTAGAACACTCCCTAACACCATACACAAAAATAAACTACAAATGGATTAAACACTTAAATGTAAGACCAGACACTATAAAACTCTTAGAGGAAAACACAGGAAAAACACTCTTTGACATAAAACAGAGCAATATTTTTTTTACCCACCTCCTAGAGTAACAGAAATAAAAACAAAAATAAACAAATGGGACTTTATTCAACTTAAAAGCTTTTGCACAGCAAAGGAAACCATAAACAAGACAAAAAGACAACCCTCAGAATCTGAGAAAATACTTGCAAATAAAACAACAAAGGATCATTCTCCAAAATATACAAATAGCTCATGGAGCTCCACATGAAAAAAACAAACAATCCACTGAAAAATTGGGCGGAAGACCCAAAAAGACATTTCACCAAGGAAGACATACAGATGGCCAAGAGCCACATGAAAAGATGCTCAACATCACTAATTACTAGAGAAATGCAAATCAAAACTACAATGAGGTATCACCTCATGCCAGTCAGAATGGCCATGATCAAAAAATCTAGAAACAATAAATGCTGGAAAGGGTGTGGAGAAAAGGGAACCCTCCTGCACTGTTGGTGGGAATGTAACTTGATATAACCACTATGGAAAACAGTATGGAGGTTCCTTAAAAAACTAAAATTAGAACTACCATATGACCCAGAAATCCCACTACTGGGCATATAATACACCCTGAGAAAACCATAATTCAAAAAGAGACATATACCACAATGTTCTTTGCAGCACTATTTACAATAGCCAGGACATGGAACCAACCTAAGTGTCCATCGACAGATTAATGGCTAAAGAACATGTGGCACATATTTACAATGGAATATTACTCAGCCATAAAAAGGAATGAAATTGAGCTATTTGTAGTGAGGTGGATGGATCTAGAGACTGTCATACAGAGTGAAGTAAGTCAGGAAGAGAAAAACAAATACTGTATGCTAACGCATATATATGGAATCTAAAAAAAAAAAGAAATGGTACTGATGAACCTAGTTGCAGGGCAAGAATAAAGAAGTAGACATAGAGAATGGACTTGAGGACATGGGGTGGGAGGGGGAAGCTGGGGCAAAGTGAGAGTAGCATCCACATATATACACTACCGAATGTAAAATAGTTGGTTGGTGGGAAGCAGCAGCATAGCACAGGGAGATCAGCTCGGTGCTTTGCGATGACCTAGAGGAGTGGGATAGCGAAGATGGGAGGGAACCTCAAGAGGGAGGGGATATGACGACATGTGTATGCATATGGCTGATTCACTTTGTTGTGCAACAGAAACTAACACAGTATTGTGAAGCAATTATACTCCAATAAAGATCTATTTAAAAAAATAAATAGAATAAAGAACTAGTGAAGAAAATAATATAAAATTCAGTGTAATTCTCAAATAATATCTAGTGATCCTTGTAATACATTGTGGCACATGTCAATAATATTAATACAGCATTATATCAATAACAGTAACAAATGCTATATCTTTTAGGATTTTATTATGGAAATAGTGAATCTTTTTTCAAGGGCACATTGTCTGAGAAATATAGTTAATAAAGTTCAAAAAAAAAAGATAACAACAACAAAAAAAATAAAGTTCAGATTCTAATTTTACCTCATTCAAATAAGAATATTGCCCTGAGAGGTTGAGGGAATTTGACGGCATAGAAAAGAAGATGAAGTCAGGTTCATCAAGCCCTATGCACTTGCTAGAGAAGGACCACATAGATAGCTCTGAGTCCTCCAGCAGCAAAAAAGAAACTCAGTCAGTTCCCCAACAATTTTTGAAATAATTAGTTTCCTTAGGAACATGGTTAATTTTGAACCAAGAGGTTACAAAAATTATTCCTATTTTATGTAAAGGATGATGTGTGATATGCTGCTCTTAAATTATGTATGCAAGCATAATACAAACTGTAATCATTTTAGACCCATGTAGTTGGATGTTACAATGTCTATTTTAACTACTCTTAAATTTCCTTTTGTGTATATACTTTTATTCAGCAAATATTTATTGTGCTCTTACTCTTCTAGGCACTTGAGATACATCAATGAACAACACAAAGATGACTGCTTTGGTGGAGCTCACATCCAAAAGTATCACATACTCGTAAATCAACTATACCTCAATAAAAAATAATTTAATTTATTTATATATATATAATTAATTATATAATAATAATATTATAATTATTATATTATAATTTAATTATAATAAAATACTTTTAATTTAAAATTTAAAAAACAAAAATATCACATACTCATTAAATCCTTAATAGTTAGTGCAGATACATAATCAAAGTTTAAGTTAATTTTGATTAAATATTACAGTCATTGGAACTGCACTGTTTGTGTAAAATATCATAACTTTAAATATTTAATTTTAAATCTTAGACTTTTAAGATCTGAAATAGTATAGTAAAAATAGCTAAACTGCACTAAATATTTACTAATGATATACATCACGATAAATATTTTACATTCATTTTATCATATAAAGTTCAAAACAACTTATCTGAGAGGTACTATTACTAACACCATTATGAAAATGAAGAAATGGACTTGTGCCCTAGGCCACTTAAGACTGAACGTAGAGAATCAGCATTTAAGCCTAGGTCTCCCAGCTGTTTATTTCAAAGGGATGAAAATCATGCTCAAGGTCATGCAGCAGTTTTATACTAGAAATAGGCCTAATATGATTGTCAAATTATTTATTTTATATTCTCATAGCAATAGAATGGTATCAAGGAAGGTTATGTTATTCTTTCATTATAAAGCAAAAGAAAATAACTTTACATATAGTAGATGAGTACCACAATATATCTTTTCAATATACTTATTCTAGTATAAAAGCAGAGATAAATCTTGCCTATCCACCATGCCTTGCTTGGCTGCCTTGTCTTGACTTGCTTAATTTGACTGTGTATTAAAATTAATTCAATCCTTTTTTCATGGTTAGAATTTGTAAGGCCTCAGAAAGACATCATTTCCCCCTATATAGTTGACTGAAAATAGCATTATTTAAAACTCTACCTAACTGAAGCTTGCTTTGATTTAGGTTCCTTTTTTTTCTAAAACACAATATAGAAAATGCTTAGAGTTAGATCGTTAATAGCTGTTTGGAGGCTAAAAAGCTTTCATATTTTTATTATTCCTCTCACCTTGGTATACAATGTGGAACCCTTGTTTGTTTTGTGAATAGTCACTGTGAAAATACAAGCTGGTTTCATGGGTCGTGCTAAATAGGGAAGATGATATTTGAGGACCACTGAGTCGGCCAATAACAGTACTAGTTTCTGCAGATCCACTTCTTACTTCCAAATAATCATGTATGGTTTCTGTAGAAAAATTTACAAACTGCAGATGCACACCTAAGGAAGAAAAACAAACATAATGCTACTCTATGTTTTTTACCAAATTAAATGCACACATATACACAAACACATGCTTGCATTAATGTGCTTAAGATACGTTTCCATTTAAGTTGAGAGGCATACTCTCAAGATCTGGGCCATGGGTCTGCTGTCTGCCCAGGGCAATTAGCTGTGCTATAGTTGAAAGTAACAGAATACTGTTCTCAAATGCCCACTATTTGTCACATGGGAAAATCTCATTTTACTACATTGTCACCATAGCAAAACTAATCAAGAAAGTGGCTTTCTTGCTCTTTAATACCATTTAAAACTGTATCAACCAATTTTTAAAGATGAAAAGCCACTCAATAATTTGTATTTTGTAAAAGGGCAATTTGAAGCCAAAATATGATTGCAAAGTTTTATATATTAACATAATCAGATTTCACGACTGTGTTAGAAATTAGTCATATACAGGGGATAAATTAACTTCTCCAAAATATCATTTTTAAGCATGTAATTTTCAGCGTGCTCTTTTAGTATTTTCTCATCAGAAGATAAAGCCAAATTTTATGTAATAGTCCCAATAAAATCTAGGGGTTATTGCTATATGCTATCATATTACAAAATAGTCTTAATATCTTTATAAACATAACTAGAATATGAGGTAGTTAAATATCTCTGGGATGGAGAAAAATAAAATAAAACCTTTATTGAGGTATGTTTCCTTAATTCAATTAATATTTGATTTTTACTGAATTTGATGGTTTTTTTTCCACAACTACCATTCTGCAGATTGTTAGTAATAAAATCTGACATTTATTGTGTTTTCTTTTTGCTAGGCACTGTTTTAAGTTTTTATACATGCTAACTTATTTAATGCTCATAGTTACAAGAATGAGGAAACTGAGGCACAGAGAAGCTAAATAATATGCTGTTTACACAACATCCTAAAAGAGGTGAAATTCAAACGCAGACATTCTGGCTCCTGAGCTCTTGCTCTTAATAACTAGTGAGGTTCTCAAGTGAAGTCATATTTTGTTCCTGGAAAAAGAGTTCCATGGAAATTTGCTGTTACATTGAAAAAGAGTTCCATGAACAAATAAATTTGGGAATTACTGAAAATATGCTTTAAAATATTAAACACATTCCTGGACAATCTTCTTAAAACTTTGAATGTACTATCTTAATATGTGAGGCTACAAGAAGTGCATATTTTTCTAAAATTTTCCTGAGCCCCTTTTCACAAATTATGTTGTCCATAATTGTTTCACAGGCAAGAGAAAATACTTCTTTAACTGTTGATGTGTATTCAATTTTCTTTTAAACATTTATAAATTATCTATTCAAATACATTAGAAGCAATATTTGATTTAGCCAAAACTCAAAGAAAACAGTGGGATTATTTAAATGTAACCAAATCAGAAATGGTCTCATGTTTTCATTTCTAAAATAGAGATGCATATTCTTTTTAATTTTTAATAAACTTGGTTTTTAAAATCAATGAAGTATTAGCAAGAGCTAAGTTGAAGGTGACATAATGACACTATTGCAAATACACGTAATAATTTATTTTAAAATAATTCACTTAGCTCCATAAATGACATGGGATGAGCCCTCTTAAGTGGCTAGTAAAAGACATAAGGATAACCATACTGTTTCAAATCTATTATTCATTTATTCTCTTTCAATCAAAGGGCATAGAATTTGACTACAACTTCAAATTAAGGGTATTCCCATGTTGTAGCCAGAATAATTCTCATTAGAAAGCCCCCCAGCATTCTTCTCTCAGTGGCCTACTGGTCTCCCAAAACCTCAGGCCAGTCATATAGTGTTCAAGTTTGTTGAATTTCTTTAGCTTTCTTATCTGCATTTTTCCATGTGTCAGTCTGTTTACCTAGAATTTCTTTCCTGTTCCTCACAAGCTGACCCTCTTTTATGGGCTTACTCTTACTTATATTTAAAGCCACAGTTCACACATCACTTCCTCTGATAAACCTTTTTTGCATTTCCTGGACTAGGCTGGATGCCTGTGTACAATCCTGTACTCTTTATTATACTTCACTGCAATAACATATTTGACTATTTGTCTCCTCATTGTGACTGTAACTTAACTGGGAAAAGGTACAAAGTCTGTTTTACTATGCATTTTATCCCTAGCACCTAGCACAATACCTGGAGTATAATGTGTACATGCTCAGTACAGAATTGTCAAAACTATGAGTTTCTGTGAATTTATGTAAAACATTTCAACATGAATTTTCATTCTGAGGCTATAGATGCTTTTGGGTAAATGAGGTACCTAAATTTAGTCCTCAATAAGTGAGATAGTACAGAATATCTTAATTGCTCTAAATCCACCAGGTTTGTACTTCAGGGAGTATCTACTCATCTTATTCTTCTGTGATTTAATGAATAAGTCTATCCTCAATCTAACACTTCTATTTATGCATTTACAGACTAATGGGATATAAAAAAGCTGCAAAAGAAGACGTTAGTGACACAAGAGGGAAAATAATTTATTAAATGTAATATATATATAATGCAATATATCCAAACACTGGCAATTGTAATATTAGAATTAGAAAGGTATTACATCTACACAGGTATTTAAATCTAACAGTAGAAAAATTGTACTAATACTTTTCAAATGTAAATCTTATTTATTTACAATGGCAGCTGGATTCAATAGATTACCAGAAAATAATTTATCTATGTACTGCTTGGTTTCAACAAGTAGAAAAGAGTTACAGAAACAATTATACATGAAAATCATGTTGAACTTAATCATTGCCACACACATCTAACTCAGGCTATATCTGTACATATTGATTGGAAAGTATCATAAACTGTATCTATTTATCATCTATGTATGAAATTTTAAAATGCCCATGTTCTTTCAATTATCCAAGTACTCCAAGTGAAATGTATATAATCCCAAAGTAAACTATAATTTGTGAATATTTCATAAGTTCTTATTAGACTTTGTTATTTCTTTGTAAGGATGCATTAATAATATAAAAATACTCTTTCACGTGTTTTTAATATACATACCAAAACCTATGGGCAGCTTGATTGTCCACGTACAATCTAAACTGCTGGGGTAGTTTCCAGGAAACCCAGGGCTGAGGATCACACCACTGAAATCTGACATAGAACCACCACACTGCGCTGCAAGAGAATAGAGGTCCCACTTAAGCCAAAGTACTTTATTGTATTAAAAACAGACTGAAATTCTTTCAAGTCTGAATCAAGTGTCTGAGTTAAAACTGGTATAAATTTGAATATTGTCAACTCTCATTCACCATGTACTAGTAATCAAATATAATCAATTGACAAGGCATTTTGTAAAAGAGCATAAAAGGGTAACATATTTCTTTCCTCAGCAGTAAATACAAGCTAAATCAATTATTGTACAGAAAGGAGTAGCTCATGTGCAGTGAATACAATCAAACAAGGAGCACATATCCTTTTCCATAGCAAGCAGTACATTTCTCATCCTGAAGTACTTCTAGAAATGTTGTGATTCATTCAAAAGATAATATAATTTATAGTAAAATCAAGCCAGCAACATACTATATTGATGAGGGATTCATTTTCACAATAAATGAATTCATTTTCCTCTTTTTGTGAGGAGGCTGAAGATTTTTAAGAAAAATATTGGTTTCTATCAGTAATATGCAAGGGATTCACAGACCATCAGATACTGTCTCACTTTATCCTAAAATAATCTGGACAAAAAATAGGGAAGTATAAAACAAGTAAAAAGATGAACCCATGTTTGAGAATTTAGGCATAAATGTATGCTTTTTGTAGAATCTGAATTATACTGATTTACAATTGATAAGCTAACCATAAATTATAAGAACAAATAATTACCCAAGTTTTAACTTTTACATGATTAGATAGAACTATTTAACATGTATTAATAGGTCAATTGTATTTTAGAAGCTAATTCTTTCCTCTAAGTATACATTTTTATCATTTTATCATAGAAGTACTAAAATACACATCTCAATTGAGGGTTGAAGAATCAAATTTCATGAATGCACATCAAGTTTGAAATTTACCCATACACTTACCTACAATTTCATTCATTTATTTATTGTTATGAATAGCAACAGATAGATAATCAAACTTCAGGTTATATATCATAAAGGCAAATTCAGTAGAACAATTTATCAATGTTCTATGTGATATCAATAGCCAGTTTGACAGCTATGTTTAAATATGTGAACTGAATAAATTATGTATAAAGCAGATTTTACTAAGGGTATATATATAACCTTGTAGTTAATGTGCATATAAACCTTTCTTTTGAAGTTGTAATTACCATTGAGATCTAAAGATACACCTTTATATTTTTCCATCCTTCTCAAATCTCAGTTCATCCATCTTTAAACCAGAACAATTTTCAACATGTATAAACCACTAATGTTCACCAATTCATTTTCCTAAAATTTGATTGCCCACATATGTTCATTACACAATCTGATAATTAGGAAGTGGTAGAGAAAATATTTTGGCCAATGAAAAGTACTTTTAAGTTTCTGGCAAGAATGCAATTGTAGGTTTGTTTTGCTTTATTCTGAATTTTGAGTGAAAGAACACAAGGACTCTTTTGCTTTCTTGCCTTCACTATCTCAAGTGTTTGAGCTGTTCACTGCCCCTCTAATTCTGCTGTTTTCCATCTCTTTAGAAATGAGCTGAAAATCCTGGCCTCTGCATGGTCCACCTTTCTAGAGTGTAAATCCCAAAATCAGAGAAGAAAGAAGGAAAGAATAAAAAGTAAACAGATAATGAAAGAGAAAGAATAACAAACCATAAAGGATGAGAAGAAAAATCCAAAAAGTGCATCTGCCTTCAGCTCCGTACTCATGTCTATTTTCTTAGAGACTCTGCAATTTCATGCACCTCTAGGCCTTGATAGAGAATGCTGTGTTTCACCAGAAGTTTCACAGTAGACTTTTTTGAGGCCCATTATACTGTTTTTCTTAAGGACACAACCATAGCATAGTCCTCCGAGATAAAATCATCTTTGATTCTTCCTTCAGATTTGTCTCTATTATGTAAAAATCTCAAGTGACTTTTCTTTCCTTCCATCAAAATATCTGGCAGACTGTTTATTTTCCAGTTCATGAGACTGTAACCTTGATACCTGATTACTAGAGTTTTAAGACATTCTCTGAATCAGCCTCCTGCCTTCAGTTTCTCCTTATGATATGGCCATGATGTCAATTTAGACACCTTGTCTATCAAATACAGTACAAGTTTACTGTCCAAAATTTATAAAATACCAAAAAAAAAAAAAGAATACAAAAGAAATAAGAGTGCTCTGGAATTCCACTACCCATAGATAGCCTGTCAACCTTTATATTCTTTTATTTCTCTGCAGAAAAATACATATGCACGTATATGTGTTTATATGTTTACATATATAATGAAAATAAGATCATACTGTGAATCACTTTAAGCCTTGTTACATTTTACTATATATTATAAACTTTGAGTTATTAAATATTCCATTATAATGTTCACTTCCTTTTTCCCCATTATTGGATCCTTAAATTATTGCATATTTTCACTATAATAACTACCGCTATGAATGCCCTGTGTATTTCAGGTTCAGTGCTAAATACTTTTATGCATTCTCTCATTTAATTCTCACGATGGGCCTATGAGGTGGACATTACTATCCCATTCAACAGATGAGCAAACAGAATAATACATTTGTCATACACAGCTATTGTACCTTAGCTGAAAATCAAATGAAGATATATTGGACATCAAAATATAAGTGTTTAATACAGTTTCATACAAATTTATCCTATATAATAAAATGTAAATTTTCCAGTTTAATTTTATTAAAATATCACTTCCATCTAGTACTTCCCTTGTTAACAATATACAATGGAATACAGGCAATCAAAATGTAGTATTTTACCTAAAAACTGAGCAATTTGTTAACAGTAATAATTGGTGCTAGTAATATAGCAAGATGGAAATTGTCATATCATAATTGAGTGGTATTTAAATTGATACAACCTTCTGAAAGCAATTTGGAAATATTAAAGCTTTTAAGTAGTTATATGCAACGACAGGAAGGCACATGAAAAACACTTATAAATAAAGAAATGTGTATAAATGTGTAAATGTGTACCAAATGTGTATAAATGTATATCAAAAAGACAAAAAACTAAGCTAACAAAAGAGAGTAACTATACAAATTAGACTATGCTATGTGCCATAAAGCCATTTTAAAAATCAAAATTTTAAAAACATGTTATGGTATGGGAAATTCTTCTAAGTGAATGTCAAGAAGGAAAACATTATAAAAAATATACATACTATAGAATCCCAAAACTTTAATTTGTTCATTAAACCATATTTATTGGATGCCTACTTAAGATAATAACTGTTCTTGGCACTGGGGATACAGTAATGAACAAAAGACCAAAACTCTGCTCTCGTATCAGCAGAATATATATAGTAATTATTTTGTCCTTTGTACTCTTTTATATTCTCAATTTTTGTACTTAATTGGATATACACACACATACAGACCCCACATACATAACACACACACACACATAAATGGCATTATCTGTATATATAAATTTTTATAATAGGCATTATATGTATATATACAATTTTATAACTGGCATTATATGCATAAATGATAATACCTGAAGAAATATATCATTCAAAAAATGTCATCCAATCTAAAGTCTGAATGCTTTTAATATCTTTTGCCAATTAAACACATCTTTACTCTTAAACATTATTTTCCAGTACTCTCCAACAAAAATTGCACCCGTGGTACATAGGCATTATGGACTGAATTGTGTCTCCCCCCAATATTCATATGTTAAAGCCCTAACTCCCAAATGCGACTGTATTTGGAAATGAGATACCTTCTTTAAAGGAGGTAATTAAGGTTAAACGAAGTCATAAGGGTGGAGCTCTAATTCAATTGTATTGGTGTCCTTATAAGAAGAGAAAGAGATAAGAGAGCTCCTTCACAGAGAAAAGACTATGTGAAGATGTAGGGAGAAGATAGTCTTCTACAAGCCAAGGAAAGAAGCTCTCGGAAGAAAACAACCCTGCCAGCTCCTTGATCTTGAACTTCTAGCTTCTAGAGCTGTGACAAAATAAATTCCCATTGTTGAAGCCACCCAGTCTGTAGTGTTAACGGCAGCCCAAGCAAACTAATATAATACAGGTTTGTTCACTGTACATGGTAGGGTATACAAGTCACACCAATTCTTTTGTTTTTGCCCTTTTTCCTACTCAGAAAGGGTAGTCTTCTTCATTCATTTATCTTAATTACACCTATCATCCAAAACTCTTTGTAAATTTTATGGACTGAATATATTTCCCAATGACTTCAATCAATACCAATCTCATCTTTCTTAAATTCTATCACATAGTCAATGGTATTATTTGACACTAAATTATTCTTATTTCATTTCTTTTATTTCTACAACTCTAAATGGTAAACAAATGTTTTAATTATGGAGACCATACCTTAAACTTTTTTTTTCCTACTCTATAGAGCCCAGTATATTAATGGTTGCATACAGACACCAGAAATGAAAAAGAGAAAAAAAATTAAGGTGGATAGAAATAATTGGAAGCTGCATTAAATTAGGACAAAAATTGGGGCCCATAATTTCAAAGCCCCAAATGTTCTTTTGATACATCCTATATCTCAACTGCCTGTTACCAATGAAGACATCTCATGGGGTGTCATGCTCCCTTTGGTAGACTCCAGCTTCCTTATCTATTTTGGCTCAATAGTAAGCAATAGTATATTTTCCTGATCTATGAGTACTTCTACTACATCATATTGAGAAAACGCTCTGGGAATCAAAAAACTTAATAACTTTTCTCAATTTGTGTTTTTAAGTCATCCATTGATATTAAAGTTCGGGGCAAAAAAAAAGTAAAAATTTAAAATTAAAAAGAAAAAAAATGTGAAGCATTTATCTCAAAATATAATTTCCATAAAACCTGACAAAAGGTAAACTATATGTTTGAACAACAACATACATAAGGTGTACCTTTAAAATTTGATACAGCTAATAAATGATTTATAGTTCTTTAACTTACCCAAACAAATTGGGATTGGGTAATTCCATCTTCTCACAGGCCCAGGCATGCATGTAATATGAGAATGACCCTATATAAACAAGACAATGCAGTTCACACATTTTTAAAAGTGTAAATATAACATAGGATAGTGAATGATAATTATGAAAACAAACTTAATAATATATTACATTTTAATATTTTTCAACATTACTGGAAATATTAGTGAGACTTAAAACAAGAAAGGTAATTATATACACTTGTGATAAAATGTAAAAAATAATAAGCTTTTGGTAGAAAAACTAAGACTCTTTAACACATTAAAACTGTGGTTTTAACATTGTTCTACCAAAACATTTTCTACTAAGGTACTGCGATAATTATATGAAGGAAATGGCCATATACATAGTGATTTATAATAAATTGCAATAATATTCAAGGTGAGATAGATTAAAAAATGATTATAAAATTCTTTCATAAAAAATTGAAAAGTCAACTGAGGTATATTAAATTTTAAAGTCCAGAAAAACTTGATTTCACTTCTGAGACTAATAATTTGGGTTACAAGTTTAAAGACTATAAATTATTAATTTTTACTTTTCTTTCCTCTAAGGAATTTATTTACTTAACATGTGAAATTCTGTCTCAATTTTTTTTTTAATTTCTTAATAGGTCTATGCTTTAGGGAGATTTTTATGAGGTCATAAATTGAGACCTTCCAAAACACCTACAAAAGAGTATTAATATAAATACGTAAAGTCAGAATATACATTGCAAATCCACACTTTTAGCAATACTTATTTGTAGTTGATTTTTACTGATTCGGGGAATTTATTATCATGGAAGTTTCATTTAATGCTTTAAGTGTCACTTTCATTTTTATTTCAAATTCTGAAAATCCAGGCGTTCAGTGGTCACATCCAATGTGAACAGAGAGAAAAGTGAACATTTATTTTGATTCAAAAATCATTTTTGGTTATTTGCAAACACAACAAATTTATTCATTCCAGCAATTTCTCTCATGAATATCTCACTGACAAATTGAATAACTTTTGATTTAATGTTAAATTATGCAGCCTGAGATCAATATTGTTTTATAACCTGTGTATTATCAATGATTAGTCTGTTAAAATATTCTGAAAGGGTAATGGAAGTCAAAGCTAAAAGTTTAAAATAGACTTACCTGAAGAGAATAGCCTTGATCACACTGAAAGGATACTACATCACCAACCATGTATCTGTCTCCAATTTTATTCCCACTGCTAGGAGTTTGTGGTTCAGGACAGGAATCCAAACCAATAGCTAAGAATATTTAGTGATAATAATATAAGTAACTTTCAAATGATGAATGCTTAAATCATGCATATTAAATTACCAAAACTGAATATTGGTGTCATTAAAACTAGATTTTACATTGAGACATTAAGAATGTTCTGTGAACAAGATTTAACGGTATATGGTTAGAGCAATGTGCTTTGGAACTCCACCACAGAACTATTTCAATTTTCTTGGCACCAACCATTAATTAGCTGTGTGATAATACGTGAATTCTTCTTTAACTCACAGCTTAAATGTCTTCTGTGAAATGAAACTAAAAATTCCTAAAAAGAAAATCCCTAAATAAAAATAAGAATAATAATTTATTGTGATAATAAAGTGAAATTATATCTGTAAAACATTCTTAGTAAAATGGCTAAAAAAATTATTTGCTATTTTGTCCATATCACCTGGTACCTTCTTCTGAGAGGGAGATTATGATATAATTCAAAACACTTCCATTATTTTTACATCAACAACTTATTTTTCAACATAAAAGAATAAAAGCATACAGAAGTAAAAGGTTTTTCTGAAATGATTCATTTAGTTTAGCATTTTTAATTGAAATATAGTTGATTTACAATGTTGTGTTAATTTCTGCTGTACAGAAAAGTGATTCAGTTTTATATATATATATATATATATATATATATATATATATATTATATATACTTTTTATATCCTTTTCCAGTATGGTTTATCACAGGATACTGAATATAGTTCTCTGTGCTATAGAGTGGGACCTTGTTGTTTATCCATTCTATATATAATAATTTGGATCTGCAAACCCCAAACTGCCACTCTGTCCCTCTTCCACCCTCCCCCTTGGTAACCACAAGTCTGTTCTCTATGTCTGTGAGTTTGTTTCTGTTTCATAGATAAGTTCATTTGTGTCATATTTTAGATTCCACATATAGGTGGTATCATATGGTATTTGTCTTTCTCTTTCTGACTTACTTCACTTAGTATGATCATCTCTAAGTCCATCTACATTCCTGCAAATGGCATTATTTCTAAAATGATTCATTTAAAGGAATAAAAATTGTTTGATGTTTTTGCCAAAACATTTTTTCAAACATGTGAATGTATTATTATTAAAAACTTTTTATCTTCAATAAGAGCCAATGTTTATTATCTATTTCTTTGTAGTTCACATTTTGAACTAATCTAATACATATTTGAATGGAGGGAGGAAGCAGTCACCACTCCAAAATCATTATATATATGTGTGAATATATATATTCATTATAAATATTCACACTATATATTTATTTATTAAAAAACATTGAAAACTAAATTCTAAAGTATGACTATATCGTATATATTCCTTCTCTCTTTGACCATGTTATTTCCTTCTGATAGATGCTATCATACATAACACCACCCTCTCCATCACCTTTGTTGTATTTGACATAAACTAATAATGAATAATTATGTAAATAGTTGTTCAGTGTTTATCCCCCTCTGAGAATATAAGTTCCAGAAGGGCAGCTTGAAGCACAGAGTCTTAAGCAAGCACTCAATAAACATTCGTTGTATAGATGAATGAATAGTATATAAAAGAAAGTGCATCCCTATTTTATTTCTTAATAAATACAAATGTCTATCTCTGCAAATGGAAGATAGTTTATCTAATAACATAATGGTCAGAGTAGCTAAAAATGATGTCACATTAAAGGATAGAAAATTAAATAAAAGCAGTGACATGATGGAGTTATGGTTAGATCAGAAAGTAAGGCAGTAAAGAGGAGGAGTAAATTGGCCATTTGGGAATGCATTTGAGGCAGTCCTAAAGGAGACAGGGTCATGTGGACTGTAATTCCAATGCCTGGTGCGGCAATTAGTTAGGTCCCTAAACATATGTCAAATCCCATATTTCTTGATTTTTGTAATCTTGAATTTATAGAACTAGGAAAGATAAGTTACCATTAAGTTGTGACCTACTGTTAAAATTTTAAGGGTTAAATGTCTCACTTCCCCTACTAGATTTTGAGATCCAAGAAAGAAACTGTCTTATATTTACTTTCATCTCATTCAGCACCCACTAATGGGTCTTACACATTAAATTCATCTGATTTCATAGAGTCCTTTTTAAGAATTACTAATCAAAAAAAAGTTATGATGTAAGCATATATGTCTTGTCAGTATGATTTCACTTTCCTTTGGTAAGGACTCCTTAGTTTCTTGGGAGTCCTGAACGGTACGTTTATTACCGTTCACCATTAAGGCCATTTATGTGGTCATTCTTGCTGAGAAGGCCAAATTTAGTACACGTTCATTTCTCTTTTCCTTCTTTCTATCAAGTACTCCATTCAGGGTCATACACATAGAAAACTATTAATATCCATAAGTGGTGATTTCCTCCTCTGGGAGGATAAATAAAACTACGGCACAGGGCTTCCCCGGTGGTGCAGTGGTTGAGAGTCCGCCTGCCAACACAGGGAACACGAGTTCGTTCCCCAGTTCGGGAAGATCCCACATGCCGCAGAGCGGCAAAGCCCGGGAGCCATGGTCGCTGAGCCTGCGCGTCCGGAGCCTGTGCTCCGCAACGGGAGAGGCCACAACAGTGAGAGGCCCGCGTACCACGTACCGGAAAAAACAAAAACAAAACAAAACAAAAAAACTACGGCACAGTGATGCCATAGAATATTGAGAGATTTTTAAGTGAGATTTTTCCATATTATATACAGACACAGCAAAATATTTATGAAAGAGTTTTAACTTTAAAATGTGATATAAAACTCTATAAACTATGCAATAACAATTTCGTAGGTTAAAAATTCTTATATGCAAATAATCACAGGGAAAAATAACCAAAAGGAAATATGTGAAATATTAGCAGTGGTTATGATTCTTCATGTGAGATTATTGGTGATTTTTATGTGTTTTCTTGTATATTCCTGCATTTCTGAAATTTTTATAATGGAATGTAAATAATAAAATCACTTATCTATTAGATGAATTAGTATTAGCAGAGAACTTGGGGGTACAAGAATATACTGCTTTCTATTTTTCTAGAAGAGATTGAGTTGGACCTGCTAATCTGTTTAATATGATTGTCTCAGGGAAGAAACCAAGGTAATGAAGTAATAGATAAGAAAGAGAAGTCATGTTGATGACCTCTCTCATTTTTTTGCATTTAATTATTTTACATGCACTAAAGAAAATAAAGCAGAGATATCTGAAAATGCTACAGTTCCTATTTTAAAGTCATTTGTTAATTTACAAAACAGTGATTAAATAGTTTAAAAAATGTCTTCTTTAATAATTATTTTTCATTTCTTTATAAGTAACAATAGCAATAACTTATTCATAGGAATCAACAAAGAAAAGGTATTTGTAAAAGTGTTGCAAAGGATTCTCTCCTACTTAACCAAGCCAATCAGCATATTGAGTCATTTTCATCCTTATGAGTGTAAATTTTGTAAAATTATGTGCTTGGCAATCAAAGATGCTCTCTGAGTGAATTTTTTTAATGAGAATTGGATCAATTAACTAGGTGTTGTAGCCAAAAAAAAAAAAAAAACAGAAATGAATACAGGAACAAATCTATATCAAAAATTGCACAGAGTTAATTACACCTGCTGTCAAATTACTGTGGTTAGTTACCCTGGCTGAGAACATTAAAACCTCAGTTCTTCAATTTCCAACATTTATTTATAAACAAAAATTATTCTTTCCAATTCTGACCACAAGGCAACCTGGAGGAGAAAATGGTGTTAATCATATCATTTATATCTGATCATTCTGCATATATATATATATATATATATAGTATTCCATAATGATTTTAACGAGTCTTTAATGCAATGAGAGAGGGAGACAGGGAGGATAAGAAAGCTAAATTATTGCTAAGACTCCCAGCAACATTGTTTTGTAAAAAGAAAAACCCCTTCATGAATTTGACATGACAACCCATGTATAAATTTATTGAAAATGAAGACCAAAAATACTGGATTTGCATTCATGTGAGAAAAGAACAGGAACTGAACCACGTCTTTGAACAAGAGGTTGTATTCAGTGATAGTGAAGATCTTGTTATTTTAAACATATCACATGTCTTCAATTTAAAATTTTTTCTCTAAATAATGAATACAAATAACCATTATTTCTATGTTTGCACCATATTTAAGTGTTTTTTAATATGCTAGAATTATCATTTGGCATTCCATATTTATCATTATAACAGTTTGAGAATAATGTAGAAGTTGATGATAATCAAAGGGTGAATTCAATATGAGCTGGGCTACTAGTTTCTGGGCTTGTAGAAATCAGCAATGATAAGCATGCAGACTTTTTTCACCATAATGTACCTTGGATTAATTAATTAATCTACTAAAGAAAATTTGTCAAATACTATTGTTACATGTAATTGAATGTCGATTAAATTCTTTTAGAAGGAACAATTCTGACTTCAGAATTGTTCCTTCAGAACATCAATAGTCACTGATGAGCAGCAGTATAAGTTCAGGAACATGTGGTACAGGCTTCTCTCACATTTACCTTGATCCTTTTATTTACTTACTTTACTTTCGTTTACCTTACTTAACATTTAACTCAGCATTACTCTGAGAGACTAATTGAATATTCAGTAATAGATACTACTTATCAAATTTTAGCCTACAGAATAAGGATAAGTGAAACGATAAAATAAATAGAATCTGGCACGTAGGTACCATTCATTCATTACATAAGTAATTATTGAGTACCTATTGTGTACTCTTATTGTGTTACATACATGCTGGAAATGCAAAGATCAATTAGCAACATAAGCAGTCACGCTCTGAAGAAATTCTTGGTGGAGCAAGAGAGGGGGTTGGTTTAAAAGATGATTTCAGTGTAATTGAACAATCACAATATATGAAGGTTGTCTTCTGTTTAAATAATTATTTCACAGGAACTAACCTATGTGAATACCAAAACATAATACATTTTACCAATTCATGATAATGAAGGGGAAGGTGAATATGCTGTCCTGGCATGTTAAATGAATAATGTTTTAAATTATTTTTCCTTGTTTTATGGAAAAAAGGAGGGAGTGTTTTTTGGTAAAACATACTGTAGTGTTTTGGGAAAGGCAGCAAGAAATGAAGCTGCAAAGGGAGGCAGGATGCAGGTTGTGTAAACAGTCTTATAATCTTAAACAGTGTAGAAAGTTGTAGTTTCCTTCTGTGAGTAATGGAGGGAAAATTCAGTTATTAAGAACACAACCTCTGTCCTCTGTGTGCATCCTGGTTTCACTAGTTTCTTGCTTTTTAATTTTTATTTTTATAAAGTCTGAGATGATTTCTATGTCTCAGTTCCCTCACCTATAAAATGGATGCAAAAATACCAACCAACTTCATAGGAATATGGTGATGCATAAAGAAAACAATACATGCATAACACTTAGATAGTCCCAGGAACATGGGAAGCTCTCAACAAATGTTAACTGGCATTAGTGAATGGTTTTAAGCATGGAAGTGAGGTTGTCCATTTGCATTCTACTAAGGACATTTCTTTTTTCTGTTCTCATGAAAGTATGTCTCTGTATGTTTAAGATCAATAGGTCCCATATAAATACTCTAGGAGTATAAAGAACACATGTAAAGATTTCTATAGAGGGCCCAAAACTGAAGTACCTTCAGTTTTATAATTAATTCACAATGAAAAGTTTCTATATACAGCTAAACATATTGGCTTTTCTATGAGAAAATCCAGGAGACCAAGAGCAGTGTTATTGCCTCAAGATATAACCAGAGAAACTTTAGGAATACAAAAGTACAATGCTTTCCAAATTCAGAAACTTAGGCTGAGACATCTCTAAGTCAACAGCACAAAGACATGAAAAGTTAGATGATCATGAAATAAATTTGGTTAAAAGAAAAGAGCAAACTATGCTAAAACTAGAATGGCCCTATATGATTAAGGAATGAAATGTGCTTATAAAGATCAATTACACTTATTTGTGTGTAATATATTCTAAGTTAATGGCAATTTAGATTAGAAATGACAAATATTAATAATTTAATTTGGGCAGGACATGTTTCTATAATTAATAGAAGATGATATGCATAAATTGGAACAAGAGATGATATGAGATGATATGCATAAATTGGAATAAGAAAACTAGTTTAGGTAAAAATATAAATCTTACAATCACTATTTTTCACAAATAATCAATTATCTAATTAGCCCAAAGGAGGAAAATATTTTTAGTGATTATAAAAATAAACTCATTAAGACCTAATGCATTATGTCTTAAGCATATTGCTCAAGGAAGGAGAGCAGTAAAATAACTATCATGTTGAATTGATATCTTTTGTAATTTATAAGCTACAGTTAAATGGATACATTTCTGAGCATTTAATATTTTATGACTTTTTATGATTTGGGTATTCAGACTAGCCCTCTAACTATTGCACAAGATGAAAAGATGTTTTCAGACCACCTGAGTTTTCACAAGATTGACAGAGAAATTATTAGTGGCAGGTATCATGAGTGCTCTCAGGTGTGGGAGGAAAAAAAAATCTATTCCTTAAGGTAACATTACCTTTGTCTTCCTCAGAGACTACATCCTGAGATCTTTGAGCACCCCTAAATTTGTAACACCATTACTGCATGCAGTTTCTCCTTTTAAAATATGTACACTTTATAAGTTCAAAACCAAAAACTGCTCATTGATTTATTGATGTTCATTACCCCTCTAGGATTCTCCAGTAGTGAGATTTATATGTGTGCCTCCACAAATATTAGGAAATATGAGGGAAATTACATATGTATATTATAATCAAATAGTCATTTCAAGACTGTTAATGATGAGGCTGGACCCAGAATCCAAGTGGCAAAGCAACTAGAAACTACAAGTTCTCTTTGTGGAAGCCTATTAACAACTGATATAATTAATGGCCTTTCTTGCACTAGGGACATTTTCCCTAGCAACAAATACATTTGTGCAAGACATGCAATTATAACCAAAATCATATATGTCTAAAACACACTCACACAAATTGAAGAATAGATTCCCACCTCTCAGTGCTCTTGTGGATCAGGAAACAGAAAAAATGTGATAACTTCACAGAAGAAAAATGTTGGAAAAAATATATTAACTCAGAGCAGCTACATCTATTCACATGACTACTAAACCAGTACACATTCCCAACACAAAGAATGATGTAGCTTCATCTCAACTTATGATAGCCCATATCAGAAAATGTAAATCAGACTCTCTTAACCAGTGTTTCAGCTTATCTTGATTAAGCAGAGAAAACTGTATTCTCTAACCTCTGGAACGCTGGTATATTTGCCTTAGCTGTAGTTGTGTCTCCTAAGGTTGCTAGGCAAACATTTCTTCTTCCTACCTTCTTTCTCTTCAACATTCAATCCCTTTTGTTATTAACAGAAAGCAAGATTGACTTTTTTTCTTAATATTTTAATTAATATTGGCTACTTCATTATATATCAGGTAATTTGTTAGCATAAAATTAATAGAATTCATCAAAGTTTCAGAAACATGTAATTGGAGTAAATTTCCAAATTTATATTTATTACCTCACTTTGTGTGTCTGTAACTTAGAAAAAATGCTCTGATTTGTGGAACAACTACAACCTCTAAGAGAGCATAGTTTGAGCAGTATGACCATAAATGTTAAAAAATATATTCATGAAGGTGGTCAAAAGGTACAAACTTCCAGTTATTAGATAAATAAGTGTAATGTACTAGGGGTGCAATGTACGACATGATGGCTACAGTTAACACTGCTGTATGATATACAGAAAAGTTAAAAGAGAGTAGATCTTAAGAGTTCTCATCACAAGGAGAAATTTTTTTCCTTTCTTTTTTTGTATCTATATGAGATGACAGATAAACCTGCTGCAGTAATCTAAATCTGTGGTAGTAATCATTTCACAATATACGTAAATCAAACCACCATTTCATACACCTTAAACTTAAACAATGATGTATGTAAATTATTTCTCAATAAAACTGGAAAAGATTTTTTAAAAAGTATTTGGAGACTAAAAGGTAGAAATATTAATCTCTATTTTCTAGAATTTTATTACTCAATTTCAAATGTTCTTCTATCTATGGAAGCTAAAGATTCAAATAGATATAAAAATGGGATTCTAAATCATTTTTGTCCACTACATTATATGTCCTCTGAAGTATCTATCTGGGATATGTGAGTATTAAGAGAACACTGAATTTATAGTTTAAAAGAAAAAAAATCAGTTTTTTATTGATTATCATAATTTGATTAACTTCTAAAAGCCTAACTGGTAAATTAATAAGTTTGACAGGGCATTCAACCCATTTCCAATCTTTAGGAAAACAGTTTTCAAAGCCATCTTGGTATTTGTCTTATGTATATGTATAGCTGATTCACTTTGTTATAAAGCAGAAACTAACACACCATTGTAAAGCAATTACACTCCAATAAAGATGTAAAAAAAAAAAAGCCATCTTGGAAGACAGGTGTCTAATCCTAAATTCAGAAGTTCCCAGAAGGGGTTACATAATCTTTCAATAACTGATACTAACATTTAACACTTTTTACTGCCAGAAAAAAAGCTTTACCCAAACTGAACTTCTCTTCATGAATCGCTATGAATTATCTTCAAAATTCCTATAGAACATCCTTAGTCTACTGACTAGGCCTGTACTTAGTGTCCTAGTGTGGTAGAAAGGATTTTGGCTCCCATGATGTTACACCGGCAAGCATGCTATGTTACATGGCAAAATGAATTTGTGGATAAAATTAAGAAGGCTAATAAGCTGACCATAAAATATACAGGTTATTGGATGATTACCGGATGATTTTATATATATATGTAAAATGTGGTATCCTTTTACCATTTTTTCTTACATTGCAAGTAGCACCAAATGCACCTTCCATGTAAGTTTCATTCTTGAACGCTTATACCTAAACTGGCATTATCATTAGTTAAACTGGGAAGTACTTTTGGTTCCTAGATCCCACTGCAAGGTGTGAGATCTAATATTATAGATAAATAAAAGTGTTATGTTGGTTTTAATTTATATAATTTAATATCTAACATCTAAAAATCAAAGAAAAAGTCTAAAAAATTAAAAGGCCAGCTCTCCAAAGGAATAAAGCAAAACTGTGATCATATACAAAGTGATATCTAAAGTAAAAACCAAAACAAAACACCAGAAACCTAAGAACCATTCTCTACACCTCTCTCTCTCTCATCTCCAACATCTAACTGGCCATAAATCTTTCAATTTTACCTTACCATCTCCTGCATCTTTTAACATTTCATTTACACAACCACAATAACCATCTTCAGTTTCTCATTTGAACCACTGCTACTCCTTTCCTTGGGCATATTCTCTTCCTGCAATGCATTCCCCACTTTCCAAAATAAAAGGACCTTTGAAAATTCAAAACTGACCACGCTACTCCTCAAATTGAAATCCTTCAACGAATCTCCTCTTTCTACAAAATAAACCTGTCTGTCATCTCCTTAATCTAATCTTCTGGCACTTAAGATACAATGACAATGACAAATACAACCCAGTCATGTGGGTTCATCTCATTATCAGGAAAGGATGATGTTTCTTGAGGGTTTACTATGTACCTGGGCCTATGATAAACACTTTACATGGATGATCTCATTTAACTCTGACACAATCTTTCAAGTTATATGCTATTATTATCACATATTATAGGTGAGGAAACTGAGTTCTTAGGGAACCTTACAAATCACCTAATGTCACATGGCTATCAAATGGCAGTTCCAAGACAGAAACCTAAGTCTGATTCCAGGATAAAGTATCTTATGTCCACCTACATCCTTGGAGGTCCCTTCAAAGTACCAAGCTATTTCCATACATATACTTTCTTATCTGTCAAAAGGACTTAGATTTGTCCTTTTGTGAAGTCTTCCCTGACCCCACCACCAGGAACCCCTAACAGTTTTGATCACTACCTTCTCTGTGTCATCACCTACATTATACAAGATGTCCTCATACTTCGGCCATTGTGAGAGTAATCTTGGAAGGTTGGTGAAAAGTGCAAATGCTTGGCTGAATCTCATGAAGACTGACAGTCTGTTAGGGTGGAGTCTCATCATCTGGATTTTTAACAAGATTTCAAGATAACTATAGTGCACAATTATCTGAGAAGTACCAATTTATCTAAACTATAGTTACTGTGTTTACACTGTAATTTTGCAATTATTGCTACTTTCGTGTTCTTACTCTCAGTTAGTCTGAAGCTTTTTTTTTTTAGGGCTGGGTCTTATGCAAATATGCAGCACTAACACCTAGAAAGTATACCTAACATTTAGTAGGTAGTCAACAAAATTTTAATAAACAAGTATGTTTGTGCTTATATTTTGGAAGCAATAAGGAGATGGAAAATTATGGGAGGAAATTAATTATGGCCTTTCTTCAGTAGATAATAGGAAAACAATGATATGAAGTTATCAAAATGGACCTCTAGAAATATTAACGAGACCAAGGCATGAGAAGGATAAATTGGGCAGAAGGAACATCAGATCTGTATAATCATAATCATAATCATACTCATAATCAGGTATCCCAAAGTTAAAATGGCATGATCTCAAGTCAAAGGAGAAAAATTGCACTATATGATAAACATCAGCCATTTGTCAGCATTTCCCTTTTAAGTAAACACAAAGCAAGGCCTATGTGTTTAGTATGTGCCATCAGATAATCTAGCTTGTTTTTTTTCTGAAAACCTCATGACTGAGTAGGAAAATCAGACAGAGAAAATATTCACTTGCTAGAAGGAATCTCAGCCAAATTTCCTTTTCTCAAGACAGAAGAACATCTGCCATGTTTCCTGAAACATTTACTTAAAACTTACTTAAAATATTCCTTTAGGGATTTAGAAAGAGTCCACTTTCTTGGTTAAAAGGAAAAAAAACCATGAAATCTGTCATTTTTACAGCAAACCTTAATGTCTTTTGCATCTGTTGCTGGTATTCATAGTGTGATTATGAGACTGTTATTTCTCCGATGTGATTACTTCCTTATGTTACCCTGTGAGCAGAACTGTTATATCAGGGGTTGTCAGAAATGAAATACCAAAGATGTGCAGTGAAATAGGTGTCTTCTCAATGGAGAAAAGCTAATATAACTACCTTGTTTATAACACACACACACACACACACACACAATTATTTTTCCCAGTACCTAAGTGCTTAAGCATTTTGGTTTTTCTAAATATTGAAACAAATTAAAAAAAATTTTTCTTAAAATCCTTGTTTATACTCATTTAAAAATATATTTTTTTTCTTACAGAGGATATTGTGTTCTTAGATCTCAACCACTGATTTGGGAGGCTTCTGAATACATAAGGAAGTTCTTCAAAAATTTTATGTCTAGTTAATACAATCTGCCTCCACAAGTGGACAGACTCTTGCATTACCACAAAATATTCTTCCACTAAGTGGATATTACCATTTTGAAACAGAAATTAAAGTGCCCTTTCCTCAAATAAGTCAGATTATTTGCAAAAAAATCATTGTGTTTGGGTATATTCTCTCAAGTTTCTGGAAATAATACACTCAATTTGCAAACAGTGAACAGACAGACTTTGAGATTGCCATGCTGGACACTGTACCAAAACCACATCTGCTCTACCCAGCATTTGATCCACCAAATCCATTGAAACTGCTTTTCAACATGTTATTGACAAAGCAGTTAAAATGCATGCCATAGCTAGTTTTATATATTTGTCTTTAAAGACTAGAGCAGAGGTTATTAGTCGTTTTAATTCTGTAAAGTTCTATTTAAATTTCCTTGTTCAACGTTTCCCCATTCTCTTACACTTACTCAATATTTTGCAAATACTATGTTAATGCCCTTATTGATTAGACAATAGATTTGAAAACATTTAGAATATTCCAAAATGTATTTAATTAATTAAAGTAACAGTAGGCATTCTTCGGCACCAATTTCTCTACTGTCCACTAAATGTACCTCCTTTTCCCCTCCTCTCTTAATCTGTCCTTCTGTCCTATTTGGGCTCTTTTTCCCCATACTTTCTAACTTTCTTTTTCTCATATAATTCTCTACATTTCTTCATTTCTCTATTTATAGTTCCCATTTTAATTCAGGTTCACTGACTTTGTTTAAAAACAACACACAAAACTGGAGGATATTTTTCAGACAATATTACCACATGTAACTATTTAGTGAGGCATTTATTTAATTTCTCCAAAAAGAAAGTTCTTTTCTACCTGGAGAATATTTTAACTTCTTCTGCTAAGTTATAATTTGATAAAAATTAATGTTTTAATATACTTTTATAAGCTCTTTGTAGTACTGGTATTTTTATTATATTTACCTTAATCCAGGGATTATTTTAGAATTTTGTACCTATTAAAAGAAAGCATTCACTTGGACTGGAAGAATTAGTATTGTTAGAATGGCCATACTACCAAAAGCAATCTACAGATTTAATGCGATCCCTATCAAATTACCCATGACCATTTCACAGAACCAGAACAAATAATCTTAAAATTTATGTGCAACCACAAAAGACCTTGAATTACCAAAGCAATCCTGAGGAAAAAAAACAAACCCCTCCCAGACTTCAAACAATATTACAAAACTATAATAATCAAAACGGCACTGTGTTGGTGCAAAAACAGATGTATAGATCAATGGAATAGAATACAGAGCCCAGAAATAAACACACACACCTGTGGTCAATTAATCTTCAAAAAAGGAGACAAGGATATACAATGGAGAAAAGGCAATCTTTTCAGCAAGTGGTGTTGGGAAAGCTGGACAGCCTCATGTAAATCAATGAAGTTAGAACACTCCCTCACATCACATACAAAAATAAACTCAAAATTGTTTAAAGATCTAAACATAAGATGTGACACCATAAAACTCTTAGAAGAGAACATAGGCAAAACATTGTCTGACATAAATTGTAGCAATATTTTCTTTGATCATATTCCCAAGGCAAAAGAAATAAAAGCAAAAATAAACAAATGGGACTCAATCAAACTTATAAGCTTCTGTACAGCCAAGTAAACCATAAACAAAATGAAAAAATAACCTATGGATAGAATGGGCATCAACAGAAAATCTACAAACAACAAATGCTGAAGAGGGTGTTGAGAAAAGGGAACCCTCTTGCACTGTTGATGGGAATGTAAATTGACACAGCCACTATGGAGAACAGTATGGAGGTTCCTTAAAAAACTAAAAATAGAATTACCATATGATCCAGCAATCCCACTACTGGGCATATACCCAGAGAAAACCATTACTGAAAAAGACACATGCACCCCAATGTTCATTGCAGCACTATTTACAATAGCCAGGTCATGGAAGCAACCTAAATGCCCATTGACAGATGAATGGATAAAGAAGATGTGGTACATATATATAATGGAATATTACTCAGCCATAAAAAGGAACAAAATTGGGTCATTTGTTGAGACATGGATGGATCTAGAGACTGTCATACAGAATGAAGTATGTCAGAAAGAGAAAAACAAACATCGTATATTAATGCATATATGTGGAACCTAGAAAAATGGTACAGATGAACCAGTTTGCAAGGCAGAAGTTGAGACACAGATGTAGAGAACAAATGTATGGACACCCAGGGGGGAAAGCGGCAGGGGGTAGTGGTGGTGGTGTGATGAATTGGGCCATTGGGATTGACATGTATACACTGATGTGGATAAAACTCATGACTAATAAGAAACTGCTGTATAAAAAAATAAATAAAATAAAATTCAAAAATTCAGAAGAAAACCAAAAAAAAAGAAAACCAAAAAAAAAGAAATACCTACAGAATGGGAAAAAATATTTGCAAACAATGCTACTGACAAGGGATTAATTTCCAAAATATACAAATAGCTCATGTAACTCAGTATCAAAAAAAAAAACAAATAAACCAGGAAACCCAATCAAAAAATTGACTCAAGACCTAAATAGACATTCCAAACAATTCATACAGATGGCCAATAGGCATATGAAAAGATGCTCAACATCGCTAATTATTAGAGAAATGCAAATCAAAACTACAATGAAGTATCACCTCACACTGGTCAAATGGCCATCATCAAAAAGTCTACAAATAGAGCTTCCCTGGTGGCGCAGTGGTTGAGAGTCCGCCTGCCGATGCAGGGGACACGGGTTCGTGCCCCGGTCCGGGAAGATCCCACATGCCACGGAGCGGCTGTGCCCGTGAGCCACGGCCACTGATCCTGTGCGTCCGGAGCCTGTTGCTCCGCAATGGGAGAGGCCACAACAGTGAGAGGCCAGCGTACCGCAAAAAAAAAAAAAAAAAAAGTCTACAAATAATAAATTCTGGAGAGGGTATGGAGAAAAGGGAACCCTCTTACAATGTTGGTGGGTATGTAAATTGGTGCAGCCACTATGGAGAACAGTATGGAAGTTCCTTAAAAAAATAAAAATAGAGCTATCATATGATCCAGCAATCCCACTCCTGGGCATATATCTGGAAAAGACAAAAACTCTAATTCTAAAAGATACATGTACCCCAATGTTCATAGCAGCACTATTTACAATAGTCAAGATATCGAAGCAACCGAAATGTCCACTGACAGATGAATGGATAAAAATGTCTTATAGGGCTTCCCTGGTGGTGCAGTGGTTGGGAGTCCGCCTGCCGGTGCAGGCGACACAGGTTTGTGCCCCGGTCTGAGAGGATTCCGCATGCTGCGGAGCGGCTGGGCCTGTGAGCCATGGCCGCTGAGCCTGCGCGTCCGGAGCCTGTGCTCCGCAATGGGAGATGCCACAATGGTGAGAGGCCCACGTGCCACAAAAAAAAAAAAAAAAAAAAAAAAGTCTTATACACAATGGAATACTACTCAGCCACAAAAAAGAATAAAATATTGCC
This sequence comes from Globicephala melas, assembly GCF_963455315.2. NCBI lineage: Eukaryota > Metazoa > Chordata > Mammalia > Artiodactyla > Delphinidae > Globicephala > Globicephala melas. The sequence continues at coordinate 54,869,780 of NC_083330.1, forward strand.
ATTTGCGGCAACATGGATGGACCTAGAGATTACCATACTGAGTGAAGTAAGACAGACAAAGGCAACTATATGATATCACTTGTATGTGGATTTAAAAAAATAATACAAATGATCTTATTTACAAAACAGAAACAGACTCACAGACATAGAAAACAAACTTATGGTTACCAAAGGGGCAATGAGTTGTGGGAGGGATAAATTAGGAGTATGGGATTAACAGATACACACTTCTATACATAAAATATATAAACAACAAGGATTTACTATATAGCACAGGGAACTATATTCAACATCTTGTAACAACCTATAGTGGAAAAGAATCTGAAATAAATATATATATATAGGTAAAACTGAATAACTTTGCTGTACATCTGAAACTAACACAATATTGCAAATCAACTGTACTTCAGTTTTTTAAAAAGTGAGCATTCAGCAAATGTTTTGATGGCTTAGTTAAGGCCTCTCAACAATGTTTAAAAAGTGGTGATCATCTTACCATCTTCTAATAGGATTCCACTTTGTGGTTTTTGAAAAATATGGTTAGCACTGTCCTTAGATTGCCTAAATACAGTGTCTAGTATTTTGCTTGTTTTTCTCTTGGGTAGAGAATCCAGATATCTAATAATTCTTAAGAAGTATCCGGGGACCAGTTTGAAACTAAAGCATCATTTTGTGAACATTTACTTTAGATTATGTGAATTCATTCCTAACAAATTAAATGCCAGTCCCTATGAGTAGCCTCTAGATCATTAGGAGAGTTGGTAGTCTTATTATTTAAAGCAACTGCTCGTAAGATACATTGATACACCATTTGTTCTTATGCTCATTCATTACCAATGGTAAGTTCTTTCTCACATTTTTGAGTAGTATTCAGATAACTAATTCAGAAACTATTAGCATTCCCTGATTGCTCGTTTTACAGAAATATCTAGTTGTAACATAGTTGGACAATAATCACAAATATAGGGAAAAAACACATTTCACATAATAAAGTTTACACTTGATTAGGACAGAGATTTATCTCATTCATCTTCCAATCCCTCTACAGTTCTAATCAGACTTTCCTTGACATGGTTAGGTACTCAACTTTACTTTTAAAATTAAATATCATAATTAAATATGCTTAAATTGTATATTTCTAGTATATTTTGCCTACTCTGTCAAAGATGTTAGCTTCTAAGACCTAAAATTGAGAGATTTAAATCCACTAGTCACTGTTTTCCCTTAAGAGTAGCAAATTCTCAATCCTTTGTTCTAGGAGTTATTAACACCTATTATTTGTTAAGATATGGCTTAAGTTCCTTCATTTATTGATACAAATAAGAGGTTCTAACCAAAAGAACAGCTTGAAAAATATTATAGATAACTGGATAAATAATTCCATTAAACTGTAATGTCCCTATACTGTTTACCTTATACAAATAAAGGACCTTTTTGGCATTCAACAAAATATTTTATTTTAGAAATTTGAAAGTTGTATAAAATAGACTAAAAAAGTTTCTTCAATTTCTTTGTTATTATGATAATTTAATAGTTTATATCATGAATAACTATCAAAACATATGCTGCTTTCGAACTACATCACCTATATGATGTCAAATTTCTGATTATGACATTCCACACCTTTCAGGAGTAGCCCTGCCTACAATCCTTGCAGGCAAGGCTGCAATCCTTGTAACATGCCACGTATCACAGCTCTGTCTAAACCTGAAGTTTGCATGCTAAAAATATCCACTCTTTCTTGTTTAACTGTAAAACTCCTGGTTATTTGTTAAGATTCAGCCAAAGTGTTGCCTCCTATTTGAAGTATTTCCTGAACTTCTTAAATGGAGCTGATTTCTTATTGCTTTTGTGCACTCTCCCATAAATATCTCTACTCCTGTATTCATAGCACTGTATTATTGCTTATCTCTGCCTCTTCTACTAGACTGTGATCTTCTCAAAACTGATACTGTGACATATTTATCTTTGCACTTCCCATATTGAGCATTGTGCCTATTATATAGTAGGCATTCAAAAATATTTATTGGTTGAATGAAAAATGAATGAATGAAACTTTTTGTACTTATTTGTCACCTATTTACACTACAATGATACATTTACTATATCTGAGGTTAGCAATAGCTGGAAAACGAACCTCAACATAAAACAAAAATAATTGTCAAAAATCAATTAATTACTATTTATTTAGTACATGCCTATCGTTGTCGTAGCCTCTGTTCGTTTCCACAGGGCATTTCTTTTCTATCAGATCTTCCTGTGTAAGTAATGATGTTACAATGATGGATTGACTGGCCTGGACAAAGTGATATTGAGGAGATAGTACTCAATGGGATACCTTCAGAAAGCAAAAACCAACAGAATTATAAAATGTGTACAGACCAACGTGCTACATTCCTCTGTGAACACTAGCATAGGTGTAGGTATACTGATGTCAAATGATATATATCAACATTACATATTTGTTATCTTTTGCTTCTAGGTGTTGTGTCACTTATTCCTTACTCAGGCAACATATGTGTTGTGAATGCATTATAAGATTCAAGGACTGGTCTCAGTGCAAGAGACAAAAGGATATCCTAAGTGGACATGGTCCTGTACTAATGGCCAATCGTGTCTTCCTGGAGCTTACATTCTAGGAAAACAGTAAATAAACCCCAAATTTCCAAAATAATCACCCAATTACACTTGTGATAATTTTATGTAGCAAAAAACACACTGTCTCATATATGTATTTAATTAGAGTATGTAAGCCTTTTTTGTGTTTGAAAGTTTTCTAGGAAGTTGGGAGACAAATATATATTTTCTATGCCAACAAGAAAAGCCACTTACTCCAACTTCAGTTTTAAAATTTCTTCAGGATCCAGTTCTTTTTTTCACAATTTGAAAATACTTGTAATGAAACAGGAGTCACTACAATTGATACCACAGAAATTCAAATGATCGTAAGAGACTACTATGAACAACTGGACACCAACAAATTGGATAACCTAAAAAAAAATGGGTAAACTTATAAAATCATATAACCTACCACGACTAATTCATGAATAAACAGAAAGTCTGAATAGATCACTAATGAATAAGGATATTGACTCAATAATCAAAAATCTCCCAACAAAGAAAAGCCCAGGACCAGATGATTTCATGGGTGAATTCTACCAAACATTTAAAGAATTAACACTGATTCTACTCAAACTTTTCCAAAACACTGAAGGGGGAACAGTCACAAATTCATTTTATGAGTCCAGCATTACCCTGATACCATAGCCAAAGGCACTACAAGAAAACTGTAGGACAATAAGCCTGATGAATATAGATGCAAAGATCCGCAGCAAAATACTAGCAAACCAAATTAAACAGCACATCAAAAGGACCATACACCATGACCAAGTGGAATTTATTCCTGGGATACAAAGACGATTCAATCAGTAAACATGATACACCAATTAGCAGAATGAAGGATGAAAACACATGACCATCTCAATAGATGCACAGAAAAAAGAATTTGACAAAATACAAAATTCTTTCATAATAAAAACTCTCAACAAATTACATACAGAATGTACCTCAAAATAATACAGGCCATATATGAAAAGCCCACAACTATCATCACATTCAACAGTAAAATACTGAAAGCTTTTCATCTAAGATCAGGAGCAAGGTAAGGATGCCAACTCTTAACACTTCTACTAACATAATACTGGAATCATATACAAAGAAGTTAGGTGAGGAAAAGCCATAAAAAGCATCCAAATCAGAAAGTAAAAATTAAAGGTAGCTGTTTGAAAATGACATGATCTTAAATGTAGAAAACCCTAACTTCAAGTACTGCTAGTACTAATAAATGAATTATGTTGTTTCTGGATACAAAATCAACACACAGAAATCATTCATAATTGATACACTGACACTAACATCAAACTCTTCTAAAAGGAAAAATTTTAAATGTTGCCTGGGACTTACCTGGGGGGCAATGGTTAAGAATCCACCTGCCAATGCAGGGGCAACTGGTTTGATCCCTGGTCCGGGAATATCCTACATGCCACACAGCAACTAAGCCCGTGCACCACAACTACTGAGCCTGCACTCTAGAGCCCGTGAGCCACAACTACTGAGCCTGCATGCCACAACTACTGAAGCCCGTGCACCTAGAGCCTGTGCCCCACAACAAGAGAAGCCACTGCAATGAGAAGCCCATGCACTGCAATGAACAGTAGCCCCTGGTTGCCACAACTAGAGAAAACCCCCATGCAGCAATGAAGATCCAACCCAGCCAAAAATAGATAAGTAAACAAATAAATTTATAATAAATAAATAAATAAATAAATAAATAAATAAACTGTTCCTGTTTACGGTAGCACCAGAAAGAATAAAATACTTACGAAAACACTTAGCCAAGGAGGTGAAAGGATTTTACTCTGAAAACTACAGACTATTCATGAAAGAAATTTTAAAAGATACAAATAAGTGGAAAGATAGTCTGTGTTCATGAACTAGAAGTCTTAATATTGTTTAAATATGAGCTACAGATTCAATGCAATTTCTATCAAAATCTCAATGGTGTTTTTTACTGAATTAGATAAACCTAAAATTCATAAGGAACCTCAAAAGATCCAAAATAGCCAAATCAATGTTGAAAAAGATGAACAAAGTGATATCACACTTCATGATATCAAAATATAGCTACAAAAGCTACAATAATTAAAACAGTATGGTGTTGGCATAAAAATAGGCATATAGATGAATGGAACAGAGGAGTGAGTCCAAAAATAAACCACCACACAGTTAAGTTATCTTTGACAAGGGTGTCAAAATATACAATGGGGAAAGGATAATCTCTTCAACAAATGATGCTGGGAAAACTGGATATCCATAAGCAAAATAATGAAACTAGAAACTTATCTTACATCATATATAAAATTAATTCAAAATGAATTAAAAACTACATCATTGACTACGTCAAACTAAAATGTTGCTGCATAGCAAACAATCAGCAGAGTTAAAAAGTCACCTACTAAAGAATGGGAGAAAATATTTTCAAACTGCATATATAATACAGTGTTAATATCCAAACTACATAATGAACTCCTACAACTTGATTAAAAAAATATAATCCAATCAAAAGTGCTACGAAATGGGCAAAGGACTTGAATAGACATTTCTACAAAGATGACATACAAATGTCCAACAGGGATAGGAAAAGATTCTCAACATCTCTGATCTTTAGGGAAATGCAACTCAAAACCACAACGAGATATCACCTCACACCTAATTAGGATAGCTGCTTGTCAAAAAAAAAAAAAAAAAAAAGAGGAGTGATGTCAGCAAGATGGCCTAATATGTTTCTCATTCTCATTCACGTTCTTTCCTCAGCAACAACAATATGGCAATCATCCATGGACAAGAGTGCCTGTGGGACATGTGGAAATACAGGTAAAAGATTAGGAAACCCCAGTGCAGTGCAAGAACAAGGAGAGCCATTTTGAAAAGAGTCATTTGAGTCAGACCCAGGTGGCTAACTCAGAAATAATTCCAAAGCCCTGATAATTTAGCAACACCCCATTTGCTTTTGGTTCTCTCACCGGTACCATACGCCAAGAGACCCAGGAGGAGTCTCACCTACCCGTTCGTCAGGCAATAGGCTTACAGACCTTGGTACTGGCTGTGGACCCTAAAGTTCTCCTTGAGCTAGCTCCATCCCCTCTCAAGCCATGGTCTGGGAGCCTCTGAAGAACACTGAATTGCACAATCACCCATGAAGGAGAGACTCTTGTGGAAGTAAAGGAGTCCAGCAGAGAAGTTCCAGCACATCATTAGAGCAAAAATTCAAGATTGGACACATTGCACAGAGTAGGAGGAACAGCTTGACTTTATCTGCTCCACCCTTCCCCCAAGGGAACAGGGTTTGGTGCCAAGAGATCGCTTTTTGACCCATGACTTCTCCTGTGGGGGAAGAAAGAGTCTGTGAGTGCGTGCCTGACTTCCCCAGCTGTGCAGGATGCTACCAAATAGGAAAAAGGCTCATTTTTCTCTCACCTCAACCTGAGTTCTGAGTTATGACATGCACTGTGAATAACTGGAAAACAGAAGCCAGGGCTCAGAAAGGGACATATCAAGGGGATATGGATCTTATTAAACAATTCAGGGACTCCATCAGGAGGCAAACCCATGAGCCAGTGGGGACACCTTGCCTATGGATCCCTCTAGCTGGACCACGGGCAAGCTTTTGCAGATGGCTAGTGAGCATTCACAGAAATCTGGCCTGATTCTGTGGATCTGGAAAAGACTACAAACTTGAGCATTTGTCACTACCCTCGGGAAAGCAAGGGTCTACAGGATTGAGAGAAGTCATACAAGCTTAAGAATTCTGCCACAAGAGAGAGCGAGAAGTGGAGCATGCATATCCATAGAAAGTATAAAAAACCTTCAGAATCCCTAGCAGGTCTGAGGAAAGGTACTTCTCTCCTGAAGTCAGTCATGAGAGTAACCAACCCCAAAGACATGGAGATCTGTAATTTACTCAGAAAGGAATTCAAAATTTTTAGGAAGCTGAAGGAGCTACAAGAAAACACAAAAATTAATTGAACAAAACCAGGAAAACAATACATGATCAAAATGAGAAGTTTAACAGAGATAGAAATTATAAAAAAGGATCAAACAGAAATTCTTGAGCTGAAAAATGCACCTAATGAATAAAAAATGCAAAAGAGAGTTCAAGTAGAAGAATCTGTGAATTAGAAGAGAGGATGCTTGAAATTTATGTAATCAGAGGAGAAAATAAGAAGAAAAATTCAAAGAGTGAAGAAAGCCTAAATGATCTATGAAATATTATCAAAAGAAAAGAATCTCTAAATTACTGGACTACCAGAGGAGAAAAGAGAAAGATAGGAATAGAAAGCTTATTAAAGAAATAGTGGCTGAGAACTTCCTAAATCTGGGGAGAGATCTCAACAGTCATGTTCATGAAAGTCATGGGTCCCCAAACAAACTCAACTTAGAGAGATCTTCTACAATATGAATTACAATAAAACTGTAGAAAATCAGTGACACATAGAGAATCTTAAAAGTAGTAAGAGAAAAAAAGCTTGTAACTTACAAGGGAACTTGCATAAGGTTTTCAGCAACTCTCTCTGGAGAAACCTTACATGCATGGACAGAGAGGGATGTTATATTCAAAGTGCTGAAAGAATAACACTGCCAAGCAAAAGCATTCTATACAGCAAAGCAGTTCACCAGAGGACTTCAGAGGAAGGCGAGATAAAGATGTTCCCAGACAACCAAAAGCTGAGGGAGTTCATCACTACTAGACATGCCTTTCAAAAAAATACTGAAAGGAGTTCTTCAAGTTGAAATGAAAGGACACTAATTAGTAACATGAAAACATGAAAATGTACAACACACTGGTAAAGGTAAGTATATATTCAAATTCAGAATACTCTAATACTATGGGGGTGGATTAACCATTTAACACTATTATAAAAGTTAAAGGACAAAAGTTTTAAAAATAACTATAGCTACAATAATTTGTTAATAAATACAAAATATTGAAGAGGTAAACTGTGACATCAAAAACATAAAAGGGGGGCTTCCCTGGTGGCACAGTGGGTCTCTGCCTGCCAATGCAGGGGACACGGGTTCAAGCCCTGGTCTGGGAAGATCCCACATGCCGTGGAGCAACTGGGCCCGTGAGCCACAATTACTGAGCCTGCGTGTCTGGAGGCTGTGCTCTGCAACAACAGAGGCCGCGATAGTGAGAGGCCTGTGCACCGTGATGAAGAGTGGTCCCCGCTTGCCACAACTAGAGAAAGCCCATGCACAGAAACGAAGACTCAACACAGCCATAAATAAATAAATTAATTAATTAATTTAAAAAAACATAAAAGGGAAGTAAAAGGGAATATATCATAAACATATGTAAACCGAACATCAGAGCAACCAAATATGTTAAGCAAATGTTAACAGTTCTGAATGGAGACATAGACAATACAATAATAGTAGGGGACTTCAATACCCCGCTTTCAACAACTGATAGATCATCCAGACATCAAATCATTAAGAAAACACTGAATTTGAACTATACTTTAGACCACATAGACCGAAGAGACAGAGACATATACAAAGCATTCCTTCCAAAGTAGCAGATTGCAAGTTCTTCTCAAGTTCAAACAGAATATTCTACATGACAGATCATACATTATGTCACAAAAACTGTCTTACCAAATTTAAGATTGAAATCATATCAAACATCTCTTTTGAGCACAATGACATGAAAATAGAAATCAGTAACAGGAGGAAAACTGGAAAATCCATAACTATTTGAAATTAAACAATACACTCCTGAACAATCAATGAGTCAAAGAAGAAATCAAAATATATCCTGAAAGAAACAAAATCAGAAATGCAATATACCCAAACTTATGGGATGCAGCAAAAGCCATTCTGAGAGGGAATTTTATAGCAATAAATGCCTGCATTAAGAAAAAAGAAAGATCTCAAAAAAAAAAAAAAAAGCTAAATTTACAACTCAATGAACTAGAAAAAGAATACACTAAACCAAAAGTTAGCAAAATGAAGAAAATAACAATTATGAAAGCAGAAATAAAATAGAAGAATATAAAAACAATAGAAAAGACTAAAGAAACAAGGAGCTGGTTTTTAAAACATAAACAAAATTTAGAAAACTTTAAATAGATTAAAAAAGAAAGAGAACTCAAATAAAATCAGAAATGAAAGACAGGGCATTACACTGATACCACAGAAATACAATGGATCATAAGACACTGCTATGAACAATTACACACCAACAAATTAGATAACCTAGAAGAAATGGATAAATTCCAAGAAACATACAGCCTACCAAGACATAATAAAGGCCACATATGAAAAACCCACAGCTAACATCACAGTCAATGGTGAAAGGTTAAATGCTTTTCATCTATGATTAAGAACAAGACTAAGGGTGACCACTCTCATGACTCCTATTCAACATAGTACTGGAAGTCCTAGTCAGAGCAATTAGGCAAGAAAAAGAAATGAAAGGCTTCCAAATAGAAAAGTAAAAGTAAAACTGTCTATTTTGGAAGATGATATGATCTTATATAGAGAAAAATCCTAAACATGCCACCAAAAAATGTTAGAATAAATCAATTTAATAAAATGCCGCATATGAAATCAACATAAAGAAATCAGTTGTGATACTATGCAATAGCCATAAGATATCTAAAAAAGAAAGAAAACAATCCCATTTATAATAGCATTGGAAAAAAATAGTAAAATAGGACCAAATTCCACCAAGGTGGTAAAACATCTGTACAATAAAACTCATAAGACATTGATGAAAAAAATCTGTAGAATACACAAATAAATGGGAAAATATTCCATATTCATTAATAGGAAGAACTAATACTGTCAAACTGTCCATACTACCCAAAGCCACCTATAGATGTGGAAATGAATATTGGTACAGCCACTATGGACAACAGCACGGAGGTTCTTCAAAAAATTAAAAATAGAACTATCATATATCCAGCAATCCCACTTCTTAGTATATATTCAAAGGAAATGAAATCAGGATCTCAAAGAGATACCTACACTACATGTTCGTTGTAGCATTATTTGTAATAGCCAAGATATGAAAACAACCTAAGTGTCTTTCTACAGATGAGTAAGAAAAAGATGTGGGACATATATACAATGAAATATTATCCAGCCATGTAAAAGAAGGAAATCCTGCCATTTGCAATAACAAAAAATGACCTCCAGGTTATTATGCTAAGTGAAATAACTCAGAGAAAACAAATACCATATGATCTCAGTTACATGTAGAATTTAAGAAAGACAAACTCTTAGAAACTATGAGTAGAATGGTGGTTGCCAGTGGCTGGGATTGAGAGAAATGGGGAGATGTGAATCAAAGGGTACAAACTTCCAGTTATAAGATGAATAGTTCCGAGGATCCAGTGTACAACATGGTGACTATAGTTAATGATATTGAATCATTCAAAGTTACTAGGAGACTAGATCTTAAATGTTCTCATCACAGAAAACAAAAGTGACTATGTGAAGTAATGGAAGTATTAACCATCCCTATTGTGGTAATCATTTTGCAATAGATACAGGTATCAAATCAACACATCATATATTTTATTTATTTATTTATTTAATTGAAGTATAGTTGATTTACAGTGTTGTATAACATTGGGGTGCATGCATCTTTTTGAATTTTAGTTTTCTTTGGATATATGAGGTGTGGGACTGCTGGATCATATGGCAACTCTATTTTTAGCTTTTAGAGAAGCCTCCATACTGTTTTCCATAGTCGCTGCACCAATTTACATTCTGAACAATTCACACTGTATATTTTAAACTTACACAATGTTATATGTTAGTTAAATCTCAGCAAGCTGGAAAACTAAAACATTTGCATCATGTTCACAAAAGAAGCTGGTTTATAGTTTTATACTGAGACAAGTATTGGGACCTATGGTATACGCCACAAAAAGTAGATGGAATAATTTAAATGGCACTGTGATTAAATGGCACTGGTTTTTAAAGATCTGGTAATATTTCTGGGTGAAGCCTTTTGGACCAGGTATGTTTTTTTGTATTTTAATAACTATTGTCTATATTGGTCCTATGATAATTGGTCTATTTAGAATATCCGTCTTTACTAGTGTCAATTTTGGTAAATTTCATAATGCATTTTTGTTTATTTCTTCTTATAGTTCATGCTGATTTACTTTAAGAATTGTTGTTGTTATGTCATTTGGTGCAAAAATACTCAAAACTGGAGTTTTTGTTATGATTTGTACTCTCCATGATAACTATAAAATGCTCTTATTTATCTTTAAAAAAAAGGTAAGTGTTGGTGAGCATACGAAGAAATTGGAACCTTTAAACAATGTTGGTTGGAAGGTAAAAGGGTATAGACACTGTGGAAAACACTATAGAGGTTCCTCAAAAAAATTAAAAGTAGATCTACCTTATGATCTAGCAATCCCATTTCTGGGTATATTTCCAAAAGAAATCAGAATCTCAAGGAGATATCTGCACTGCCATGTTCACTGCAGCATTATTCACAATAGCTAAGATATGGAAACTACATAAATGTCCATCAAGGGAGGAATGGATAAAGAAAATACATTATATACATACAATGGAATATTATTCAGTCTTAAAAAGGAGAAAAAAATTCTGTTGTATGTGACAACATTGGTGCACTTGATGGACATTATGCTCAGTGAAATAAGCCAGACACAGAAGGACAAATACTACATGATATCACTTATATGAAGTATAGAATAGTCAAACTCATAGAAATATAAAGTAGAATGTTGGTTTCCAGAGGCTGAGAGGAGGGAGAAACACGGAGTTGCTGTTCAATGGGTATAAAGTTTCAGTTATGCAAGACGGATAAGCTCTAGAGATCTGCTGTACAACACTGCGCCTACAGTTAACACTACTGTATTGTGCACTTAAAACTTTTGTTAAGAGGGTAAATCTTATCTTAAGAGTACTGACACTTAAAAAAAAAAGAAAATGTAAATTCTGATGAAAATAATCAGAACTTTATACATATAATTTTGTAGTTGAAGAAACACTTCAAAATCTTAAGAAAGTAAGCCCAAATGTTCTCTTTTGACAAAGTCCATTAACTTTCTATATTCAGAAAAGTAATATTTAAAATTAATATAAATTTGTTCTTAATTTTCCTGAATAGCACATGATATATTTACCTGTGTATTCAAGGTGAAATCCAGCAGCAGAAACACTGATGTCTGATTGAAAATTTAGATATAGATTATTAGATGTACTATTCAAAAGAGGGGGAATTGTTGTTCCTGAAACGATAATTGAAAAAGTAGTTCAGTGATCACATAATAAGTATTATTAATAAAACTAAGTTAACTATTAATTAGCCAGTAAGTTATCACTGAAATTATATATTAGTAAAGTGTTTTACAAAATTTTTAAGTAAAAATATTTCTCACATATTTGTCTTTCATATTACTGTTCTTGACTATCTCCAAGGAGACAGACCTTCGAGAGCACATTAGATTGCTCCCTAAAAATAGGTAGGAGCAAAAAAAGAAAGCTGGTGAAAATCAAAGCAGTAAATTTTACTAGTCACCTAAAATAAATATTTTGAATTTCATGTGGATTTCAATAGTTCATGTACAAGCTAATAATAAACTTAGTTTTAAAGTCTGCATGCGATTTTTATGGTATAATAACAAAATTTTATATGGGCTTAAAGATATATTCATTTATTGGCCTTTATTATGATATTTAAATATATACATTTATGTTCTATACCAGGTCAAGTACCTTGATGTTTCTTACACCCTGACAGCAAAGCTGGTAGTTAGCATTCAAAAAGATGCCAATTATGAACTAGTGTCAGCCTTGTCTCTTAGCAAATGCTTTATAATCGTGTTCTTCTGAACTTCGACAGGAAATCAACTTTAATTATTCAATTACTGAGTTGAATATATAACATATCTGCTTGAACCAATTACTTCTTGACTATTTGACATTGAGTAATAGTTCAAGATCCTTAATTTTACAATTCAAGCAGTTTCAAAAGACAACAATAAAAATAACTGTCAACGGTCTCAAGATAAAGTTCAACAAACATCTGAGTTGATAGTGTTGCAAACATTTTTTTTTGTAATTTTCTAGCTACTTCACACTTTACACAACTCTATGAACCTTAACCACTGAGCCTTCTATAAGAGAAACCAGGACAAACTCATTAAAGAACACATGATTGCTTTTTTTTTCCCCCCTGAACTTGCTCTGTCTATAGTGTCCTAACTGAATCACTGAAGACAGAGGTAAACAGAAACTCAAAGGTCACTCAGACTGCCTTTGGTCTCTGAGGATCTTAGTGATTAAGAGCTCTGACTCTGGAGTCACACCAGCTGGGTCCCAGTCTCATTCTAACATTAGCTGTACGACCTCGGACAACTTAATTTCTCTTAGTGTCAATCACCTACCAGGACTGCTAAAAAGATCATTCAAAATTCTTTCAGTATATCTGAAATATGTAAGTTTATAGTTTAGCTATGTTTATATTTCTAGAGTTAAACACTATAATCAAAATTAAAGTAAAAGGTACAGTTAAAATTAAAACTTCATTTTATCCTAAATATGCTATAAGAAGCTGTTAGATAAATGCATAAACTACCTTTAGAAACCATAACAAATTTTAAAACCTTCTGGTCTTGGAACATATGTATATAGTATGAATTTTATATAATTTAATTCATTTCATAGAATTGATTTTGTATTTTCTTTATTCTCACTCAACAGTACCTGGTAGCATTTACCATGTTGTTACACAGTCTCTATAATTGTTCTAATGGCTGCATAACGTTCTATTAAGTGAATATAACATAATTACCAAGCACTGTCTAATTTTTAACTATTACTACTCATCCTTTTTTTTTAAGGGACAGGGGCATACATACTATTCCTGAACCATAGCTCAACTAAAAATAATACTAGTAACACAAAAACATCAATAAATAATTACACAATATAGTAACACTACAGTAAGGTCTTAAACATCAATTTCATTACCTTTAAAGCCTTTCAAACTTCTAACCTTGTAATTTAGTTCATTGCATATAGTTTGTAAAAAGCAAAATTAAAACCACCAAGTCAGAGTTCTAGGGAGCTCTTCAAAGAGAGAGAGAGATCTTACATTCCTAATTATAATGTATTTTAATTAAGCTCAGCTCTCTCATTTACCTGAGTAACTTCCAAGTCTTGGAGCATTGTTGTCTCCCCCATCATAAAAGTCCAGAGAATCCCAATTATGTTCTGTAGCAAAGCTGACAACTTGCACCTATGAAATAATAAGTACTGGTAAGAACATATACTTCTAATGAGACACATATACTCTAGTCTACTTATCTCCTCTGCAAGAGAGAGCTTAAAGCCTGGACCGTATCATTGTGGCCCTTCATGGAATGACTTTAACAGAACTGATCTTTGCCTTTATGGCACTGGCCTACATGCACTAACTTTTATAATAAAAGCCTCTGAGGCATCTAGGAGTGTTCACTATGGGTATAACATTGAAAATGTCTGTCACTATCTCAGCTTTGGATTAATCTAATGTCTTAGTGCCTGGAATCTGAATCAAGGCATGTTCCAAAACAGTTGTTTAACTTTTTTGTTTTGGAATGTTTGATTCTTGTCAGTGACTGAGTTTTCTCATTTGCTTTACCTATTAGGAAATAACCAGATTTGTGGTCCACATTGAGGACCACATAAGCATATAAGACCCTATAATATATACATTTTTTGAACTAGGTTTATCCTGGATACATTTTATTATGTTTTACTTTGCATAACCTTTGCTAAATTTCCTGTCTTTATTTTATTTTTAAAATTAACATAATAATCCACTATGTACATATTTAATAAATTTCAACATGGATAATCAAAAATAATACTTTATAACTGATTTGGGTATGTCTTTTAAAGATTGTTTTTATAAATAGCTATATTTTTGTAAATGGCATCGTAATAACTAAATCACTGTGAAGGTCCATTAAGTTGATAAGGAAAATGCTGGAGTATAATCCTCTCATGTCTATTAAATTTTATTTAAAGAAAGAGGCATGTGTTCCTTTGTTGCACTTCACTTGGCACAGCTTAAGCTTTTGCAAGAACCCAGAAAACCCTCACAACTGTGGATATTATCTATTGTTCTTTATTACATATTTTATAGTTTAGGAGGAGGTAAAGGAATAGCCTTACTAAATTTATTTTCATTTAGCTGAAGTCTGTTATAGATGTAAGCATCACACTCATTCACTAAGTACTTCTAACAATTGCATTCATTAAAATTTTCTTATCCACAAAATAGGCCTTCATCATTCTTCCATTCAAATGAATGCTGGAGCTTCTTTTCCAGGGATGAGTGCCACATGGCAACAGATACCCTGCCTGTGTGACAGGCATTAGGCCCAATGGCAATGTTCCAGGACAGAAAGAAGACTGGAATTAAAGCTGTATGATTGTAATATAACCCCCGACTCCTTAAACAATGGTCAATTCTCTCTTCATATCTGAATTTTCCTTTCCTTCAATTCAGGAAAAGAAAAAGTCACATTTGGCTTAAAAAAGAAAAAAGAAAGAGAAAATAAAAGTAAGGATTCTTGCAAGAGTTGACAATTGAGATAAGCAAAATGTATCGAGCGGTTTTCCACTGAAAGAAACTGAGTTAGTAAAAACGTAGAGGAGACAAGCCATGAGGGAGATTTAGTGACCCATCAGTAATCCAATTTAGCCACAGTGGAGGGTATTCACACAAGAGAAAATAGGCGTGCAAAGTTAGAAAAAGTAGAGAAAAGTTAGAAAGAGTAAAGGTTCTGGATAAATACAAGAAATATTAGCGTTAGAATATTAGCCGGGCTATACAACTTCCTGGCTCCGTCTACTCACTGGCATGTAACCTGAAAAGAATTGTTATTCTCTCTGTGCCATAGATTTCTTACATAAATCACTGTAATAAAGGCATATAATTCATAGGTTTGCTGTAAAAATTAAAGGATTTTACCTTAGAATAGTACCTAGTGCGTACTGAGGATTTAATGTGTCTTAGCTAAGGAAGAGAATGAGAGAGAGGGCTATAAAGACTGAATACCAGCATAATAATTGTGCAATTGAGGAGTATTTCATTGAAGGTTTTAGAAGGTGGATTGAAGGTGCATAATCAGGACTGTGCTTTAAGTAGGTACTACTGAATTGAGTGAAGAAAATAAAAGTGAAAAGACAACTTTAATGTTTATTGCAGTAGTCCACATGAGAAGCAATGAAAGACTAAATAAAGTAGGTTAGTAGGCAGGAATGGTAGAAAGGGGGACCCGAAAGTCACATCACATGTGTTGCTATAGGGGAAATTACTGGATCTTGTGTGATATGAATGGGACATGGAAGTGACAGGAAAGATTTTAAAATAATTTTTTTTTCCTGAGTTATTGAGATCACAGGGATGGCATAAACAAAAATGTAGACATCCTCAGGAAAACCTATTACCTTGGAGAGAGGAAGAAAATCTGTTTAATTCTGGACATATATATATATATATATATGAATATGGCTCCCAAAGATATCAGATCCTGACCTCTTGAGCCTGTAAATATTGCCTTGTACGGAAAAGGGTCTTTCAGATGTGAATAAACTAAATATCTTGAGATAGGGAGACTATCCTAGATGATTTAAATGAGCTTTACATGCAATCACACGTGTTCTTATCAGATGTCAGAAAAGATTTGACACAGACAGAAGAGAATGCAGTGTGATCACAGAAGCAGAAATTGGAGTGATGTGGTCAGAAGCCAAGGAATGCTGGCAGGTACCAGAAGCTGGAAGAGGCCAGGAGAGGAATCTTCCCTAGAGACTGAGCAGAGGGGAGAGTGAACGGTGGTGGGAGAGCAGCCCTGTCAGCACCTCAGTCTCAGGGCAGTAAAACTGATTTGGGACTTTTGGCCTCCAGTACCATGAGAGAATAAATTTCTGTTACTTTAAGCTGTTGAGTTTAGGATTTGTTACAGAAGTCACAGAAAACTAATGCAATTTGCCACTAGGATTCTCGGCAAATTGTGAATGTAGTTTGGCATATTAAACACACAGAGGGTATAGGAGGCTCAAGTAAATAGCTGAGGACCCACAATGACAGAAAGCCAAATGAGAGTCAAGTAAAAGACTTTAAGTCTTTTACTTAAAGGAGCAGCTACAGATTCAGTGTTCAGAAGAACTTTAAATTAGATGGAGTTGTTCATTATGACAACAGGATAGCTTTATGAGGTAATGAATTTCCAATAACTAAAGCCTGGTATCTCTCATAGAAACATGCAAATTGCATTTTACTTTGGATGATTATATTGACTCATTATCATCTCATTCTACAAATTGACACAATTAAGTAAACAACATTTTTTTAAACTGATTCATCACATAAAAATTGCTCTCTGCTTGATAACTCTGTTACTGTTAAATGTAGCTCCTTTGGAATTCTCCCTCCAATGTACCTTGCTAAAATAAACAGGCAAACAAATGAATACACTCCTCTCCACACGCTTTTCATGTAACAGTAATACAACAAGTTATTTTATTTGTTGAGGTTATTTCCTCAAAATGCTCAATCATCCTATCTTATTTGTAACTTTTTCAGCATTCCAAATGTTTTTTCTGTTCTTTCCACCAGTGGTTATCCCATTTCATTTCATATATGATTTATTGAATATTCATATAATTCTTTATTCACACACATGTTTAGCCCAACAGAATAAAATAAATTAAACACTGCTTTAAATCTGGTGTACTAGCCAGGTCGTTTTTAGGCTAAGTTAGTGAAATTTTAAATATGTCATATAGTGTGTTTGTGTGTGTGTGTGTGTGTGTGTGTGTGTGTGTGTTATAATTTTCTATGATTTAATGACATGTCTAAAATTAGCAAACATGTAAGAGGTTAATTAGAAAAAAGCTCTTGGTAGTTATATAGAGTATTTAAATTAAAAGTCCAATATGCTTCACACTCTGTAAGTTTGATAAATGCTCTGCTAAACTCAAATTTTGTTTTCTAAAGTACAATCATTAAACACAATGCTTCCTCAGTGAAAGATTTTTTTTTAACATCTTTATTGGAGTATAATTGCTTTACAATGGTGTGATAGTTTCTGCTTTATAACAAAGTGAATAAGCTATATATATATATATATATATATATATATATATACACACACATATATCCCCATATTTACTCCCTCTTCCATCTCCCTCCCACCCTTCCTATCCCACCCCTCTAGGTGGTCACAAAGCACCGAGCTGATCACCCTGTGCTAGGTGGCTGCTTCCCACTAGCTATTTATTTTACATTTGGTAGTATATATAAGTCCATGCCACTCTCTCTCAGTGAAAGATTTTATAGTGTCATTGATACAAGTGTCCAGTTTTGAACAGTGTTTGGCTAGGGCAGTGATGTATCACATAACATTATCTGCAGATGTCATATTAGTCCATCATGCTATGTTAACTCCTTAAAGTGGCTTAAAACTCCACGCCTTTTGCAGATATTCATTGGTTCATTCTAAAATATTTACTGAGCACAGACTGCAAGGTACTGTGTTAGCTGCCAGAACAGACTTGGTTACTGCCCTCATGAGTTTATAGGTAATTAAGTAAAAGCAGTAACATGTGACGAGTGTTACAATAAGGAAATTATAGGGATCTGTGAGAACATATACCAAGAGGACTTAATGTGGTTTCAAGTTCATGGAAGTTCTTCCACAGGAACTGTTTTAACCTTGAGACAGAAATAATGAGTAAGAATAAGCCAAATAAAAAGAGATGATGGAGAGTGTTGCCAGCAGAGGGAAGAACATTCACAAAGGCCTAGAGGCAAGAGAGAGAGAGCCAGTTTTCTATAAAGAACTAAATCAGAGGCAAGAAATGAGGATAAAGCACAAAGGTGTAATCAGCTGTGTCGAGGAGCTAAGGATAGCGAGGACAACTGAGGTACTGTAAAGCAGGACAGTTATAGCATTAGATTTTTATTTTTAGAAAATTACTCTCTTTGCCCTGTGAGGAATAGATAGGAGGAGAATATGAACCCAGGACAGGGATGATGGCCACCTAATCTTGAGTGGTAAAAGTGTGGATAGAGAAAATAGACTTACTTGAGAGGTCTGTGAAAGACAGACCTGACATAGTTCTGTGTGCAGCTGGAGACAGAAAAAAATCATCTAGGTTGTTGGCTTGTGCAACTGAATGGTTAAGGGGTTCATTCTGAGACAGACCACAATGAGGAAGATCCACAACTTTGAGAAAAAAGTCATGAAGACAGTTTTGAACAGGTTGAATTAGAGATGTTAGAAGTTTAGCTTAAAATGTTCAGTGTGCAGTTGGATTAATGGCATGCAGCTTAGGTGAAAGGTGTGGGTTAGATACTTAGGTTCAGAAATCATCATTTATTCAAACTACTAGAGCTGATCAATGAATTTGGTAAAGTTTCAGGATACCAAATTAATGCACAGAAATCTCTTGCATTCCCATATACTAATGATGAAAAATCTGAAAGAGAAATTAAGAAAACACTCCCATTTACCACTGAAACAAAAAGAATAAAATACCTAGGAATAAACCTACCAAGGGAGACAAAAGACCTGTATGCAGAAAACTATAAGACACTGATGAAACAAATTAAACATGATACAAGCAGCTGGAGAGATATACCATGTTCTTGGATTGGAAGAATCAATATTGTGAAAATGACTATACTACCCAAAGCAATCTACAGATTCAATGCAATCCCTCTCAGACTATTAACGGCATTTTTTACAGAACTAGAACAAAAAATCTTAAAATTTGTATGGAGATACAAAAGACCCCCAATAGCTAAAGCAGTCTTGAGGGATAAAAATGGAGCTGGAGGAATCAGACTCCCTGACTTCAGACTATATTACAAAGCTACAGTAATCAAGACAGTATGGTACTGGCACAAAAACAGAAATATAGATCAATGGAACAGGATAGAAAGCCCAGAGATAAACCCACACACCTATGGTCAATTAATCTATGACAAAGGAGGCAAGGATATACAATGGAGAAAAGACAGCATCTTCAATAAGTGGTGCTGGGAAAACTGGACAGCTACATGTAAAAGAATGAAATTAGAACACTCCCTAACACCATACACAAAGATAAACTCAAAATGGATTAGAGACCTAAATGTAAGACTGGACAGTATAAAACTCTTAGAAGAATACATAGGAAGAACACTCTTTGATATAAATCACAGCAAGTTCTTTTCTGATCCACCTCCTAGAGTAATGGAAATAAAAACAAAAAGAAAAGAAACAAATGGGACCTAAGGAAACTTAAAAGCTTTTGCAAAGCAAAGGAAACTACAAATAAGATGAAAAGACAACCCTCAGAATGGGAGAAAATATTTTCAAACAAATCAACAGACAAAGGATTAATCTCCAAAATATATAAACAGCTCATGCAGCTCAATAGTAAAAAAACAAACAACCCAATAAAAAAATGGGCAAAAGGGCCTCCCTGGTGGCGCAGTGGTTGAGAGTCCGCCTGATGCAGGGGACACGGGTTTGTGCCCCAGTCCGGGATGATCCCACGTGCTGCAGAGCAGCTGGGCCCGTGAGCCATGGCTGCTGAGCCTGTGTGTCCGGAGCCTGTGCTCCGCAATGGGTAAGGCCACAACAGTGAGAGGTCCGCGTACCGCAAAAAAAAAAAAAAAAAAAAAATGGGCAGAAGACCTAAATAGACATTTCTCCAAAGAAGACATACAGATTGCCAAGAGGCACATGAAAAGCTGCTCAACATCACTAATTATTAGAGAAATGCAAATGAAAAATACAATGAGGTATCACCTCACACCAGTTAGAAAGAGCATCATCAGAAAATCTACAAACAACAAATGCTGGAGACGGTGTGGAGAAAAGGGAACCCTCTTGCATTGTTGATGGGAATGTAAATTGATACAGTCACTATCGAGAACAGTATAGAGGTTCCTTCAAAAACTAAAAATAGAATTACCATATGACCCAGCAATCCCACTACTGGGCATATACCCAGAGAAAACCATAATTCAAAAAGACACATGCACCCCAATGTTCATTGCAGCACTATTTACAATATCCAGGTCATGGAAGTAATCTAAATGCCCATCGACAGATGAATGGATAAAGAAGATGTGGTATATATATACAATGGAATATTACTCAGCCATAAAAAGGAATGAAATTGGGTTATTTGTAGAAACGTGGGTGGATCTAGAGACTGTCATACAGAGTGAAGTAAGTCAGAAAGAGAAAAACAAATATCGTATATCAACGCATATATGTGGAACCTAGAAAAATGGTACAGATGAACCGGTTTGCAGGGCAGAAATAGACACAGATGTAGAGAACAAATATATGGACACCCAGGGGGGAAAGTGGCGGGTGGTGGTGGTGGTGGCGTGATGAATTGGGCCACTGGGATTGACATGTATACACTGATGTGGATAAAATTGATGACTAATAAGAAACTGCTGTATAAAAAAATAAATAAAATAAAATTCAAAATAATAATAAATAAAAGTCAAAATAATAATTAAAAAAAGAAATCATCATTTATTCAATCCTTCATTTAAAAACGATGTTTTCTGTTTATCTGCTGTGATTCAGGTCCTGGACATCATCAGCACATAATGGTATTTGAAGCTGTGAAAATAGACAAGGTAGCAGAGAGAATGGTATAATGTGAGATAGACAAAGGCCACAGAATCTCACAAACACCATATCTGATGAAGTGAAGAAGAGGAGATCATGTTCCTAGATGTAGAAGCAGAAGCCATACATGTAGAAAAGAAAACAAAACAAAATCCAAGAGAGTACTGGGTAGAATGGAGGGAAAAGTTGTTTTAAGAGTGAGGGGAGAGGGCTTCCTTGTGGTTGAGAGTCCGCCTGCCAATGCAGGGGACACGGGTTTGTGCCCCGGTCCGGGAAGATCCCAAATGCCGCGGAGCAGCTGGGCCTGTGAGCCATGGCCGCTGAGGCTGCGTGTCCGGAGCCTGTCCTCCGCAATGGGAGAGGCCACAACAGTGAGAGGTCCGCGTACCGCAAAAAAAAAAAAAAAAAAAAAAAAAAAAAAGAGTGAGGGGAGAATGGGTAGCATAGAATGTTGCTAACAAAATAGGAAGGATGAGCAATTCAATGGATTTAATGGCATGGGTCCTCAGTGATCACTATAAGAATGACTCAAATAGAGCACTGGATGCTGAAGCCACATTGCAGGGTGTCAGAAATAGAGGATGAGAACTAGAGGGGAAATGCCAAGGGTATTATTATTTTAAGATGAGATAGAAATGGTCAAGCTGATGTCACTATATAGATACTCTAGGGTAATCTTCATAAATGTATAGGCAGATGATATAGTAAATGTTCTAGGAAAGTTTTAAAGGCATCACCTCATTTCAGATTGTCTGGACAATCCTAAAATCTTTATTAAATCTACCAATAATAGGATAGGGTTGATTGGTTATCTTCGAATTTTACAAGTTGACCATAAAATAATAGTACAACTAGCCAGAATATAAGCAGTTTTTGGATTGTTAATGTTTTTAAAATACTGAAAAAGTGCATTTCAAGTTTTTTCATTGATTTATTGGCCTATTTTATACCCGACACCTGTTAAGTAAGTTTTTTGAATTTTCTGAAAAGTTATAAAGATAAATTCAAAAAGTTTATTATTTTTACTGAAAATTATACTTCTATCCTATTTCAGGTTTAATGAATGATGCCTTGGCTACTTTTTCCATGACTGATATATATCTCAAGATTCTAAAGGAAAACCCTATGACTCAATTGGAGAAACAGTCGTTATTTTTATAAAATATAGACTATGTAATACTTTGTGAAGCATAATTGTGTTCCATCGGGTAAATACTGACGCAGCAGTAAAATGCTACCAACTCATCCAGAAATAATTTCCTTCTCAAACAGAGTAGCTGGTCAAATTGCTCCCCCCACAAAATGGTCACAATTGAAGTAATATGGTAGATACTGTTTACCGTCTATAGAATAGCATTCATCTTCCTTGCTGACAGAGAACGGTTTTGTTCAATTAAATGAGAGTTGTGTACGCCAGAGAAGGCTAAGCCCCTTGCCTGATCCAGGTACCTAATCTTAATTTTTTTAAGCCAAATCATAGTAAATCTTCTGTTATTGCCCAGTGTATGGCTTAAAAATGGGTACCATTGTAATTTTGGTCCATAGGACAGGAGGGAAAGTCTGCTGGAAGGTTTCTTGAAAAGTTCTCTTAACTGTTACAAAAGTACATAAAATAGAGAGATTCCATTTTGTCTATTGGCCATTGATGTGGAAGCCTGTTATGCCTAGAGCTTTTGCAGCCATCTCAAAACCATGAGAAAGGAAGTCCAAGAGTTAAGCCAACATGCTAAGAATAGCAGAACAGAGAGATGGAAAAAAACCTGGGTCAGGAATTACACAACTGAACCTCTGAAGTAAACAACCCTTAAACCATCCTACTCAAAGTTTCCATGTTATGTGGAGCAACACATTTTTCTTACTGCTTATGCTATCTTGAATTGGCTTTCTGTTACTTGCAGGTGAAAAAATTAATGGTAAGTATCTTTCTTTTAAATTCAGCCACATCTGTCAAAAGCACTGGCTAAAATTCTAGAAATTACGTGCATCCTTGTCATCTCTGAAAAAATTAACTTCAATTATACAATGAAAAGAAGAAAAATTTAAATATTCTTACTTGAATGCCAGCTCCCTCTGGCACTGTCATCTTCCATACACAATTCAGATTGTTGTCATAAGGCTCAGGGTATCCAGGAGACAAAATAGTCCCTTTGCGCTTACTTAAAATTCCACCACAGGGCACTGAAAGTAAAGCAAGCCAAGAAAGGGAGTTCATTCTAATGCAAAGAATTAAAATAGGAGAAAAGGTCAGAGATAACATCTCAGACAGATGCTAGACTTGCAAACACAACCAAATCATACTATGTTTTAAAACTCATAAGAACAATGAACATTGTCTTCCTATAGCACAAAAACCTTTAAAAAATAATTAGACAACATTAATGGAAAACTTACAATGGCATATCTAAAGTCATACTATAATTAACTCAATAATAGCATATCATTTGTATTATATTACTGACAAGTTCACTGACACGTGTTAAAAATTGTTCATATCTAGGTATAGAATTTTTTGAAGAATTCTTATATTTGTTACTTTTCTCTTCATGTATCTTTTGAGTAGTAATAAAATCCTTTGCAGAGTAATACTGATGATGATAACAGTTATGTTCTAACATTTATATAGAGCCTATATACCAACACTCTTCTAAGGACTTTACATATTGTAACTCATTAAAGCTTCCCGACAATCCAATGAGATATGAGTAAGTATTCTCCCCATTTTACAGCTGAGGAAATGGAGTCACTAACAGATTAAATAACTTGCCCAAGATCACACAGCTAGTCAGAGATGAAGACAGGATTTGAATACTGGTGGTTTGGCTCCACGTTCATGCTCTTCAGTGGAAAGAAAATACTCAATATGGTTCCAGTCTGGTTACTGCCAGTACAACTACTACAAGAAAGACTAAGTATGGAGACCTGCTTTGATGTCAATAAAAGCTTCTAACAGTATTAAAAGGTACTAATCTTAAAGCAAAATTCCTACACTGCTGGTAGCGTCAGCTTGATTCTGGGAATGACCTAGCTTATGATTTGAAATACTGTGTGATGTTGGACGTGTTCCCTGAACTCTCTGAAACTCAGATGCCTTGTCTGTGAAATGGTAATGAAATTGTTTCCGAGGGGCTTTTGTGGAAAATAAATAGGTATGATAATGTACATAAAGAAGCTACCACACTGCTTGGAATGCAATAAGAAATCAATAAATTATATTTCCTTTTGCTACAACTACTGTTATTTTAGGTTCCAATGGCACTGTGATTCTTGGACATTTGTCCTAATCTGGCTATAATGGTGAGATACCAGGATATATTTTTGTAATAATTTTTTTTAAAAAGGTAATACTATAGCTTTGTGCCGCTTCTAAAACTGAATGCAAAAATCTAGGGTAATTACTCAAAAGAATACTACAAACTTTTTAAATTTTTAAACTTTTAAAACAGTGTGATAAAGTATTTTTAAAGAAATATTTTTTTAGCTCATCCTCCTTCTTCTGATCCTTTCAATGTAAATGCTGTAACACTGTGACCTACACCATCTTCTCATCTCTTTGTAACTACCGCCCCTCAGTGGTGGCATCCATTTACATGTCATCTATAGATTATGACTACTAAATGTTTATCTCTAACCATGACTTCTACCCAGAGTCCTACAATATATCGACTAAGTATCCCCAAATTCATACATCCAAAACAATACTTTTGAAATTCTCCCCCATCTATACTATTTGCCATCTCAGTAAATGTTACCACCTAATTTATCTTTCTTTTCAAATTCACATTTACATTTATATTCAATCTGTCAGCAAACTTTGTCAGTTCTATCTTAAAAATATACCCCAAAGTTCACCGGTTCTCATCACTGATCATGGTCTTCCAATCCACATCACGATTGACTTTCCCCTCCCCTTCTGCAATAGTTTTCTATTCAGTCTTACTGCTTCTACTCACCCCCTGCCCCTTACACTAGCCACAGTGATTTTCCAGAAACTGAGATCACATCACTCTCTAGCTCAATGAATTCCCACACTACTTAGAAAAAATTCGAACTCTTCCCAGACTTTGAGGTTCCATATGACTTGGCCTCTGCTCTGCCTCTCCAAACTCTTCTATCACTCTTGCCATCATTCACTCTGTTCTAGACACGTGAGATTCTTGTTGTGGCTTGAACATGACTAGACCTTTCTCCCCCTCATAGTCTATAAATGTGCTTACCTCCTTGACTTTTATTTATATACCTCCCAGCCCACTTCATTCACCTCATTTGGATATCAAACAGCAACATGCCCTGGATGTCTTCCTCCAATCTTCAGCCTCTGCTTTACTTTTCTCCATAGTATTTACCACTATCTGAACAAAATGTAAACTCCATAAGGGCAGAGATCTTATCTTCTGATTCAAAGCTATGTTGCCAGTGCCTAGAAAGGGACCTGACGCTTGGTAAGCACTAAATAAGTGCTTGTTAAATAAATTATTGAGTGACTGGTTGCATATCTGTATATATCTTGTGATTACAAGTTACTTTGTTACCATTCCTGCATCATTCCTTTCTTCCAGTATTTTCCTAAACAAGCCATATTTAATTCTGTTTCAATCATTTTTATTTTTACCAACAAAATACTACATTATAAAAGTATTCCCAGATATGCATTACCATATAATAATGTTTTACAAAGTTTTACTGCCCATGTATATAACTTAGCCTAATATTTCTTTTCTATTTTAAAAAGGATGCATTATAAATTTTCCTTCTAATCAGTATTATACAACATAACATATAGATTAAGAGAACAAACTTTAGAATCAAGCAACCTGGGTTCAAATATTAATTCTTCTTTTGTTTCTAAACCATAGGGGTTTTACTATCTATAAAAGAGAAATAGTATTCTTATCTTACTCCTGGCATTGGTGTCAATATTAAATGAGATAATGCTTAATAGCACTTCATACAAATACTAGTAAATGCTATTCATTATTATATTTAATAAGTTTTTCATGGTTGAATGGATGGGTGAATAAATGAATCAATGAATGAGGATTCAGATATTGTATATATTTTTTCATCTATTTCTTTCCCACTCTGAGAAAAGATGGCACAGACATGGGTTGCCATACTTACGTCTAAGGCCACATATTGTCAGAGCTATTAGTGGCTACAGGGTGTTTATCACAGAGTCTCAGAGGGAGGAGAGTTTGGGATATTAAGAGACTAAAAATTTTAAGAAATCTGAAGTGTAAAAAGGTCAAATTTAGAAGATAAAACTCAGTCTTCAGCAACTTTTTCAAGTTTACCTCTGTTCCAAGTCCAACGTTCTTATAAAAATATTATTGTAATTTACCTAAGAATGACTTGATATGACAGATCTGTACAAGATTATTAAATATTGTTTTCTTACGCAGGTTAGTTAAATTTGTGGATACCCTAACTTAGTATTTGACCATTTTAACTATAAGTACAACTTGCACATCACTTCTAATGGGGCTGCTTTCAAGCCAATAGTTTAATTTTCGTATGTCGATTTTTTTGCAAAATTACTCAACATTGTATTCTGTTCTACTATGACAGAAAAAAATGAAAGTGTTGATAGCGGCAATAAGAACTGTGAAACTGAAACAATTACAATTGAGATGGAAATCACTAGAAATGTAGGGCACTATTTTCTTTTGGTTTCAATTGGATGCTCACTTGGTTTAAGGTGTTAACCGAGTATTCATTGAACTAGTGAAGGCGGAGAAAATATAATCATTATGTATAATACCCTGAATAGACTGTCAAAGATTATATCTAAACTGCAAGGTATAAATAGAGAATTTGTTCTTTCTAAGAATAAAATTAACCATGTAATATGTAAATCTACCTATGCATCTTTCCTATCGATTCTCAAAAAAGTCTTGTGGCTTCAAGATGGCTTGTAAAGGTCTAAGCAAGCAAAGTGAGCAACAGCATCACCATGCAGTGAAAGACTGAAGTTAAAAATGCATGGACCGGGCTTCCCTGGTGGCGCAATGGTTGAGAGTCCGCCTGCCGATGCAGGGGACACGGGTTCGTGCCCCGGTCCGGGAAGATCCCACATGCCGCGGAGTGGCTGGGCCCGTGAGCCATGGCCGCTGAGCCTGGGCATCTGGAGCCTGTGCTCCACAACGGGAGAGGCCACAACAGTGAGAAGCCCGCGTACCGCAAAAAAAAAAAAAAAAAAAAAAAAAAAAATTCATGGACCCTGGATTGGGGAAGTTGGCCAGTTGTCCTACCTCTACAAAAATTCATGAAATCATCACACTTATTTGCTAAAATCCATTCATTGAACAAATGTTTATGGAACACCTCTTGTATGTCAGGTCTTCTTTTTGTTGAGCAAAAAACAGAATACAGTGGCAGGGAGAGGAGGGCAAGAAAGATTAGGAAAATAAACAAACAAATTATATATAATCTGGTGAGTGGTTGCTGTAAAGAAAACAAAAAGGCAGGATAAGGGTATAGAGAACGAATGGAGGATGAATAGCAGAAAATTATTTTAGATAGGATGGCCAAGGAACACAGGTGAAAACTTGAATGAAGCAATGCAGTAAGCCCAAAAGGTATTTTGGGGATGCATGTTCCAAGGAGAAAAAATAGAAAGTTCAAAGACCTTGAAGCAGTTAAAATTTTATCCAGATAACAAATATTGAAAATGAACACAAATTAAAGATAATTCTTTGATATCAACCTAAGATAACTCTGCACTTGACTCTCATATTTGAATTTTTAAGACATCAAGCCTTTTTCTTTTTTTTGAATTTTTGAACACTTAAAGGCATAATCATTTTTATCCATAACATTTGAAACTAAAAATATTTATAGTAAAAAATAGAAATGCAAAGTATATTTTCATTTATGTAAAGATTAGCAGTGGGACCAAATGGTAAAACTAAAACTGAGCTATCATCTGAATGTCATTTAAAATCTATTTCTTGTCTCACACAAATCCCATATGTCCTTCTGTTATATATTCGATTTTCTGTATTTACACCTGTTCTACAAGGTATACATTATTTTTTAAGTGGCATAAGGTAATATATCCTTTTTGTGTGATCTTGGCAGGAAACAGAAGTCATCTGATACAATTTTCTTCTATCTCTAAGTATGCACTTTCAAACCAATGCAACAGAAATATAGGAGGTAGGGTGTTTAAAGCCCAGGGGCTTTTGACAGTGGTGGTGTAATGGCTCCTGAGTCCCTCATGTTTTGCCCTTAAAAGTAAAAAGTGAAGCTGAATCCATGCTAGGGACAGTCCACTAGCATTTACTCCTGAAGTTGAATGTCAGCCATAGCATGGTCTCAAAGGCTTTAATGCCTGGTAGGAGTGCCGGTCCTTGCTGAAATGAATCTGTAATCAAATGGCCTGAGCTTCCTTTTCTTTACGTGGATTTTTATTTCTTATGGCAAAAACACTAGGATTAGTCAACTGACACATATGACATATGAGAAAGCTTTCTAATAATCATGTAGAATAGGGGTTTTCTTCTGCTTTAAACAAAAATGGTTTATGTTTACAGTGTAAAGTTCTTATTCTCTACTCTTCATCTCACAGAATATTCTATTTTTTCTCTTTCCCCTTTTAAACTGTTCTTTCATGTTTCTTTTTTCTTCTTTAATGTCAGCTCACTTCTCCCTTTTATCTCCTTCCTCTTTCTAATTCTTGTCTCATCCTCATACCTTCATGGACAAAAGAAAATATATATTTTTTGGATAATGTAATGTTTGAATATTTTAGGGTCAGAAGAAAATGCAGAGTGCACACCTTGGTTAAATATATATTTGTACAACCAATTAGAATTATAGTAATCATTATTTTAACTTTAAGTTTATTTTTATTTTAGACCCTTACAAACACTGAAAACAAACCAAATCATGAATATATGCCTATTGTTAGAACTCTGCTCCTTTTTAACCAATTGCTCTTAAATGTATAAATTGATGGAAAGAAATTTCACAATCCCCCTAAATAGCATATTCTAATAAATAAGTACTATTATCCTCTAGAAAATTGTCATTACATTTCCCCAAAGCCTTTCTGAAAATTTTAATTGAAAGAAAAATCTTGCCTTCAAGGAACTCTAAATTATTAGAATTAGAAAGAATGACACAAGTCCATGCTTTTAGCCCTTTCCAAGATGCAAAAATCTTTGGTGGAAGATAATTTTTACATATAATAACTTTAAAGTGTTATTAAAACAAGATATCAACAAATGAAAAATGAGTAATATCAAATCCTTTATCAGCACTGCATATAAATTTTTTATCTTAGATCTAATACCTTGAGAACTGAAGTCTTATCTTCTGATTTTATGGTGGAGAATTTGGCAAGCACAAAAACAACTTAATTTTTGAATACTTAGATGATTCCAAGAACTATGCCAAGGCTTTAAAACATCTAATAGCCACAGTAAACCTATAACTTTCCTGTTTTATTGATATGGGAATTGAGAATCAGAGATTATGTAAAATTTCCAGGATCACCACAATTTCATGTTAAAGTCAAAGCCTAATACTACTACCCAAGACTTAATTAACCCTTATGCTGAGAACCTACTACAATTCCCAGTTATAAGGACTTATTCAGTTTTACATGATTCTTTACAACTTTTCTCCATTAATTAGTACATTAACGTGATAAATACATAAACAGAACTTTAATAAGTAATTCATGGATTTACATTTCACTGCTTTGCATATGTAGGTTCTTTGAACACTCTGAACAGATGAATGTTTTCAATAATATTTAAAGATTAATGAGCTAGTTTATGCCTTTCCATAAGTCATCATATCACTCTACCTTTATAATTATCTTGAGGGAATTTTCATAGTATATATGAAATTAAATGAAGACAGCTACTTATCCAGTTATCTTCCGTTATATGGTATTAATATTTTCTATCAGTATGTACATAAAGAAACTAAAAGTGACACAGAAATTATGCAAATAATTACTGGGAAAATTGAGGCAGAAATAATTACTGATTCCTGATATTTAGAGAGAAATATTTTAAAATCTATTGTGAGGCTAAAGAGATTTATTATCATGTGTCTTTCTTCAATTATTAAACTGACTTAAAGCAATGTAATTTCTGATTTATACATGTTGTATGACTAATTTTGGCCTAGACATATAGGAACATTTCTCTCAGCTCATGGTCCTTTAGGATAATTTATTTATTAGTATTTTATAAGAGTATGAAGTCAACATATATTGTGCTTCCTAAAGAAGAACATTATCTATTTTCTCTTATGAGAGTATAAAAGTGTGTAAAGAAGATCTCTTTGTTCTGTTAACCATAGCTCTATGCTAGGTGCAAAATAGGAGGAACATCAAGTCCAGATGATTTATTCTCCTTTACTTGTTGTTTGTCAAAAGTATACTTGAACAGGTTAAGAAATTCCACATTATAAATAAGATATAGAATTCCAATTAGGAAATTAGCTCATCAGCCAAAACATAAAGAAAAGCAATCTTCTATAATGTACATTGAGGTCTGGAGTCAGAAAACCTTATCTTCAAATCCTGCCCCTACTTTACTGTTTATTAGGTTATGTCACTTTAAAAGAAAACTGTTTTACTTCTCTAAGACTCAGCTTATTCATCTGTAAATTCTGAGAGTAACTTCTCCATAGATTTCCTGTGAGAATTTAATTAAATATGTATTTATATTACTCAGCATGAAACCTGGAAATTAGGAAGCATTAAGTAAGTGGTAATCATATTAGAAACTGGTTATTTAGCTGAAGGACGAGAAAGTTGAAGAGTCATTTACAGTTTTCCAGTGTTTTAAATTATTTTTTGTAGGGAGTTTTCAACAAACAAAAGAATAATAAAAGAATAGTTCACATTCCATTTATTGTAGCAGGAAGAACTAAACTACTGGTTTGTAAGAAAAACACTCTGTAAAATATGCTAGGTATATCTCTTTTGGGAAGTGGTGATATCAAGTTCCTACAGAGATAAGTGACCATCAATCCTTCCTTTTTATTTATGATAGTCCCAACTTGTACCACTTTCCCAGCACAATTATTAATAACGTCCTGATTTGAATGGTAAAAGATTTAGAGCAGTTTTGTCCTATACAAAGTACACGTTCGATGAATGCATATCACCAGACCTTATCTTTACTTCCTCAGTAATGAGTGTACATTCCATATAATTTCGATTAAAATCAATTTAGAATATATTTTATTCTAATTAAATATGAATTAACATTGTATTAATCTGTGTTAAAATATGGTAAAATGTGTTTTAAAAAGTTAAAAAATAAAAACTATTGACACGTAATTTCTTTTCAGGTATGGCAAGAAGTGTTATTAAAAATAGATTTTATATATTTATAAATGTATATGTTATATTGTTTATATGCACACTCATGTCTTCTCTATCAAAAAGTGGAGTATTGAGATTATTAAAATAAAGACAAAATTTTGCTTATCTTTTATCTTAAAAAAACTTCCTCTCATGTTCCAAGTCACATACCAATAAAACTTTAATGAGAAAGAACTCATTAGAACTATTTCTTAACCTGAGATTAAGCTTTACTACACTTCTTTTAGTTTAATACTATATAATTTAAAATTTTAATTTCCAGATATGCTTTTGGAACAAAGAAGAAAGCAACTTCCCAACAGTCTACATTTTCCACATCCATGGAATTCTACAAGATCCAAAAGTCATTGTAATGATCCTGAAATATGATAAGATTCTAAACTATTTTTATGGTTTAGAAAATGTTTTAATCTGCTTCAAATAACTTAGCAGGGCTAAATTCATACAGTGTTTATTTTATTTATCAATATAAATTGGGTACAACATTACAAAAATATAGTCTGAAATAATGAGATTTCTGGCCAACCCTACACCATCTACTCATTCAAATTGTTTCCACTTATATTTGTGAAATACTGGGAAAAATTATTATTTTATATTTTTATACATACATATAATTTATAGAGAAGAGAAAAACATTTATTTACTAATGCATATTTTCTAATTTTTTTGATGATAAAATACACCCAGAAAAATCAGCTTCTGTGATCCTTAAAAGATAGGTAAATTCGTTACATATTGGCATAGAAATCTTTGCATAAACTTTTAAAAATGAAAAATAATATTTATTTCAAAGGATGGTAGCACATAATAATTCCATATTAATAGCATTCCAATTCTGTGTTATTGGAAATATGTATGTATATTTTCATTGATTGCATTTCATCTCAATTGCGTCAAATAGCCACTCTAATTTGCATATTTAGATACATCATAACTAATAGTTTAAAATTAATGTAGAACTATTATATTTGAAACAAATATTGAAAGATGCATGATAACTAATTTTGATATATAATATGTACAATCACAAAGCATACAAATTTATAAACTTACCAATACAGGTAGGTAAGGAGTCATTCCATTGGGCCAAAGAATTTGGCACTGAATCACACCTAATTGCAAAGGATCCATGGAGAATATATCCAGGATTACATTCAAAAAGAACCAATGAACCAACTGCAAATTCATTGCCAATCCTTCTTCCAAACCTTGGTTCAGGCACGGAACTGCATTGTGTGGAACTTGTTCTAGGAACAGCTGCGTACAAATAATTGTTGACTTTAATTTCATATTTGGTAGAGAAACAGAGATTTCAAAATGAAAGTATGCAAACAGATTTCAAAGAAATCTTCACCAACTTGAACTTTAGTTAACAATTTGAATACACTTATAAAAGTTTATACATAATGAAATACAATTCAAAATGAATAAATATTGCTATTGTCATTAAGATTTTTTATTTAAAAACATTTCACTTTTGATCCTTTAAACAACATCGGTTAAGGTTTTTTTTTTTCTGTTTTTTATGTGACCACACTCATCAATATAAAAATGTAGCTTGAGTAAGATATTTCAATTTATGGAATGAAAGCAAAGAGATACATCTTTTTTTTTCTTTTTAAAATGGAATACCAAGCTTACAAAAAACAGATGTCAGGTTACATAAGGTAATGTCAAGTTTTTTTTTTTTTTACAGTATTTGGCCCCTAAAAACATAAATTTAAAAAAGCAAACACAGCACTTGATTAATTTCATAGCATGTTCATAAACTTGGTTGTTCAAAATATGTTTGTTATTGATGAAGACAATACGTTCAGGCTAGACAGAAGTCAGACAGATTAACAACAATAGAAGTTTTATTTTAATAATCATACAATATCAAATTTGAAATTGCTTTTAGGCTTTATAGGTATGTCCTTCAATTGTGACTTCTTTTTGATTAAGTAAAATAGAATGATAACAGGATGTTTTTTCTTTTTAAAACACATACAGATGGGACTAAGGAATTTGATAACAGCCCAAAAAATGATAGGATGAATTCCAAATAGACAGATTCCTCATATGTGACTTGAGTGAAAATAACTTCATTTGTTAGAGTGCCTTTTAAAATTCATAATACCACAAATTGTTTACAGAGGGAATACTATTAAGAATGAAACAGTATAATATTATAGCCAATATTATAATTGGAATAAGAGGGTTTAAGAAGAATATCAAACCACTAATGTTTATAAACTTATTAGGAATAAAGTTCAAGATATATTTGAGAATAACAACTACATGATCATACATAATTCAAACAAAATATTCAGATGATAGGTCTTAATTTAGTTTTATATAATGTGGAAGTGTGTCTATAAAAGGTGACAAAAGAACTATGTAAACTGACTTTGAATTGCACAAAAATATTTAATAGTCATGAAGAAAGTTTGAATTCTCCTAAGAGAATGAGAGACTAAAATTTTAGAGTGGAGTAATGATTTCCTTGGCATGTCTAAGTACATCAGCACAAAAAGTTTGTGTATTTTTAATTTAGAGTGCTAGACTCTAAGGAAATAGAATATGTAGAGTGAAGCATTGTCAAAAAAACACACCAGATGTTTTGAAAACAGTATGTTGGGAGGAAGGAAAAGCATGCAGCTAACTTGAGAATGATGATGGAAACAATAGGTCCTTTTTGACTTTGGTCAAAGTAATAGTGCTCTAACAATGGGGGAGGGGACAGGGCAAAACTGTTTTTAAAAAAACACACAACTTTTACCTCTCCTATACGGTTATGAGGATCTCATCATTCAATAACTCTGGACATAGCATGGAAACTGATATCATTCCTTAGTGTGTTTCTATGCTACACAGTCACTTACCTTGATAAACAAAGTGAAATCCCTTAGCTGTTACTGGTCCAATTGAAGTAAATCGAATTGTGATCTGATTACCTGAACTCAGTGGAAGTGATTCTCCTACTCAACAAAACAAACACTAAGATATCATAAATAATTTCATTCAGTAAACCTAACAAATGATATTAATTTACACTGTCATTTGAAAATGTCAATCTATGTTCTATTAAATTACTTTAATATATCCTACCACTGACAACATATTTTCTTTGGGTTCAGCTTCAATTGCAACCTTTTTACTGGAAAGCTTTTATTACGTTTTGATAATATTGCCTCATTCTGTAAAGAATCTTTAAATACTACATTAAACACTAAGTGACTAAGTCACACTAAGTGACTAAGTACTATATTTACTTGATTACAATCCCAGAAAACAGTTGGTTATATTTTTCTCATGAATTTGAATTATTCTTGTGTTTCTATTCTTTTTTTAAAAATAAAGAATGATTCTATTTTCAGTTTATTTCTAATATGGATGACATAAATCTCAACTTTCACTACAATACCAATCAAAGTCAGTCTTTAATCAATAACTGATGCATGGCAGTTCTATTAAAGGATACCTGAATGGGATCCTGAGAGGGAAGATAACAGAGAAGATTGCTGAGTTGGCCCATCATACACCTCAACAACATCGTGGAGTGATGTCTGGAAAAATACAAACTGGCCAAACACCACTGATCAACAGGAACCAGGAGAAGCAAACAAATCACCAACCATCCAAAAATGAAAACAAAAAACAAACAAAAAAAAAAATAGAAAGAGGAGGAGAGAGAGAACAAAGTATTACAATTTAATAGTCATCTTTTTTTTTCTACCTTTAAAAGAGGATGTGTGCCAATTGGTTGATATGCCTGACACATGTACTTCAGGTCATAAAAGTAATAACCGTGGCCTAAAAGCAATAAAATTGTAAGAATATTATTTTTTTAATTAAATTAAATGGGTATAACATTTAATTTAGCTCAGAAATCATAAGGTTGGCGATTAATACTGTATAATAACTACTTTTTTATTTTTCTATTGGTAGATTCTTTTCACTTTGTGACTCTCTTCTCTTTTTCTAATTTTTTTTCCTCTTTGAGATGACATAGACAAAGTTTTAGTTTAGGGGATTTATCGTAGATTGCTTTTAAAATGCTATTCCATTATAAATAACAGTGTCACTAGAAAAATATCAACAATATACTTCTAATGTATAGCGTTTAATTCACATTCTGAAAATGGTCCCTAAATATTTATTGTTAATCCTCTGCCAAAATAAAGACATATTATTTATGATTCCTCAGCAACTGAGATATTTTAATTTCAATTGAGATATAAAATTCTACAAAATGATTGCTTTTTCATGGTAAGTACAGATCTGATGTACTTACCAACAGAGTTTTATAAATGTCTCCTTTTTACTTCATTTTGTACTTTTCCTTTAATAATATATTAACTTTACATGCAGAAACTACCCAAACTATAACTTAAAAGAAAGAACCTGTTACAGAGCAGAAATCAACTAGTGTTTTGTGATTTTAAAAAGTGAAATAGGTAAGAAAATTCATCCTCAAAACATTTCATTGAATAGAAAAATTGTGGGGTTTAAAAGACTATGATTTTTCAGAAGTTTAATAATGTAAAAGCAAGGTAACTTGTAAAAATTCAACATTATATTACTGTCATTGAACTATACATTGCACAAATATATATAGTTTTTTAAAGTTCTTCATATTTTACCCCTTAAATCGAGGTTATGGTCATCCTATGGTGGTCATATGAAGACAGGCTTGTTCATTTGAAACATGCTGAGTTTTGTATTTGAAGCCACACACATAATACTGTACACAAAGCTACATGTATTTTTTTTGGCCTGCTAAAATAAGCTGTTGATCTCAGTCCAGTTCTTTGTGGGGTAAAAGAAAACAAACACAGAGTGTTGCTACTTTCAATAATTCCTGAACCTTAGAGGGCTGACTTTCATAAATGATCCTCCTTAAAACATGATGTCATAGAAACAAATTTATGTTTCTATCAAATCACATACATGTAGTCAATTATTTTAATGGTTTACAAGTCATATGAAAAATTTCCAGTTCGACCTTTTTAAAATATCCATATTTGATGGTCTACCAAATCCCAAGTTATTTCAAAAATACTCCTAAAAATATTAAGAAAGTTTTTGTTTTCTGTTTTTGCATTTGTTTAGATTGGTGTTTGGATGATCTGTTTTCAAAAGTGTCTTTTAAAGTTTCTATTAAAATGCAGATGTTGCCATTGCCTTTCTAAGTGCCCCCTCATCCCCCCCAAAATCAAAGTAGACTAATCACTAAGAACTTTGCTAAACTAAGTACTCTGTGCAACAAGACTCTTGATAGATAACATTCTTTCTCTGTATCTTTCTGGGAAGTCATTAGGGAAAAGTGTCAAAATTCAACATCCTTTATCTCTGTCTTCCTACCTATCTCAAATATTCCATTAGGAAACATGTCCAATTTCCAAGCAAACCACTATATTTACAAACAACATTTAAAACAACCAATATACACAGTGATCCAAGATCTTTTTCTAAGGAAAAAGAAAAAAGTACGCCCTCTTTTCTTCCTGTTTGTAGGCTTCTTGTTCTCAAGTATTACTTCTCTACAGATAGACTGGAGTTTTGTGTCACCTGTAAATTGGGTATGCTGAGACTATAACTTTTAATAATATAGCCAGTAACACCATATATTTGCATCATATTAAGTAAAGAAAACTGTAGGGCACTCCCTTTTGAGTGATGTTAGTTTGTAATTTATTGTAGTAATTCTGTGATGAGATAGGGGAGAATTGAGAAGGGTAGGGGGTGAGGGAGTTGAGTGTTGAATCTTCCCTTATTAAGCAATCAGTATGCTACTTCTCTTCAACTGCAACCTTACTCTGTTGTAATATGGCCAATGGAAATTTTAAGTTAAAAATAGCTTTTATTAGGAAAAAACTCTGAGAGGGTACTGAATCATTATACGAAAGATGAAATTTTAAAGTACATGTTGAATAAGTGTTCTGTAGTATGAAGAATCAAGAACACTTGCACAGTGATCTTACTTCCTACACATTATCAGGTTAACTATTGTCTTACTAAACCGATATGCTACAATTCTGAACCAAATCTCCCCTGATCAGTCAGAATCTCAAGAATTAAATCGTTACTCCAATGTTTGCTTCCTCATTCTGCCTCTAAATGTCTAAATTTACTTAGTTTTCTTATGTTCAGATAACAGTAGGTCCTTTGCTTCTAAAACATTCTGAATAGCCAACCGCACCCTTTGCATAGCTGAGACTAAAGTAGGAAAACAAAAATGTAAACATTTTAAGGTGAACCAAAAGGTAACTAGTTGGATGCTGTTTTCTGGTAAGCAAGACATTGTCTAGTACATCATTCTGGGTCCCCTGTGTTTATGGGGGCTGTGGTGTAATGCAAAGGATTATTATTATCCAATAGAACTATTTGTAAATTCATCCTACATATCATTGTAAATTCATTTCAGTATTTCATCTGCCTGTCTATCTATCTATCCATCCATCCATAATCTATATTTGGTTCTTTGAATTCTTTCTTGAAACACTGTAACATATTACAGGGTCCCTCATTAATTAATGAGTTAAATAAAAATTTTAACACATGTTTATTTTATATTTGTATGGCAGCCATGATTATGCCCTCTTTAAAAAAAAAAAGGGCTTCCCTGGTGGCGCAGTGGTTGAGAGTCCACCTGCCGATGCAGGGGACTCGGGTTCGTGCCCTGGTCCAGGAAGATCCCACATGCCGCGAAGCGGCTGGGCGCGTGAGCCATGGCCAGAAACTAGTACCTCAACCTAATAGCTGGACCACCATTTTTTTTTTTCCTAAGGCTATATTTAACCCCTGAAGTCTGGGCTGATCATGCTTTCTGGAATGATTAGCAACCCTATTCTTTTTCTTAGTTTCCAACAGAGGTATAAAATTCTTTGCATCTCAGCTCCAAGCTCTTCTTTCTCTTTCTCTGGAGATTTGCATGTCGATATCAAAAGCATTTTGCTCTCATGCTATTAGTATAGGTTATAAACACTAAGCTGTTTCTTAAATGAGACACCATTTTAAGGAAGTTTCTCCTTCTTTAAGCATAATAGATGTTAAGAATAATGTCTCTCTTTTATTAAAAATCCATTTTTATAATGTTAGATGTATCACTGCAAGCTAGATACAGGAAGAAAGGGAAACTTAGTAAGGTAGAAATAAACATGTAAAAATCTCTACAAACAAGCCAATGCAAATAACCTATTATTAAACCTGAAACTACTTCCAAGCCTCTTATTTCCCATATATTTTATCCTACAATACAGCTTATTAATTCAACTAATATTTGTTGATTCTATGAGGTACCAGGAACTGAACTAAATGCTGGGGATAAAAAGTGACTAATACAGAAAGGGCCCCATTAATTATATTTATGGTCATTTAGGTGGCAGCTTACCTTTATTCTATGTATGATAAGATGTTAGACTAGCCAATTAAATTAATTATAAACCAACAATGGTACTTTGGGCACATCTTTCCATACAGATCATCGGTATGTTAATCGTTTAATCCATTCTTCAAAGCAAGTCCTCTACCAACAACTTCTAATGGGCAACATTTGGGGGGAGACCCAGACTGCATTTTAAAGAAATCCATAATTTAGATTTTTAAGAATCACTTAAATAGAGGAAACCTCTAACTTAGATTATATTGGTTAGGATATTTACCCCAACTTTAAAATTTGCTCTCCCATGAGCAAATAAACTCAGAATGAAACCAGGCATTGTGTCTATCTACTCTTCTTTGTATATGAAACAAGGTTTACTTGACATTTAATTTTTACAGTATCATATTCAACCAAGACAATATCATATTCAACCAAGACAAAGAGGCAGGGTTCCATTTACTGAGATGGTCTTCATGGTTTAAGTATTCAACAAACTTAACTTTCAAAGAGCTTTTGTTTCCTGTTCTACACCAAGCACTTTCAAACCCATCTCCTTTAATCATGTTCATTTAACTCCTAAGACTTTGTCCATTCTTCTTAATTTACCCATTTCAAATGTAAGTCAATAAATAATAAGAGAGGCCTAGGACGGCAGAAAGAAACTCCTGAGCATTAGGAGTTAACTGTGAGAATACTCTGTGCAGATGAACAGTCTCTCTGAAAATATCATTGTGGGAAACAGTACAGTGGGTGCTTAGGGTATGACACAACACACTAAATAGTGCAGTGCCCAGAGGGTTGTGCATTTGTTTAAAATATGAATCAACAGAACAAAGAAGTTAAAGCTCCCTTTTCCACTAAACTCTACTCTGGAATATTGCTGAAATGTTCCGCCACTGCCTAAGCAAGTCAGGAATTTTGGATGTTACATTTAATTTTTGTACCATCAAAATAACACTGTACAGACAGCCTCTTCAATAAGTGGTGCTGGGAAAACTGGACAGCTAC
This sequence comes from Globicephala melas, assembly GCF_963455315.2. Classification (NCBI taxonomy): domain Eukaryota; kingdom Metazoa; phylum Chordata; class Mammalia; order Artiodactyla; family Delphinidae; genus Globicephala; species Globicephala melas. The sequence goes on from NC_083330.1 coordinate 54,909,756, forward strand.
ATGAAAACAATGAAATTAGAACACTCCCTAACACCATACACAAAAATAAACTCAAAATGAATTAAAGACCTAAATATAAGGCCAGACGCCATCAAACTCTTAGAGGAAAACATAGGCAGAACACTCTATGACATAAATCACAGCATGATCCCTTTTGACCCACCTCCTAGAGAAATGGAAATAAAAATAAAAATAAACACGTGGGACCCAATGAAACTTAAAAGCTTTTGCACAACAAAGGAAACCATAAACAAAACGAAAAGACAGCCCTCAGAATGGCAGAAAATATTTGCAAATGAAGCAACTGACAAAGGATTAATCTCCAAAATTTACAAGCAGCTCATGCAGCTCAATACCAAAAAAACAAACAACCCAATCCAAAAATGGGCAGAAGACCTAAATAGACATTTCTCCAAAGAAGATATACAGATTGCCAACAAACACATGAAAGAATGTTCAACATCATTAATCATTAGAGAAATGCAAATCAAAACTACAATAAGATATCATCTCATACCGGTCAGAATGGCCATCATCAAAAAAATCTACAAACAATAAATGCTGGAGAGGGTGTGGAGAAAAGGGAACCCTCTTGCACTGTTGGTGGGAATGTAAATTGATACAGCCACTATGCAGAACAGTATGGCGGTTCCTTAAAAAACTAAAAATAGAACTACCATAGACCCAGCAATCCCACTACTGGGCATATATCCTGAGAAAACCATATATCAAAAAGATTCATGTACCACAATGTTCATTGCAGCTCTATTTACAATAGCCAGGACATGGAAGCAACCTAAGTGTCCATCAACAGATGAATGGATAAAGAAGATATGGCACATATATACAGTGGAATATTACTCAGCCATAAAAAGAAACAAAATTGAGTTATCTGTAGTGAGGTGAAGGGACCTAGAGTCTGTCATACAGACTGAAGTAAGTCAGAAAGAGAAAAACAAATACCGTATGCTAACACATATATATATATGCAATCTAAAAAATAAAAGAAAAAAAAAAGGTCATGAAGAACCTAGGGGAAAGACGAGAATAAAGACTCAGACCTACTAGGGAATGGACTTGAGGACACGGGGAGGGGAAAGGGTAAGCTGGGACAAAGTGAGAAAGTGGCATGGACACATATACACTACCAATTGTAAAACAGATAGCTAGTGGGAAGCAGCCACATAGCACAGGGAGATCAGCTAGGTGCTTTGTGACCACCTAGAGGGGTGGGATAGGGAGGGTGGGAGGGAGGGAGACGCAAGAGGGAAGAGATATGGGGATATATGTGTATGTATAACTGATTCACTTTGTTATGAAGCAGAAACTAACACACCATTGTAAAGCAATTATACTCCAATAAAGATGTTAAAAAAAAATAACACTGTACAGAGACTCACTGATTTGGCAATTAATTAACTTTAAATGAGAATAATAAAACAAACGTGGATGTGGTTACTGTTATTCAGTGATCAGGATAGGAGTTATTGAATTAAAAATTAAAAATTGAGTTTATGCAAATAAAGAAGGGTTTCAATTTTATTTCACATTTGTTTTCCTCTCAGAAGGGAATAATTCACAGAGTATCCCAATGGCATGCTAGTGTAGGGAGGAAAAAACTCAGAATCAGACTGGGCCATAACTAAGGGAACTGATCTAACCACTTCTGGGACAGGTGGTGAAGAGTTAAAATGTCCAAGAGGCTGTGGTAAATTCAGGTCTGATTCAAACTTGCTTTGATGCAAAAGGGTTCTAACTTGGTGGAGGAAGGCCCAGTAGGTCTTTCTGGGCAGCAGTAGTTCTAGTAGTCAGATGGGTAGTACCTTATTGATTATGATGTCAAGGTACTGCAATGACAAGATTTGTTAGCTCCATGACAGAATGGATTAAGCAGCTTAAAGACTGTCAGCATCTGCAGCTGAGCAGATTTAGAGGACTAATATTTTCAAATAATCAATCTATGGATCTGAAATGCCCTAACAACTGTCTACTGAAGAGTGAAGGATTCCAGTTCTGGAATCAGACTCTCAAGGATTGAACCTAGGATGAGCCACATGAGAAAGTCACTTTACCTTTCCATGCCTCAATATCCACATCTGTAAAATAGGGATAATACAAGTACCTAAGCTCACAGGATTGATGTGAATATTACATAAATTGATACTTGTAAAACACTTTGAACAGTATCTGAAACATAGTAATAAATATTAGTTACTAATAACTCAGTTTTGTAAATATATATGCTACTAATTGAACCTGAATGTTTACTGATAGGCAAAATTTAATTGACCTTTGATGTTAAATAGCATATCTTTTCTAATTCTCTGCTTTCCAAACATGCATATTTAGAACAAATGATAGAACTGATTGGGTTAGAGAGTATTACAGCTATTTAAACCAGGGTTCATTTGTCTTTTGAATTCAAAATGGCTACGTACTTCTCTAACTACTTGATTTTACATTCTATCCTTTCAGATGAAATATGAAAATGTAATTAGTAGCTTTCTATAAGGTCTAAGAAAAGGGCTACAAGGTGAGAGAGCATTCATCTTTTGTTTTGTTTACTCCCTTCACCTGAAGTCCATGCCGCTCTATTGCAAAGGCATTGAAACTCCATCACAAAAGAAATAGTTTCACACAGAAGGGAGGCTGGGCAGAAAAAGGAATAGACACATACAAATTCCTATTAGATCTCAGCTTGATTCTCAACATGCCTGGTACTCCTTTCGCAAAATCTACACATTCTTTTGTATTCTAGAGTTCATTTTGATAATATTAGGCACTCAGCTTGTTGGTCGCTCCATTACACATTTTTTAACAAGTCACCTCTGTTGTTCAGCTTGCATTTCATTCACTAACACAGCACAGAAGGGCACACACATGTGCACCCACACTACCAACAGAACAGAAATAAATAAGATTCAAATCAAGGATGTGTTTACAACTGGACTTGATTATGTGCAAAAGCATAAAAAATAACTGTTGGTGACATAATCTATCAAAAGTTTTTCTAGCTTTATATGAATTTTGCCTCATACTTTCATCTCATATGAATATTTCAAAACAATAGCACAGAAATGTCCATGCATGCAAAAGGCTTCCTTTCACAATTAATAACATGTACAGAACTCTTTGCTCTCTGTATGCTCTGGCAGTGAAACTACTTGTGTAAATAGCTTCAAGGTTGCATTTTGTGATAATTATACTACCACTTGGATACCTCATGATTTTAAAGGCTCTGCCCCTTAAAGATGAGTACAAGGTATCCAATTAAAACTTCGAGTTGCACAGCAATGTGAGTGTACTTAGTGCCACTGAACTCTACAGTTAAATATGGTTAAAATAGTTATGTTTTATATTGTGTGACTTTTAGCACAATAAAAAACATTAAAAACCCTTCAATTTTATGAAAAATATATATAGATGTAAGTTAAATATATGACAATTTACTTTGAAAAGTTCTAAAAAGCAGAATTTTAAAAATCAGTCCCAAATAAAATCAATGTGTTAATTATTTTTAGAGCACCATCTAGCACTAGAAAAGTTTGGTAGAAGTTGCATTAATTGATGTAATAAGTGAGAGTTTCATCAGTATTTTGGGAAGTTTTATATTTTTACGTATCAGTGAGATTCCAAATACTCATGGTTATTATTATAGTACAATACTATTAAACTATGAATTCACAATGAGGCGTGTTATACTAATACAGCATTTTAGTTAAGGTGAGCCAAGTGACTCATATATTAATTATCTAGGGGCTACTGTTGATACAATATCCACACAAAAGCTTGGCTCCATCCTGGATGCTGGGGCCAATTTTGCCCTAGAGCAAACAATCTCTAAATTCTAGGTTAGCAGCTCACAAAAAACAGTGAAATCATTCTGGCTCTGAAAATAAATATAACAAAATCTTATTGCTATCTTGTAATAATTAGGAAATAAAAGATGTTATTTAATAAAAATTCATTGTTCTGACCATGGCACCCAATTATCCAGTAAGTTACAAGCTGCAGAAATCTAGTCCTACTTTGAACTCGTAACAGTAAATGAAATCCTAATTTATTTTCCTGTAGTAATGTCTTGGGTGATACTCTTGTCAATCCATAAACTAGGCTTACTGAATAAATCCATAATAACTACTTTCAGGCTTCTCTAAAGCTGGCTTTCTGCCTATAACGTGACCATTTGCTTACTACCAAAAATTCAAAACTACCTATTTGACATATTTTAAAAATATAGGCATTGTAAAAAAAACAAAAACAAAAACCAAAACAAAAAAAAACACTTGTAGCAAAGATAGTCCAATTTTATTTAATTGATCCAGGAGCAACTATCCATTCAACTGCAAGCCAGTAACTTATCTGCAATTTGGCAGCTGTAACATTTCCCAATAACTGAAAATTAATTTGGTGTTTAAAAAGTAATGAGAGGGGAAGAGCTTCAAGATGGCGGAAGAGTAAGACGCGGAGATCACCTTCCTCCCCACAGATACATCAGAAATACATCTACACGTGGAACTGCTCCTATAGAACACCTACTGAACGCTGGCAGAAGACCTCAGACCTCCCAAAAGGCAAGAAACTCCCCACGTACCTCGGTAAGGCAAAAGAAAAAAGAAAAAACAAAAGACAAAAGAATAGGGACGGGACCTGCACCAGTGGGAGGGAGCCGTGAAGGAGGAAAGGTTTCCACACACTAGAAGCCCCTGCGCGGGCAGACTGCAGGTGGCGGAGGGGGAAAGCTTCGGAGCCGCGGAGGAGAGGGCAGCCACAGGGGTACGGAAGGCAAAGCGGAGAGATTCCCGCACAGAGGATCGGTGCCGACCAGCACTCACCAGCCCAAGAGGCTTGTCTGCTCACCCGCCGGGACAGGGGGGCGCTGGGAGCTGAGGCTCGAGCTTCGGTCGGATCCCAGGGATAGGACTGGGGTTGGTGGCATGAACACAGCCTGCAGGGGGTTAGTGCACCACGGCTGGCTAGCCGGGAGTGAGTCCGGGAAAAAGTCTGGAGCTGACGAAGAGGCAAGAGACTTTTTCTTGCCTCTTTGTTTCCTGGTGCACGAGGAGAGGGGATTCAGAGCGCTGCTTAAAGGAGCTCCAGAGACAGGCGCCAGCCGCGGCTATCAGCGTGGATCCCAGAGGCGGGCATGAGACGCTAAGGCCGCTGCTGCCGCCACCAAGAAGCCTGTGTGCGAGCACGGGTCACTATCCACACCCCCCTTCCGGGGGAGCCTGTGCAGCCCGCCACTGCCAGGGTCCCGGGATCCAGGGACAACTTCCCCAGGAGAACGCACGGTGCGCCTCAGGTTGCTGCAACGTCACGCCGGCCTCTGCTGCTGCCGGCTCGCCCCGCACTCCGTACCCCTCCCTCCCCACGTCCTGAGTGAGCCAGAGCCCCCAAGTCAGCTGCTCTTTAACCCCGTCCTGTCTGAGCAAAGAACAGATGCCCTCAGGCGACCTACACGCAGAGGCAGGACCAAATCCAAAGCTGAACCCGGGGAGCTGTGCAAACAAAGAAGAGAAAGGGAAATTTCTCCCAGCAGCTTCAGAAGCAGAGGATTAAATCTCCACAATCAGCTTGATATACCCTGCATCTGTGGAATACCTGAATAGATAAGGAATCATACCAAATTGAGGAGGTGGACTTTGGGAGCAAAGATATATATATATATTTTTTTTTTTCCCCCCTTTTTCTCCTTTTGTGAGTGTGTATGTGTATGCTTCTGTGTGTGATTTTGCTGTATATATTTGCTTTTACCATTTGTCCCAGGGTTCTGTCTGTCCTTTTTTTTTTTTAATTTTTTCTTAATAATTATTTTTTTATTTTACTTTATTTTGTTTTACCTACTTTCTTTCCTTCTTTCTTTCTATTTTTTCTCCCTTTTATTCTGAACCATGTGGATGAAAGGCTCTTGGTGCTCCAGCCAGGTGTCAGGGCTGTGTCTCTGAGGTGGGAGAGCCAAGTTCAGGACACTGGTCCACAAGAGACCTCCGAGCTCCACATAATATCAAACGGCGAAAATCTCCCAGACATCTCGATCTCAACCCCAAGACCCAGATTCACTCAACGACCAGCAAGCTACAGTGCTGGACACCCTATGCCAAACAACTAGCAAGACAGGAACACAACCCCATCCATTAGCAGAGAGGCTGCCTAAAATAATAAGACCACAGACACCCCAAAACACACAACCAGACATGGGCCTGCCCACCAGAAAGACAAGACCCAGGCTTATCCACCAAAACACAGGCATTAGTCCCCTCCACCAGGAAGCCTACACAACCCACTGAACCAACCTTAGCCACTGGGGACAGACACCAAAAACAACAGGAACGACGAACGTGCAGCCTATGGAAAGGAGACCCCAAACACAGAAAGTTAAGCAAAATGAGAAGACAGAAAAACACACAGCAGATGAAGGAGCAAGGAAAAAACGCACCAGACCTAACAAATGAAGAGGAAATAGGGAGTCTACCTGAAAAAGAATTAAGAAAAATGATAGCAAAGATGATCCTAAATCTTGGAAGTAGAATAGAGAAAATACAAGAAACGTTTAACAAGGACCTATAAGAACTAAAGAGCAAACAAACGGTGATGGATACCACAATAAATGAAATTTAAAATTCTCTAGAAGGGATCAATAGCAGAATAACTGAGGCAGAAGGACAGATAAGTGACCTGGAAGATAAAATAGTGGAAATAACTACTGCAGAGCTGAATAAAGAAGAAAGAATGAAAAGAATTAAGGACAGTCTCAGAGACCTCTGGGACAACATTAAATGCACCATCATTCGAATTATAGAGGTCGCAGAAGAAGAAGAGAAAAAGAAAGGGACTGAGAAAATATTTGAAGAGATTACAGTTGAAAACTTCCCTAATCTGGGAAAGGAAATAGTTCATCAAGTCCAGGAAGCACAGACAGTCCCATACAGGATAAATCCAAGGAGAAACATGCCAAGACATATTAATCACACTATCAAAAATTAAAGAAAAAATATTAAAAGCAGCAAGGGAAAACCAACAAATAACACACAAGGGAATCCCCAAAAGGTTAACAGCTGATCTTTCAGCAGAAACGCTGCAAGCCAGAAGGGAGTGGCAGGACATATTTAAAGTGATGAAGGAGGAAAACCTACAAGCAAGATTACTCTACCCAGCAAGCATCTCATTCAGATTTGATGGAGAAATTAAAACCTTTACAGACAAGCAAAAGCTGAGAGAGTTCAGCACCACCAAACCAGCTCTACAACAACTGCTAAAGGAACTTCTCTAGGCAAGAAACACAAGAGAAGGAAAACACCTACAATAACAAACCCAAAACAATTAAGAAAATGGTAATAGGAACATACATATCAATAATTACCTTAAATGTAAATGGATTAAATGCTCCAACCAAAAGACATAGACTGGCTGAATGGATACAAAAACAAGACCCGTATATATGCTGTCTACAAGAGACCCACTTCAGACCTAGGGACACATACAGACCGAAAGTGAGACGATGGAAAAAGATATTCCATGCAAATGGAACTCAAAAAAAGCTGGATTAGCAATTCTCATATCAGACAAAATAGACTTTAAAATAAAGACTATCACAAGAGACAAAGAAGGACGCTACATAATGATCAAAGGATTGATCCAAGAAGAAGATATAACAACTGTAAATATTTATGCACCCAACATAGGAGCACCTCAATATGTAAGGCAAATACTAATAGCCATAAAAGGGGAAATCGACAGTAACACATTCATAGTAGGGGACTGTAACACCCCACTTTCACCAGTGGACAGATCATCCAAAATGAAAATAAATAAGGAAACACAAGCTTAAAATGATACATTAAACAAGATGGACTTAATTGATATTTATAGGACATTCCATCCAAAACAACAGAATACACATTCTTGTCAAGTGCTCATGGAACATTCTCCAGGATAGATCATATCTTGGCTCACAAATCAAGCCTTGGTAAATTTAAGAAAATTGAAATTGTATCAAGTATCTTTTCTGACCACAATGCTATGAGTCTAGATATCAACTACAGGAAAAAATCTGTAAAAAATACAAACACATGGAGGCTAAACAATACACTACTTATTAACCAAGAGATCACTGAAGAAATCAAAGAGGAAATAAAAAAATACCTAGAAACAAATGACAATGAAAACACGATGACACAAAACCTATGGGATGCAGCACAAGCAGTTATAAGAGGGAAGTTTATAGCAATACAATCCTACCTTAAGAAACAAGAAACATCTCAAGTAAACAACCTAACCTTACACCAAAGCAATTAGAGAAAGAAGAACAAAAAACCCCACAAAGTTAGCAGAAAGAAAGAAATCATAAAGATCAGATCAGAAATAAATGAAAAAGAAATGAAGGGAATAATAGCAAAGATCAATAAAACTAAAAGCTGGTTCTTTGAGAAGATAAACAAAATTGATAAACCATTAGCCAGACTCATCAAGAAAGAAAGCGAGAAGACTCAAATCAATAGAATTAGAAATGAATAAGGAGAAGTAACAACTGGCACTGCAGACATACAAAGGATCATGACAGATTACTAGAAGCAACTCTATGCCAAAAAAATGGACAACCTGGAAGAAATGGACAAATTCTTAGAAATGTGCAACCTTCTGAGAGTGAACCAGGAAGAAATAGAAAACATGAACAGGCCAATCACAAGCACTGAAAAGGAAACCGTGATTAAAAATCTTCCAACAAACAAAAGCCCAGGAACAGATGGCTACACAGGTGAATTCTATCAAACATTTAGAGAGGCACTAGCACCTATCCTTCTCAAACTGTTCCAAAATATAGCAGAGGGAGGAACACTCCCAAACTCTTTCTATGAGGTCACCATCACCCTGATACGAAACCCAGACAAAGATGTCACAAAGAAAGAAAACTACAGGCCAATATCACTGATGAACATAGATGCAAAAATCCTCAACAAAATACTAGCAAACAGAATCCAACAGCACATTAAAAGAATCATACACCATGATCAAGTGGGGTTTATCCCAGGAATGCAAGGATTCTTCAATACACGCATATCAATCAATGTGATACACCATATTAACAATTTGAAGCAAAAAAACTATATGATCATCTCAACAGATGCAGAGAAAGCTTTCGACAAAACTCAACACCATTTATGATAAAAACCCTCCAGAAAGTAGGCATAGAGGGAACTTTCCCCAAAATAATAAAGGACATATATGACAAACCCACAGCCAACATCGTCCTCAATGGTGAAAAACTGAAACAATTTCCACTAAGATCAGGAATAAGCAAAGGTTGCCCCCTCTCACCACTATTATTCAACATAGTTTTGCAAGTTTTTGCCACAGCAATCAGAGAAGAAAAAGAAATAAAAGGAATCCAAATCATAAAAGAAAAAGTAAAGCTGTCACTGTTTGCAGATGACATGATACTATACATAGAGGATCCTAAAGAAGCCAACAGAAAACTACTAGAGCCAATCAATGAATTTGGTAAAGTAGCAGGTTACAAAATTAATGCACAGAAATCTCTAGCATTCCTATACACTAATGATGAAAAATCTGAAAGCGAAATTAAGAAAACACTCTCATTTACGATTGCAACAAAAAGAATAAAATATCTAGGAAAAAACCTACCTAAGGAGACAAAAGACCTGTATGCAGAAGATTATAAGCCACTGATGAAAGAAATTAAATATGATACAAATAGATGGAGAGATATACCATGTTCTTGGATTGGAAGAATCAACATTGTGAAAATGACTATACTACCCAAAGCAATCTACAGATTCAATACAGTCCCTATCAAACAACCACTGGCATTTTTCACAGGACAAGAACAAAACATTTCATAATATGTATGGAAACACAAAAGACCCCGAATAGCCAAAGCAATCTTGAGAAAGAAAAACGGAGCTGAAGGAATCAGGCTCCCTGACTTCAGACAATACCACAAAGCTACAGTAATCAAGACAGTATGGTACTGGCACAAAAACAGAAATATAGATCCATGGAACAGGATAGAAAGCCCAAGGATAAACTCACACACATATGGTCATAAACTCACACACATATGGTCACCTTATCTTTGGTAAAGGAGGCAAGAATATACAGTGGTGAAAAGACAGCCTCTTCAATAAGTGGTGCTGGGAAAACTGGACAGGTACATATAAAAGTATGAAATTAGAACACTCTCTAACACCATACACAAAAAGAAACTCAAAACGAATTAAAGACCTAAATGCAAGGCCAGACACTATCAAACTCTTAGAGGAAAACACTAGCAGAACACTCTATGACATAAATCACAGCATGATCCTTTTTGACCCAGTTCCTAGAGAAATGGAAATAAAACCAAAAATAAACACATGGGACCTAATGAAACTTCAAAGCTTTTGCACAGCAAAGGAAACCATAAACAAGATGAAAAGACAACCCTCAGAATGGGAGAAAATATTTGCAGACCAAACAACTGACAAAGGATTAATCTCCAAAACATAGGAGCAACTCATACAGCTCAATATCAAAAAAACAAAAACCCAATCCAAAAATGGGCAGAAGACCTAAATGGACATTTCTCCAAAGAAGATATACAGATTGCCAACAAACACATGAAAGAATGCTCAACATCATTAATCATTAGAGAAATGCAAATCAAAACTACAATGTGATATCATCTCACACCAGTCAGAATGGCCATCATCAAAAATTCTACAAACAATAAATGCTGGAGAGGGTGTGGATAAAAGGGAACCCTTTTGCTCTGTTGGTGGGAATGTAAATTGATACAGCCACTATGGAGAACAACATGGAGGTTCCTTAAAAAACTAAAAATAGAACTACCATATGACCCAGCAATCCCACTACTGGGCATATACCCTGAGAAACCATAATTCAAAAAGAGTCATGTACCAAAATGTTCATTTCAGCTCTATTTACAATAGCCAGGACACGGAATCAACCTAAGTGTCCATCAACAGATGAATGGATAAAGAAGATGTGGCACATATATACAATGGAATATTACTCAGCCATAAAAAGAAACAAAATTGAGTTATTTGTAGTGAGGTCGATGGACCTAGAGTCTGTCATACAGACTGAAGTAAGTCAGAAAGAGAAACACAAATACCGTATGCTAACACATATATATGGAATCTAAGCAGAAAAAAACAAAATGATCGTGAAGAACCTAGGGGCAAGATGGGAATAAAGACACAGACCTACTAGAGAATGGATTTGAGGATATGGGGAGGGGGAAGGGTAGGCTGCGACAAAGTGAGAGAGTGGCATGGACATATATACACTACCAAACGTAAAATAGATAGCTAGTGGGAAACAGTCGCATAGCACAGGGAGATCAGCCCGGTACTTTGTGACGACCTAGAGGAGTAGGATAGGGAGGGTGGGAGTGAAGGAGATGCAAGAGGGAAGAGGTGTGGCAACATATGTGTATCTATAAGTGATTCAGTTTGTTATAAAGCAGAAACTAACACACCATTGTAAAGCAGTTATACTCCAATAAAGATGTTAAAACAAAATTAAAAATAAATAAATATAATTTTTAAAAAAGCAATGAAATCTAGAAAAACACTATAGGAAATTCTATTGCATGTTTAAAAGAATTAAAACAGAAAAGCAAAATTAAAAGTTTACAGTGTTAGAATATTTTATTAACACCTCCTTTTACCTCAATTTCAATTTGCATGAGCATTTTTCTTTAATTATCCTTAAGATATTTTTCTACACATTTGGCAGAATACATCTGCCAAATCCCAAGTCTGTCAGACAGATTTAGGTCAGGAAAACATTCTCACATGTACTATAATATAGTCTTGTGGGATTGTTTATTATTATGAAAAGTTCCAAACATACATGAAGTAGAGAGAATAGTACGATAAACACCTTTGAACCCATCATCTACTTTCAACACTTATCAATATTTGCCAATTTTGATTCATTTGCTTTCTCTTATCCCCTTCCCTGTATTCCCACACTGAGAATACTTTAAAATAACTCCCAATACCACATCCTTTTCTATAAATGCTTCAGTATTTATTGTTAACAGTTATAAAAAATAATAACAACGTGACTACCATATCTAACAAAACTAGCAACGATCTCTTTCTATAATCTAATAACAATTCCTTGATCCCATTTCCCAAATTTTCTCCAAAGGGGGAAAAAAAAGAAAAAGAAAAAAATACCCTTATAGTTGCTTTGATCAAATCAGGATCCCAACAAAATTTATAGATTTCATTTGGTTGATATGTCACTAAAGTCTCTTTTAATGTTGAAAATCTCTGACCCCCATCTTATTTTTATTGTCATATATTTATGGAAAAGTATGGTTTTTTGAAGGCAGGGAGAATAAAAATAGGATAAAACTCAACTGATCAAAATTTTACTGTCATCTAGTTTTTGCTGAGAGTTATTAATTTTATGAAATTATTAAAGCAAGCAGTTTTCTCTGTTTCGAGAACAGCTCTGGAGGTAAGAGGGCTGATAATGTGGACACGGTTCCTGATCCACCTAAGTCCCATTTCAACCAGAGCAGCTTTGTTTCTCTCTGCTTTATATCCAGGACTTTCACATAGAATCCAGCATTAAGCCTGGATTCAAATTCTTCCCTTTACTGAATTCTTTAACCACACTCTGCATACTGCCTCCTACATATGCCACATCTTTTCTGCAGGCAAAGCACCCTGAACCCCTGAATTCTCAAAGTTCCACTGCCTAAGGCCTTTTTACTTCACGGAATTTCCATCCATTTTAGGATGACAGAATGGGGGGGGGTACAACATTAAATAACACTTTTAAGGAGTTTCTTAGTTTTTCCAAAAAGTTATCACTAAAATCTTTTTAACTTGGGCTCTAGCCTCATCCTGCTGAGAGTCATGTTTGTACATATTCATAACAGAGGGAATTCCAAGAGCACTTACTCTTATAATAGAATCCTATCATGTTCTGAGGTTTATTTTCCTGGACCAAAGTCCATTAGAAATGCACAATTAAAGGGAGAGAATTTGCTACTGCTAGAAATTTAGAAAATAGAATATCTGATATATTCATTTATTTACTAAATGGACAAATGTTATATTTTTTAAAAACCAAATGGCATAATATTAACCTGTTATCATTCATTGAACCGTTACTATATGTAAGGATCTGTGCCAAGTTCTTTACACATATCAGTTAGATTGATCTTCAAAACAACCTTTGAGGTAGCACTATTATCTCCATTTTTAAATATGGAAAAAATGGAAACTTAAATAACTTAGGACAACTATCAAAAATTACAAAGCCAGCAAGGGGAAGAGCTAAGAGTTGAATTCATGGAATACAATTCTGTCTTGAGCCTGTCTTAACCATTACCTATAGAGCCTGGAGTCTACTAGTGAACAAGCAGCCTTGAAAGTCATTGAGGAAATCCTACTACAACAAAACCTGACAAGATCCATGATAGAGATTCTGAACAAAAAAGAAAAAATGAAATATTGGATATTTTGTTGAGAAAAATGAAGAATGTATTTTATAGTATATTTATAAATGCATTTGTCCTAAATGGCCAAATAATTATTTAGTATCATTAACAATAGAGGAGTAAATTTCTATATTCTTGAAAATAATATCATTTATATAATTTATATAAAGATGTATTCTTAATAAATAAGTTGTTTTATGTTCTGTAGGCTCAACACTTTTTAGGGGTAGATTTAAGAATTCAGGGAGTAGCAGAATCTATTAAGTAACTTTTGTACTCATAATTATTACAAAATAAAATGTTAGTCATAAAGACCCTGGGATTTGCAGACTTGTAAAGCTAGATTTGATCAGCTTTGGTATTCACTATTGTGTGATACCCACTCCATAGGATTGTTGTGAAGGGTGACCTATAAAGCATCTTGCCCAGCAGGTGCTTAATATACACAATAACGCTAACACATACACACACACACACACAAACGTACACCATACCCTGTGACCTTTCAAATCTCTTCTTTTAAAAAATTTAGAGTCAATATATGGTTTTGTAAATAAATGAAATTAACCATTCATTTTTTCTAAACTTTGCCAAATGTGATGCTCAGCAGTAATAGTAGTAATCTTAACAATGGAAACAAATAAGAATGATAGAATATCAGTTTTGAAAGAGACTTTATCAGTCATTTAGTCCAAATCATCATATTCTATAAATATTCTTTTAGTCCATTAACCTTCCACAGGGAATATATATACACATAAAGGAGCATTAAGGAATTACTGAAATAAATCTACCTAAGATGCATTGTTCAAGGAACACAATGAATTGTACTAGTGGAGAAATGGTCTTATTTATTGTTTCAGTTCCCCAAAAGACTTTTCTTCTATAGTTATTTTTATTCTTTTCAGAAACAATCTCAAACTGTTTTGTCCATAATCACAGGAAGAAAAAAAACATTTTATGTTAGTCTGGAAAGGGCTACTCTTCTAAATACAACTGAAGTAACAAATCTCACTACTGTTGTCTTAATATATTCACCATCACTGTTGTTGCCCTTGTCATTGGATTATTGGCAACATCATTATCATCATTATCATAACCAAAAGCATCTAATCGTCATCCAAAATTTCATTCCAAACATGCACACCTTTTTAAGTTAGCTATTATTTACTATGTGTAAAAGACTACATTAATTGCTGAGAAACTTAAAAATGGAAATTCTACACCTTGAATATGAATATATTTCAGCTTTTCATACAAAGGCACTTTTGACTAGAAATCATTTTGGTATACAGATAAGGCTGAAACAAATTTGAGACAGTTTTTTCCTTCACTTGGTGCACATGTAAATCTTATTTGGATTAATATCACTAGTTGATAAGCAATGAGACTATTGTTGTTTGAGTCTGTGCCTCTTGATGCAAAACTTTTGTATACATAGATCAATTTATTTCCTTTTAAGAAAATTGATAGACATATTATGTTAAAACAAACCAACCCTCCACTGAGCTATTAAAATCCAATTTTTGAGAGGTGGTCTTTCATTAACAACGAACTGGATCTTATGGAAAATTAGTGATGATTTAATAAATAACCAGTGGTGATTAATAAATAACCTGTCTCTAATCTCATGTTGGACCAATCTACAACTTACACATGGGTTGTGTCTGAAACATACTACCAGCAGGCTGTTAACATTTTAAAATGCACATTCTGATGGAAAAAATGTAAAAATGATAGGTATCCAGATTAACTCACAAGATCAACTTGACCTGAAATCAGTGTTCATGAAAATTATAGAATATTTTAACTGTACAAGGGATTTCATGATCATCTGTTTCAATTCTTTGTTTTACAAATGAGATAGTTGAAGTACAAAAAGACTGAATGATTTACAATATCAATCCTGTAGGAAAATGCATTCTAAGCTCCAGTTAGAATTTCAAGAATCATATCCCAACAGGGTTTGGGACTTCACTGGGACAAGAAAGGTTAAAGTCTGTAGCCATGAATAATTTAATTACTAAACCTGCATGGACAACACTGTTTAATCTTTTTATGCCTGTAGCATTATATTCAAAGGCATGTCCAAGTTGATCACTAAGGTGGAGAAGTGGGAAAAAATGTTTATACTGAAGTGTAGTATTTTCAAATTGGAATATAGATATGTGTAGTAGTCTGATAATGATTGTACGCTTGTTCTGCCTTATTCTCATCAGATTTGTATCTTTTTTTCCCCCACTGTTACAGGGTGAAAGCCCTTGTACTACTGTGTGATAAAGTATTCAAGTTCCTTAGGTTGTTTAGATGTACCAGAAGTTGTGAAGTGTAGAATCATTCTAAATATTCTAAATTGCTTAACAAGCTACAATTCTGATGGAAATATCTGATATTACATTATAAAAGAAGCTTTTTTACTTATATGTGTAAAATGTATTCATAGAAGTGTATAAAGCATTTAGCTTTTAAAAGAAGCTATGTGAAAAATGTGTTTTGGATTGTCTTCAAAGGAAAAATGGTTGGAAATTAATCATTTTGTATCCAAGTACAAAAGGAGCTAAAATAGCATCACTTCCACTCCTCCAAATTTACTTGTAGGAATAGTTAACTGTTCAAAGCCCTGATCAAAGGTAAAAAGAGAGAAATATCATCTAAAAATATGAGTTTAAAAAACAACAAACTAATCTACTTTTTTTTCTACTTACCACGTGAAACATAAGAATAATTAATAACTTTTAACTAAATACGTAAAAATTAATTTATAATCATATTATTATTAATTAAGAATCTATAAGGAACATAAATTATTTGTGCATGTTGTATTGTGTGTTGGTTAAATGGTTTACAAAGTCTTGTAAGTAACTTTAAAACACCAATGAAACATTCTTTTTTCTTTTTCTCCAATGAATAAAATCTTTTTTTTTTTTTTTTGGCGGTACGCAGGCCTCTCACTGTTGTGGCCTCTCCCGTTGTGGAGCACAGGCTCTGGACGCGCAGGCCTAGTGGCCATGGCTCACGGGCCAGGCCGCTCCGCAGCATGTGGGATCTTCCCGGACCGGGGCACGAACCCATGTTCCCTGCATCGGCAGGTGGACTCTCAACAACCGAGCCACCAGGGAAGCCCCTAAAATCTTGTTTTTAACGCAGTTTTTGTCAAAACTCTCCCTGGAGATCAAGGGTACAGTATATAATCCCATAACAGTATTCAATGTTGCCCATATATGTATGACCTTCATTCAAATTACCATCAGATAATTTTTGCTTATTTTCACATTTCTATTCTTCTATTTCTTTTTTAATTTAATAAAAATCTTGTTATTTAAATGTTTCTTATATAATAGTTATTCTAAACAAGTAATTATATTTTATTTCTTAAATGTTAGTTGTTAGAGATTCTTTACAATGAAACAATGCTAGACCCTAATTAGCAATAACCATTTAGCAAAAAGAAAATTACATGTAAAATGAAACAATTATAATTTATTAGGCATAATATATTGCAAAATAAATAAGAGACCCTGAAAGCTTTTGGACAGTATGCTGCAAAAGGGTCACATGTGGCTTATAGGTAAAGTTTTGAAATCAGAACTATTAGAAACTGTAGACTAAATTCTATTTTTATACACTTTTTCATATTTAGAGATGATAAGTATAGTATTTTAAATAATATTCTTATTTCAATTTCTGAACTCCAAATACTGTTTTAGGTTAATCTGAATTTAATTTATGGACTAGGTAATTCATTTAAATTCAGTGAAGGGTAAAAAGGGACCACGAAAAAAAATCCAAAGGAAGTCTACTGTCACTCTTTTATGGCCACATTCACTACACTTATTTATGCTGCCAGGAGTTTGATTGTCCTGGGTTTTATTTATGATGACCTGAGCAGTAGCTGTTATTATCCCCATTTTGAGGATGAGGAATCTGAGGCCTCAAGGCCACCCCAAGAGAAACTTGTGCAGCTGAGATTCACAACCAAGTCTCTTGAACTAACACCTACCTTTAACCACTGTACTAAACAATGGCATATCAGGCATATTGCACATTCAGAATGGACATTCCCTTTTCCATATGGTAAAAAGTTTTCATTAATAATCAGAAAATGGATAAGTAATAATGGCTAGAAAAGTGAAAACATTTCTGTTATTGAACTCCGTGCATAATAATACATATAATTATATGCATAATATGTATAATTATACAATAATAATTATATATAATAATGTATATTATAGTAGTAAAAATTCAAAATAAGAAAATAAATGTTATAGTACAATCAAGGAAAGATGTACTGGAGTAATATTTTAATTATATGAGTGTAATTTTGAAAAATATGGAAAAACAAAATTTTACTGAAGTTTGGACTGTATTTCAGTTTTTAAAACTTTATAGAAATAAAGAATTCCAAGTATCTACACAGGATGACTTAAGTGAAATAAAATCTCTTTCTTTGCCTTACAATCACTGCTCTATTATGTTAATATTGTTTAAATGAAGGAATGCAGAGTATACTGCGACTGAGGACACAAACCAAAGTGAGCTGGAAGGATTCCAAATCATTAAAAAACTTACTCTAAAAAAATGATTGTGTTTGCTTAGTTCTAGTGGGTCAAGGGCAAAAACACGAAGTAAAATGAAATAGCACTGGTGAATTGGTGTGTGTGTGGGGTGTATGAAAACATTTTAAAAAATTAATTGCACATTTCAATATGGTTTGCATTGATTGCAAACTTTATATAATAATTTTAGAAACAATTCTTTTGCATCAAAGAAACTAAATAGAATCACATCATGTTTAATTCTTTATTTTTCATTTTATTATATAAAAAGCTGAAAAAAATGGAATTGTTCCATTCAATTCAATGAGTAGTTCCTGGCCACTCTGGGACCCCTTCCTGTACACTCATGAAGCCAGCCTGATGCCCCCACTTTCATCTCCTAAAATTGTTATGTTCTCCCCAATGTTGCTGACCTTGTTTATCTAGACTCTCTATATCGTTTTCTTAGCTAGTGTCTATTCATCTTTGAGGACTCAGCTCAGAGAAGCTATCACTGAGTACTCATTACCTTAGAATTTATTGGATTAAGGGTTGCTCATAAAAGTCTTCATAGTATCCAGTGCTTATTCTGGTCATATAAGTCATTATATTATTTTGAAATTTTAATTTAAATATCTTTTCCTCCACTACTTGATATTATCTATTTGTGTATCCCTGTGTATCCTACTTTCCTAGCACTCACCACATGTTTGTGCAATAAATGTAGAATTCCAATTACGTACCAAAAAACTAGAAATGCTGAGACAATGTTTTCACTCTTTTCAGGTAATCACAATACATTGCAATCATTTTAAACACCAGGTGTTAAAAAAGATTGTGTCAGCATGGCCCTCCTTTTTCATTTTCTTTGTTTTGTCTCACAAACAATCAATATTATTTAAGCAATTATCAATCATATCTGACAGAGCTTCCTTAAATATAAATTGAATTGCCACAAGTTGCTTAAAAAGAATAACAAAAATGAGGATATTTAGTTCAGTTCACTAGAGATTTATGGCCTCATGTCCTTCAGGAGGCAATACAGAATGCTACCAATCCAATAAAAACAAGCTGCCTGTTCTCTGCCAAATCTCTGCTAACTTGAGGAAAGACATCTTCCTGGTCACCTGATCCTTTTAACAGTATTTGCGATGACCTACTCTGGGTCCATGTTAGGTCCTGAGGTACAGGTTCTGCCCCTTGATGCTCCTTCCTTGAGTGCCTCCTTCTGATAGCCTCATACATAAAAGCACACAAGTCATTACTTTCTAAATATGTCTTGATTCTAATTGACCACGCTTCTCCTCTCCATTTCCATCATTACATCCTCAGTTCAGGCCTATATCATCTCCTCTTTACTGTCCTGTGTATAAATCTGGAACAATTCCACTTCATTCTCCACACCATGAAAGTGATTTATCTACAATGTAAACCTGATCATACAACTTCCCTATATGACAGTTTTGCTGTAGAATTGAGCAGATGGGCTACATGAGTAACTCGATATTTTCATCTTCTTTCCCCCCCCAACTACTTCCCTGGCACTTAATTTCTAAAGTTTATCTAGTTCCCTGGTTTATCTAGTTCTAGTACCACAACTACTATTAAGAAAAATACTCATAGGCCCTTTTTCACTTTCTGATATGAACTCAAGATCATTAAACCATATTAGTGTTTTATTAATGCTCATTACACAATAGCAACTGTTTTGCAGTTTTTAAAGTCTTGATCTGTTATTCAGTCCCTAGAAAAGGGATGTGGAAGCACTAAAAGCCAAACTAAGATCAGAGTATTAAGAATTTAAGCACACACAAAAATATTCTTAAAACAGAGATGTAAAATAATTTCATTATATGAAATTATATGAATTATAATTCATTATATGAATTATATTATTATAATTTCATTATATATGATTTCATTATATAATTTCATTATAGAAGGTAAAAACTTAGATATATCAAGCAACCATGTAGAGATTTGACCTAAGGAAGAAAGAAGAGGGAAAAAACCCTGGAAATTTGGCTTCAAGTTCATGGCCAGATTAGAAGTCAGGTTAATATCCACTTATTCAACAAATATTTATTGAGTGCTGATAATGTATAGATAAAAATTCTTCGAGCTGAGAATATACAGTCTCTGCCCTCAAGGATCTCACAGGCTAGTGGAGGATACAACATATTAGTATACACTTATGACCCTGTATAGTAAATTCAGCAGTTAAGATTCCTTCCTTAGTGTTCTGTTTATGCTAATACTTTCTTGGAATGCCTTCTTTCTTCCCCTCTACATGTATGACATCTACCACTTAGCCAAAAGAAAATAAGTCTCATCTCCTCCCTAAACCCTCTCTGAATTCTCATCATTCAACCCCCATGTTTTTAACTTCCTTGAATTCCTAGGTATCAATACCTGCACCACTCATTCTGATATGCACATGTTGCCATTAGTTCTTATTTAAAGATAATCCTTTATGGCAGCCACTCATGCTGAAATAGGCACTGTGGACACAAGTGTAAAAAACAACAGGCACAATTTGAGATCTCATAGAAACGGCAGTCTAGCACTGAAGACATTCATTAAATGCTGAATTATAGGTAAAGGAAATGAGTACTATGACCCCAGGGTGTGGCACGATAACATGAAATTACAGCAATATTTTTTGTATTACTAGTATGAAAAAAATATAAGAAAGGCTTCATACAGCACCTCCTACATGGATTTCTTCTCAGGCAGAGGGTTTCAAAGGAAACTGTGGTTAATCACTAAAAACTGTGGGAAACCTGACCTAAATCACATTGAATTTTACTAATATATATAGACAATCAATAATTTAAAATGTTTATAACCAAAATCTCCAAAACATCAAACTCATTTATAAACATGAAATAAGTCTTATTCTGCTGAAATAAGTCACCAGAGACTTTCCCCCCTTTTTATAGAGAACTTAAAGTTTAGAAATTATCAGTGATTTGTCAGTAAACAACATTCACTGAGAAATCACTACCCTTTAGACTTTATAGAAATATAACAAATTAGAGTTTAAAGTTTCTGTACTTCAGCAACAGGTGGAAATAGAATAAAAAACTGTCCAGTGCCCTGAGTAGGTTAAAACAATGCAAATTAACAATCTAATTCTAAGCAATACCCATACATTTCTAATGCCAATAAAATATCAATCATTTTGGAAACTGAGGCCAGTGTCTTCATTTATCCCTAATAATTTTTTCATAAAATCTTCTTACAAATACCTTTTATAATGTCCCACATGTCTGTGGCAGGGAGGAAAACAAACATAAGTTTACTGAATGGGAGTACTTGTACTGTATATATCATGTCAGGAAGCTTTAGAATCAGTTTTCAAACCCCAATTCTCTATTTCCCCTCCATTACTCTCCTCCCTAAACAAATCCAAGAATTAGCTATAAAACGATTCAGTGGAAGAGTGACAAAGGCGAAATTAAGCCTTTGGAAATTAAGAAAAGGAGAAAGCCGTTATCTCCAACCCCTGTTGCCTCCCTCTATAACTCTTCCTAAAGTAGATACATTATCCTGCGAAAAAAATGTTACGTGATTAAATCCACACATTTATGTAATCAATCTTATTAATCATTATCTATGTCAGATACTCAAGGTCAGACTGAAACATGTGGGCATCCTCAGCTTGCTGATAATTTGTTGCTCCTTCAAACCAATATACATTTTTATGTTCAAAACATGGGATTTATCATATGTATCTGAACTTGAGTATTTATGAACCAGACAATACATATCTTAGAAGATGTAGTAAACTACTCACACAAATAACCCGGTAAACAACCCTCTGCCAAACGTTAGTAAGTTTCAGAATTTCAGTTGATGGCAACTGCTGATTTCAGCTGATACTCAGTTCACTAGTCTAGAAATTGATGGTACAGATAATACAGAACCTACATTAGCCTGTCCCAAATGTACTAAAGAGAGATAGTTCAACAGAAAGAAAAAGGGATTTAATTTAGTTGTTAGGTGTGTACATGTGTGAGTACCTGAGTGTGTTGTGTTTTCACTTCCACTTGTGGTACTTAGATGGGGATTCTAGATAGGGATGGGATAGATTTTTATTTCTGTGGGTTGATGCCCGTGCAGCTGCCTAAGTTCTGCCAGCCCCAAGATCAAGCTCTGAAGATAATTAAAATATTATTGTCATCAAGCCAGTCCCTACCCTCACAGATACTAAGGTTAATAAACTTTATTAGAATATAAGCCATTGAATAGCAGAAGAGATACAAAACTGAAAGAAGGCTGAACTACCTCTGGATAAGAGACACTTGATGTCTCCTTTTAGTTTTGATGCTTAAAAGGTATATTCTAAATAGAAAATTACTAAATAGAAAAATTAGTTTTTAATGTTACCATTAAAATATCAGTACTTTAAAAATGTTATTTTTGTTTAAAGCTGATTGGTAATATAAAACAGGGGTGATCATTTATTCAAGAATAATTTCCTGAAAAGACAGTTTCTTATTATATATTTAGTTTATATACATAAAACATACAGTAGTGAACTTTAAGTTGTGGATTGTTAGTAATAATTTAGAGAAAAGGACAGTAAGAAAAATGAATGGTGATGAGGTATGGCATGTGTCTACCGTTTAATTTCTTTCGAGAGGCAGAGCTTGAACAACAGAGGAAAGATGGATGATTTCTGTAGACTGTACTACTCAGTAAATATGTGAAGGCCACCTTGAGCTGTGAAATCTACTCTGTCTACAAAGTGAACATGTTTTGAACTGACCCATGCTTATCACTCTAATGTGAATCTTGCTATGCTTTATATCTGCATGTTACTTTTCAGAGATTCGCTGGTTATGTGACAAGCATTCGTGAAGTACTACATAGTGAGTGATAATAACCACAACATAACAAAAATGGGGTAGAGAGGACATAATGCTTAGTAACAACCTTTTTCCTTTCCAAACAAATTTCTCCTCCCCTGTGCCCAGGCTG
Source organism: Globicephala melas (assembly GCF_963455315.2). Classification (NCBI taxonomy): domain Eukaryota; kingdom Metazoa; phylum Chordata; class Mammalia; order Artiodactyla; family Delphinidae; genus Globicephala; species Globicephala melas. The sequence continues at coordinate 54,932,769 of NC_083330.1, forward strand.
CAAATTTTCTCTCTTCTCTCTTAGAGAATATACCTGTCTTAGGCTCAGTCTTAACCTCTGCACCTCAGTTTTCTTTTCCTTTCATCTCTCTAGTCTGCCTCCCTCTCTCTCTCCTCTTGATTTGACATTACACCATCCTAATGAATCATAAGAAAACTGGCAAATACTTCCTGCAGGAAAGAAAATGAGTGAAAAAAGCTGTAATGCGAAGAAGGGGTAAGACTATGAACACTCACATGATAATAAATATTTTCCTATCATACAAGAGTTAGAAAAACATGCCTATTACATTTTGTATTCCCCTTTACTGTATACTCAGGGTTTCAGAAAAAGTGTTTTTACACTGAAGGTCAAGACTCTAATAAAATCAATTTATTAGATCAGAGCAAGCATTATAATTTTATGAATTAGAACAATACTGAACAGGGTAGAATAGAATAGAACAGGGGAAAAAATAGAATAGATCAGAGACATCTCAGGGAAAAAAAGGGAAACTAAGTATGAACTGTATTGAGAGGCAAAAATTTCTTCTTCATGAGGGTGTCAGTCAAAAAATTTGAAAGTTTGTGATGATATTAGGTGCTAACCTATTAATTTGTACATAAAGACAAAATATTAATCTTGAAGAATATTTACTTTAATGCTTCATTAAAACTAGTAATTGAGATCCAACCACATTTTGGCATGAATTACAGGGACAGAAGACCATGTCCCCAATTAAATTATTATTTCAGAAGTACAGGCTGATCAGTTCAAACAAAAGTGTGTGTGAGAACAGTTCTATCATTGCTTATTTAGAAATAAATTTAGAGTAAGCTTATATTCCGAGAAGACAAAATAACTCATTTTAGACAGCTACCTCCCAAGGGCAGAAATGATCTACAGCAGGGAAAGAATGAAGAATGCTCCTTTTATGTTTTTACCAGCTGTGTGGTTCTTGTGGGCAGAGAAGTCTAGGAACATATCTGTCACCTTTAAAAAAATGTACCCAAAAATGATCATAATTTTTTGCTTTACAAATGACTGCAGAAGTACTTTTTACTCAAGTTAATAATTAACTTTTGGATTTAGTGAGTTAAAAAGAAGGTAGTAAATCACCTATTTCAGTGGTAAATTCTTTGTGTTAAGATCAATTATTTCTTGCATTTATTGTATGAATATTATGGTAATTGCACAGAGTTTACTTGCAAATTCCCATTAATGTGTGCATATGATCTAGTAGCTATTTTGTTTCTTAAATAGGGTATAGGTGATAAAGCTGTCAGGAAATTGGATAGACTTTTAAATATTCTAACTCCAGACCCCCTCCATTTGCTGACAGAATAAACTTAGAGATCTTTACCTATGCCCAAGCATTCTTGAGAGGTTATTCAAGGCAGTGTGAAGAGGTAGCTATGAATAAAGTCTAATAGACTTGAGCTGCAAACCCAACACTAAGGCTCACTAACAAAAGGATTTGGGCAAGGTAATAAAATAAGTCTATTTCATTCCATTGTTTTAAAGATTAAATGAGATAATAATGCAAACCCCTCACATAATGCCTGACATATGATCAGCATGATTGTATTTATTTTTATATAACTTCCGTGGCAGAGCTGGGATTGATACCAGGTTGGTTGTTCGACTTATAAATGCAACTTTCAACCCACTCTACTAATTTACTATCATCATCATCATTTCTGTAGGTAACTTTTTAAACATGTTCCTTTTACTCTCCATCTCCAAACAGCTACAAGCATTCTCTCTCTTCTATGGGCCCTTTAGTATTTATAATCTATACCACATAATAGTGTCTAAAATGCTGTATAGTTACTAGTACTATATGTGTTTTCATAGTGGGGCTTTCTTTTCCCCAGAATGAGATCTTAAACATCTCAAAAGAGAGAAAAAATATTACCACTTGATTCCTCTTGGCAAATGTAAACTTACCGTGACGTTAAAGAAGCTCCTGTCTTGCACAGGCTCCTTCAAAGACCCTGGAAGAGGACTAGCAATGTGTTCACAAGAATATACGGTTTGGCAAAATTTGTGAAAGCAACATATTCTTTTTCTTAAAGAGGCCTCCTCCAAATAGATCAGCTTTAGGCCACACAAAACCTGTATCCATTCCCACCTCTGGGCATGAACTCAAAGAGAGAGTTCATTTATTTGTAAAGTTGCCTCCAGCTTGAAAATCTTTGATATTCTAATTTTTTGGAAACGAATTCAATGACTAGTTCACCAGAATAGGTCTTCAGTTCACAGTACATCTTGACTGACTGCATAATTTCAGCAAACAGGGAGATGCACATTACTTCATCTGCTCTTAAGACAGTACAGAAGCTATTCTTGGAGTTGGCAATCAAAACAGTGTTTAGATTTTGGATGGGGAAGTGAAACCAGAGACACTGGGTACTGTCAGCTTTGGGAAAATGTTTTTAAAATAAACTAAGTTTGATTTAAGAAAAATAATGTATGGAAAGGTGATGAACAAGTAGTTATTTTTCTGAAAAAATAGAGAATACTTTTTGGGGGTGGGAGAGATAGAATTGAAATCACAATCATGCCAATAATAGTAATAATAATAACAACAATAAAATGATATCAACAATAAGCAGAGTGTTAAGTGCCTTATAAACACTATCTAAACTCTAAACAATTCTGTGAGGAAGGTATTAATATTCCTGTTTCACATGTAAGGTAGTTGACACTTAGCACTAAATAATTGCACATGATCATACAGCTAATAAAAGATAAGCCAGCACTAGAACCTAGCCCATTTGACTCTCAACCATTGCACCTACTGCATGTATACTGTATGTCAAAACTGAAAATCTTGACTTTTAAAACTAGGAAAGTCATTGGAAAACTTGTTTATTCATCATGAGCTTATTCCTAGGGTCAGATTTCTTAGGTTCATTTCAGTGAAATAAGATCTAGGCTCTGGAAACTAATAAACCCTGGGTGTAGGACGCAACAACTTAAAATATTTTTTGTTAAGTAATCATTTTTCACAGCAGTTAGTACAGTGCTTACTAAGACAAAACAATAGATAGGGCACATTTTTTAACTTGGGTAGTTTTCAAGATAGCTTTAAAAATGATTTATGACTTCTCTCATCTCAGAATTGTGCCCGATGTACCATGCGCTGAAGACAATGTGCACTTTTTCTCTGTATATCTTTTCACTGTGTTGTCAATGTTAATTGGTGGATATACTGCTTTGGCCTCTCTCAAACACTTTGCAAGGATTTTTAAATTAGTTCTTGGGTATTTATGAGCATAATGCTTTTCCTATAGATGTGAAATGAAGAAAACCATTTTAAACCAATTAAACTTAAAAATCATTTGTGGCAATGCTCTGAGTACAAGAGAATAAAAGATAAATAAGACATGGCATATTCCCTCAAGTGGTTTCCAATCTAGTGCAATGGTTGTCAAATAGAGTGTACATGGGAAGCATCTTAGATCCTTTTGAATTTGTGAAGGAGCAGACCCCAGAGAACCTTAGTTATAATGTTGAAATAGAGGCTAAGAAATCTATATTTTTAAGAAGTACTCTAGTGATTATTATGTGGCTTCTTCTTACCTTGAGAAACTGATCTAACAGAAAAGACAGACATATATATAACTTATTGTAATATAAAATATATTAAAATAAGCATGATAGAGAAAGTTATAAGGTAAGAAAAGATTCTTTTCTGCATCTTTTTTGGATTAAAAAATCACTGCTATAGTCATTCTTCACTCACAAAGAGAATCAAGACAAAGACATAAGCACCTAAAAAAAAGTCCCCTTCTTTTATCCATGTATAAAATTATTTATAGTATGATATATATACTACATCCCATACTGCTGACTAAAATAAACTGTTCCCAGTAACAGAAGTAGCTGTCTGCTTTAAAAAAACGTTTTATTTTATTGTGTATACATATGCACATTTTCCCCCAACCTGCATTGTTATTTAGTAATATTTATTTCTTCCTAGGCTCTATCTGGATGTTTTATGCTAGTGTAATTGGAGTCTACTGAAACTCTGGCATTTAAAATATATTATTGGAACTGAAATCAGTAAATCAATAAAGTGAAATGTGTTACAAATCCACACAAAGCAGAGACATATGCATTTGAATGAAAGTGAATGCCATTCTGAGTAGTCAACTGTGGATGCTCAGTGGGAAATCCTCACGGCTTTGTGTCTAGTCTTTATCCAATGTGGACTTTACATTTGGCTGAATGACAGGCTCTTATTTGAGCACAGCTAGAGGCTGATTAAGTGAGGTTCTGGCTACACCATAAAGAAATTCACTGGATTTATATAAGCTTTAGTACCTGAACCAAAAGGGGAATAAAGAGTTATATCAACATTAGAATGCTGAAAAGGAATAGCTTTTGGAGTAAAATCAACAGTTGAAATCAGTTGAAGTATCAGTAGATTTAATTGTCTCCAACGTGTTCCATGCATGTCTGTCAATTATCTCCAACAAGCAAACGAGTTCTGCTATATTTCACTCATTTTAAATGTCCTATAAAAGGGAAAATAAAACTGTAGTTTAGTGTATACTTATTTAAAGGAAGAGTTTATCTATAATTTGAACATGCTCTTTCAGGAGAACAGACTGCAAACACCTCAGATTAGGAGTCATCTCTGCCCACAGCCTTTGGCATAATGAGGGGCTCAGTGTTATTTATGATCACTGAACTGACAAAGGAAAGAATCTCTGAATACAGAAATAAATATGTCGATAAAATGTAGGCATGCAAAAAGACCTTATTTTTTTCTCTTTGGAGCTCTTTTGGGGCTATGTATCCATACAGATCTGAACTATACGAACAATGTAATTTGGATATGGAAAGCTTTTCTTGTATGACAGAATACACTCTTTTTTTTTCTTTTGTTATATTTTACTATTTTTTGTTAGAGTCCAAGTCGGTGGCTGCAGTATTTTTATTACTGTTAATTCTTACAAATATGTCACATGCTTGGTAAATATGGTAGAATTATTCAGAGGAAAAAAAAGTGATTTTTCCAAGCTCACATAACTAAAAAGCCCAAGAGGGGTTCTCTAGCTTCTAAGAAGATACCTTGCATTACTCAGACTTCAGTGATGTCTCCCTCCTTTTCCCTTCTGTGTTATTCAAGGTCCATTATACATACCACTTAGCACTTGAGGATATATTTTCATTTAGTTTTTCATTTGTTGTGTCTCATCTACCCCCCTTTTGAAAGGCAGAGACTAAAATTTCTCTCAAAAACAACTCCAATATTGACCAAGTTCTCAATCACTGAGACTGTACAAAGTCAATTTGGATTTCTTCATATCATCTAACTTCTCCAGTCATGCCCAAACAATCACTGAAACCAGAAGAGTTATCTCTGATATGCTTCTTGAATTCTATCATTTTCCTTCCATGCACACTGAAAGTTACCATAGCATTTACAATGACAAAAAATATGAATATAAGTAAAAACTGACCCATTTAAATTTAAGAGCCTGAGACCAGCTGTTGCCATTTTAAGAAGTGACTTTGTGAAAAGAACTGATCAAGAGGTAGACTTTCTTGGAGACAGATTTTGATTTCTCCTTACAAAATCTAACATGGGATAGAGAGCTGACCTTTCAGATTCCTGCTGGAGTCACTAAGGTGCTATTTTGTTGAGTTCACAGTCAACTTTTCTACTTAAGTGACTAAATTAATCTCATTGACATCTCATACTGTCCTGAATTTTCAGAATGGTGTTATCAGTACTAATTTCAGGATTTCTTTTTAAAACAGTCTCTAACTCTGTTCTTGGATTTTCTACGTGAAATCTGAAGTAACTGGGTATAGCAGGGTAATAGTTAATTTTAAAAAAAAAAGTAAAGAAGGACGGAAAATAACTCAACTGCCTTCAAATGTTTTTTCATTTATGAAAACCTACCAAATGAATTGAAGGGAATCCCTAGTTTTCTCTAGGTAGTGTTAAACTGGCCAAAGGGGTCATAGATTACGTCTTATTTATTGTGCTGTGGCTAGTGCACAACAGGCTCTTAAATGGATAGCTATAATTTGGTTAAGTAAATTTAAAAACAAGTATAACCCAGTACAATAACTCCTCGATGCAGGATATTTGCAAAATAGGCTTTTACACTACATTTTAAATGAATTTTCTGAATCTTTTCCAAAGTAGGCCCTCGATTCTGAGGAAGGATGGAAAGGAATAGATTTTAGTTTTGGCTGTTAGTCACTGTCTTGTACTCTGGCTGTATTTACAAGACATTAAAACTCCCCCAGTTTTCTCATATGTAATAATAATCATACTTTCTCTGCATGCTTCACAAGTATTGTGGTTGATAAAATGAGATTCTGTATCTAAATGTACTTTGAAAAATACTATGCAAGGTAATATAATTTTAAAATAATACTTTCTTTTTGGAGACTGGAACAGTTATCTCAATAATGATAGCATAAATGTACATAATCTGTACAAACCTTTTTAGATAAACAGTGTGTATACATACAAGAAATATTTATGGAGGCATGAGGCGTAATAGAAAGAGTGTAGAGCTTGGGAACATCATCATCATCATTATTAGCTTTGCAATATCTGCATTTACATCTCAACTCTGGCACTTAGTAAGTGTAAGACCATAGGTAAATTTCTTAACTCTCTGAGCCTCAATATCTCCATCTAAAAATTACATAATTTTGACACACCTCAGAAAGATGTTTTTTCCTTCACTTTTACTTCGTTCTCCTTTTCCCTTGTAGCTTAGACAACGTAGTATCCACCAGTCATTTTAGATTTTAGATTTTATTAGGGCATATGGCCACCAGGCTAGAAACTCCATTTTCTGGGCTCCCTGCAGACTAATGTAATTTTGTGATGAAGTGCTCACCAACAGAATATGAGCAGAAGTGATGCAGACAACTTCTGTGTTATCCTTAAAAGAAAATGAGTCTCCATTTCATCCAACTGACCTTTCCCAGAAATCGGAATGCAAATGTGACACAGGTGAGTCAGATTCAACCATGCAGACAAGGCCAACAGCTTGGTCTAAGGGATGTCAGAGCAGAGTGGCTGGGCAGACCCTGTCTATCATGGAGCTGTCTTCATGGGACTCCTATTTTGTTCAAGCCACTGTATTTGGGAGTCTCTTTGATGCATTATCTTAGTCTCTATCTAATAATATCTTTCCCTTTTTATTTGCCCTTCACTTCATTATTTTATTGAGTGTCTACCTGGTGCCAGGCATTTAGGTATGGATTTAACTAGAAAACTTACATAAATTGCTTAGCAGAGTGCTCAGGACAGTGATGCTAAGTAAATGTTCTTCTTCTCTCACTAAATGCCAGGGGCTATAGTGACACACAGGAGACATAAAATGTATAGGCCCAACCCTTATTCATGACCCTTACAGGTAAAAACGAGACATGCAGTAGCAATTATTTTGAAATAACTTACCTCATGATTATTTAACTGCAATTTGGCCAAAGTCCAAATATTAAGGAAAAATGAATTATTCCATTAAAATTTGAGAAATATGAATTTTTGTGGATAAAAGAGCATAGGTCAACAAAATCAAATTTCTAAGATATAAATGGGAAAAATACATCTTATTAATAGTTTTGAAAATGTCATGGGAAAAACAGTAGTATATTAATCTCTACAGAGGATGTTGCTTGTACAATTTCTTGATCAAATATGGTGAGCATATAGGTTTCTCTCTTTTTTCTTTTTTTTTGGCTCATCTATTTACAGATGAATGGGGAAAAAAGCTAAAGTGAGAAGGGAAAATACTCTAGTTACGTCTATCATTATATTAAAATCAGCTATATTAATTTCAACAAGAATAAGCTTCATAAGGACAGATAACATCTGGTCTAGACAATCATTCTTCTCTCAATGGCTAGCAAATGTCTGGCCCTTAATAATAACCATGGTTTCAATAGTATTTATTAATTACATTTGTTATTATTAATACGTAGTAAATACTGCTATTGAATGCTTGTACATGCCAGACCCTGTCCCAAGCACTATGTGTATATTCACTGTTTAATCTTCATAACAGCCCTATAAGGTAGGTACAGTACTTATCCCCATTTTTCAGAAAAGAAGGAGGACAAAGTGATTAAGTAACTTTCTCAAAGTCATACTGCATTTCAATATAGTAGTAGAGATGAATAAATTTTTCTGAATGCATAAGTTCCACATAGTTTTGGTGATTCATTTAACTGAATTATTCCTTCATGTTTACAGAAGAATTACAGGAAAAGGTTTTAAAATGAAGCATACATACAGGATGGCTGAAATTTAAAAGACATAATACTGGTGAGCACACAGTACAAATCTAATACTCATACATGTTGGAAAGAGTGCACAATGGTAAACCACTTTGGAAAACTATTTGGCAATTATGTGAAATTTAACATATACTAACCTGTGATCCAGCAACTCCAAGAATAGGTATTGACCCAAGAAAAATGTAGACATATGGACACAAAATGATTTGAACAACAATGTTCATAGAAACTTTGTTTGTAATAGGTCCAAACTGGAAATAACCCAAATGTCCATTAAGAAGAGAATAGATAAACACCCTGTGGTTCATACAATGGAATACTACTCTTCAATCAAAAACAACAACAAACTATTGATTCACACAATAACATGAATGAATCTCAAAAACCATGTAGAACAAAAAAGCCAGACATGAAAGAGTACCTATAGTAATATTTCATTTATATATCATTCAGGAAAAAACCAAACTAATCTATAGTGATAAAAATGACAACAGTGGTTCCTAGGAAACGGGGGAGAGAGCTAGGGTAATTGACAGTAAGGGGGCACAAGGGAACTTTCTTGGACAATGAAAATGTTCTACATATTGATCTGAGTGATCGTTACAAAAGTGTATGTACACTTGTCAAATGTCATCAAGCTGTACACTTAGGAGCACTGGGTTTTATTACATGTAAACTATACATAACAATGTATGATTAAAATTTAAAAGAAGCATATGATATTAAGAATAGCTCCAAGAAAGAAAACTGTTCAACACTAGACACTGCTAAGAAAGGAGGAGGAAAAAAATCCTTTCTGGAGAAATATACATAGTCATTTTTCTGTGATAAGATACATATAGTATGGCCTAATGGCAGCTACCATATGAAACTATTTTTTATAAAATCATGTTCAAGTGTAATTGCATAAGCTGGTGCTTATTGTTGTAATTCCTTCTTTCATGTAATGGAGACTACAATACTGCACTTAAAGAGTCAAATAAAGTGTTTGATAGTGGAGAAGTAACAACTTTAATTTCCAGCATTGTTTAGATTTTTTGTAACAGAAGGTATATTATTAAAAGCTTTTTTGGACAAATACTGCATTATTCCACTCATATGAGGTATCTAAAAGAGTTAAACTCATAGAAACAGAGAGTAGAATGGTGGTTGCCAGGGGTTGGGGAGGGGGAAACGGGGAGTTGCTGTTTAACGGTATAAAGTTTCAGTTATTCAAGATGGATAAGCTCTAGAGATCTGCTGAACAACACTGTGCCTACAGTTAACACTACTGTATTGTGTACTTAAAATTTTGTTAAGAGTAGATCTCATGTTAAGCGTTCTTACCACCACTATAACAACAAAACCTTTTCTTAAACAGTTCCAGGAAGAGATAAGCACATATTTTTTCCCTAAGGAGATTTTATAAAACTTAGAATTTAATATTTTTCTATATTTCACTCCTGAGTCAACCAAGACTCAGAGAGATCACTGAACTTTCCTGAGCACATACAGCTAAGAAGTGTTAGGATCAGAATTTAAAACTTGGCAGTCTAAAGACATAAATTGTGTTCAACTCATTAGGTTATCCTGTGTCCCCTGACTATACTGTGCCCCCTGATCACATGCTCAGTAACAAATTGTCTTACTTAAACAAACACAAATTTCTTCACAAGATATCAAAAACATTATTAGATATGGAAAGAACTCTAGCATAGTGGTCCACTGATACTGACAACATTTGGGGGCACCAAGAATCAAATACATAGTGTAGGATTTATAAATCAGGAGACCCTCAAACTTAAGTGTACGTAAGAATGTTCATTTTAATTAACCCTCCTAAATAATTCTTATGCAGGTAGCTTACAGTTCGAGACCTACTGCTAAGGGCATTTAAAATTTATGTGTAAATAGGTATGACATTTGAGAGCTATTTAGGACATGCTAAAACAGAGTTGTTCATCTGATTTCTACCTATGGTTTCAGAATGAAGAGCTTTTGTAGATCTGTTGATTTTATAGTTTTTATATTTTTCTTGTGGTTATTTTGAAAAGTTTTTACAAATTCTTTTCCAACAGAAAGAGTGCTAATATTTGTTATATATGTGAAATTTCTCCTTTTTTACTTTTTATTTCTCACTTCAGTATTTTTACTTCTATTTTAAAAATTGAACAAATATCTTTGAGAATCTACAAAAGATAGAAATAGTTTATATAACTGGAAAAACTTAATTCCATAAGTAAACAAATAATCATGAAAATTGTAATTATAAAATTTTAATTGACTTAATATGGTGCTAATTTTTTTTTCAAAGCTTTTGAAAGAACTTACAGTTATAAACCTGGAGTAGTTAAAGTTAAGAGGGGTGAATATCCAAGGTGCTCTTTGTTAGGAACTGGAAGGAATCTTTGGGATCAGTGATCCATATGTAGAGTGGATTTGTTTGATACTCTAGGTCCATTCAAATTTATTTTTCTTGAAACATACCTTGATTATTTTTTTTTCCCTGCATTACAAACCTTATTCTGAACTCATATGATTTGGGTGGGACTGGTTCTACACCCAGCCCAGGTGTAAACTTAATCAGTTAAAGCAAATCAATATTTCTTATTCACTGGCCTTAGTGGGTAGTTCAGGGATTGAAATGTAACCTGATCAAGGTCCTTGAGATACTAGGAAGTATTTGGGGGGGGATTCTTAGAAATTAAAATAAAAGCTTCCTTTCCTTTTTCATGTATTAAACAAATAATCAGAAGAAACTCAATATTCTAATGGTGTGTCATAAAAATCATGAAGTTTGAAACTGTCAAAGCCAGTTTACCTCCAAGAAGGGAGAGCCTTGATTTGTGGTGTGGGAGTAAGGTTGGGGACATAGACATGAAACATTCAGAGGAGTCTGATGATGAAGCTGATACTGTGAAAAGCTGAGCACAGAGACAGAAAAATCAGCTACTGGGTGCCATGGTTTTATCCACTGGATCAAGGGTCACCTAAAGCCAGTGCCCTCTGGAAATTCCAATTGTATAAATCAATGTATATTTCTTGTTAAATCAGCAATAACATATATTTTTCAGGCTCAACCATCTGGAATTTATTTTGAATGATTCATCTGTTTGTCTTGAGACTTCAGACATTTCTGAAAGGAAATAACAAATGTCTACTATTTCTATTTTAAAACACTATAACTGAAGGGATTTAACAGTTCAGTTTCTGTCTATAATCTGAAAACAATATTTTTTCTAATAAATTAGAAAAAAATTAGAAAAGTATACTATGAAATAAAATATGGTATAAAGTTTATAATGTGAATACAGGCTGATATTTTAGAATTATATATTAATAGAGGCAGATATTAGAAGTTTCAAAGCACTTAAGCAAAATATGACTCTAAGAGTACTTGGATATAAATTGATACTACCTCTTTTTGTTTCAGTTATTTCATATCAGAAATAATTTTAACATTTGCTGAGCTGAAATATCTTGCAAGACATAAACAAATATAAGATGTATTTTTTTGGACACAACTCATAAGATAGCAATCTTATGTTTTAGATAGCCCACAAATATATTACACACTGATATAAAGATGCTTCAAAGAAAAAAATGCCAGTCTTTGAAAATAATCTGTAGAAACTGATATTTAAGAGCAAATAATTAAAGTGATAGGACTGTTTTGAAATACAAAACATTTATCTAAAGCACTGCTTCATATTTTTCTCCTCCACTTAAAAGTTTAGAGAAAGAACCAGGAGAGTGAAATGGACCTCAGGAAGTATCAGGGCAACCTCCCAATTCATGTAGGTACCCATTTACAATCTCTACTTAAATGTCTTGAGTGATGGAAAATTCATGGTGTGATAAGGAAACACATTTCTTGTTAGAAAAACCTAGTTTCTAGATCATCTTTTCTTATAGTGTGCCAAAATTTGCCTTCCTGCATTTTCTTCCCATCCATTCACATTATTTCCTATACAGTTCCTTGCCAGTAAGCCTTCCTTGAGATGTTCCCTATTCTTTAAATATTCCTTACATAATATGGCTTCCAGAAATTCCACTACCCTTGTCAACTTTCTCTTGGGGAAAAAAAATCTTGTTTTTTAGCGATTCTATTAAACAAAGTTCCTGACCTAAAACACTTTTTTCTTTTTTTCTTTTTCTTTTAACCTTTAGGCTGTCTTCCTAGGCTCATCTAACACAGGAAGAGAGTATCTACCATTCAAATCCAAGGCCAATATTTCCCATGTTTCCACCTTCCATTAGATACAACGTAGTATCTTCCGTATGGTGCTTACCACCTTCTGTCATTTATATGTACACAATAACACTCTAAGATTATTATCTTCATCTTACAGATGATAAATCTGAGGCCTAGAGAGGTTAAGAAACTTGTCCAATATCATATTTCTGTTAAGACTGAACGCTAGATTTAAAAATTAGGCTGTTTGCAAATTTAAGAACCACACTGTCAAAGGTTAATATGATTTTTGAAAAGTGAAATTTAAGACTGATTGCATTTTCATACATTGTAATTAGTGCACAGAATGGTGCATATCACAAATAGTTTGAACCTCCAGAACACGGAAGCTTTAATAATTTCATTTCTGGAATGAACAACTGATAAGAAAAAAAACAACCTGCAGAAGTTGAGATAGTTGTAGACAACCAGCTATAAGCTCTTTTTGTATTTTTGCTGATGACAGCACAATGATTTCAAAATACCAACCTAATGAAAATTGATATAGTCTTGCATACTGATAAACACCCAAACATAAGTGGAAAGTGATGCCCAGTATGCAGTGTAGAAAATAAAAGTCAAAGAACAATTACTTGTTGGTCAAGCAATGTGAGGATATAGTCTATAGCAAAGAAGCATGTTTTAGGCTGTAATAGTTTGAAAATGTAACTCATTATTATCACTGAATTACTTTATAAAATGATTCTGTACTATAAACTAACCTTCAGATTTTAGTTTTCTAAAACATTCCAATCAGAGAAGGAATTTATTGGCTTGCTAAAATTAGTATTTTGGCCTACTTGCATATATATTTCTCTGTGTAAATTTTTTTTAAATGTCATCTGATTTATAAATCAGTAAGTGTTGTTAAAGAGCTTAAGTCTCTAGGGGCCTGTTCAAACCTTGGTTGGAAACAGCAAAGCTGGGGACTGAATTTGGTGAGTTCATTTGGGTATGAGAATCCCATGAGGCTCCTACTGAACATATTTTTTTCCTGGACATTTTAATTGTAAGAAGTGCTTTTGAACTTGTAGTTGACTGGCCTGCAGCTTCTATCCAAGTGACGTAAGCTTTGTTTCAAAAGAGCAATTGAGTTCAAAGATCTAGGCAATTTCTTACACTTCTTGGTGGGATGTAAATTGGACAAATCTTTCCAGAAAGCAATTTAGAAATATGTATCATCAGGAGCTTCAAAAAAGTTCATGGCCTCTGACTTAGTGATTCCTCTTCTGGGAATCTAGTCTAGAAAATAATCCGAGATACAGCCAAAGCCTGATATACATGTTTATTACAATGATATTTGTCAAGTAAAAAAGAGGGGTAGAAGAGACAATCTGAATAGCCAGCCTTATAGAAATGATTAGATAGACTTTGGTACAAAAATACAATGTAATAAAAATTATGCAACTATTAAAATGATGATAAAGAATATTTAGCTGCATAAGAGAATATCTAAAATATAGTTGGCTAAAAACATTGAATAGAAAATGATATGTATTCTTTGTTTTCTATTTCATTAAAACTCATGTAAAATACCAGCAAAAAGAAGCCTACATTTTCATAGTAATTTGCCTGGATAGTGGAGGCATGGATGGTTTAAAACAAATTCTTTGCGTTTTCTATTTTTTTTCTAGAATTAGTATGAAATATTTAAAATAAGCCAAAAATATATCTTTTAAAAATTTTGTTAGAAGCATTATTCTTAAAAGTTTTAGGAAGCATTCAATATGATTTTAAAGTAAAATTATTATTTTTTTAAGTGTACTTCTTTTTTGTTTGATTAATTTTGTGGCCTTTTAAAACTGTTAGTGAACCAAATCAACAATTATTTACAAATATAATCTTTAAAAGATAGATTTTTAAATTTAGATTTTAATGGTGTTTCTGTTTTATTGGATATAAAGATATTCATTGTTTAGAAATTTTTTTTTAACAAAGCTTGGGATCATTTATTACCTTGGTTAGATGTTAATTTTCTCCATGACATCTGCTCACTTGGCTTACATTTCTGCCATGGACCCAGTGACTGAAATCCTCCCCAGCTGTGATTTATGATCTGTTTATATACAATCTGCCAGACCACACTGCCATAAAGCCTGCAAAATTCTCAGGTAAAAGGAAAGCAAGGTTATATAGCTTATCCCAGACTTCCCTATGTTACAGTGTTTAAATCTTAGCAAACTACAAAATTGATCTTGGATATAAAAGAATCAGAATAGTTATAAAACAAACCCAGATCTGGGTTTTTGAAGCATATTTTATTCTTCAGTGCTGAATTCAAGTTTTTAATATGTTGTTGGGATGAAAATTTAAAATATGTACATCATACCAATACAGTCTTAGTTTCTTGAAGATACGAGGATCTTTAATTGAAGAATAACAGAGCTGATGTGAGAAAATAGTTATTTTTTAAAGTAAGCTTTATATCATTTCTCAAAATGTATGCATATGGTTTAAAAAATTAAGAGTAGACAAAAATGAAACCATGTTTTCTATATTAGTAAAATTTTGTGATTAAATTTCTTTAGAATTTCTTAAACAAGGAAATGACTACATAATCTAACACATATAACTTTCTTGCAAAATACTTGGTGGAAAGGCAAGATTTTATTGAGGTTTTAATACATTTGTAATGACAGCTTTAACTCTTTAAGAGGCTGTTTTCAGCCCTTTCACATAGCAATGGATTGTCTGGTAATTATATCGTACATATGTTGCTTGTTTAAATACTGCATTTTTTCTTTAATTACTGGTTTGAGAGCTCAAACAACTAACCTATGCACATGTAACCTCATTCCACGCTATGCCAGGACATGGCTGTTCTAGGCACATCATCATATAAATTAACAAGTCAGTTCACTTGAGTAAACAGGGGCATTCAACCAACTAAAATCAGATATATGCCTTTACTTACCATGACATTGTTTGTAAACAAGTAACATTTACTGCACAGATAGTATGCAACATAGATCAATCAAAATAAGTGATGTTTATCTTTTAAACTTACTTTTCAATGACTATAATTTTGCTACTTTCACCACTGCAGCATAAATTATAAAAAAATTCTACGTCCTGAAATATTTTGTAGAATTCTATTTCCTGTCTTCTGAACCATGATCTATGAAATATAGTGAATAGAAAAAAATATATTAGCCAAGAAAAAAAATGGCCTAAGAGAGGTGATGCTATTGCAAATATTAGTTAACTGAGCATTTTGTACATGTCATGTACTATGCTAAATGCTCTAAATAAATAAATCTCAGCAGATTCCTGATTCTCACTAGAAAGCCATTGGGCTGGGATCGTTATTTCCTCAGAGGAAGAAACTTGAGTAAGTAACTTGATCAAATTAACCAGCAAGTCAGTGGCAGAACTGGGATGAAAATGCACCTCTACTAACCAACAGAGTAGTCAGGGGAAATAGAACATAATAAATAAATAGGCCAAGATATAACCAAAGTATAAAGAAATTCACAGTGAAAGATGTCCCTAGAAATATTTTTTCAATGCCCTCATTTTCAGAGATGAGGAAACTGAGACCAAGAGACGTTAAATGACTCATCCAGCTTCACTCAGTTTGTTAACTGACTGTCTAAGGGCTAGGACTTGGTCTTTTAGCATCTAAAAAGATATCATACCTACTTAAATCTAAAAAAATCTAAGTTATAATAGAATAAGTAACTTATATAATAATATCACACAGCAAACTGCCTCAGTGGGAAAACTATCCTAGGCAATTCCTCAGTCAACTCTTGGTAGTGCAAGCTGGGGATTAAAATAAATTAAAGGTATAGATTTTTATATATTTTTTTATTCCATTCTTTTTAAAAATAGAATCCTTTGAAAGATCAATTGCTTTTTAAAGACATTTCCATACAGAAAAATTTAAATCATCTACTCATGAAAAGTCTAGTTTCACCCACATAAACTACCCCAGCCCCAGTCCCTGGGATTGTTTGGAAACAAATCCCAGATATCATATTGTTTCCTAAGTAAATAGAAATTAAAATTTTAAAGCAGAAAAAATGTGGAGGATGATTATGTTTTAAATATTATGAAGAAAAATGAGCTGTAGACAGCTGGAAGAAAATGTCTAATGATATACCTTATAAATAAAGTAAGAACTATGAATGTGGACTTTATTTTTCAAACAGAAAATCCACTGAACAATTAGAGCAGAAATCAGCAAAAAAGAAGGCAAACAATTCAGAAAATTTTAGAAGGACTTAGCAAATTAGTGTGGAGATCAATCACCAGATAGATGAAAGTTAGTGATCAGTACCTTGTAGAGCTCGGATTTCATTAAATAAAGTATTCTGGTATAGTCAAAGTTGCTGTCCAAGTACAGTAAACTCTAATTAGAGATAAATGTTCTATGAAATACTATTAATGAAACATGTATGTACTTCCCCAGGATAGAAGAGTGTCTATTACCTGAAGAAAATAAATAGAACCAAATATTTGTTCAGTACCCAAAAATATATTTAAAATAGAGTTCTTAAATATTATATCCCTTAAAATTAACCAATGAGAAAACAAAATATTGAAACGATTATAACTAACCTTTACGTGGAGCCCTACAATTAACAATATGGTTGTGTACGTGCGCACATACACACATCACTGTTTTATGCTCACAAAAATCATATGGATTAGGATGGGGCAAATATAATTATCCCTGTTTTATATAAGATTGTCCCAGAGAGGATAAATGCTTTGCCTGAGGTTACAGTAGTGATAAGGCATATAGTCTTACTCTCTAAGACTGGAAACCAGCTCATGTAGCTACAAAGTTTGTCATCTTACAGCAGAGGATATATTTTAGGTTTAAATGGATATGGCTAGACTCGAACCCTCATTAAATATGAAAGTAAATGCAGGAGATAGTATTTAAAAACCCATTTTTAAATAAAAAGAATACAAATATTAATCTATCAATCAATTATAACTTATACAATGGATATGTACTTGAGAAATTATAACATTGCACCTTGCACCCTTCTCCAGCATAGGATTCGAATTCTAGTCCTTCTACCTTACCTCAGGGGATGGATGACAGGACAAAATAGAAATAATGGTCAATTTCACATCTTTTGAGCTTCAGATATGAAGTCTGGGCATCAAAATAAAAAATATTTAGAAATATGCTTGGCTAACAGGTGGAGTTATTCCCCTATCCTATTCCTCTTGTACCACAACATACTGGGTAGAAGATTTCCTACACTGGAAAGGAAGAGAGGAGTGTCCACAGGCAAGCACACAAGTTGGTCACTGATGAGAGTCTCCAAGGTGAGCATCTACACACAGTCCTCTCTAGACCAAACCCTTAGAGGCAACTTTGAGTGGGATTAGGAGGTACTTAGGCCTCAATTGTTGAAAGAAATTCAGATGAGCATCAGTCTTTGACATAGTCCTACACACCTAGGCATTCAGATGTATCTTGGGAGAAACCAGGTGAAGGGTGATGGAGCAGCAAATTCTGCACTGGCAGTTTGACCAGAAGGAAATGAGGATGCTTTTTGTGGATACTACAGGACTAAACGCTACATCCTTAACCTTTCCTCATTTCTTACTTTCCTCTGCCCTGCTCCCAAACTCTCCATCTTCACTCTGGCCTGGCATTCTCTAAACTTTAGACCCTTAGATAAAACTATGAATAAGATGGGAAGTTACATATATTGAACATTTGAATTTGTGACACGAGAATTATATAATTCCATATAAGAACTTCACAAGATATTTCTCCAGACAATTAATTGAAATACTTAGGTAGGAACTATGGGTCACAGAACATGCTGTAGGATTCTAATTACATTACATTACATTACATTAGCATTACAACTTTGAAGAATTTCAGTTTAGACTAAAAATTCTCAATAAAAACATATATCATTATTTCCAAGAAATCCAAAGGCAGGTAATGACACTGCCAATAAAAATAAGATTTTTGGCAAGAGGGAAGACATATGGGAACATATGTTTATGTATGAGACCAGACCATAATCTGGTCTCTGTCTGCCTCTCCAGTTTCAAGCATATTAGTTTCTGAGTAGTGCTTTGCTCTTCACCCAGAGAGAAAATTATGCAGTTCCTTTCAGAAACCATTTACCATATGTCTATGCCTTTGCCTGTGTCATTTTCTCTGGCTGTAATATTGTTCTTCAAGTGACTCACACACACCATATCATCAGGTAAATGTTTCTGACACTGTGACCCCCATCTCCCAAACCTGCCACCAGTCTACCTTAGGTGTTTCTCATCTGTTTTTCCTTAACACCCTCACAAACACCTATTATAGCAGTTTTCACATTCTTTTAAAATAAACTCTTTAGTTATCTAGTTCCTTTCTTATGCCCTCCTAAAAGGCAGGAACCATTGTTTACATAACCTCTATACTCAGATTCTAGCTCAAGGCTGAGTGTATACTACTGTTTGAATAAATAATTGATCCAGCTAGTGACTAATTGCCACTCACGAGCAATATGAGACAGATATCAACCCACAATGAGGTTAGAATTAATAGTAGCATATTTTTATGAATTTAGAGATGGTGGACAGGAGCAAAGGATAGGAAAAAGGGAAAGGAAGTCATTAAGTTTCCGTACCTTTAAACTAAACACAGCAAACATATTAAATTGAAAATCACATCATTCCATAGATGAGTTTTGTTTGGACCATACTGTGTTTTAAACATTTTGGAATTTAACTGTTTTCAAGAAGGCATAGTTCTTTAGTTCAACATGGTACAATTTCTTACTGACTATACCTACATCCTGATCTCATTTATGTTATCTGCCATTAAGTTAATGCTTTTGATTTGAATTTTAATTGGCAACTCCTGTTACAATGAAATTAATATTATACTAGATTTAAAAACATATGTTATATAAAAGGCTGCTAAGAGAAGAAATATGACAGATGAAACTCTGTTATTTAGTTTGGCATTTTAGTAGATAACACAGCCTCAATGAATTTAGAAATCATTCCAGTTACACATCTGTTTTAGAGTTTCCCCTTCTCAGCAAAAGCAGTTAGGCTGAAATATTAAGAGTTTGCATAAACTGTAGGAGAATACTAGTTGAATCCTTAACTCAGGGACTGGGACAACTCTTTTATAGGGCGTGATGTGTACCATGTGTTTGTATGCCAACCACAAAATAAACACTATCAATCTTTTAACTTATCTGAAATACAACTTACTGAGTTTTCAAATGAATGAATGATTTCAAACTTCCGTTTTGTTAGGTCTAAAGCAGATAAATCACACGACTCACCGAAACAGAAAAAAATAAACATTTGTATTTTAATTGTAACCAGCACTGGATTTGCAGTGTTAAACAATTAGAGATCATTATACTATCCTGAAGTAACAGTGGGAGAGTGTCAAAAATGATGAGTGTTCCATGTTTATAAAAGACTCTGCCTGTGGCATGCTGTGTGCTTTTGTGAATCATTTATCCACTAGCTTTAATCTGTCAGAGTATGAAATATTACAAATGTGATTCTGCATGACAGAATAATGAAACACTGAAAAAGGCTGTATTTAATGACTTCTCCATAGAAAGTTTTCCAGAAAATGTTATGAATACCTATATGGAACTATACTGTTTTTTTTCTTTTCTTTTCATTATTTCAAATTTCTCTCATATCAAGTTCTTAAGGGAAGACCATCAATTTTACAGTAAAATTTTCTAGGTAATATTTTCTCCCTGTATATGAGTATTCAACATCATCAAAGGAATTATTTTGTACCCAAATACCAGTAGGGGAATAGAGTAAGAAATTAATTTCCTAATACCTGTAGTGAATGAAAAATGGAAAGTGCCCTTAAAAGTACTTATGGAACGTTAATGATAGAGGTGACAAAGGCAAAGATGACAGTCAAGGATATTCTGATACACTGAAAAAAAAACAGAAAAAGAAGAAAAAGAAAGAAAGAAAATATAAAAGAAGAAGGTAACATGTCATTGTTATATAATTTATTTTACTTCTTCAGGAACATAAAAGATTCAGAATTTATGTTAAATATATAGTTATCTTTAGAATTAACTGAAATTACACAAATCCATGTAATTCTATGAGCAGACTCTTGAATTTCAGAAAAGTTGGTAGTACTTTCCAATACATTACTTCTCTAGCTGCCAGGAACACGCTCTTTGAATTTAAAAGTAAATTTCACATATTTGTTTGAACTGGGAAGGTCTTTGGAGACCACTGTATCAAAGCTTTTCATCTTATAGATCAAGAAAGTGAGGTCCAGAAAACTCAAACAACTTGCTCAAGGTCATATGGCCAATCAGAGGCAGATAAAGGACTATAATCCAGACCGTTAGACTCCCAATTCAGCTTATTTTCCACTATTCTACAATCACTATCAATTCTTCTCTTCAATCAGTTTATTATTGTTACCATCATTGACTTTATGACTTTAAACCATATTTCAAAATAATCTTCGGCAAGCTGATGCCAACTGGTATTAAACACCTGATGGGGCAACTACTGAACTTATCATCTTGGTAAAATAAAGCAAAAAATAAAAGCAAACATGAATGAGACAAATACTAATAGGGTGAAACCTATTAGTTTATAACCACCCTTTAAATAAATGGTTGTAAAATGTCTAGCCTGATGTTCCTGTGCTATAGTTTTCATAGTTTTCTTTTGAATTATTAAGCATAATTTATTTCCTATAACTGATTTTAAAAATGAAAGAAATGTGAAACATCAACCTTGACACCCATTACACAGTGAATGCAAATATACATTTATCATAATGACCTGTTAGACCTTTTGACGGTTATTTTGAAAATTCAGCTAATCATATTCTAGAGAATATTATAGTTATTGTCTTGGAGTCCAAAAGGAAATAATTTTGCTTAAAGTGGGGAAAGAATATAATAGCAATAGGAACTTATATACATGATATACATCAACATATAAGATATTATACAGTTTATGAATTACAGCTTTATAAACTACAGCTTGTATTAAAGGGTCTGAAACCATGTTCTGATGTTTGACTGCTGACAGCTTTCAAGACCCCCCCACCCACCCACCTTCCCCTTAGGCTTCATATCTGGGCAAGCTGGTTAGAAAGCCTGAGTTCTCCCTCTCCTAGGGCACTAGTGGAAAGTTCAAACCATGAATGCACTGATCTGGACATAGGAACCCTCACCCCACTATCACCCTGTAACCACAATAAAACCCCAAAAGTCCATTTCCTTTCCCTGCTCTCTTATGCCATTTTGGACCTGTTTGGGAGGCTGCCTTGTTCTCCCAAGAAAGCCTCATTACGTGAGAAATAAAAATCATACTTCCTTGGTGTTTGTGTGGTGACATTAGTCTCAAAATCCAAACCAACTACTATAGCGTTAGCACAACAATGGATGCAGTAAAGAGGGTGTCTAGGCAACGACCACCAGACTCCTTTTTTGCTTTGAGTTAGTAACTGGCTCTGTTACCTGCTAGCAATCTTGCATTTTGAGCTGTGCTGCTTTGTGCTACATTTGCTGAGTTCCAATGAATCTTTATCAAATATTTAATCAAACTACATCAGAAGTTTTCATAATTGACATTTAGGAAAAAGAGTTAAGGCCCTCCTCAAAGTGACTCTGGGTTGTGTGTCTTAGCCTGGACCTATCTATGTGCCTCAGGCTGAATCGCGTATCTTGATTCCAGCATAAGCTATGAGTAATGCTCAGTTCAGAGAACTGACTCTTACTCTGTGACTGTTGGTTGTGGGTCGCAACCAGGCAATGGCCCTTCTTCTATAGAGTTCTCAGGAAAAATATTGATACTCTGTGAAATATATGGTCCCATTGGATGGCCAATTGTGTGCAAGAGCAGTTGCCATGTGGCATGCTGAGGTCTACACTCCTAAAAGCAGATGATTCACTGCTCTATAAAAATACTTTTGCTATTACTGCTGCTCAGGCTTCTTTGCAACAAAGATCTTGATCCTCAAGCTTACAGAATAAAACATTTATGGCACCTATGTGGCAAAACTAAGGAGGTAATTCAAACCCTACTTAAATGCCTCCTGCTTAAACCCTATAAAGCAACAATTGTTATGGTGGAGGTCCCTAACCTTGATGATACAGATTTGACACTACGGAGGAAGAAACATAAATATGAGCAGAGTAAAGAGATCTTCCCTCCTCCAAAGTACATCCAGTAACCAATAAACAAACAAATAAACTAATTGAAAGGGAGGTTTGCAATTTGACCCAATTAGAAATCTAAATTTTACTACAATAATTTATAAAGTGAAAATGTAAAATGTCTCAAATTGGCTTTTGCACCTCTACAACATGAGTTTTGAATTAACTTTTAATATTTACTGAAATGCACCAACTGACAAACCCTCACGGCTTTAATCAAAACAGAGGCTCAAGTTATAGTTATTCCTGGGGATCCCACTAAATTTAAATAAGGAGGGCACACCCTATAATCTAGAGGAGTTGTGAAATATAAAGTAGTGAACAAATAAGTATGCTTCATTTTAATCATCAGAACTATTGCACTGCCTAAATATCCCATAGTGGTCATGGAAGAAGCTCTAACCAAAAACATAATAAATTAAACTATATCTTTGGCATTTACAACAGGCTAACAAATTGAGATCCCTTGGACTTTTCGTCACAATTAAAATAGTTAATATGGTTCACTGTATATTAAAACAGGGTCTTCAGGGCTTCCCTGGTGGCACAGTGGTTGAGAGTCCGCCTGCTGATGCAGGGGACACGGGTTCGTGCCCTGGTCTGGGAAGATCCCACATGCCGCGGAGTGGCTAGGCCTGTGAGCCATGGCCGCTGAGCCTGCGCGTCCAGAGCCTGTGCTCCGCAACGGGAGAGGCCACAACAGTGAGAGGCCCGCATACCAGAAAAAAGCAAAAAAACCCAGGGTCTTCAAAGATTGAAGCCCATTGTAAAAGACATTTAGAGAAGGGATATTTATCTCCACTACTTCTTCATTTAATAGCCAATTTGGCTGTTCTTAAACCTGGGAAAAATGAATGGTACCTCACAGTAGTTTACGGCAACCTTAATTCTGTTGTTGCACCCATTAAGGGCCCCGTTATCAATACTATTGAAATTACTGGCCCGATCCAATCACTAGCTGGTAACGTTGTGCTACTATTCATTTGGCTCATATCACCTGCTAAATGCCAATTTCAAAAGCCTCTCAGCTACAGTTTGCCTTCAACTTTGATGGATATGCTTTTTGCTTTCCACTTTGAAGGGACAACTCTACCTGGCTACCCATGAGGTTTTCAACAGCCTAGCCCCTGCACACTGTATTGGTAGGCAAGATGGTAACTGCATCCAACTTTCTCCATGGGCACAGGTGACACCACATCTTCCTTCAAGGAGATTCATTTGCCACGATCATTCAAGACAAACATATACAAAAGAACTTACAAAATGGGGGAGATTTCATTTCCCTACACATGACAGAATGCCCTATCACCTCAGTTAAATCCTGAGAAATTAACTGATCAGTCAAAAGCCACTCCATCCTTGACACCATTAAGAAACAACTATCGACCCTCACGGCACCACAATGTTAAAACAAGCTCAAAATCTTTTAGTAATTTTTGGATTTTGAGGGCAACATAGTTTTCATCTATAACTTTAATTAAGCCCATTTATCCTGTTACTAGTAAACTGGCCTACCTTGAATGGAGCCTCCTACAAAAAAGCGTCTAGAATATTTACAAATTTTAGTACAGCTGGTGCTGCCCCCAGAGACTCCTACACTGTAAAGGCTTTAGCAACCTCCTCTCATGCCTCTTGGAGTCACTGGAGCAATCATAATAGCCATAAGTTGCCCATGGACTTCTGATGCAAGAAGCTCCCTCCTGAAGCCCTATGCCATATGCCATCACAGCAACAATGCTGCATACTGGGATCTCCTGGAAACAGAGGCTCTCACAGGCTCTGAGACCATGGCACTCTGTATCCACCTGCCCATTATGCCTTGGATCATGGAGGTAGCACCCTGTAAGTTTCATATGGCCACTAAGGCCCCCTTCCTAAAATGGAAATGATACATATATATTATAGCCAAACCTAGGCCCTCTGGAATATCCCACCTGTATGAAGGTGTGGCCTTGCCTGTCCTTAGTTCCTTGACAGATAGCATGTTTTTTCAGGCAGTCACTACTCTTCTGAACCCCTTAGCTACCAGAGGAGCTTCTTGGGATCCTGAGTGAATAGCAAAGAAAGTTTCTACATGTTATAGACAGTATGGCCACCATCATCACACATGATTGAACTTCCTAGAGAGCTGTTGCTTTTAATACCTTAACTAAGACATCTCTAATAAAAGATTCAATGATTAGTACAACTGCCCAAACTTTGGGCAGTCAACTTTACACTGACTGCCCTTATCAACAACCAGCTCAGCTGAACATTTCTATAGACCTTTGGGCCACTGCCAATTGCCTGACCATGTGGTCCAATGTTGCCCCTTATCGGGAAAAATTTGGGGGAATCTTGTCTCAGACATACTGAAAATATAAATCAATACCACATGTGTCTCTACACATACTAAAGCCACAATACGGGAGAGACCTTCAAGATGGTGGAGGAGTAAGATGTGGAGATCACCTTCCTTCCCACAAATACATCAGAAATACATCTACATGTGGAACAGCTCCTACAGAACACCTACTGAACGCTGGCAGAAGACCTCAAACTTCCCAAAAGGCAAGAAACTCCGACGTACCTTTGGTAGGGCAAAAGAAAAAAGAAAAAACAGAGACAAAAGAACAGTGACAGGACCTGCACCTCTGGGAGGGAGCTGTGAAGGAGGAAAAGTTTCCACACACTAGGAAACCCCTTCACTGGTGGAGACAGCGGGTGGCTGGGGGGAAGCTTTGGAGCCACTGAGGAGAGCACACAAACAGTGGTGCAGAGGGCAAAGTGGAGAGATTTCCGCACAGAGGATTGGTGCCGACCAGCACTCACCAGCCTGTGAGGCTTGTCTGCTAAGCCACCGGGGCAGGTGGGGGCTGGGAGCTGAGGCTCCGGTTTCGGAGGTCAGATCCCAGGGAGAGGACTGGGGTTGGCTGCGTGAACACAGCCTGAAGGGGGCTAGTGGGCCACAGCTAGCTGGGAGGGAGTCCGGAAAAAAGTCTGGAACTGCCTAAGAGGCAATAGACCATTGTTTCGGGGTGTGCAAGGAGAGGGTATTCAGAGCACCAACTAATCGAGCTCCAGATACAGGCGTGAGCCGTGGCTATCAGTGGGGACACCAGAGATGGGCATGAAACGCTAAGGCTGCTGCTGCAGCCACCAAGAAGCCTGGGTGCAAACACAGGTCACTATCTACACCTCCCCTCTTGGAAGCCTGTGCAGCCTGCCACTGCCAGGGTCCTGTGCTCCAGGGACAACTTCCCCAGGAGAACACACGGCACACCTCAGACTGTTGCAATGTCACTTTGGCCTCTGACCCTGCAGACTCGTCCCATATTCCGTACCCTATCCTCCCCCAAGCCAGAGTGAGCCAGAGCCCCCTAATCAGTGGCTACTTTAAGCCCATCCTGTCTGAATGAAGAACAGATGCCCTACACGCAGAGGCAGGGCCAAATCCGAAGCTGAACCCCAGGAGCTGTGTGAACAGATAAGAGAAAGGGAAATTTCTCCCAGCAGCCTCAGGAGCAGTGGATTAAATCTCCACAATCAACTTGAAGTATCCTGCATCTGTGGAATAACTGAATAGGCAACGAATCACCCCCAAATTGAGGCAGTGTACTTTGGGAGCAACCACAGAATTGGGGTTTGCTTTCTGCATCTAATTTGTTTCTGGTTTTATGTTTATCTTAGTTTAGTATTTAGATTTTATTATCATTGGTAGATTTGTTTATTGATTTGGTCACTCCCTTCTTTCTTTTTTGGTTTTCCTTACTTTTTATTTTTTTAAATGTTTAATATTTTAATTTTTTATTTTAATAACATTATTCTATTTTATTTATTTTTTCATCCTGCCTCCCTGCCTCCCTCCCTCTCTCTCTCTCTCTCTCTCTTTCTCTCTTTCTTTCTTTCTCTTTTTCTCCCTTTTCTTCTGAGCCATATGGCTGACAGGGTCTTGGTGCTCCAGCCAGGTATCAGGCCTGTGCCTCTGAGCTGGGAGAGCCAAGTTCAGGACATTGGATCACCAGAGACCGACTGGCTCCACGTAATATCAAATGGTGAAAGCTCTCCCAGAGATCTCCATTCCAATGCTAAGACTGAGCTCCACTCAACAACCAGCTAGCTACAGTGCGGGACAGCCCAAGCCAAACAACTAGCAAGACAGGAACACAATGCCACCCATCAGAAGAGAGGCTACCTATAATCACAATAAGGTCACAGACACCTCAAAACACATCATTGGAAGCAGTCCTGCCCATTAGAAAGACAAGATCCAGCCTCATCCACCAGAACACAGGCACCAGTCTCCTCCACCAGGAAGCCTACACAACCCACTGAACCAATCTTAGCTACTGGGTGCAGACACCAAAAACAACAGGAACTACAAACCTGCAACTGGCAAAAAGCAGACCCCCAAAACAGTAAGTTAAGCAAAATGAGAAAACAGAGAAACACACAGCAGATGAAGCAGCAAGGTAAAAACCCACCAGACCAAACAAATGAAGAGGAAATAGGCAGTCTACCCAAAAAAGCATTCAGAGTAATGATAGTGAAGATGATCCAAAATCATGGAAACAGAATGGAGAAAATAAAAGAAACATTTAACAAGGACCCAGAAGAACTAAAGAGCAAACAAACAATGATGAACACAATAAATGAAATTTTAAAATCTCTAGAAGGAATCAATAGCAGAATAACTAAGGCAGAAGAGTGGATAAGTGACCTGAAAGATAAAATAGTGGAAATAACTACTGCAGAGCAGAATAAAGAAAAAAAGAATGAAAAGAATTGAGGACAGTCTCAGACCTCTGGGACGACATTAAATGTACCAATATTTGAGTTATAGGGGTCCCAGAAGAAGAAGAGAAAAAGAAAGGGACCGAGAAAATATTTGAAGAGATTATAGTTGAAAACTTCCTTAATATGGGAAAGGAAATAATCAAGTCCAGGAAGCACAGACAGTCCCATACAGGATAAATCCAAGGAGAAACATGCCAAGACACATATTAATCAAACTATCAAAAATTAAATATAAATAAAAAATATTAAAACAAGTAAGCAAAGGAAAAACAACAAAAAAACATACAAGGGAATCCCCATAAGGTTAACAGCTGATCTTTCAACATAAACTCGACAAGCCAGAAAGGAGTAGCAGGACAGTTTTAAAGTTATGAAAGGGAAAAACCTACAACCAAGATTACGCTATCCAGCAAGGATCTCATTCAGATTTGACGGAGAAATTAAAACCTTTATAGACAAGCAAAACTTAGGAGAATTCAGCATCACCAAACCAGCTTTACAACAAATGATAAAGGAACTTCTCTAGGCAGGAAAGAGAAGAAAAGAAAACAACTACAATAACAAACCCAAAACAATTTAGTAAATGGTAATAGGAACACATATATTGATAACTACCTTAAATGTAAATGGATTAAATGCTCCAACCAAAAGACATACACCAGCTGAATAGATAGAAAAATAAGACCCAAACATATACTGTCTGCAAGAGACCCACTTCAGACCTAGGGACACATACAGACTGAAAGTGAGGGGTTGGAAAAAGATATTCCAGGCAAATGGAAATCAAAAGAAAGCTGCAGTAGCAATTCTCATATCGCACAAAATAGACTTTAAAATAAAGGCTACTACAAGAGACAAAGAAGGACACTACATAATAATCAAGGGATCAATCCAAAGAAGAAGATATAACATTATAAATATATATGCACCCAACATAGGAGCACCTCAATACATAAGGCTAATGCTAACAGCCATAAAAGGGGAAATCGACAGTAACACAATCACAGTAGGGGACTGTAACACCCCACTTTCACCAGTGGACAGATCATCCAAAATGAAAATAAGTAAGGAAACACAAGCTTAAAATGATACATTAAACAAGATGGACTTAATTGATATTTATAGGACATTCCATCCAAAAACAATATACACTTTCTTGTCAAGTGCTCATGGAACATTCTTCAGGATAGATTATATCTTGGGTCACAAATCAAGCCTTGGTAAATTTAAGAAAATTGAAATTGTATCAAGTATCTTTTTTGACCACAACACTATGAGACTAGATATCAATTATGGGAAAAAATCTGTAAAAAATACAAACACATGGAGGCCAAACAATACACTACCAAATTACCAAGAGATCAGTGAAGAAATCAAAGAGGAAATCAAAAAATACCTAGAAACAAATGACAATGAAAACACGACAACCCAAAACCCTTGGGATGCAGCACAAGCAGTTCTAAGAGGGAAGTTTATAGCAATATAATACTACCTCAAGAAACAAGAAACATCTCAAACAACCTAAACTTACACAAAAAGCAATTAAGGAAAGAATAACAAAACCCCCACAAAGTTAGCAGGAGGAAAGAAATCATAAACACCAGATCAGAAATAAATGAAAAAGAAATGAAGGAAACAATAGGAAAGATCAATAAAAGTAAAAGCTGGTTCTTTGAGACGATAAACAAAATTGATAAACCATTAGCCAGGCTCATCAAGAAGAAAAGGAGAAGACTCAAATCAATAGAATTAGAAATGAAAAGGAGAAGTAACAATTGACACTACAGAAATACAAAGGATTATGAGAGACTACTACAAGTAATTATATGCCAATAAATGGACAACCTGGAAGAAATGGACAAATTCTTAGAAAAGCACAACGTTCTGAGACTGAACCAGGAAGAAATAGAAAATATAAACAGACAAATCACAAGCACTGAAATTGAGACTGTGATTAAAAATTTTCCAGCTAACAAAAGCCCAGGACCAGATGGCTTCACAGGCAAATTCTATCAAACATTTAGAGAAGTGCTAACACC
Source organism: Globicephala melas (assembly GCF_963455315.2). Taxonomy (NCBI): domain Eukaryota; kingdom Metazoa; phylum Chordata; class Mammalia; order Artiodactyla; family Delphinidae; genus Globicephala; species Globicephala melas. Next base: position 54,962,222 of record NC_083330.1, read on the forward strand.
TATCCTTCTCAAACTCTTTCAGAAAATTGCAGAGGAAGGAACACTCCCAAACTCATTCTATGAGGCCACCATCAACCTGAGACCAAAACCAGTCAAAGATGTCACAAAGAAAGAAAACTACAGGCCAATATCAATGATGAACATAGATGCAAAAATCCTCAACAAAATACTAGCACACAGAATCCAACAGCACATTAAAAGGATCATACACCATGATCAAGTGGGCTTTATCCCAGGAATGCAAGGATTCTTCAATATACACAAATCAATCAATGTGATAAACCGTATTAACAAATTGAAGGAGAAAAACCATACGATCATCTCAATAGAGGCAGAAAAAGCTTTTGACAAAATTCAACACCCATTTATGATAAAAACCCTCCAGAAAGTAGGCATAGAGGGAACTTACCTCAACATAATAAAGGCCATATATGACAAACCCACAGACAACATCATTCTCAATGGTGAAAAACTGAAACCATTTCCTCTAAGATCAGGAACAAGACAACGTTGTCCACTCTCACCACTATTATTCAACATAGTTTTGGAAGGTTTAGCCACAGCAATCAGAGAAGAAAAAGAAATAAAAGGAATCCAAATTGGAAAAGAAAAAGGAAAGCTGTGACTATTTGCAGATGACATGAAACTATACATAGAGAATCCTAAAGATGCTAAAGATAAACTCTTAGAGCGAATCAATGAATTTGGTAAAGTAGCAGGAAACAAAATTAATGCACAGAAATCTCTTGCATTCCTATACACTAATGATGAAAAATCTGAAAGAGAAATTAAGGAACACTCCAATTTACCATTGCAACAAAAAGAGTAAGATACCTAGTAATAAACCTACCTAAGGAGGCAAAAGACCTGTATGCAGAAAACTGTAAGACACTGGTGAAAGAAATTAAAGATGATACAAACAGCTGGAGAGATATACCATGTTCTTGGATTGGAAGAATCAACATTGTGAAAATGACTATACTACCCAAAGCAGTGTACAGATTCAATGCAATCCCTACCAAACTACCAGTGCCATTTTTCACAGAGCTAGAACAAAAATTTTCACAATTTGTATGGAAACACAAAAGACCCCAAATAGCCAAAGCAATCTTGAGAAGGAAAAACGGAGCTGGAGGAATCAGGCTCCCTGACTTCAGACTACACCACAAGCTACAATAATCAAGACAGTATGGCACTGGCACAAAAACAGAAAGATAGATCAATGGAACAGGATAGAAAGCCCAGACATAAACCCATACACATATCGTCACCTTATTTTTGATAAAGGAGGCAAGAATATACAATGGAGAAAAGACAGCATCTTCAATAAGTGATGCTGGGAAAACTGGACAGCTACTTGTAAAAGAATACAGAAAAATAAACTCAAAATGGATTAAGGACCTAATGTAAGGCCAGATACTATCAAACTCTTAGAGTAAAACATAGGCAGAACACTCTATGACATAAATCTCAGCAAGAGCCTTTTTGACCCACCTCCTAGAGAAATGGAAATAAAAACAAAAATAAACAAATGGGATCTAATGAAACTTAAAAGCTTTTGCACAGCAAAGGAAACAATAAACAAGATGAAAAGAGAACCCTCAGAATGAGAGAAAATATTTGCAAATGAAGCAACAGACAAAGGATTAATCTCCAAAACATACAGGCAACTCATGCAGCTCAATATCAAAAAAACAAACAATCCAATCCAAAAATGGGCAGAAGACCTGAATAGACATTTCTCCAAAGAAGATATACAGAGTGCCAACAAACACATGAAAGAATGCTCAACATCATTAATCATTAGAGAAATGCAAATCAAAACTACAATGAGATATCACCTCACACTGTTCAGAATGGCCAACATCAAAAAATCTACAAACAATAAATGCTGGAGAGGGTGTGGAAAGAAGGGAACCCTCTTGCACTGTTGGTGGGAATGTAAATTGATACAGCCACTATGGAGAACAGTATGGACGTTCCTTACAAAACTAAAAATAGAACTACCATATGACCCAGCAATCCCACTACTGGGCATATACCCTGAGAAAACCATAATTCAAAAAGGGTCATGTACCACAATGTTCACTGCAGCACTATTTACAATAGCCAGGACATGGAAGCAACCTAAGTGTTCATCGACAGATGAATGGATAAAGAAGATGTGGCACATATATACAATGGAATATTACTCAGCCATAAAAAGAAACGAAATTGAGTTATTTGTAGTGAGGTGGATGGACCTAGAGTCTTTCATACAGAGTGAAGTAAGTCAGAAAGAGAAAAACAAATACCGTATGCTAACGCATATATATGGAATCTAAAAAAAAAAGGTCATTAAGAACCTAGGGGCAAGAAAGGAATAAACACGTAGACCTACTAGAGAATGGACTTGAGGACACAGGAAGGGGGAAGGGTAAGCTGGGACCAAGTGAGAGAGTGGCATGGACATATATACACTACCAAATGTAAAACCAATAGCTAGTGGGAAGCAGACACATAGCACAGGGAGATCAGCTCGGTGCTTTTTGACCACCTAGTGGGGTGTGATATAGAGGGTGGGAGGGAGATGCAAGACTGAGGAGATATGGGGATATATGTATAGGTGATTCATTTTTTTATAATGCAGAAACTAACACACCATTGTAAAGCAATTATACTCCTATAAAGAGTTTTAAAAAAAATTAAAAAATAAAGCCACAATACAAGGCCTCACCAAGACAGTCCATGTCATTTACAGAGTTCTAATCATTATTGATAGTGATCAAGGCACTCATTTCACTTCTCACCATACTGCTGAGCTCTAGAACAAGGTAGTCAATGAATTTTCATCTCCTTTAGTAAATGGATGCAGGTCTCACACAGTGCCATTGTGGCTTTAAACAAGTTCAAATGTGGCACATTTCACTCAGTCAGACACTAACAGTGAATTGTGATGAAGGTGATCATCTTTGATCTTTAACTGCTAACAAGTTTCAAGCTCTCCTCCATCCCCCAGTTTCCCTTTTGCCTGATATCTGGGGCAAGCTGACAAGAAAGCCTGTGTGCATTCTCCTTTACAACCTTTGGGAAGTTGAAACCTCACAAGCCCTGACCATCATGTGGGGGCTTTCACTCCAACACCACCCCTATAAAACCCAAAGCCAGTCAGTTTTCTTTGCTCCCTTAAGCAATTTTGGATCTGCTTGGATCCAGTCTTGGTTACTTCCCTGCTCTTCTCAGAAAGCCTCGTTATATGAGTAATACATCCTTTTGTACCCTCTTGGTCTTGTGTGGTATCATGAGTCTTGACATCTGAATCAAATCTGAATGGGGGATCCTGTTCTATCTGTCACCAAACATGGCTTCAAATCTAATTATAGAAATAGTAACCAAATAATTAAATAATATGATTATAAATATATATGATAATTACATTTTCCTAACCCTAAAATGTTAGGCTCAAAAAAATAAGAGTTTCCTTTCTTACAGGCACACAATTAACAAAGTCACTTCTGCATATTGACATTAACACAATCATCAATTTAAGAGTAAAAGAGCTCCCTTTTCTTTTCAATTGCTCTGTATCTAACAAGTGATGATAAAGAGCAAATATAAATATCGAATAAACACACATTTTGTGAACATTATTTGTCATTGTTAGATAAGTAAATTCAATATTTAGAAAAGACTAATCATTGAATTTGATGCAATTGCACTGTTAAAAAATAAAGTGTCATACACTTTAAATATAAATTATAAATAGCCTTGAATGACTGTAAGAGTTCATTCAATACTGAAAACTTCACACCAGGAAAAAACAGAATGCCAATAAAATGATTTAGTGACTTAATGAGAATATAAAAAGAATCTCAAAACAATTTGTCACTAAAATATGGGGAAAATTAATGACAATAAATTATTGAATTAAGTATAAAGACAGGTAATAAAAACATAAACTATGTAAACAATGCTGAATAAAATATGTCATTTGAAAACACCTAAATATAAGATCAGAAGGCAAATGGTCAACAACAAGGGATTAATCTCCAAAATATACAAACAGATCATGCAGGTCTATGTCAAAAAGACGAACAACCCAATCAAAAAATGGGCATAACATCTAAAAGGACATTTCTCCAAAAAAAGACATACAGATGGCCAAAAAGCACATGAAAAGATGCTCAACATCACTAATTATTAGAGAAATGCAAATCAGAATTACAATGAGGTATCACCTCATACCAGTCAGAATGGCCATCATCAAAAAAATCTGCAAACAATAAATGCTGGAGAAGGTGTTGGGAAAAGGGAGCCCTTCTACACTGTTGTGGGAAAGTAAATTGGTACAGCCACTATGGAGAACAGTATGGAGGTTCCTTAAAAATCTAAAAATAGAGCTACCATGTGATGCAGCAATCCCACTCCTGGGCATATATCTGGAGAAAACCATAATACAAAAAGACACATGCTCCCTAATGTTCATTGCAGCACTATTTACAATAGCCAGGAAACGGAAGCAACCTAAATGTCCATCGACGGAGGAATGGATAAAGATTTGGTACATATATACAACAGAATATTACTCAGCAATGAAAAAAGAATGAAATAATGCCATTTGCAGCAACATGGATGGACCTAGAGATTATCATTCTAAGTGAAGTAAGTCAAACAGAGAAAGACAAATATCATATGATATCACTCATATGTGGCATCTAATTTTAAAAATGATATAAATGAATTTATTTACAAAACAGAAACAGACTCACAGATTTTGAAAACAAAGTTATGGTTACCAAAGGGGAAACGTGTGGGAGAGAAAAATTAGGAGCTTGGGATTAACATATACACACTACTCATATAAAATAGATAGCCAACAAGGACCTACTGTATATCACAGGGAACTCTACACAATATTCTGTAATAACCTATATGGGAAAAGAATCTGAAAAAGAATGAATATATATATATGTATAACTGAATCACTTTGCTGTACACCTGAAACTATCACAACATTGTAAATCGACTATATGCCAATAAAAGTTTAAAAAAAGGCAAATGGTCAAATATATGCCTGAGTTTTAAAGGAGAATATACACAGAGCAAAAGAACGGCTATCAGTTTTAACATAAAAGATGAGACTAGTCAGTTAACCTTCCATATGCAGGTCATAACTATATTGGTGCACCTTAAAAAGTCCATATATACATATATATACACACATATATACATTTATATATAGTGTGTGTGCATCTTAGTTTCAATCCATTTTGCTTTTTCCTTCTAAATACTAAGGCAACCTAAATTTTTAAAGACTACTTTTCAGAGAATAACAGTTTCACACAGAAATGTGAAAGATATATTGTAAAAATAAATTGCATTTTACAATCCTTAAGTGATTTCTTAAGTCTATAAGATGGAAAGGAAGTACTAAATTTAATGACTATAATAAGAATTAATGAGATGGTTGTTAACAGATCATGATCAGTTTTAATATAATATTACAATAAAGTTTGAAATTAATTTAAAAAAAACCAGCTATAACCCTATATTGTAGGCAATGTCACAGGGAAAGATGTTTCTAGATTGACTGGAGGAAAAATACTACAGTGGGAGATAGGATAGAAAATGGTTGCAAATAACAAATATAAAATATGTGGAATTAGGATAAAAGCTTAAGATGATGACAGCTAATTTAAAGATAAAACAAAACAAAAATCCTCTCCCACAGCAATACACAAAAGGTTTTAGTAACTCTATGTCCCTTGTACAGAGTAGACTAGACTGACAATAACTCTGTGATTTAGGGATTCATGACTTTGAAACCTATCCAACCAAGAGTCTACACCAAGAACAAAAGATGTGAGAGAGGGCATCTTAACTGGGAAATCTAAGAAGGAAAACCTGAAGTGGTTTTCATGCACACTTCCAAGATCCCACTGTGAAAGCTAATCTTGGGAAAGAGTAAGTTTTGTATCCTAACAAATATGCATTCATAATGGGTCTTTTAGGAGGTGAGACTATCTGGAAGGCTAAACACAAAGTTAAGTCACCACAGACTATCCTTGGATTTCCTCAAGGTGCTTAACATGTTGGAATTCTCCAAGAAATCTGAATGTTAGTTTACATTCTACACAGTAAGGAAGGACTTACTTAAGCAAGGAAGGACTCTTCCCTAGGGTCTGCAGAGGGAGTGTCATGCTACTGATACCTTGATTTCAGGGGCCTAGCCTCCAGAGCTGTGAGAGAAAAAATCTCTGTTGTTTTAAGCCACTAAATTTGTGGTACTTTGTTATGGCAGCCCTAGGACACTAATATATTTCTTTTACAGATACTCCCCGTAATGTAAAGAGCAGGTGATAGAAGGGGAAAAGGGGAGGGAGATCAGAAAGTGATGATAATTTCACAAGGCAATATTCCATGTGAAACTAATTCAGGTACGATACCAATTAGGAATCATTTCTCCTGAATTATAGTTTTAAGAGGACTTCCAGGTTTTTAAAATCCCATCTCCTTACATTGCTTCAAGGATCTTGCTTTACCAATTGGTCCATCTAAAATCTTCAATTTTGCCCCCCCACTACTATTGTTCTCTTGAGCTTTAAAGTAAAAACTCCATTATCTTCTACCCCAAGAGAAAACAGTCAAAAACAAACATTAGCCTCTGACTAGTATGCTACTTTAGCTATCACCCTAACTCTTTCTGTTTTATCTCAGCCAAGATTATTGAAATAGAAGTTCACAACATTTTCCCCAATTTTACTAACCACCCCCTCCCTGCAATATGATTTTGGCCCCTACACTATAGGTATAAATACACAATATTAATAAAAATATTTTCCATCTAACAATGTCAACAGTTTTCTTATATTCTAAAGCATCTTACCTATACCAAGTTCAAAATAATAAAATTGTCTGCCATGTTTTTGGCACTTAAAATTAATGTATGAAGAACTTTAGTAACCAAACCATCAGGGGAAACAACTTATAATTTAAAATTGAAAGATGAAGGAAAATTAAAACTTATTTTATTAATAGATAAAGTAGGGCATTTTTTGTTTTTGGCCACACCGTGTGGCACATGGGATCTTAGTTCCTCAACCAGGGATCAAACCCGTGACCCCTGCAGTGGAAATGCGAAGTCTTAACCACTGGACTGCCAGGGAAGTCCCAAGTGGGGTATTTGTAAACCAAAAAAATCCAAGTGAAATAGTTTAACTGTTAGAAGAAAGACAGCAAAATATCAATAACTGATCCATAATTGTTATTTTTCTAAGTATTTAAAACAACTTGAATCCTTCAGAATGAGTATTACCAAAGTAACCCTAATATCTGAAGTTGAAATGAAATCCAATGATGCTGATGAAAGCGTTATGAATTCATGATTCTCTTATCTAGAAAAACTGAAAGATAGGAATTCACCGACAAAATAGTATTCATTAAATCAACTAGTAGAGTCACGTTATGTGCACATTTAATTGATATGAATTCAAATCTACGCTGGGCAAAAATAAATAAATGAAAGTAATTTGGTATTAAGTGACCTGTAAGAAACCAAACTAGCTCACTAGCTCACACTGCAAATTACAGTGTTATCTTTCTAACACTGGAGGAAAAATGTCCTGTTAGAATTATTGAAATAATATGGCTTTAAAAAAACCATGTAGGTGATCTTCTATGGTTGATTTAAGGTATTTCATGGTTAATGTTGATTCTATATGATTTTCTCCTTACATAATGACTTTAGAACCTTAACCCTTGTAAAAAACTGCTATCCCAATATACGAACTGAGTGTATTGACAGATCTTATGCTAAATGATTTTAAGAATTAAACTCTAAGAGTGTCAGCATATAAAAGATATGGAAAGAACGGACTTGAGGTTATGGGGAGGGGGAAGGGTAAGCTGTGACAGGGCGAGAGAGAGTCATGGACATATACACACTAACAAACGTAGTAAGGTAGATAGCTAGTGGGAAGCAGCCACATGGCACAGGGATATTGGCTCGGTGCTTTGTGACAGCCTGGAGGGGTGGGATAGGGAGGGTGGGAGGGAGACGCAAGAGGGAAGACATATGGGAACATATGTTTATTATGTATGACTGATTCACTTTGTTATAAAGCAGAAACTAACACACCATTGTAAAGCAATTATACCCCAATAAAGATGTTAAAAAAAAAAGATATGGAAGAAGAAATGATTATAATTTGGGATAAATGACAAGAAAAGGGAAAAAGTGAGAAGTATGATATGCTATGAAGTGATACCAAAAAGTCATAAAACAGAACTCATAGTGGCAACAGAGAGAAATTATGGCAAAGAGAGAATGAGAGGAAGAAGAAGAAAAATAGAAATTTGATCTGCAGAGATCCAGTAACTGTTGCTTGATTATCTCACATTAAAGAGGTAAAGGTAGGGACAGGAAGAAATCTATGATGATCAGTAGTTTTTAATTCCTCTACTCTGCTCCCAGAAAATTTTAAGTGATCAATAGGTGGTTGGATAGTCACTGGAGATATAAAGCACAAAGTATTTGTTTTCATGCTTTAATTACATAATAGAAATGTTTTATTTTTAGCCAGGCTACTCTTAAGACCCTAGGGCAATCCAGTAATCCAGGTCATGTTTTGGGGGCGATGAGAGTGCCTATGAATGTGAACATAAAAAAAGTGTGTCTGGGCTTCCGTGGTGGCGCAGTGGTTGAGAGTCCGCCTGCCGATGCAGGGGATGAGGATTCGCGCCCCGGTCTGGGAAGATCCCACATGCCGCCGAGCGGCTGGGCCCGTGAGCCATGGCCGCTGAGCCTGTGCGTCAGGAGCCTGTGCTCCGCAACGGGAGAGGCCACAACAGTGAGAGGCCCGCCTACCGCAAAAAAAAAAAAAAAAGTGTGTCTGTATGTGCACTCGTGTGTGTATGACTTACTATGTTATTATACCAATCACTTGCATATTTTTTATTTAATTATAAAATAACCCTAAGAAATAGACATTTACCACTTCTATTTCAGAGATAAGAAAAGTAAGACTCAGGCAGATGATGTAATTACTCCAGTGAAAAAGAGTAAATTGAGTTGTGTTCTGAATCCAGAAATCTGACTCCAAAGCTAGCATTCTTAAACCCAATAGTATGAACTATGTAAGATATCATATATACATATATTTTTTTTTCTCGTTTACTACTAACAACAGCTCTGCTCCATAGACATAATGATCCCTGCTTTACAAATAAAGAAACTGAGTCTCAAAAAAGATTATGTAACTTGTCCAAAGATATATAGCTAAGGTGTGACAAGTTGAAACTAGAATTCAGTCTGTTTGACTCTGAGTAGTTTGAAGTAAAGAATGATGCAACATTTATAAAAACAAAATTAGTTTCCTTACTAATAAATCAAAGTGCATTTGATTTTACCCACAGATAATCCAAAAGGACTTGTTTAAAAAAAAATTAGTGTTAAAAACCACCAATTATTAGTTGCATTATTTCATATTAAGATAATTAAATTTAACTTATATTAACTCTGCTAAAATAAAGATTCCATTCATTAGGAATCTATTAATTTAATTTTATTTTAATCAGTACTTTTTTCTTCTCTTTTTGAACATACATGCATACATATATAGGATACTGTAAAATACCTCCAGGTGACCAAATGTTTATGCGTCAGAAAAGGAAATGCCTGATTTTCTTCCTTTTCATTCCTTTGATTGCATGACATCCCAAGAACAAGTATAAAAGAACAAATTAATGGTTTCCAAAGAGGACTCAGATAGCCATGCAGTCTCCTGGACTAGCATTGCTAGGATTCTGTCATCAACCATGTAATATTTTTGGCAGCTGGGGCCTATAAACCCCTCTAGCAAGGCAAGGACTCTCTTGGGCACAAAAGGCAACAAAATAAAATAAAATAAACATGATTAAGTGGATGATGTTTTTCCTTCTAAACTGTTATTCTCTTCACAATTAAAGAACTCAACTCTGATTTAACCGATCACATGCTAAGAAGAAGAAATAGTTTGGAGAAAAGAAACAGACACCTTGCTAATGCTAACATCATCAATTCTATTTTAAGGTTAAAATAAAAGGTTTAGTACTTCCCTTCTGATGACAATGTTCTTTTAAGTAAGTTGAGGATCTTGGACTTGTTTCAGAACAGAGAAAAGGAGGGTATATAGAGCATATATAGGTAATATCTCATTATAAGAAATTGGACTGGAAGCATCAGCTTATTTTATAATCAGCAGAAACATTAAGTCAATATGTGATCCAACAATCTTGATATGATCAAATCTAGGTCCTTCTGCTATAACACTTGTCATCCTGACTCAGACATTCATTTCACAGCAAATCCTTTACCATGTAACATGATGCTGTAAATCTAAATTCTAGAAGTCTAAACATTCAGCCTCTCTCCAACAGTTTACTGCTCACTAAATTTCCTTTGCCTATCCATCCATAAAGAGAGCTAAATCTGGGTTAGATCCAGCTGGATTTCAGATCCAAAACCTTTAGAAGCCAGGTAAGTGACTTCTAAGACTTGTGATCAAGGAGATGTGAAGGCAGCAAAGGACACATTGTCTTCTCAGTGCCAATGCAGAACAGATTGTCAGGTTGACAAGATGAGCTGAAATGTCCTTTGCTGTCTTTTTATATTCCTTGTTGTCCCAGAAACTAGGTGCCTAAAACCAAAATCTTTTCTTTCTGGAAATGTGTTAATAAAGTATAAAACTGATATGATTGTTTTGTACATATTATTGTCATTATTATAAAGTTCTATATTTGATTTTATGCATATTTTGCAGAGCAGACTTTGCTTTATGCTCTGGTAATTTCCCATTTTATGAAATTCCAATATGAAGGCACTTGCAAGGTTACTGGATGTACTTATTTTTAAAAATTAAAAACAATCCTGTTTTCATTTTTATATTGTTGTTCACCTGTGCACTTGACTATAAATTCAAAATGAGTAAAATAACCTTAAAATTTTATTATTACAAAGCTACTATCTAAAAAAAATTGTAAAGTACTTTATGAATAGTAAATATTTTCATTAAAAAACAACTAACATTTTGATAGCATATAGTGAAAATAAAGCATGTCTGGAATGATACTCTATATGATGAGATGTATCTTACTTACCAAACTCCTTGGGAACTGCTATAGAATAAACACAATTATGTCCCACACTGTAATTTTTTGGATAGTTTGGTGATAGAACAGTGCCTTCTGAACCTGTAGAACGACTTCCACAAGGTGCTGGAAATAAAAAAAATGTTTAAAAAATATTATTTTTAGAAAAACATTTAAAAATTCATACTATGACTATTTTCATGCTATAAAAATTATGGCTACTGGATTTTAAGGAATATCATTTATTTCTATCTTTTAACAACGTCCCCACTGTCAAATATTTTAAAAGTCAAAAATTGTGCACATGCAACAGAAAGCTTCTTTTTGAGTATTCAGATTTACTCTTCTCAGAAACAAAGTAATATAATAATGTTGCAATGGTGCTATCTATCTCTAAAGGTAATAATGGTGGCCTGCTTTCATTTATGATAAAAGTATAAAGATAATCATCTCTTTTATAATGATGAGAAATTACACATGCAGTGGGAAATTGTTTTACTCACCACGAGGCTTTGAAACTCTACACAAAATCAACCTTGATTATGCTACCACCAACTGAGGTACTTCTATACACAGCACAGGGATGGCTGTACAAACACATTCATCCACTCATCTAAGTAAAATATTCTCTCACCAATCTCTATCTGCTTATGGTTTACATTTAAATCAGAAGAGTTGCTGATGGTGCATAGAGAGAGACATTATTGCTACCTCAGCCCCAAATGTGCTACGTTCCTAAAAAAGATGAGGGTGAAACAAATGTTTCTGGAAAATTTGTAGATAGTTGTTCTGTTTTTCACAAGATAGGCGGATGCTTTGGGATTTGTAGTTCTGGAACACAGAGAAAGATTTGGGCTACTAAAGGAGTTATAGGTATCAAAAGCAAAAGGTGATAGTTGATATTATTTAAATGAATGAGATCTCCCAGAAAAGTATGTAGAATGAGAAAAGATGGCCAAAGAGGAGGTCAGAGAATGCCAAGGTAGAATTAGTGAGAGGGTGGCTACAAAGAATTTAGTCTCTTGGGAGCCAATGGGGAGGAAAGTTTCAATTAAAAGAAAGTGTTCAAAACCATCGTGTTGCAAAGTGGTAATAAATGAAAAAGGAATTTGAGGGGGGCTGGCGGTCTAGAGTATTAAGTAGCAGGGAGCTACTTCTCTATGCCTCTGGTCTCCTCCAGGCGGGGTTTTGCCTAGGCTTGCTGGCCTGCTGGCTCCACCCCTTACCCCATGGAGATGGAATGATGGGTGAGCCCAGGACAGAAACTTTACTTCTGGTTGGGAGCCATCCTGCCTGTAAAGCAGCTTGCTGGTCTCCTCTATAGCCTATTTAAGGGTGAACCTGTTGAGGGGGTGGCCATGGTTGTTGGGAGAGACCTGCAACTGCACAGGAAGCCCATTGTTACTGCTCAGCAGCTTTATCAATATTAAAGCTGATGGTCTGCCTTCCTTCAGCTTATCACTTAATTCGCCTTGAATGTGTGTAGGGAGGAGTCCCTTCAAACACCAGAAAGGAACTTTTTGGTATTATTGATACAGTAGTTTTAACCAGAGCCGCTTTCTGCAAATTACAGCCAGCAAACCAAATCCAGTCTGTACCAAAGGAAGTCTTCACATTTTTAAAGAGTTTAAAACAACAACAACAAAAAATAAATCAGAATACATCCCAGAGACATATGTGGTCAGCAAAGCCCAAAATATCACCTGGCTCTGTACAGAAAAAGTTGCTAACCCTTGAACTAGAGTAGAGAGGGGTAGCTAGGTTGTAGTTGGATGAAGAATCAGTGGTTTATAAAGAGATACAAAAGTAATCAGAATCTTAACCGTAAACAGAAGGAGAATGTAGGGAGTAGTTGGGGGAAAATGCAAAGCTGAATGAGTTTTTGTTATTGTTGTTTTGTTTAACAGGAAGGACAGAGTCATTAAAGAGGGAAAATCTGGAGCACTGACTTAGAGGCTTGGGAAAGATCAAAAACTAAACTGGAGTGATTAAGTTTAGAAAGCATTAATGACAGTCCTCTGTGACTTGAGAAAAACAGCTGAAGAAGACTGAAAATACATAGGTTTAGGTTTTATGCTGGGAATTTATTGGAGTTAATGCCTGAGTTTCCTTTTAAAGAGAGCTGAATGCAATGGTGTGTTAGGTGGCTTGAGAAGAGTCATGACAGTTCGAAAAGTTCAAAATGTTTGATGGATTTCTGGCCAAAGTTTAAAGATACAGCAATATATTTAAAACACACACATACAAAGCAAACAGTAAGTTGTACTGAGTTGGGTGGCTAATGAATGTTCTACCTTTTTTCCTTTTAATGTTCTATAAAATGGTAATAAATAGTTAGAATTAAACATAGTAAAATTAGAACTCCTTAGAACAAGTTGACAATGACGATAATAACCAAAGAAGCACTGCTCTCATCACTCATTATTGTATGAGATTAGTCAGGTGTATTCTTATTTCAGCACTGATAACTTTATTCAACTGATAATAGTACTGATGAGAGAATCACTCAAGAATAAGCAGCATGTTTTATGTTAATTTTCTTTCTGATCTTAAGGTGCTCCAAAATGACAATACTTTGAATGTACGTGACAAAAGCTCTTATTTTTATATTTTGAAAGAATGAATAGAAATGAGAGGTTCTAACTCAAGTTCAACTTTGTGACTTAGTCATGAACATTCTGCCATTCTACATTACTATGCATCTGATAGCCTCAATATGTTTTGAATATTTTATTTTGCATAATGGACTCTTGGGACAGCTCTTGTTAAAAATCTCATTTATAAATATGAAAAAAATATGAAGCTTTTTAACCACTAATGAATATATACAAGGTTGTAGTATAATCACAGCTCTTTATGGTAACTAATATTATGTTAGTTTTTGTTATTTGTACTGGTAGCAATAATTTTACATTTTTTCTGGTCAGTGCTTACAGCATGGCCTAATTTATAGTCAATTATGTTGAATATTGTGGTGACTGACAATATTTTATGTAGTATGTAAATAAGAGAAAATTCACTATGCTGTGAGGTACAGATATACTGTAATCTGTTTTATGTTTATAAAAATCTAAATGGAATAATGACTAAGCCAGGCCAGCTTTACTAATTCTTGTAATGTTGGTTCCTAGAAGCTTTCTGTATTCTTTCTTCCTGTTTTAATTTCATTTTATTGGCTAGTACAGAAAAGGTCAGCCGTTATCTTTCTGGCTCTATTAACAATCAGTAGAAGATAAAAGCAAGACAGAACTTTTAAGTCTATGCTTATTTTTGCCATTTGACTATACCTGTGGGCCTTTTGTCAAAATGGCTATGTTTTTCTAAACAGCCTATATCCATTGTAATGCAAAGAACTCACCTGTTCTTGATTATAACTTATGTGATACGTATGACTACTCTTAAATCTCTATTTTAATAGCATTTTTGTAGAACACATATATTATGAGAAGAAATGGTTCTGTGATTAAGTAAGTTTAGGAAATACATGGGTAAAATAAATAAGGTTCTATGCTATGAGACTTAACTGAGACTTTAGTAAGGTTTGGGGAATGTCATACTTGTTCTTACAAACTTATTTGATCATGGAGGCTCTCTTTCATCTCACAGGACCAATGTTCCTCAGAACATACTTTTCGAAATGCCAAACTGCTAATTCTAAAATGTGCTATCGTTTTGACAATAATTCTAACATTTATATTGTTTGCTGTAATTATGATTTCATAGCACTAAAGAATTGTGTTTTATGTATACATATAAAACCTAAGTTTTTTTTTTTTTTTTTTTTGCGGTACGCAGGCCTCTCACTGTTGTGGCCTCTCCCGTTGCGGAGCACAGGCTCCGGACAAGCAGGCTCAGTGGCCATGGCTCACGGGCCCAGCCGCTCCGCGGCACGTGGGATCCCCCCGGACCAGGGCATGAACCCGTGTCCCCTGCATCGGCAGGCGGACTGTCAACCACTGCGCCACCAGGGAAGCCCCAAACCTAACTATTTTAAACACTTAAAATGTCAAACTTAGCCTAATATAAAATGCCATTATTGTTTTTAGAAACAATTTTTTATTAAGGTATAGTGAATTTACAGTGTTGTGTTAGTTTCAGATGTAGACAAAGTGATTCATACACACACACACACACACACACACACACACATATTTTTTCTTTTTCAGGCAAAATGCTGTTATTCTTGACACTTTTCCCCTGACTCTTAGAGTTCAATATATCACTGATTTGTTGCTCGTACTCTCCTGTAGCTTTTTAGCCTCTCTCTCTGCTCTGCCACTGTAACTGCTGCAAACCAGACTCCCAACAGTTTCCATACGGGCTCTTTCAACAGACCCCCAGTTCCACTCATCCCCACAAGTCCTTACCATGGCTAGTGATTTTTCTAACACATAATAAGTCTTATAATGTTTCTTTTCTCTTCCTAGAACAGTTCTGATACACAGTATATTCTCCATAAAGGTCTGTTGGATGATTAAATAAACTATGCTTGCCAAGACCATGATACTATAAAATGGTGTTCCACAGTCAGCACATAACACAAACATTTCACTTGGTTGAAATTACCCCATAAATTGACTTGAATCCAAGACAATCAAGATATACCCTCTCCTGCTTCTGCCGCTCCTGGTGCTGCTTGTGTGCTCGTTCCGTGCGGACCTGGTACCTCTTTTGTGAAGTGGCAGCTGAAGAGACTCCGGTGCTCGCCATGGCCAACGAAAAGCCCAAGGAAGGAGTCAAGACTGAGAACAACGATCATATTAATTTGAAGGTGGAGGGGCAGGATGGTTCTGTGGTGCAGTTTAAGAGTAAGAGGCATATGCCACTTAGTAAACTAATGAAAGCCTACTGTGAACACAGGGTTTGTCAATGAGGCAGATCAGATTCTGATTTGATGGGCAGCAATCAGTGAAGCAGACACATCTGCAGAGGTGCCTGAGGTGGTTTTATATTCAAAATTACCAGTTTTTAGAAAGAATTTTTCATGGTTGGAAATGGAGGATGAAGATACAATTGATGTGTTCTGGCAGCAGACAGGAGGTGTCTACTAAAAAGTGAACCTGCTACTTTACTCCAGAATTCTGTTCCTCTAGACCAAGAAGACATTCTAAATTAGAAAACCACAATTAGGTTCCACCACATCCTGACCACTCCAGTATAGTTTTCTCCACTCTTTGATTTTCCCCACCCCCATTCCTCTATTGTACCTAAAGTAACTGATATATGTGTACAAGCATATTGCATTTTTTTAAACTAAATGGCCAATGGTATGTTTTGATTGACATCAAATGGAGTTGGGATGGAGAAAAATACTGGTTCTGTGAAAATACCCCCTTTTCTCCATTAGTGGCATGCTCATTCAGTTCTTATCTTTATATTCCAGTAAGTTATTTTGCTCTCACTGTTTTTTTTTTTTTAAAGAAAAAGAACATAAAAATGCTTGCATACCTTCCCTGATTGGAGAATTTTAATGTTTTTCACTTATTTGTCATTAAGTAGGGATAAATTACTCTAAAATAAATAAATCCTAGATAGTTTTCCCTTCAAGTCAAGCATCTTTCTGTTTAAATAAACTTCCTGTTTAAAATGGGGGAAAAAAAAGATATACCCTCCCAATAAATCCATGTAAGCCTATGTTTTTTTTTTCTTTCTGGGATTGAAATCTTTGCTGTTTCTCTGATTACCAGGAATCACTGTTGCTTTATATTTAGAGACACTATTATGTGTAAGATATGTATCTTTAAACATTGGAAATATATTTAATCATAAGATTTTTACAATCTGAGAGCCAGTCACATGGGACACTGAGTTCCACTGAGGGAATGGCAAACTCATACCTACCATTTCACAGTAGCAAATCCTTGCTAACATTTTATCAGTCTGTAGTATACCCTCACTGAGGGAGCGAAATCACCCACGCAGTTTAATTTTGTATTATTTTCCTTGTTCCCTCTTTTCCTGGTTTTTTTTTTTTTAAATCCTCTTTTGGATGAATTTGTATGGTTTGATTTGTACAAATAAAATATGCCCATGCTGGAACTATACTGTGTATACTTGTGTTACTCTTGAACTACGATGTGGTGATACAACAGACAGATGTGGTTATCTCTAGGAAAATCAGCGGATGAGACTGAAATTAAATGTTAAGGCTGCTAGTGCAATAAAAAGGACTTCCCACCTATGGTTTGATTATGTGTGTGGGATGGAGGAAGAGGACTGAAGAAGAACTGAGATACCTTCCCACTGAAGGTAGGAAGAACAGAAGAATCTCAAATCATTTACATTGTACATTGAAGAGGTCCTTCTTAAATGTCCAGAGACTTTATATTATATACACTGCAGCCTTAAGCTACTCACAACTTCAAATCTCTCTTTTCACTTGTGGAATGTATAATTTATTATCAAATATGCTCTATAATGAAAATTATTATATAATGTATAAATTTTTCTCTGCAAGCAAGTTAGGTACTTTCAAAAGTGATGAATTCTTGCAGGTCACAAAAGAGCAATATGGTATATTAAATAGATGATTTACTAGATGTCGCCTGTGACTCCTTCAGGTTGAAAGAACTGCTGTACTTTACAAAAGTGCTGGTCCACTTCTAGTAAATTACCTATGCTCTGATATAGCCCAATTGAATATCCCAAATCATAAATCCTGGTATAGAATGTGTCTGAAAGCTGTATCTCTCATGGAGGTCTTTTTTTTTAAGAGAAGGACTTATGATAACCCTCTGTGATATGAATTTATAATGCAGACAGCTGTTATTCTCAGTATAGACTTTAAGATTAAAATTACTATTGCTTTTTTCTCTTTGTTCAAAACCTTCATCTTAGCAAAAATACCTAACTATTCAGCCATTCATTTCATGTGCCTCTTCATGTTTCCTATATAAGTAAACAAACTTCATTTTGTATATCTGCCTTAGATAATAAACCTCCTATAAGGCTATTTTATCATAATGGTGATAAATATTACTTTAAATTATAAACTATTACTCTAAGTCACATTTATTTTACTCTTCATTTTCCTCTGCACTTTGACACATTCAAATTATGTATCTGGAAAACTAAGAATAATATTGCTAAGGGTAATAAAAAATATTGCTAAGGATAATAATAAAACTAAGGATAATATTGCTAAGGATAATAAAAAATATTGTTAAGGATAATAAGCAATAATAATATTGCTAAAAATAATAATAAAAATATTGCTAAGGATAATATTGCTAAGGATAATAATATTAATTATAATAAATAGAGTTTTCTATTGTTTCATCTGTTCACTGAAAAGAAAAAGAGCAAAAATCAGTCTTCATAACTTGTGAATTAATTTTGTGTTCTAATTCCGCACTCCTGTTTAACACTAAAAAAAAAATCCATCTTAACGTTATAATCAGTGGTTTATAAACCATTTTAATGACTCAGTAAGTCAACTTAGTACAATATGAACTTCTATATCTTGTCACCTCACCTCACTAATTGCCTAGACTCATTCATCTGCTTTTGCTGGCTAGGAAAACATTACCTTCACCCTTCAGTGCTCTATGAGCTGTGTTCTCCATCACAGAGTACGTTCTTTGAAAAAGAAGAGTTCATTCTGTGACAAAGGTCTATGAATAGATATGTTCCTTTGATAGATCTCCCATGTTACCATATACAAATTCTACTAAAACTAATGGTCTCATGGGTGTTGGTAGTTCATCTATGATACCTACGTCACTAATTTTTAACCTCATTTTCAAGATTGAGATAAAATTTACATACCATAAAATTCACCCTTTCAAAGTGTACAATTGAGTATCTTTTTAGCATATTCACAAAGCTGTGTAACCAACCCCACTATCTAATTTGAGAATATTTCTGTCATCCCCAAAGAATTCCTATAGTAATTAGCAGTCACTCCCCATCTGCTCCACTCCCAAGACCCTACAAATTACTAATCAATATTTGTAGGAAACTGTGTATGAGAAGGCAAGTTCTTAAAATGATTTTAATCAAATTATTAGTGCATTTTTAAAACTACAATCCCTTTTCATTGCTTACTTTATTTCTCTGTCATTGATTGTTAGTGATAGCTGTCTTTTATTATTAAAAAATTACTTAAGACAGCTAACATATTAGTATAAAGTAAATTTAGAGAGAAAAAAAGAAACTTGTAACAATTTTTTAACTCCTACCTCATCTTCTCACAAACGCTGCTTTCTCAGGAAAGTTTTTTCCCTGTCTCTGGACTAGCTCAGAAGCCCCCATCATACAGCATTCCATCAATTAGTTTCAGGACATTGATTACAACTTGTAATTATATATGTATTTGTATGGCTCTTTGATTAAGGTCTGTTTCTATCTCTTGACTCCATGATCAATTAAGTCAAAGTTTCCGTGTCTTTTTTGCACACTGTTTATAACTCTGGAGCCTAGTGTAGTGTTTGTGTATATAATGGACTTCTAATACATATACACCATAAATATTAGGAAGAATAAAATATACATTAGATTAATATCTTGCTGTTGACTAAATGCACAGCATGTAAAACTCATAGATTTTTCAAACCCTTTGCTCAGGGTAGCACAACAAATGCAATACAAAACCCAAAGCTTTGGAATCAGAAAGGTGTAGTTTTGAATTCCAGCTTCACTATTTACTGACTGAGTAGCCTCTCTTACCGAAGAGAAGAAAATTCAAACTGGAAATGAAACAGGAGGTGTCTGTTCCATCTGGCATACGATGTGGTCTTAGATGAAATGAATTAAGAAACTCTCCTGACCTACTCCAGCATCTCTTGGAGGCAATATTATGAGGCTTTCATAAACGCCTTAGGAAGATAAACTAACCTCATCAATCCCGGAAGGAATACAAAACTTAGAGAAAGGGCAGGAGGAACTTTCCTGGAGTTTCTACCAAAACTTTTCCCTTGAGAGAGACAGGGATGCCTTTTTTTTTTTTTTTTTTGTGCTATGCGGGCCTCTCACTGTTGTGGCCTCTCCCATTGCGGAGCACAGGCTCCAGACGCGCAGGCTCAGCGGCC
Source organism: Globicephala melas (assembly GCF_963455315.2). Lineage (NCBI taxonomy): Eukaryota > Metazoa > Chordata > Mammalia > Artiodactyla > Delphinidae > Globicephala > Globicephala melas. The sequence goes on from NC_083330.1 coordinate 54,982,357, forward strand.
ATGGCTACTGGCCCAGCCACTCTGCGGCATGTAGGACCTTCCCGGACCGGGGCACGAACCCGTGTCCGCTGCATCGGCAGGTGGACTCTCAACCACTGCGCCACCAGGGAAGCCCTCTCTGGATTCTTTATCCTTTAGAAGTCAGGGGGAAACAAGAGCTAACAGTACTAGTGAAAGGGAGCAGAAATCCTCTCATCTTCCCCCTTTTCTTATAATTCAGGGGTTTCTTTCCCTTGTTCCATAAATTTGGATAGAGAAAGATATCTATATTTTCATTAGACCCTAACTAATTTTTTATAATTTTAGCATTTCCTTTAATTTCAAATGTAAGTAACAAATTACATTAGCATTAGAAGTAAATGGGACTTTGTTGCCAAATCACATATTTTTTTAATATTATATATAATTGTTGCAGATACCTCAAAATATTGTTTATGCTCATCACTACTAAAAATTATAGTAGGTACTAGAGTCTTGCTGCTGGAACTTCTAATTTAAGGCATTAATTAAGAAGTGCATATATTATTACATCAAAAATGTTTTTTCAATTATAGATTTTATGTACTTTGAAAACTATATTTCAATATTATTGGTTTTTCTTTCAAGCCTACATGATTTATTTTACTTTGTACATTTAAAAAGATGTTTCTAAGGTCCATAGGCTTCATCAGAGTACACACACACACACACACACACACACACACACACACACACGAAAGGAACCTCTACTATTCTAATTAGATTCCTCCCAAACCACCTGTCCTTGTGATTTTCTATCTACTCTTTTTCTTAAGGAAGATTGGTTCAGAGACCGTTGTTTTGACCTAAGAAGATCTGGAAAATATTAGTTGCATTGGAGGACCCTTTCTTTTCTGCTCTTTTGTCTCCTTTCCTAATAGGACTGATAAATTCTTCCCAGCATCAGAAAGGTCCTAAAACTCAGGTTTGGAACTTTGGGAGAAACACCTAGTCTTAGAGTTGACTTATACTTGAAGTTATTTAGAACCATAGCCTAAATATGGTTCAGATTTACTCACTAACTCTCCCATGTGGCTCAATCTAACTCACTCAATGTGTTTTGGGGTTAGGAACCAACTTCCCTGTTGCTCAGAGAGCTCTATTTTGTCACCTTTTATGTATATATCTCCCTCAAGAATCTTGGAATGAATGGTTCACTGGTTAAAGTATAAGTATAAAATGAAATTTTCTGTTTTTAATAAAGGGAAGGGAAGCAGTAATCTCCCTCTCCCCTCTTTTACAGTGTCTCTTTTAAAACACAGTAGACCAATCTTTTCATTTTACAGTCAAGGCTTCCAGCCGTCTGACCTTTGAAACTATAAACACATACTTCTGAAATTAACTCAGAGTTCTTACAAGGTATACTCACAAGGTATGCAAGAGAAAAGGTATACCAATTTGTCTCTCAAGGAGATAAAAGAAGTGTTATTTGTTCTTTCTTTACTGTATACATTTGTGTGAGATTCTGTCTGGTCTTTATGGTATCTTTCACAGACTGCCTGCAATGTGAATTGTATTCCAGATATGTTTATTCAATTAAAAAATTGCTTCCTTTATCTTCTAGGTTTTGTGGAATGAACTTTGTTAGCAGACTTTTTGTTTCCCCAGTAGAAGAAAAGATTTGGCTATCTTTAGGTCTTTTGTCCTATTACCTTAATACAATTTGAATCTCACCATGACTTCTAATGGTTACTGTTACACGCTTTGCTTTCTTCATCTGTAAGGAGAGAATTGCTGGGTTGATTCAACTTTCTGTATAAATTTTTTTTCTTATTTTTCTGCAAAAACTGGCAATACATTAGGAAGGCATATTTGACGTCTGACTTAAATATAGACTAGATGGTAGTGGAGAAGGGGGGCATCTTAGTATGATGAGAGGCCATGCGACTACCCCTCTGGAGACATGGTGTAGTGACTGAGATGCCAAAAGCACGGAAAATAAAAATGGTTTAAATATGAGCTCCAAGTCTGTGGTCACAAGAAAATATGCTCTGAATTATAGGTATTGATTTGCAATTGAACTGCTTGTCACATGGGCAACTCTATATATGGTATGCTCCAGAATCCAAACCGGCAGGGATTTATTAATAACAATGTTAATGATTCTCTAAAGGAGCATGCAGGAGGCCAACTGGAATGATAATGTATGTAAGAGTGCCTGAAAACTAGCAGGTGCTCGATAACATCAGCTTCCCTTCCCGTTTCCTTTCGTATACGTTTCCTCCATTCACATGAAAACGAAGTGTGCTTTGGTTTTATCCCAATACTACCTTAACTTTTTTCAACACAGAATGTATTACACTTCTTTGTAGAACACGGTTCTGACAAGTAATTTGTGTATTATGTCTGTGAACAAAATTCCTATGTGTAGCTGATTAAAGGTGGATATTTGATGATACTTTAAAACAATTTAACTCTAGGCCTTTTTTCATGAATCTTTCATCTACATGCTTTAGTTATATCACATACTTAAATGAAATCAAATGCTAAATGGCTTAGTGTATGAGACTAGATAATCTCTATATGCATTTATAATGGAATGGGGTCTAGACTCGTTTCACATCTCAAAAAAATCTTGTAAACCTCAAGGATATTTGAAATAAGGAATTAGCCCAAGGCAAATTATGCCATTTAAACAGAAGATCTGGAATAAAAGTTCAATTATTTAATTCTTCATAAAAATATGATTTAATTAAAAGTAGGTCATATGAGGTTACTAATGAGAGATAACTCTAAAGTTGGAAAGCTACTATCACAAAATGAACTTTTGCTTTGTTTCAAAACTTTCTCTTCAGTTGCTAGGGTAAGAGAGCTCTCCTTTTAAAAGCTTTCATCATTTCACATGCAGTTGGAAGTTGAATAAACAGTGGTGTCAGATGACTACTGGATGTCTAAGTTTAACATAGTTGTGTTCATGCACTTTGATCAGTCGTACAGGTCATTGGCGATTCAGTTAATTTTTTTTCCAGAATCCAGGATTTATGTTAACATGAGCAAAACAAAGGTATTAAAAATAATGTTGCAGATTTAAAAGAGAACTGAGTTAATGACTATATCTATTAAGGCATGTGTATTCTGTGCAGAGCTATATTTCAAATGAAATGCAAAAATCCATTTCAGGTGAACACTTCTATATCAGTTATTGGTAGGAATTTACCTTTTCTTAATTCTCATACCTAGCCTAAAGGAAGATTACAGAAATAAGTGGAGAATCCAAAATCTCACACTTATTCCTGGTGCCATGTATTCATTCATGAAGCATTTAAACAACTAGTATGTTGGTTAAGAGCCAGGCACTCTTAGGCTCTAGAGATATAAAAAGATCAATAGAAGGTCATTTGTAGAATTGCCCAGCCTACCTTTAGGGCAGTGATTAAGAGCATGGACTCCTAAACAAGACTGCTAGGCAAGTATGACTCTGAGCAACTACCTGAATCTCTCTTTGTCTTGGCTTCCTCATGTGTAAAATGAGAATTTTAGTAGTCCCTAATTCTTGGGGTTGTGGTGAGATATAAAATAATATGTATATAAAACTTCAAACTATGTTCAATACAGATAAGCTATTATCTCCTCCCCATGCACACTTTGCCTATTGAGCTGCTTGAAATTCTACCAACATTCTTGTTTACTCTTGCTTCTACATTTTTATATATGCTGAACCCTAGGTGTGAAGTATAACATCTCCTCATGCCTTGTGTCTCACCTGGTTCCTTCTTAATTATACTTTTAAGACTCAGTTCATGTATCACTTTCATAAGGAAGACTTCCCTGATCTCTCTTTGTAACTGGGTCAGAGGCACCTCCATGCTGCTCTTACGATACTCTACTTTTATTTCTAGCAATGTACCTTATCTGTCTGTATCTCATCAGATGGTAAACTCTCCAGGGGGGAAGGACTATATTGAATTCATGTCTTTATCCCTAATAGTTAGTACAGAACCAGGTATATAGATACACCTAAACACCTGAGAAAAAAGGAATGAATGATACTCTCTCTTTAGAATAATTGGCAAACTACTGATTCTTTAACAGTCCAAATACGTTTATTCTTAGGGTCTTATCATTATAATTATATATTATTTGGGTGCTCACTGTAGGCTACAGCAGTAGAAAAGATCGAGAACATTGCATTGGTCCAGTTACAGAATAAAAAATCATGGCAATGTACAGCATGGTGAATATAGTTAATACTACTGTATTGCATACATAAAAGTTGCCAAGAGAATAGATCTTAAAAGTCCTCATCACAAGAAAAAAAAATTGTATATACATATGGTGACAAATATTAACTAGACGTACTGTGGTGATCATTTTATGATACGTATAAATATCAAACCATTATTTGTATACCTGAAACTAGTTTAATGTTAGATGTCAATTATGCCTCAATCAATCAATCAACAAAATTATTGCATTGGTACTGTGGTCAGTATCCCCAAATTTAATGATTTACGTATCAGAGATATCTTTACCCAGGATATACTGTTTCAATTTCAATTTTAGATACATTGATTTCATCCTGGGAGTTTTGGGGAGTCAGGAGAAAGTAAATAGAAATGGCTTTTCTACTAAAAAGACAAGTGATCATATGCCTACAAGAAGTGAAAAAGCTAGCCAGCTAGAGAGCTGGGGAAAAAGCTTTAGGCAGAAAGGACAAGGAGTGCAAAAGCCCTGAGGCAGAAGTGTGATGAGTGCTTTGAAGAACCATCCAGGAGGCCAGTGTGGCTCAAAGAATGAAGTAAAAAGGGAAAATATTTAGGAAGGTCAGGTTGTATATAGGTAGATTAAGTAGAGCTTTATATTATATGATCTTTGGCATTTATTCAGATTTAGGAAGCACTGATAGATTTTGAGTAAATATGTGATATAATGTGATGTATGGTTTAAAGATTACTTTTCTGTGTTCAGAAGAGACTGCATGGGGAAACAAGAAAATGAGAGAAACTAGTTAGGAGAGAGGTTAAGAGGTAAGAGATGACTGGTGCCCTAGATCAGGGTAGAGATGTATTTATATAAACAAATGGAATACCGTTAGGTGAAATAAATCAAGTAATGAATATTAAGGGGAAATATGGATTCTGTCACCATTTGTGTTTTAATACATTTACCTAATATTGAATCAGATCATGGATAAGAATGCTATATGACTTCTCTTTTAATCTAGTATGTCTATAGATAAAATATCTCAGGGTTTCAACAGATATGAAAAGTATGAAAAATAAGAAGAGAAGAAATTATTTTCCAAACACATTTTTTTTATCACAAAGTGAATTGCAGGTACAGATATCCTGTTCTGCCATCATTTAATAAATGTGACATTCTCATGAGATCAACTGCAGGATTTCTCGACATTGAGAAGGACCCACCACAGGATGCTATCATTCTGGATCTACTTGTGACAAATATAATCTCGCAGTGTCCAACATAAGCTCTTAAAAGTATTTTCTTCAGATTTAAAATGTACACTTAATCCTGAACCATGATAAAAATCTATCTTCTGATGGCATTAAGGATCACAGTCTAATAGCTAACTCCCTACTCATGTACTCTGCAACAAAGGCTACCAGTCAGTCAAAATTTCCTGCTCCCATTATCAGAGACTTTTATCAGGATTCCTTCTATAGGGTAAGACTTAGCATAAAAAGCAGCAAAGACTGGCAACCTAATTCTCAAACATTGATGAAATTACAAATAGAGGCATAAGCAAATTAATACATGACAAAGGCAATTACTAGAATAACCAAAAATAATATAACTGAAACACTGAAGAGAGGAGCTGCGGATGTGACATAACTATTTATCTTTTATATCAGGGAATCAGTAGATATTGTCTAATATTGGTAAATCAAGGAACAGAGCTTCATGTTATGCAGAGTCACAGAGAGGGCCATCAGAGAAAATAGAAATTATTAAAAAACTCAGCTGAGGAATAGGAGAATAGAGAGGGATAGGGCAGATGAACATTGGTTTATATTGCTTTAAATGGTACGCTTCTCTGTATTCTTTTCTTAGTTATCATATGCACATTTTACTTTGATTAAAAAATACAAAATTTACCTTAAAAGGAATTTATGCTTATAAAGAACAAACCCTTCTAGCTCTATTGCACATGATTTATGCACTAATTTTGACTTTTAAAGTATTAATTTATTAAATCTGAAAGTCAGTGAGTCCTGTATATTTTGGATTTCTGTATAATCACCATGAGGGAAAACAAATAGATGCATATGAACCTGATCAAGAAACTAAAATGTATTAAGCTCTCCTTAGTGTGTGACAGTAACAGACACAGGACTAAACACTTTAAATAAGTTATTTAAAATAATTCTCCCAACAAACTTGCAAATTACACAATATTATCTCACGCTTAGATATGCAAAATAAATACATTGAACAAGGTCACATAGTTGACCCAGGCTTTTTCCTTGTCTTAAAATCACTGTTTAGAGTTAAGTATATCTAGTTCTAAAAAATGGGCTTTCCTTTTTTCTCTGCTATACTAGAAATGATCAGTTATGGTCATATGTTTATAATGAATGTACCTTAAATTAAAGCATTCATTAAATAACTTCTGATTTTTTCTTTCTTTTTTTTTTTTTTTTTTTTTTTTTGCGGTACACAGGCTTCTCACCGCTGTGGCCTCTCCTGTTGCGGAGCACAGACTGCGGACGCGCAGGCTCAGTGGCCATGGCTCACGAGCCCAGCCGCTCCGCGGCATGTGGGATCTCCCCAGACCAGGGCACGAACCCGTGTCCCCTGCATCGGCAGGTGGACTCTCAACCACTGCGCCACCAGGGAATCCCAACTTCTGATTTTTATATCTTGGCATTATGACTAAAAGTCTGATGATAACCGTTGTAAGTGATGGTAAAAAATATTCTCTTTTAAGAAATTTTAAAATATCAACTCCTGTGCTATTTTTAGGAATGAGTGAATGTGTATTCATATAATAACATTAATAAATTAGATTTAATTAATATTGAAATGACAAAAATGTACTAGTTCAACTAAAACATAACATACAATGCAAAGTGCAATGCATGTTTTCCAGTGATATGCTTCTTTTAGAACATTGTGTTAAAAATCACATGTATTAACATGCCAGTATTTGCTGGGAACTTTACTAGGCCCTCTGCATGTATTGTGATTAATAGCTTAATCTTCACAATAATCTATTGAGTTAATAACTATTAATTTAAAGATTTGAAAGGCTTTAAAGATTTAAAAATCAAGGCTCAGCTTGCTTCAGGTTATAGATACAGTAAGAGGACATGAACTCAGGTCTGCTCTTCCCTCCAAATTGTCTGTAGATACTACTGTTCAACCAACATGAAATATACTTAACTGGGCTATAATTGACCCATGAAACATTGGAAATATTGGAAAGACATAGGATTATCTTAGGCGAGCATATTATTTGTGAATGCAATATATTTTGGAGCTCCTGCCTTTCCCACCTAAGTCACTGAAGTCTACCTAGTTAATTATTTATTCCAGTGATTAACATTTAGCTTCTTGATCTGTAGTTTTCTGTATTCTTTGATTTTTTCCCCATCAGATTTTTGATTATTTCTTGTCTGGCTCCTGGAAATTTTCTATGGTTTCTTAATGATTACTGACAGTAAATTGTGAAAAGTGTTTTTCTAAGTTTAGTATGCTTTTCTGCCTATAAACAGATTTCTCCTTTGTATGGCTCTAAATTCTAAGATAATAAATCACTCTTTCTCTTACATTTCCTATAAACTTCCATGTCATCAATTATTTTTTTCTCTTTGTCAGGATTAAATCCAAAGTAATTATTTCTCTTTTTATTCCCTTTAACTTCTGATGGATGAAATCGTTAATTCAAGTCAAGAATTAACCAATTGTTCTGATATTAACAGAATGACCATTTAGTAGCTACCTATCTTTTCTTAATTTCTTATAACAACATTTTGAAGCAAAGATTTCAATTATCCATGTTTTACAAATGAGAGACGATATGCTTAGAGAGGTCAAATGACTTGTGTAACTCAGAAATCACACACATATAATTCAAATGGGTGAATACATTATATAACTAAGAAAAATTACCATGTGTATTAGTCCCCAAAAATCCAAACTTTTAATCATCAGATCAGAGTTGCTGGTTTTTCCTGTTCCACTGAAATTCACAGTAATACATACACTTTATATCATTGCAAACATATACATACACACCTACATGCACACACACTCAAATATGGGTATATATTTATTTACTGCACTTTATTTATCTCTGTATATATAACTGAAAACAGTTCCAGAAAACAATATCCTTACTACGTTCTTTGAATTATAATGTTTTTGTCTTTATCTTTTATTTTATTTTATTCAATTTTATATCAATTATAAAAATGCTAGTCACAATCCAGTGAATTGATTTTATGACTCACTGGTGGTGACCCATAGTTTGGAAAATCTGCCCTGAATGGTATCATTCCCATGTCAATTTTGTACAATGCGTTAGGATCATTCAACTGACTAGAGAGTCTGTGGTAACTTCCCATGGTGATATCATTGTTTCTCCTTACTAAACTGTATTTTGCACTGTATCGCTATCTTCAATAATAAAGTTATAAAAGAAAGACAAATTTCATACGATATCACTTATACGTGGAATCTTTAAAAAGGGTAAAATGAACTTATCTCAAAACAGAAATAGAGTCACAGAAAACAAACTTATGGTTACCAGGGGGTAAGGGGGGAGGGATAAATTGGGAGAATGGGATTGACATATACTCACTACTATATATAAAATAGTTAACTAATAAGGACCTACTATATAGCACAGGGAACTCTACTCAGTACTCTGTAATGGCCTATATGGGAAAAGAATCTAAAAAAGAGTGGACATATGTATATGTGTAACTGATTCACTAGCAACAGTGAGACTACCAATAAGATGATAGTGCTTATTAGCAAAGTTGATTGCAATGGGATATAAATTAAAAAGACATAAATGAAAAGCCATTTGAGGATTCAATACAATTGTTAAATGTCACATGACTTTTAGATTTGTCAAAATCCTTAATTTTGATATACTGCACATTTCAGCTTCAAAATGAAAACAAAAAACAAAAACTTGGTTTTCTAACCAAAAAAAAAAAGAGTTATGTATAAGTATGTGATTTTTGAACAGGCAGTATTAGGCTTTTACTAGTAAAACTGTTTTATTTAGTTATAATACCCATCTCCAAGAGCTTGAAGTTAAAATTACCAGGGTCTGCAACTGAGTTGTATGTAACTTTCCTTGAGAATGACTTGTTTTTCATTAAAATAATTTTTAAACCACTCTGTGTTCCACTTCTGTGTAACACTCTGATATGGGTTTTTGGAAAGGCCACACGAAACCAGCTTTATGAAATGGTGGATTGGCCCTTATTTTGGAAAATCCTCCAGTTATTTATCAAGAAATATATATCCATGAATTTCTGAACCATCACCATTAAGACCTGCTTCATTGTTAACTGGGGACTCCCACAGTTTCCCTTCTTTTGTCCACTAGGTCATCTGTTCAAAACCATTCTGAAAGGGCTGTTCATTTACTGTGGCTAACTGCTTAGCAAATTCCATATCCCAAGTGAAGGTGATGTTTCTGTTTCAGGTGCCTCTTTTAACTGCCTTAATCTCAAAGATATTAAGTCTCTTCTTGAATATATTTTTCCTAAGATTTTTTTCTAAGATAAGTGATCTTCTCCTGGTTATGATCATTGTCAGATCCTTCAGCACGCTGAAACTGATGTACTGGTCTTTTAGTAACTCTAGCTGTAGTAGATCTGGCAACGTTCATATCTGATATTATGTTACTGAAACTAATTTTAGGTATTTCTCCATCTTTTTGTGCCCTTGGGTCTTCCTTATGCTGCTGGAGCTGCCTGAGTAGCTCCAATTTGGTCATTGTTTTTAGACAACCTATTCTTAGGAAAAATGTCTATTTTTCTATATTCCTATTTCAGATAAAGATTTATCACTGATTTTTGATAATATTTGTTATTGCATTTATCTACTTTTGTTGAAATGTCAGTTTCAGTGTGTCTGTTCCTCATTTACTCAGTCAGTATTTCCTGAGTACCTGAAGTTTCAGGTACTCCTTTAAATCCTGAGGGCACACAAATGAACAGAAGAGGTAATATCCCTGCTCTCAGAGAGCTGGCATAGTATAATGTGCACATTGTTTTAGAGACACCTGGGAATATGAGCACTTTTTCAAAACCATTTCTTTACAGAATCCAATTTTAAAATCCTTGATAAAATCTCTGCATTGCCTATACCACACTTGTAGACTGTGTTTTAAATAGTTGATTTTTTAAAAAAAACAGAAGCAGGTTTAAACATTTCTTGATTCTTTCTAATAATAAAAACTCAGCCAAAAAGTATTTTCTTACCATGACAACTTGGTAAGGCTCTATTCCATCCAGGTCTTCCATCATCTCCTATGATACAGGTGAGTGTTGAATAACCTTGAAGAACATAGCCAGCATCACAGTAATAGGTGACTGTTGACCCTAATTTATAATCCATTCCAAGTCTGGTGCCATTCATTATGTTGCCTGGATCAAAGCAGGACTCTCGGAGTTTTGCTGTAAAACAATGTTGATATAAAATTAATTACTTTAAAATACAATAATCTATGAAACTTTTAATATTTCTTCATTTCTACCTCTAGATAAACAGAAAGCACCAACACCCTTTCTGCCTCTGTTTGAGGGCTCAAAGTACAAAGTAGTCCTTAACCATATCTGACGTTTTGCTAATTCACATTGATTAGTAAAAGATAAAATTCTTCATTGGTCTTTTCATTAAAATCAGTATCTAATATTTATGGTCAAACAGGGTTTTGTGGTTTATTATAAATTATGTGCTATAATCCATGCATAAGTATTTTAAATCAATTATTTTGGAAAAGAACTTATTTCTTTATTTAATATTTCATTATTTAAAAGATCTTCCCCCCAAATGATGTACACTCATTCCATGTGACTGAACATAGATACAGTACTACTGCCTATGTTGATCTCAGTTCATCACTAGGAAGAAAGTAAAAGCCCCTATGTCTCTGCCCTGATACCATTTCTCTTAACCTACCTCATTCCCCACATTTCTGTCAGAGGTCTGCCCATTAAAACAGAGTAACAAAATCTTTATAATATCCAAACCATGATCTTTTTGGACAGAGAGTCTATGTCAAAGCCAATAACTTTCAAAGCTAATAGTAACAGACAAATTGAAAAGTAAAGTCCATTCACAACAAAGAACTGTTTTCTGTGGACCCAGGTAGTAAACTAGAGAGACTGAGAGAATATTTTGAAAATATGTAGAGAAACAGATTAGTTCATCCATTCTGGTAAATAAGTAGTAGAACACTGTGTTGTTAACAGATCTGGGTAACACCTTAATATTTCCATTTTATTATTATTATAGATTACTTAAGAAATAAGAGAGATGAGCAATGTAAGGGACATGGCAAATTCAAGATAACAAATGTGATTTTCTACATTAGAATTTATATTAATGGGAATTCAGGAGGTGGGTGTACCTTTGGATAGGACTCGTGGAATCACTGGAATTTAAGTCAACAATATCTTGGTGTTCAGCTATTACAGAAATCATATTGTTATAATATATCAAAATCTGATTTATTTTAACAGAAAAAATATTTTTATTCCATTCATTAAAGTTTGCAGAGTTCCAAGTGCTTCAACATTTATAGGAAATGATGAGAAATTTATGCTTTAGGAAAAAATACTTCAATAGACTTCTCTGAATTCAACTAAAGAGGAAGCGGTGGGGGACTCTCCTGGTGGCACAGTGGTTGAGAATCCGCCTGCCAATGCAGGGGACATGGGTTCGAGCTCTGTCCGGGAAGATCCCACATGCCGCGGAGCAACTAAGCCCGTGCGCCATAACTGCTGAGACTGTGCTCTACAGCCCACGAGCCACAACTACTGAAGCCCTGGCACCTAGAGCCGGTGCTCCGCAACAGGAGAAGCCACCATAATGAGAAGCACGCGCACCGCAGTGAAGAGTAGCCCCTGCTCGCCACAACTAGAGAAAGCTCGTGTGCAGCAACGAAGACCCAACGCAGCCAAAAAAGAAGAGGAAATGGTGGAAACAAACTTTTACATGATTTTAATATTTAGAATACCGGAGGAATGGAAAAGGTCCACTTTTTTTCCTTCCTTCCTTCTTTCCAACAAATAGTTAAGAGTCCATTATCCAACTAACACCAGAAATACAGCAGTGGACAATGAAAAAATATTCTAGCCCTCATGGCTTTTACAGTCTATAAAGAAAATAACTAAATAAATACTTGTGATTGTGATGTGTGCTGCATAAGAAGAAGCATTCAGAACCTTCCTGAAGAACTGACATCTAACCTGAGCACTGAAGGGTAATGAGCAGACTAGGTGAAAGGGAGATGAGAGACATGAAGGGGGAAGTTGTACTAGAGCTTGTTAAGTCCAATAAACCTGATTTCTGAGCTTCACTCCAAAACTAAATAACTTGATCTCCCAAAGGCATGTACAAGCATGCATACACACACCAGCACAAGAAATTTGTATTTCATATATCATATTCAGATTTCAATAAAAAATTGCTCCCCAGTCCAAGGAATTATATTTCTTCCCAGATAAAATATGCATATGATACTATTTTAAGGAAAGAACCAGTAGGCTCTTTGGTCACTAAGAATGAGGATTTGGTGTTGCAGAGGTTGGTTTGTTTAATTTTTAGGAATAAAACCTGACATTGATCCTTTTCTTAAATAAGCAGGAAAACACAATGTAATTTTTAGGCAGAACAGCAACCTAACATTTACAGCTGTCCTTCATGAAACTGAACTAAATTCCTTGAGAGAAAAGGATTGAAATTACTATTTAAAAGGATTAATCTCTTTGACAAGTCTAACTGCCTAACATTCATCTTTTGAAAAGTTTGCTTTTTTACTTCTTTAAAGTTTTCCCCAAATTTTCAGTGACATATCAGTGAATCTGTAATATGATACAAACCTCCTACTTTTGGAGGAAAGGGAAACATGGTTGACAAATTAAAAATATTGATTCTGTAACAATTTTATATTGCTAGCCTCATTTTGATAGTATTCATTTATCTCATTATTATGTTTACATACTGCTTTAAATCCTTGAATTTAAAGGATTAGCTTTCTATAAATAGCTTTCTATGAATAATACTGCCCTTGTTTATTTCCCTGTATGCCACAGCAATTACATCTGGAAATTTTGAGAACATCTGGAGAATCCTCATATAAAGGGCTAAGAAGCAGATGGAAAGATGATTTTAGTTTTAGAAAAAAAATGTGAGGCAGACAAGTTGATAGTATTTTAATGAATAATTAATTTAATAAAATAATTTACTTTATGAATAATTCATTTTATGAATCATTAAAATTTATGAATAATAGTAATTTGCCTACTGAATAGATCCCAGGTAAAAGAGCCCCTTGCTTTATATTCTCCAAATAAAGCATATTAGATGATGTCTGCTGGAAGACAGAAGTGATCATAAGCAATAGAGCTTATATCTTAGCTATAGATTTGTTTTTCATTTTTACAAAAAAAATATTTTTCAGAATTTCTTCCACATGAAATTAAAGTATTGTAAATGCTTATTTTAATGAAAAAGTTTGACATTAGAACGCTGAAAAATGTGTCTCGAAGAAGATCCAATTGGAAAAATTAAAGTTTTACTATGTTCTTGTTTTCATTTTATTAATAAAGGTTAAACTCCCTTCAAGCTGTGTATGCATTGTAGTCCCCTCATATGATCATAATAAGTCCCGAGAGGCTCTCTCTATTGGCAGATCCATAGTTCACAGAGGGCCAGATTTCCCAAGGTGCTTTTTGAAAATAAATATAAACCACACATGTATCTCTTTTATTTTGGAAAACATTGCTAAAACGTAAATTAAACAATTGGTGCAGAACACCTCAGGGTAAAGCTGAAATGTAATAGGTTGCTCTGTGAAAAGATGTATCTTACCTTAAAGTCATATGTTAATTTAGAAAGTAACTCATGATACGTTAAGGTTCGTGGAGAAGGTGGCTAACTTATGCCATATATAAACAACCATTGTTAAGTCTGCCACTGCAGATTTTTGGTGCATATAAATTGACATCCCCTATCAGCTAAAACACCAGCTGCCAGGAGGTCCCTTTCAGTAGCACAAGACTGTATATATTCTCTCTCCTTCATGTAAATAATATATTTTGTTAAAATAATATAGATATCACTACTATGAGTCACATTTATTAAATATTATAATTAGAATTATTTAAAACATACTTGACATCATTTAAAATAGCCTTAATACAAAAACAATGCAAAAGAGAGCATTGTTTAAAATAAAATACGTATCCAAGTATGAATTTCTTAATATTGTATCTCATTGAAATTACCTTAAGATAAATGGAGACAAGACTGATTTAAACTCTTTGGGGACATTGCTTTCAAGTTAGCAAAACATCTCCCCTTACCTTCAAACGTCTACTTCTTTGCTCCAGTTTACTACTGTCTACAACACTGGAGCATATCCACCATTTGCTTTATGTAAATGTAAAATGGTATTCCTTCTAGAATCCATGTTAGCAAGCCTGTGTATTTGTGATGTTTGACTATAGCATTTGTTCACTGTTCAAATGCTTTGCACAACTACTATGTATTTGCAAACAAACAGAAATAAGATTCAGTCTATCTTCAAGAGGGAGATGAATAGATAGGTATGAACACAAGCAATGGCAACTATACTCTGGTGTGAGCTCTAATAGAGGTAGGTGCTGGACCTATGGCTTTTTAAATAAAGACCTACTAATACCATTATTTAGAGCAAGTCAGGACTTAAAAGCTTTACTTTTTCAGTGCTAACAGAAATCAACAGAGTCAAAGTATATAACATGAATTACAAATGACAGAGGAATAGTTCTTACTATCCAGGACATCCAGTTATACGTCAATTCATTTTGGGGGTGCACATTTTATCTTGAAAATTCGGACATGTTTGTTTGCCTATGGCAGAAATAAACATCAAGACTACTTTATTAGCTTTAAGGAACTAGACTATTAAAGAGATAACAGTTTTTAAGAAATAGGGAGGTTGATAGGAAAAGACAGATCCTGGAGACCCTGAAGTGGGGGATGGAATTTCCCTACAGATGAGAATTTTGAGGGCCAGTCCAGAAAATTAATTAGGTTGGATTTGGAGAGTATCATAAACTCAGCACTAACTTTGTAAAGAAATACCATCTGGAGTACAAAAATAAGACCTCATGAAATTGTGTGTAAGTGGGCACTGGTGTAGTAGCTGAGGATGGTGGGGAGTAGTTGTAGGGTCCAAGGAGAAGAATTATAGTTCATGGAATGCTTATGTATTTCTCTCTGCCTGTACTCTTATATTTTTATTTGCCTTTACTCTTATTGGAAGTAATAATTTATGTCATTTTATGCAATTCATTTTAACAATCTGATTCTCAATTTTGTCATTTGTAAAATAGGGATAGCAATACTTATCTCATAATGCTATTAGTTAACATTTTTTTGTATTTATAAGTGTGTCTGCTAAAGGGAAAGACAGATACTATATTGAAAGAGTTAATCATTGTAACTAGAATAAAGTATCACATAATGAGTAATAAATATTGTCCTATTTAAAAAAAATTGCATTGGTGTCCCTTTTCCTATGGCAGCATAAATCTTAACCTTTTGGAAATAATGGGACATGGAAATTGATCAAGACAGGAAACAGGAAGGGAAATACATTCAGCTGAGATATGGCAAGTAGGTTTTATCTCAAGTGCTAAATTACATGGATTTAGTAATGGCTACCTGGAATGTAGAGAAAGGATTGTGAAGTCAAGTTCAGTTTCCATGACAAAGAATGCTGTAACACATTAGCACAATCTGCCCTGAGTATGGTAGAATTTGTGGCATTCTTCCTGTGTCTGTTATCCTATGGATCTCTGGAAATGTTTTATTAAATACCAATTCAAAATAGAACCTAGCTTTACTGACTTGCTTACAGTTTCCTTCTCTCTTTCTCTCTTTTTCTCCCTCTCCCTCTCCCATTCTCCCTCTCTCCCTCCCTTCCTCCCTTCCTTCCTTCCTCCCTCCCTCCCTCCCTCCCTCCCTCCCTCCCTCCCTCCCTTCCTTCCTTCCTTCCTTCCTTCCTTCCTAAACAGGTCTTGTTTATAAGCCTATCACCTTGCAGATATAAGCAGCTACTCCTAAAGAGTCAAGTTCTCATTTGTAAAATGCAGGACATGAATGTGTCTCTAAGGTTTCTTACATTTCAATAATGTTATGATTCTAATTATGTCTTGACTTAAAATAGAAAACACCTCTTTAAGCAACTCAAAATCGATCAGTTAAATAATTATCAAACAATTACAATGTGTAGGCATTATTCTAAGGCACTCATTGTATAGTGGTAAATAAACCGAGTTCTTGCTCTTAAGAAGCTTGTATTTTAGTATATATGTAGGGATTTAGTGGCATCAATGGGAGTGTGTATATTAAATAAATAAGCAAATAACTGAACAATAAAATATCAAGAAATGCTATGACTTTGATAAAAGGAGAAAATTTTGATAGGATAGAAAAATCAAAAGGAGTAGAAAGCTCAAAATAAGATCAAAAAAGCGAATAAATATTAATAAACTCAGTACATCAAAAAAATGAGAAAAATACAATATATATGTACTTGAAAATAGGTTCCCATAATATATAAAACAAAAATCACTAGAATTTTAAGAAAAAACTAAAAATTAAGAATTATAATAGATTTCCCTAACTATTTCAATAATTGCTAGGCCAAACAGATTTTTCAAAAATGGCAAGGGCATAAATATTTGAGAAATATAATTAGAGAGCTTGATTTAATGAGTATATATAAAAAACTGCACCCATAAATTGAATGACACTCTTTTCTCCAAGCACACAGGGAACATGCATAAAAACTGACCATATAAGAGGCCACAAAACACATCTTAACATATGCCTCTTCCAGTGGGAGAGTTTTGGCATGTTGCTCAAGTTCAACTCTCCATAAGACCAATGCTTCCTAAACCATAGTCACAAAGTCTAAGCTTTCCCATGATCCCCTGGTTTGGAGCAGCTAGTATTTTCATACAACCCCAATAAATAGCTGGCACCCTAAATCCTTACTGTTTGGTAGCAAATAGCTCATATATTCTCCCACTGAGCAGGCCATTTTCTTACTTTGCTCTGTAAGATGAGAGACCCATAGAGGGTTCAATCTTTCCATCAGAATGAAGTCCATATCATGTCAGTGTTGAGCAGATACCTTGCTCTGGCAAGCATTTCCAAGTAATGATGGACATATTGGAGAGCTCCAAACAACTGTTTCCGGCTGACTTGTTTTTCATTTCCCTAAAAAAGCCTTCCTTAACCCATGCCATGCATGCCATGGGAAGTTGTGGAATTTATCTTGACTTCCTTTGACAGCCCTGAAGAAACAAACCCTTCTTCCCAGTGCAAATTCAGAAGGAGTTTCAATTGTATATGTAATATTATATTTATTAAAACAAGAATAACAAGATCTGAAGCAAATATGGCACCATGTTTGTCAAGCTGGATGGTAAATACTTTGAAGTTTGTTTTACTATTCTGTATAATTTTTAGCTATTGAAAATATTTCATAATTAAAAAAAAGAAAATCTAAGCAGTAAGTAATAAATTCAAAGTATGCATTTTCAGAACTCAAATGATCCCTTTATCAGTTTGTCCTTTATGGACTCAACTACTGAAAAATAAATTTTAACTTTAAACAACTAAGATCTAATTTGTCCTTATAGTCATTGAATATAAAACTTAAGAAAAATATATTTATAAATATCCAGAGCATTGTAATATTGATTCATTTAAATACTTGCAGAAATATTCTAAAATATTATCATCATCACAATTTACCCTATTCTGAATATTGACATATTTAAATATTTTTTGACATTTTCTGAAACATGATTGTCAAAATACTTTGTGAGTAGTATACTTTGTGAGTATTCTCTTTATCACTGAGAGTAGTCTCTGAATACCTGATATTTGAGTGAATCCTCAGCTTCCAAAAAATGACTTTGCTTTTTAAGAAATATTTTGTGGTCTCAGCCAACTCCTGCAGTATACTAATTGCTTATTTGTTTGCCTGATACATTTCCTTTGGTAGTAATTAGGAAAATGCTAATTTCCTTCTCACTCATAGGAAAAGTCTACAGTGAGAGCTCTTTTGTGAGCTGAATTGTAGGTAGTCTGCATTAAGAAATGCATATATTACTAACATCTGACAATGGTCAATACAACATTATTCTCCTGTATAAAATGTTCAAAATTTAAATCATGATGCTAAAATCAAATGTTCACATTTACCTTTATATTCTAAATGAAATCCAGTGTAACTAACAGATCCATCACTCCGAAAAGCCAAATGCATGGTATTTGAGCTGCTTTCTATTCTCTCTGGTAACTTGCTGTCTTGAAAACTTCCAATCAGTGGGCTATTACTGTCTGGTCCATCATATATATAGAGGAAGTCATAGTTTGGTTCTATGCTAAAACTAAAATGAAAGAAAAAGAAAGCAAGCAAGAAAGAAAGAAAGAAAGGGAGAGAGAAAGAAAGAAAAAAGTGGAATGGTTATTACTAAGGTATTAAGCATAATAGTCACATAATCATGTATTAATTCAATCAACATCTTTAAAAATAACAACAGACCCTGTCAAAATAAGCTAATTTGAAAATTCACCTGGCAACAGCACACTGAATATGCATATCAAATCAGCACTGGAAAAGAGAAAAGACACCTTGATATTTTCAAATATTTCTAAGTTGGCATTGTGTCTATAGGGAATAAAAATGACTGTAAGGCAAACAGTTTATAAGCTGATGAAAGGATACAGGATTTGGAGTCAGAGTTTAGGTTCAAGCATTGCTTCTGCCTTTGTTAGCTACATATCCTTATGCAAGTTACTTTATATCAGTAAAATGTGTAAGACAATAACCATTTTTAAAAATTTTTCTTCCAGATATTTTACATCATAAAAATGCAACCTCTCTTTTGTCTGTCAATGGTACTATTTCCCTTGAACTTCAAAATTTAAGAGCATTTTTGCTGTTTTAAAATTCACCTCAACATGTCAGATTCAAACAAAAGTTGTAAAGACAAAATTTGCATTTAAATTACTCAAAGCACCACACATTGTACTAGGTATTCTTTTTCCTGAAAGTAAATATATTTTCTTCTTTTAGAACCTAGTATAGGCAAATCAAACCAATACACTCTTCATCAAAATTAGTGTGTGAATAAAGACATTTTAGCATGTAAACTATTCAAATCAATATTTGAATATTGCAAAATTTGCATGATAAACTTGCCTTAAAACCTTCAAAGTATGAGAATTGTCCCATAGTGATTATAGAACCCACATACTTAGAAGGCAGAAGACATGTAATCATGTGTCTATTACCTAACTCATACTGTGGCAGAGGAAAGGATGGACTCAAGTGGGTCATTAAGAAAAATCAAGAAGTTCATGATATAAAATAAAACCAATAAACCTTGCTGTTGTTAAACATCCATCAATGGAGAAACTATTTTGTCAAGTTTTACCACCTCTGCATCTAAACAAAAAACTTGCTAGGTTGGGAGATACTATTTCCAAATCCACTAGATTGATAGAGGTTGTTTCCACAATTCTAATCCTTTATGTATACATGTACAAGGGAGAGGAATCTTGCTAGTTTACTTGCACATAAATAGTGGTGAAGAAAGACTGGGATAATGCAGAGGTTACCAACTTCCCGTATAAAGGGACAATGCAACATGAGAAAACTGGGGGACCACCATATTGTTATATTTTGTTTTAATAGTAGCTTCACATGTCTGATTCAGTTAATTACTCTTGAAACCTTTCAGAGAGTATGAGGCCTGAATTTTGGTAATGTAGCAGAAGTCAGTGGTTAAGGTCTTATTTCATTACTTACTACCCTTGTTCTGGGGTAAAACACAACTTTCTGAAAGTCATGTCTTTTATCGTTAAGGTTCGATGAGAATTACAATTTCCTTACCTATCTCACTGTTGGAAGAATCACTAGAAACAAGTTCTTTGTAAAGGATATAGTAAGTATAGTCTAAATGTACTATCTTTGCACCTTTGACATGCTAGCAGAAGAAGGGGCTGTGTTAATAGAGCCAACAGACATCAGTCTTGGACACTGAAGATTAGGAACATTTCTAGTTAGAAACGCTTTAAGTTGCTGGTACCTAACATTCCCATTGAAATCTTAAGGAAAAGAGTTAGGTCAGGTTCTGTGAAACAGCTGTTAGCTCCATGTGAGGAAACAGAGGCTCATTCATATAAATAACTTACCCAAGGTAACACAAATGATAGCGGCAGAGCTGGGGCTCAAACTCAGTGGTTTCTTTGCCACACGGGAAACTGCATCCTCTACTGCTTCAGTACTAAGCTAACCCTGCAGCTGATACTGCTAAATAACAAATGTAAATTTTGGAACACCTCATGTTAAGTTCTATCAGGAGGCAAGTTCTGCTGAGAGAGTATAGGAAAATATCCATCAAATTCTTGTCAGCTTGACTTAATGAGACCACCAGCAAGGACAGTAGGTAGAATATGTATCTTCCCAAGTCCAGTGGTGGTGCTGCACCTATGGGTATTTAGATACTTCAAAAAAGTTTTCGGTGGTACACATATGGGAGAAAAAATTCCTTGAAATACTGACCTTTTAATCTTCAAGTTTAGGACAAACAGAACTTTTTGAAACAGTGATGGTAAGTTCAGGGAGGGAGGAAATGTTATAAAGAGATAGCATTTCGTGACAGTCAATAAACTACTCAACCTTTAACACATCTCCTCTATATTGGAAACTGGTGAAAGATGCTCAGTCATCTGTAGTTCTGTAGCCTTCAGAACTACATTGGCATCTGTGCTACTATACAGGGATTTGTAAACCGTTTATTGCAAAATATTAGCATTGAAATCGGTAAAAAACAACAACAAAAAAAAAAGCCCTAAAAAATGTCATGCAGAGAAATAAATTTGCCTAGTGAAATGCTAAAGCAAATGAGCAAAAAGATTTTTAAAATGTGGAAATGTATGGGAACTCACCTGATAAATGCCAAGGAGATAACATAGTCTGTGTTCACGGTGAGAGTCCAGTCACAGTCCCTGCTGTGGGGATATGGGTGAGGGAAGTTTGGTGAAAGAATAAAGCCTGAAGATCCCGTTAAATTGCCTCCACAGGGTGCTTTAATTTAAAACAAACAAACAAAACCCCTTAAGTGATTAATAAAATGTATTATATATCAGTATTTGTAAAAACACTTATTTTAAAAAGTTTAGGTTTTGTACAGATGATTTTTTACAGTACTGGATGCTTAAATACTGCATTATCTTTCAAGAAAGACAATTAAAATACTAAATACATACATACATACATTGAATTTAGCTCCTTTACTGGCTTCAAACAATAAGAAAAAGTTATATTTCTTTCCCTTTCTATTACTATTTTGTTTCATGTAAAAGAAAAGCATTAAGAAGAGGAGTAAAAATGGTTTCACCCTGGTTACTAGGAAAAAATCTGAAGGTTACTGCAAAAAAGATAGAAACAAAACAAAGCAAAACAAAATCTCTAATAATAAGTGGAATAATAGAATATGAGATATTTAGCTCATTTTCAAATCTTCCCTGCTACCTTTATTTACAGAGGAAGAGGCTTTGATAATGGTTAATGAGTGAAAATGGATAACTATCTGAGAACCAATAGCACTTTACTCCTATACTGAGTGTTAGGATATTCTTAAATTCTAGTTGCCTGACTTGTTGATGAAAATAGACAGTTGTTATTATTGTGGCCCAGACAAAGGTTTCTGTAACACTTCAAAGGAGAGTCTCAAAAAATTGTCAGAGAAATTCAGAGATTAGATTCTTCACGGGATTATTGTCGGAGTCTGTTAAACACAGATTGATCAGGAAATAATATATTACACAAAGTTGGCAGCTGCAGAAAAATAGATAAATTAAGATATGGAGGGTCCTGGTGGTGGAGTGTGAGAGTAGGGATGTAAATATAGGTATGCGCACCGAGAAAGAGAGAGATTGAGACCGAGATTGGGATTCTCATGATGTAATGACATCTCCTACACATAATCACCACATCATCATTGTTATCTGAGTTTTAAAATTATAGTTTTCCTCAGATCAATTTTACCATTCAGTTGTAAGGCATACGGGATTCTCTTGACAGCATAAAACTGGTTTTGGAAGGAGGAGAATTTTGGTTCTGGTAACATTTCAGATATTTGTTCTTTGCCTGAGCCTAGATATGCAATATCATCATTAGAATTTGGTAATTTTTACCATCTTAAATAATGGATGTCTGCTATTATTGATACATTTCCCCATGACCCTCTGCTACCTTTGTCTCAGTGCCTCAGTCACAGTAGATGACCTACTGTACTGAGAATATTTATTTGCTGAGCCTTAATTTATTTACCACGACTTACCTATCACCTGTATGGTTTTTGTGGTGTATCAAATGATTAAACAAACTACCTCAACTTTAGTTCTCCCTATTCAAACTTCAACGCTTACTGAATATTTAACGAGTCCCTCCTATTAATCAGGATAACACCCTCGACTCAATCACACAATCTCTCTTCCTTCTCCAGAACCTGTGTTCATTTGTCTCCTTTATTCTCTCTGGTTTCTTCCACTTTGTCCACAGGTGTTCAAGTCTCTTTCATCCTAAAAATAAAACAAAGTCTCCTCTAGCCTATTTCCTTTCACCTTTTCTTCAACTGAAAATGTTGAATTTTACCTGATGGTTAAGAAATCCCCTCACCCTTTTGTGTTTGGTTATATGGGTTCACTGTGAAAAACCACCCTTTACCATCTGACTCAGATAAGATTCACTTATCAGGTCTTTGATAAAATCCTTTAAATAAGCCCCCTCATTTTCCTATGACAAGACCAGACATGGACCCTGCAAATTCCCATTCTTTGATTCAAATGATTAGTTGAATTGCTTGACCTCACTGATCAATCATAATAAACTGCTTGTAACCAAACTTTGGTCAAGCTTCTCTCCTTTCTCTAGGTCCTTGAACTCTGGCTCTCCCTCAGCCTTGAGTGAGCACACAACCCCTCCTGAGGATAGGCTGGACTCAGAGTACAGTATTCTGGGCCACTCTTTCATTTCACTTCCCCACACCTGGTTCTTTCCAGCCTTGTGTACTCCTCTCTATAAAAGAAAAATCCCCTTTTCCGAATTCTTCAGGTGCTGGAAGATCTCACCATCACATTGCTCTTCCTATCATAGTAGTACCACTACCCACACACTATAAAAATCCTTTTTAGTTTTTAAATGATCACCATCATGAGTTTGGTGAACATCTGTCTTATCATATAGTTACAAAATTAAAGAAAAAATTTAAAAAATTCCTTGTGATGAGAACTCTTAAGATTTGCTCTCTTAACAACTTTCATAGATAACATACAGCAGCATCACATATCATGGTGTATGTTACATTCACAGTACTTATCAATCTTGAAACAGGAAGTTTGTGTTTTTGAACCAATTTCATCCAATTAGCTCTCCCCGACCCCCTGACTCTGGTAACCAAAAATATGATCTCTTTTTCTATGAGTTTGTTTGTTTTTGAATTATAATTGACCTACAACACTGCTAGTTTTCAGTGTATAACATAGTGATTTGATATTTCCATACACTACAAAAGTAAAATTGTACAATAATTCCTTGTTAATAAAAGTCTCTCCTCACTATTTTGAATTTGTTTTTTATTTTACAACTACACCTTTTGAAAAGGAAGTCTAATCTCATTCTCTCTTTCATCACCTATGTACTATATGTACCTGTAGGCAGACTAACATGATTAGCAAAGCAGGTCACTGGGAAAAAATAGTTTCTTAAGTTATATCTTGAAGAAAAGTACCAAAGTATTCATCCTGAAAAAACTTATCTCAGGCTTAGAATTTTGTTTTTTATTTGAAATTATATTTAGAGAGACAACAACCTTTTTGTTGCTTAGGGACTCTAGATGTCTTTATGTGGTCCTTCCCACCTCTCCTGCTCTCTCCACCCATTGCTATTTCCCTTAGCCTCCGAGCCTCCCACACATAACACTCCCTAGCTCATCCTCAAATGACTTTTGTATTGACTAATATAGGAGGGTATTTTTGCCTTTATCTTTCTCTTCATATCTGCAGTCATCCTTATCTGTTGACTTTCACCGTAAATTCACTCTCCTCGCTTTTGGAACTCCACTTCTAATTTTCTTCTGATGTCTTTGTACAGATCTCAGTTTTATTGGCAAGCACTTCTTTCACTTCATCTTATAATTTTGGTATTCTCCTGAATTCCTTACCTAATCGTCTCTAATTTTCACGCTATTACATTTTTCCTTGTTGCTCATGTCCGAATTGTGAGTTTATCTTCCACTTACATACTGATAACCCCTTTTTCCTATCATCTCCAACAGATTTCTCTGCTTAATTCTAAACCATATGCTCAAGTGCTTACTGGCTATCTCTACCTGATCACTGTGGGTACATCAAGCACAGAATATCCAACA
Source organism: Globicephala melas (assembly GCF_963455315.2). Classification (NCBI taxonomy): domain Eukaryota; kingdom Metazoa; phylum Chordata; class Mammalia; order Artiodactyla; family Delphinidae; genus Globicephala; species Globicephala melas. The sequence continues at coordinate 55,007,031 of NC_083330.1, forward strand.
TATCCAAACCTCAACTCAAATTTCTCCTGTATTCCTAGGTTGTTTGGTTAGCACTATCATCCAACCACATATATTCCCAAGCTAGAGGCCTAAGATTCTTCCCTTTTCTTTATTGCACCCTTGACTCCAGTCTATCAAGAAGCACTACCAAGACCCTACCTCAGTTCCTCATAGATATTTTTCAATCTATCTCTTCTTTCCTTTTCTAATACCACATTTCTAGATCTGACTCTTACATGCCTCCAGAATTATTGCAATATTTTTTGTTTCCCATGCCTCTAGTATAATCTCGTTTCCTCCATTTCATCTTCCCAGTGAAAACATCTAATCATACTATGTCCATGCATAAAATTCTGCAGTTATTACACATTGCCTAAAAGATAATGTCCCGACTCCAGTATAGCTTTCATGTCTTGACTCCTGCAACCTTTCCAATTGCATCAACCACCAATCTAGACACATAATTTACACTCAAAACTATCATTTGCTTGTTCCTTGTATTTACATGCCTTTATGCATCCTATTTGTTTTTCCTGACATGTCTTCCCTTCTACCTCTATATAACTTTTACTTAGGTCTCAAGATTCATCACTGCCTCCAGGGAGTTTTCCTAGAAATTCTCAGCCTGGACTCTGCTTCAGCTCTCTCCAACACACTCTAGTATCCATAGCAACCTGTGCCTATCTCCATCATTTCCCTTACCATATTTTATTTAAATATTCCTTTCAGGTATCTGTATTCATCACTAATCTGCAAGCTAAAGACTGTGTTTTATATGTTATTTTCTATGTGAGATTTAGCATATACTACACATTCCATAAATGTTTGTTGAATTGCTATTGACTCCTTGTATTGATTGTGAAGATTAAAGATGAATAAGTCTGAATGGCAATCTAATTTGTTTTGATAAAAATAATAATTTGTTTTGATAAAAGCTATATGTTTTGATTAAAATAATGACACATTTTATCTTTGGAACTTTAAAAATCATATGTGAATTTGAAAAATGTTAGAAAAATATGTGTAATAGCAAATGCAGTTACATATGTGTATATATATATGTATATATGCACAAAAGGCAGGAATGTTTTTTGTGTTTTTTTTCACATTCTAAGGAAGTGGTATCATTTGTACTTTGGGGGATCATGGGGGCAATTTTATTTGTTTGTTTCAGTTCTCCTTATTTTTCACAGGAAACTTTGGTCTTTTTTATGTTAGCAATTTTATACACATGAACACATCCACATATACGTTTATATATGTGTATATCCTTTATCATGTAAGATATAGGAAAATCCATTACACGTATTTTTAAGTATCTTACTGGATATATTTTGTGATTATACTATTATTGGAGCATAAGATCCTTTAAAATTCTTTTGATTCTATTATTAAAATTATTTATTGAGGTTTTCCAGATAAATTTCATAACTGTAGTAGATTTTGAAAATCTATAAAAGCCATTGAGACAAGCTGAGACATATTATCTAACATTTGTATATCCCAAACAACTCAGTAGTAAAGAAAACTCTCTTTGCATTTAATATATTAAACTTTAAATCCCATTTGGAAAATACATCTTTTACTTTTATGCATCTAATCATAAAGCATCCAAAATAAGATTCTCTTTAAATCAAATATATTTATGAATTAAATTTTCAGTTAGGTTCCATAGAGTTCTGACACATTAATGATTTGTTCTGTGTGTAATTTCTTATGAGACAGTTATACAGGCAACTATTGATAATGATTTTACAATCTTAATTTTTCTCCCCTATTCAGTTTTGTGTCTACTGTCTTAGCAGCCCACCCATACTAATGTCTTTGTTATTTACCTTCATATTGAGTGCTGTTACTTTGCCTCTGGCAATGTCAAAGTAATCTTCACACTGTCAATTCTGTTAGAATGAATTCTATTAACTCTCTTAAAAATGACTGTCCTTCTGCTTGGTGTTTGCTATAAGGTTGACTACTTCTACATGCAAGCAAAATGCTTTATGCTCCAGTGTCTGAGACATAAACTTATGAAGTTTCTAAAAAGTTCAGGGTTTAATCTTTGGCATAGTATTTCCAATCATGGAGTTCTTTCTTATAAGTTTCAGAGGTCAAGTTTTCTGCAGCTTAGCAATTTTTCAGACTTTTTTTTTTTTTAAGGTTACTATCTTCCTCAGAGAAACTCTAATGCATACCCTCTCCTTAAGCAATCTTTTCCTACCAAAAAATTATACACAACACCACTGTCCTTACAAAAAATTCCCACAATCTGCTTAATTAAAGTAAAATTTGGTGTTTAACTTTTATTTTCTAGAATTATGACTTGCTGGCTAAAGTCTTATCTACAAATGGAATTTTATAACAGCCTATCTCAAAATTCTTTACTCTTTTAACCTTTTGGATTTTCGTGTTTTCTAGCATTTCAGTGTAGAGCTGTTAAATGTTTCAGAATTCTCTACATGACAACATTTGACATAATATAGCCTTTCTAGTAAGTCTAATAAATAACACCCGTTTAATAGGTCTAAGAATCACAATAAAACAAGAAGTTCCACAGTAAGTCTGTGGAATTCTGTCATTTCCTCTTTACACAAAGATTCTCTTTACAAGATACTCAGTCAAATTCCAATTAATTTGAACGTGGCATTTTAGTTTAATTGGCATTTTTTTAGGTTAACTGTCCAGTAAACAAATTAAAACTTCATTGTTTCAGTCCCTTTTCCTTTGAAAATATTTTTTTCTCCGTATTTTTTCCTCTGCTTTTATGAGTGTATTTATAGTAAATGTAAATTAATCGATGTTTGATGATTTGGAATCTTGCAGTGGTACATAGAGAACAACATAGGTATAAACGGAAATAAACTGCAAAGGAAAATATGGCTAAATCTGAACTGGCTCAATGTATGCCCTTATTCTGTGCTTTTTTTATGTCTCTTTAATAAGCCTTTTCCTTATCATCTGTTCCATTTTCTACAGAAGTCTACAACTATCTGTCTACTCCCTGCCTGGTTTGAGCCTTTAGATGTGTTTTGTTCTGTGTATTTTGTTTTTTTAAATTCCAACGAATAAAATACAAAAGATGTGATATGAATTCAGATATTTTAGTTTTCACCTTACTAGAGAAGTTCACAAAAGCAGGGAACTCTTCTGTCTTATTGTACTGCTAAATCCTCAATGCCTAGATCAACACATAGGACACACTAATGAATTTGAGTTTGCAGCTCTTGAATAAGAAGCATAAAATGGGGTAAAGTAAATCTGAATAACTGAGTGCTTGATTTGTTCACTTCTGACTGAGGTACTAAACACTCTTTTCCTATTATCATGTGATTTCCCCAGTGGGGAAATGATTATTGAAAATGTATTTATGAGTTAGATATAAAGTGAACAAAAATAAGGCTTTCTCTCCTAAAAGTGCTAAATTTGCATGCTATAAGAAATACACTGAACAAGATATGGAATCTTCTCCCAAGGTGCTTGCAGTGTAGTAAGGGAAAGAACATGATAAATAAAATTTTGAGTACACATAACGTACTTTGGGCAAACTGTATTATACATTCTAGATGATGCCAATTTTAAAACACTTGAGCTCAAGTTTTGAGATTAAACTAGCTGAATTTAAGAACCTTAATAACGAGATTTTTTTTTAAGATTATATAGCAAGTTTTCTCACTATTTTTACTCCAAAGGTGGTATATCCCTCTAACTTTTTCTCAGACCCAGTAGGGAAATAATATGTATCTTAATTTCTAGAGTTAAACTTGGAGATTCAAGAATAGACCATGGATTCAAAAGGCAGAGAGTTGGAAGTATGAACCAAGTGGTTGCAAATCCTTAGATCATCAAAATAAAAACTGATAATTCATTTGGAATACATGGATTGAAGGGAAAGTCAAAGCTTTGAAACTCAAACATAAGTTCTGATAAAATTTTCTTTCTTAGAAGGAATAAACATTATTGAGGCAAGATCAACCTGGCCCATTTTAAATAGAGTCTGAATCCACTCTTTAAATTTTAAAAGTAGTGAATAACTACATTTGTATAGTAGAAAGGGAAGATGAAGATTTTTCAAGAACTTTGATTCTATTTTTTCTTTGGAATTTTATTTTATTTATTTTTTTATACAGCAGGTTCTTATTAGTTATCTATTTTATACATATTAGTGTATATATGTCAATCCCAATCTCCCAATTCAACCCACCACCATCCACCCTGCCACTTTCCCCCCTTGGTCTCCATACATTTGAAGAACTTTGATTCTTTATTGTTTTTTTTTTTTTTTTTAGAGTGTTAGAACCACTGAGAATCTAATAAAATTATAGACCCTCTCCTCAGGGGAAAAATAATAATTTATAATTTTGTGCATTTTTGGAGGGTCATAGACCTCTGAAATCTTATACTCCCATATAACCTATTCCAGAATACTGTTCTTAATTAAAACACTGAAACCAGTTTTTAACCATTGTTTTACACCTGTATAAAATTTTAATTATTCTAAATTCATACCTATACAAACTGGTGGGCTGGGCTGCCAGAAGTATCGATTTTCTACCTGAATGCAGGTTATTCTTTCCTCTCCTTGAAGCTCATATCCTGGGTCACATTGAAAAACAACAGTGTCCCCAGGTTCTCGTCCATCCCCATTTCGAGTCCCATTCATGGGAACCCCTGGGTCACGACATGCAGTGGCAACAGAACCTATGAAAAGACAGAAACAAACCTTTAGTTTTGATGCTATCCAAAATCACCTTCAAAGTTCCAGATCTTATATTTGAGAAGCTTCCACATATCTATGTGCTCTTAGAAAATTAACTTAAAAAATGCTTGGGGTTGGGCTTTCCTGGTGGCGCAGTGGTTGGGAATCCGCCTGCCAATGCAGGGGACGTGGGTTCGTGCCCCAGTCCGGGAAGATCCCACATGCCGCGGAGCGGCGGGGCCTGTGAGCCATGGCCGCTGAGCCTGTGCGTAATGCTTGGGCCATAATTCCCTGTGCTATACAATATCTCCTTGCTGCTTTTTTAATGGAGTATATAATCTGTAAAAACTATCTATGAATCACTATGCTGTACACCAGGAATTAATATAATATTGTATATCAACTGTACTTCAATTAAAAAATGCTTGGGCTAATTTTTAAATACCTGCACAATAAATACTTTTTAATTGTTTTTGGTAAATAATTTATGTGTTAACTTGCTTCAAGCAGGGACATGGCATTTTAGTAGCTAAATAATAAATTACTCAAAATCTGTTTTTTGATACTACGTGAAAGACACTGTGAAGAGGATGAAAAGACAGCTGCAGACTGGAAGACTATATTTGCATGGGCTATATTCCACAAAGGATTTGTGTCTGGAATATATAAAGAATTCTTAAAACTCAACTGTGAAAAAAAAAGAAAGAACAAAATCCAACTAGGAAATGGGCAAAAAACATTTCAATAAAGAGGATACCAGATGGCACATCAAAAAGTGTTCAATATTATTAGCCATTAAGGAAATGAAATTTAAAACCACAATGAGATATTACTACATATCTATCAGATCAGCTAAAATAAAAAATATAGTAACACCAAATGCTGGCAAGATTCTGCAAAAAACTGAATTGCTTACCCATTGCTGGTAGAAATGTAAAATGGTACAGCCACTCTGGAAAGAAGATGGCACTTTCTTGCAAAAATAAATGTGCTTACCATAACCCAGTGATTGTACTCTTGCCCATTTATTACAGAGAAATAAAAACCTGAACGTGGATGTTCACAGGAGTTTTATTTGTAATAACTAAAAACTAGGAACAAACCACCTTCAACAGGTGAATCATTAAACTAAATTCATACCATGGTATACTGGTCAGTAATAAAAAGGGAATGATGATATACAAGACAGCTTGAATGGATCTGAAGGCAATTATGATGAGTAAAAAAAATGCAATAGCAAAATATTTTATACTGTTTGCCTCTATTTATGTAACACTCTTGAATTGACAAAATTATGAAGTTGGAAAGCAGATTACTGGTTACCAAGAATTGTAGGGGGAGGGGGTGGAAGGAGATGACCAGGACTATAAAACAGTAAGTAGAAGGATCTTTGTGATGGAACTGTACCGTGGTTTACCTCTGGTGGTGGTGATCAAATCTACATAAAACTATATACAAAATAAACATACACACAAAAATGAGCATATATAAAACTAATGAAATCTGAATAAGGTTCATGGATTGTTATCAATGTCAATTTTCTGCTTGTGATATTGTGCTATAGTTATCCAAGAAATCATCATTGGAGGAAATTGAGTAAAGGGTATACAGGATCTCTATTATTTCTTACAATTGCATATAAAGCTAAAATTATTTAAAAATTTCAAAAAGTTTAAAAAATCATTAGAGAAGAGTATGGGACCACAGGAAAGCAACTGTTCTTCTATATACAGTATAGGGCACATATAATAGCATAATTAACTACAATTATTCAGGTTAATGGAACAAGATATTACTTTGAATTACCACAAAGCAGATTTACCCTAAAGCGTATGATAATTAAGTATCAAGACAAAAAAGCTATTAAATTTTTCATTTAAGCTACTTATTAAACTATATTCATAAATGTAGGATTCAGCCCTTGTACAAATTATTTTTTAAGCTGCATATTAAAGTAACTACACAAATGGCTGGATTACAGACACATAACTGGTATTCACTCATTCATTCATTTACTAACTTAATATATTCCAGACACTGTGCTAGGTGCTAGGAATACAAAGAAGAAATAGGCAGACATAAAACTGAACAGACTTCACATTGTTCAAACTGCATAGCGGTGGCACCTACAAACAGATTCTGTTGTATACATCCCTAGTAGATAAGTAAACAGGTACAAAGGTAGGTAGGTAGATACAGATAGATAGATAGATTCACCAATATACCAAACAATTTGTTACAATCTACCAGGTGTACTTTTTGTATTGATAGCTCATCTCCCTAATACTCATACACAGCAATGAAAGCAGAGAATCTACACACAAATATTGTAATGTTCTGACTCTCAAAGTCGTTTGGGAATCAAGAGGACCATATCAATTAAAAAACTGAAAAAAAAAAAAAACTAATGTTGGTGGTATGTTAAGTCTGAGACTGCATAAAAGCAGCAATAACAAAAAAGTGATATTATATATAATCACATATATATATACACACAAAACTGAACAGACTGCAAATTGTTTTATATATCTTTTCAGAAAGAGTAAAATAAGGATATTTTTATTTTAAGTTTTTTAACATCTTTATTGGAGTATAATTGCTTTACAATGGTGTGTTAGTTTCTGCTTTATAACAAAGTGAACCAGCTATATGTATACATATCTCCCCATATCTCCTCCCTCTTGCATCTCCCTCCCACCCTCCCTATCCCACCCCTCTAGGTGGTCACAAAGCACCGAGCTGATCTCCCTGTGCTATGCAGCTGCTTCCCACTAGCTATCTATTTTACATTTGGTAGTGTATATATGTCCATGCCACTCTCTCACTTTGTCCCAGCTTACCCTTCCCCCTCCCCATGTCCTCAAGTCCATTCTCTATGCCTGCATCTTTATTCCTGTCCTGCCCCTAGGTTCTTCAGAACCTTTTTTTTTTTTTTTTTGGATTCCATATATATGTGTTAACATATGGTATTAATTTTTCTCTTTCTGACTCACTTCACTGTATGACAGACTCTAGGTCCATCCACCTCACTACAAATAACCCAATTTCATTTCTTTTTATGGATGAGTAATATTCCATTGCATATATGTGCCACATCTTCTTTATCCATTCGATGGACACTTAGGTTGCTTCCATGTCCTGGCTATTGTAAATACAACTGCAATGAACATTGTGGTACAGGACTCTAAAAGGTTATTTTTAAAAGGGTTAATTTCTAAAGGGTTACTTTTTAAAAAGGGTTACAAGATGTAGACTGCAAATGTTATTTTACCGACCACTTGAATTAAATCTATGTATCATTATACACATCATCAGAAATCCTAACAGTTTTGCTTCATTTTACTGACAAACTAGTGCTTCTGAGCAATGGCCAAGGATGAAGACGTTACATGTATAATTCCTTTAATTCTCCTAGCAAACCAATGGGTCAAGTGCTATTATTGTTTTTATTTTAGAGGTGAGAAAACTAAAGTTTAGGAAGATTAAGTAACCTGTTCAATATTACAAAAACTAAAGAATGCAGAACCAAGGTTTGGACCCCAGTCAGTATGATTTCAGAAGTCAAATCCTTAAATGTTACACTAGACTGTCCTCTTCTACCTGTTAACTGTCCTAGAGATACATTTTCTTTCTCAGTTAAATATAATAAACCCCATTAAGAAATGATAAAAAATACAGAGATTATACCCATAAATAGAAAAGCTACAGTGCACATAAATGTGTCCATTTTAAAAATATTCAATCTTCTTTCATTTGAGTTATTTTTGAGAGAGTTATTTTTAGTTGTTAATAGAATAACAATCAGACTCATATTGGAGAATATTGAGGGAAGTGGGGTAGGGACTTGGTTCCAATTTCCAATTGGATTTGTTCTGTAATACCTATCAGTGTTCCTTATCAGAACATCCATCAGGCATTACAGGGTCTGGCAATTATAATCTTTCAATATTGATAGACTTATTTTTTTTGTAAATGCTTTTGTGATAAACTCAGTCATTAAGCTTTTCTTGAATTGCTCTGGAATGGTTTCCACCAACACTAAAACTGATCTATGAATTGGTTTTACAATACAGAAGTGGAGCTGGATGTCCTACATACAAGATTTACACTTAGGATGTTTCAATCGGAAAGGAGTGATATAAAGGTAAAATGTGCTACAGCTTTCAAGCTGAAAAGTAGAATGATATACAGATTATGAAAAATATTCTTTTGTTGTTGTTTTTGTTATTGTTGTAGAGGCTTCCTATGTGCTGGACTCTGCAAAAAGCTTGAAGCTTAATATGAACATTCTCAAAGTAAAAACGTATATAAAACAATGTTACAAAAACACTGAAATGAAAGCAGCTGGTATAATCATGTCTTACCAGAGTTTGAGGGAAAAAAGATGTTTTGGCCTTATTGTCAGAGTCACTGTGCTTAAAGATTTAAAGTGGAACCTAGTAGCTAAAATATAAAGGCTTCAATATGATAGCTAATATATAATATGTAAAAATATTCATTTGCCTTTGGACTGGTTGACTTGAAGGAAGAGAGGTGGCAAAATTGTACTCTGCCTTTTTCTCTCAACTAATAAATAAATTACAAGTAAGATTTTAAAACACAATAGAGAATGATGGGGTTTAGTGAAAGACCAAATAAATTTTTTCTTGCAATTACTTGAGTTCTGAAAGCAATTAGTTAAATACACACAGAAAGAATTACTTGCTGTGAATGCTATTGTCTTATTTTCTTTACTTATTCAAAGTTTAATCTCTATACTGGTTATACACTGTGTTTTTGGGTAGACAAAATTACATTAATTTTGGCATCAGTCATTCTTCTTTTCTGTATTAAATAGAAACTATAGCCATTGAAGAAAATAACTAAACATTTAAAAAGTCATTCTGTGTCTCCTTGGAAATTAGGACTGAAATAATCTCACAAAATTAGCATGATTTAAAAAACAATTATATTAGAACTCAATAAGTATTAGTCACATATGTAAAAATAGATTAAGAATTTTTATTTGACATTTGTTGTTTAATTTTGTGGAACATACAATTCTCAAGATATATAATTCTTATTTGCATTTTATTACTGTTGTTATATATATATATATATTTAAGTAGATGTTTGTTCCTCTCTATTCTCTTCTACTGTGGAATAATATACAGGGTGTTTCTATAGAACGAGGACTTTTTTGCAATTAAGTATTTTAATTTATCAACTATTTTAAAGATATAAAAATTTAAAAAGTATATATTAGAAAATAATATACCTGCCACCAGTGTATTAAGATAGGTAAGTTCTATTTATTATCTCTGTTTTTTGTTTTTGTTTTTGTTTTTTGTGGTATGCAGGCCTGTCACTGTTGTGGCCTCTCCCGTTTTGGAGCACAGGCTCCGGATGCACAGGCTCAGCGGCCATGGCTCACGGCCCCAGCCACTCCACGGCATGTGGGATCTTCCCGGACCGGGGCACGAACCCACGTCCCCTGCATCGGCAGGCGGACTCTCAACCACTGCGCCACCAGGGAAGCCCTATTATCTCAGTTTTTTAAGTCCAAATTACTTCAAATTTAATTGATGAAATGAATATCTGTATTTGTTCTATTAGGTTTAAGTTTGTCATTTATTCCTGATTTTTCTTAACATAGATATGTAAAGTAAGCATAAATTCCAACAAAGATAAAGGTCTTAACAAACTTGTTATCTCACCTGCAATATCATGAAAGGAACATTCTAGAAAGTGTATATAATAGGCTTATATGCTATCCTATCCAAATATATCTTGGATTTATTTTCAATACCTAATGAAATTGACTATGAAAGATGACTTCCCTTCCTTGTCCCCCCCCAAAAAAAGAAATGGCCATTTACATTTTGGTTAGTCTAGAATAGGAATTATCAGCTGGTTAGTCTGTTTCACAGCTGATTATTCAGTAAAAATGATAATAGTCACAGGGAAAAGGTATATAAATAGAAGAGTATGTGACTAGTTAATATTGTCATTATGTAATATTTATTGGACACTTACTGTCTTTCAAACACTTGTACTATGATCTATATCTCATTTGATTCACAAGAAGTCTGGGTACTATTAGTATCTATATTTTCCCAATGAGAAGATTGAGGCTAAAAAAAGATAAGAAGCCTGACCAACATCACATAGTTACTTAAAGTGGATGAAGTGTCCTGTGCAGACATGAGACCATTACCGAGGGACATTTCTTAAATAAAAGTGATAGAGTGTTTGCAAAAAAAAAGTGCTGAAAGTGTGAACTATAGTATAAAGCTCAAGTGAAATAATGACTTCAATTGAAATTTCTAAAATATGTTATTAATCTTTATTCTCATTTTAAAATCAGAAGAGCAGCTACCTACCTGCCTATCATTCTGATTGGAATAGTCCAAAAACCTAGATGTTTGTAACACTTAGCTTTAAATGTATTAATTTCTTACTTAAAAAAAATTTCACAGATATTAACAATACAGTCTTATTCACAGGATTCCATTGGTGTATATTTTGTCAAACTGAAATAAATCTGTGTATCTAAGAACGAGATGTAGTTGTTCAAGGTGAAGGGCAATCAGAATAGATACCAATAAAATAATGATGATTACTATTATTGTCTGTATTGAGAGCATACATTGTGCAAAACACTTAACTAGAAGCTAAGTTTATACTCTTAGGCTAAAACACAAATCGTTATGAAGTATTATTATCCCTATTTTAAATGGGTAAAATAAGTCTCCATGATATTAAATGTTTGCTCTTAGTAGAGTTGGAATTTGAATCAAGAAACAGCAGGGCTCTTAGCCATTAGGGTATACTGTCTCAGCACAAACCTATCCCATTACCAGATAAAACAATGAAAAGCCATGCCCTACTAATGGAACTCTGACCGTTGTTTATTAACAAAAGACTTGGGCAAAAAAGTTAGACTTACATTGAAACAGAAAGGCAAGAACAGTTTATAACCCTTCATTACACACAAACAATTTCTTGCTCCTGATATTTCACCATAAAGGGAAGCAGAAAAGAAAGACTCAAGGTTATTTTGCGGGTATTACTAGAAGTAATAAAAATAAAATTTAACCTGATATATGCCAAATTTAGCCATGCATGTGTCAAATGGTATTAAGTAATTACAGTAACAAGAACATTTCCCCTCCAATTGTTTTTCTCATTCTTGTTCTTCCTGTCCTCTCTTTTTTTCTGATTTCCTTCCTTAAGTTCTTTAAGAGAGTAGAAGCAATAAGATAGGCGCACCCTCACCAAATCTCTGGTGTCTGCATCCATATTCTCTACTTCCTCTCCCGTAGCAGCGAAGAAGGTGCCCTTGCTCTATGTAAGGCTAACCCTAGTTCTTGTCCTGCTGGTATTAAAACCTTTCTATTTCTCAAGGACTTCATTCCTGAAGATTTTTCATCTCTTCTGAATCACTAGGTTTTCCTTTTGTACTGGGTCATTCTCAAAAACATACAAATGTGGCTTACAACTTCCATCTTAAATAAACAACCAAAATCCTCATTACATTCCCATTCTCTTCTAGCTATTTTTCTCATTTCCCTCCTTTCTTTAGTAGGAAACCTATTAAACATCTGTCCTGAGGGAGATATCTATACAACTGTCTCCAGTTTCATCTGCCATTCATCAGACATATTCACTAAACTGTCCTTGTTAAATCTAGGCTGCCAAATTCAATGATAACTTAGTGCCTTCTTTTTTCAGAAAAATCTTAGCAACATTTGTCACAGCACTTTTTTTCTTGGCTTCTCAGTCATCAGACTGCTAGTTCTCTTTTCTGGCTTATCTGCTGCTCTTTTTGGTATCTTTTGCTATCCCTGCCTTGTTAACCCAATGACTGAGAGCTGTAGTACCTCAGGGATTAGTTCTTCATGGTTCTGCTCCCATCTTTCTACAACTTCTCCTTGGATAACTTCACCTTATCCCATGGTTTTAAATGCTGTTTTTAGTTGAATGCTTCCCAAATTTATACATTCAGTCTTAATGTCTTTCCTGAGCTTCAGACCATTCTATTCAACTGCCTATTTAACTTCTTGTATATCTAATAGGCCCCTCAGCTTACCATGTCCAAAACACTTGCAAAATTATAAAATCTTTTAATTTTCAAATTTTTGTAAATAAAAATGTAAAAATTATTAAATTTCACCTGTGTATAAAATTTTTTCCTATGCTACTGATATCAATAAAATCAAATAAATATTGTTCCATTTGAAAGTAAAAATTTCTCATTGCAAATTTATTTCTAATTTAATATAATACCCAGATACAAATACTTTTATTAGAAATAAATTCACCATAGAATGTAAAATCCTGACATAAGAAATAAACTGAACATTTGCAAACATACAAAATCTTGTAATTTTTACTTTATTTTTTATGCAAGTGATTTTAATCTGTATGGTAGCATTTACTTCTAACAAAATGAATTTTTATATCTGGTTATTATAATAGGTCAGAAATAAATTTGTAATGACAAACTTTTCCTTTAAAATTGAACTGTTTCTATTCCACCAAAAACCACTTGTATCCATATAGTTTTTTCTTAAAAATTCTCATGACTCAGGGTGTGAAAAAAATAGATATGTAAAAGTAATACCATTTTATAACTACTTATCATGTACAGTAAAAATAATTTTTCAAGATGTTATTAACATGCTAATTATATACAAGTGTATGTAAATTAAAAAAAGAGTTTATGCTCAAGTTAAGAAAGTTTACATTAGCTTTTCTTAGGAATTGTTTTTACAATGCTTTTAATCTTCACCAATAGTCTAAATCCACTGAAAGAGTTACTGCATTTATTGTTAAGCAACATGGGATCTTATCAAATCAAGCATTGCTATACCCTAGGAATAAATTGCCCTTATATGTAAGACATTGAAGAGAATCTTTCACAATAGTTAAAAACAGTTCATCAAGGATAAACAACAAAGTCCTACTGTGCAGCATAGGGGGCTATTCAATATCCTGTGATAGACTATAATGGAATATCCTATATTCCTATATGGAAAATAGGAATATATACTATATTATATACTATATACTATATACTATATATTACTATATACTATATAGTATAATATATACTATATATTATATTACTATAATATATACTATATTATATACTATATACTATACTATATATACTATATTATATAGTATATGGAAAATATACTATAATGGAAAAGAATATATAAAAAAAGAATGTCTATATGTGTGTAACGGAGTCACTTTGCTGTACAGCAGAGACTGGCACAACACTGTAAATCAACTATACTTCAATGAAAAAAAAAAAAAAGTTCAAGTAATATGTGTGGGGGACTGCCCTGGTGGCGCAGTGGTTAAGAACCCGCCTGCCAGTGCAGGAGACACCGGTTTGAGCCCTGGTCCAGGAAGATCCCACACGCCACGGAGCAACTAAGCCCATGCGACCCAACTACTGAGCCTGTGCTCTAGAGCCCAAGAGCCAGAACTACTCAGCCCATGTGCCACAACTACTGAAGCTCTTGAGCCTAGAGCACGTGCTCCGCAACAAGAGAAGCCTGCTCAGCAATAAGAAGCCCGTGCTTAATAAATTTTTTTATTAAAAAAGTGTGTGAAATGAATGAATGGATGAACGAATGAACAAAATTACAACTAGTCATTTCAATGTATGCTTAAGGTTTGTTTATAATTTAGCATTTGTTTGACACTGGGAAACATTTATTCCAAGACTGCAGTAACAACATTTATATTACATTTTAATTTGCTTTAATTAATCTATCTGGATAACCTGAGGCTGTTTTCAGAATACTGATAGCACTAAATACTACAGAAAATGACTGAGTTCTCACCATTTTTACAACTCATCAGTACTGTAAATATACTTCTGACTTCTCATTTTATATTTGTTTCATCTAATTGAGCGTATAATTTAATTGGAAATGCGCACCTCACCTAATACATATTTCACAGTCCTAACTAGCACATGTATAAGTTTCAACTATATTATGGATGATAATTCAGAGATAATGTCTGAATTACCGTCTTGGTGACCTTGGGCAAATTAACAATCCAGTTTGCTTATGGCATTGCTCTGTGCAACAAAGAATAAATACACTTAAATCACTCATAAGTTCTTGTGTCCTTTCCATTCAGAAAGTAGACACTTTGTTATAAACTTGTTTATCTCAAGAACTTTCAAAAGAGAAAAACCTTAGATTCTATACAGTTGGATAAAATCAAGAGCAGAAGACTTGTACTGTAAACTGTACTGTTGTAAGGAAGGGACATTGACCAGGTTGTATTAGTTCCCTGAATTTTAACTGCCTCATCAGTAAAATTGACATAGTAATAATTTTTTACCTGCCTGATTTAGTATTAGAATATAATCTTAAAGTTCTATTCTAACAATTATATTGTATAATTCTATGAAAATATAAACTCTGAGATAAATCTTTAAAGACCACTAGATTTTACTATTCACTGTGTAGTTTGTCTAAGAAGTTGTATATTATTTTTCAATATGTCAAGAAACTTCAGCAAGGTCACAGTCCAGATTTGGTATTCACAAGGCCTTACACTCTTCCAGTTTTATTGCCTTATATTTTTGTATTGACTAAGAAATGACACGATATTCTCCACTTCACTATCTATAAGGAAATCAAGCTGGGTAATGGGAATATTTAACCTGGAAGGAAATCCAATCTAGAATCAAATCAATCGGAAAATATGTGAAATGCAGATGGTAACCTAGAGGTGGATTTCACCCTGGAGAATTTTGCCCTTGACTGAGTCCCTGCTTTGTACAAGATCCATCAATTTTACAAAGAATGTTCAACATCATTATTAGGCCTACACTCTGCTAGCTACTCAGTAACGTGGCTATCTTTAGAATTTCATTATGTTTCTAAGGGTACATCTAATGATATGGCAAGTCAGGTTAAAGTAGATAGCAGCATGACAAGAGATTCCCCTCCTATCAACCCTGGAGGGAAACAAAGCTGCCAATGCAAAAGAAACCACAAAGCTAGTGTTATAATATACTCCAAGTACTTTATATAGAAATACCTTTTTAAAATACATATTTACTCATTTATTTCACCAGGTAATTGTTGTGCACCCACTATAAGCCAAGTATGTTTTATATTGGGGATGAACTGTAATAAGAGCCAACACCTCCATACCATCATTGATTCTTGTTCTCTAATACATGGACAAAAGTGAAAATAAAATCACTGGTCTAATTTCTTTGAAATCAAAAGGCATGTTAGGTTGAAGACTGTCAAAGGTACCTAGACAGGAAACTGATTTTATATCCAAGGATTATAAAGGATTATATAGAAGTCTAATTCAGAATTGAATTCTAATATTTGGAGATCACCAGAATTAATGAGCAAAAAAAGAGTAAAAACATATAAATATTGTTTTACATTAGTCTTGACTGACAGTATATAATACCAGTGTGCCTTTAATTTTACATTATTAAAAAATTTCCTACTCAATCAGTTTCATTTAACATTTACTAAGTACTAAATACCAGGTACAATGCCAAGTTCTGGTGAAACAAATATTAATAGGATAAACCTTGCGCTTCAAAGGAACACAGTCTAAGAGGGACAGCAGATGTGTATATGTCTTTAATATAATAAAATGTTTATTAAAATCAGGTGACATTTGTCATTGAAAGTGAAAAATTGCGGGCATGAAATAAAAAGCTAAAAGTAATTTAAATTATGTAATTAAAAATATGTACTGATTTACCAGATTGATAATATTACATTGATGAACTTTTCAAAATAAGTATCTACGCAAAAACTACTAAAAATAATTTCTAAAAAATTAAAATGCCATGTCTGTGCACACAAAAACATCTTTATATGAGTTAATTAAACATTAAAAATAAGATAAGCAAAATGATCATTTGTGGTACAAATGTACATTCTCTAATTGGTTTCCTAGGCATATTTAATGTCATTTTACTATTTTTTCTTAAGTATGTGGTTTTCAATATATTCTTATTTTTATTGGTATTGTTAAAGGTATTTTTAATACATTTTAAATCGTTGGCATGTTAACAGAGGTCTCTACAGGCCATACTATTTTTAATTGAGAAAGGTTTTTCTTTATAGGTATTGAGGTATCTGGTAGGACTAATTCTTTAAAATAGAGGAAAGTTTCAATTTGATTTTATTTCATACAACAATGTATAAATATTTCAGCTTAAGTATTTTCACAGATAGTAAATTTTTACTTCTTTTCAGATACCTTTCTTGACAAAAAATTTTATAATATAAAACTTACCAAGTTGTCTTAAATTATGATTTTTTTTGGAATAGTTCACTTGTAAGCTGTATAATTGTATGTTTTCTCAATTTTATTCCATTATAGTATAAAATATAAATTCAATCTGATTAAAAAATAAGAACTTCATCAAAAGATACTCTCTTTTCACAAGTCAAACCATGCTACAGGACAATAATAGTTTCAAATTTTAATTTTATACAGTGTTTTAACTTTTTCATAAAAATAGCATTTAAACGTCTTCCTATTTCCAAACTTTGTTTTCAATAATTATAATTCACCAAAATTTTCAAAAGCTGAAGATCTTTAACATGCCAATAACTGAATATT
The DNA here is from genome assembly GCF_963455315.2 of Globicephala melas. Classification (NCBI taxonomy): domain Eukaryota; kingdom Metazoa; phylum Chordata; class Mammalia; order Artiodactyla; family Delphinidae; genus Globicephala; species Globicephala melas. The sequence continues at coordinate 55,024,342 of NC_083330.1, forward strand.
TTGATTAAAGATTTTCATATGATTTTAATATAAATCAACCAAATTTAAAGGTTTTATTTTCAAAAATTTCAAAACCATAGTAGGGCATTTTGGTTGATTATGAAAAAGTGCTTCAGAGATGCAAACTTTTCTAGGTCTGAATGACAATGAGTAGCGAAAACAGAACCTGGTACTGACATACTAAAGTTTATGTATTTTTGAATCAGCATTACTTTTTCATACACACAAAAAATGTAATTCAATTATTTTGATGTATATAAAAAATTTGTAAATTTTAATGACAGTTTTATTGTGAGGCGTAGAATTTGCTTGGTTGCAGTTATGAATTACATGTGCACCACAACCAATTCTAAGTATATATCTGTTTCTTAATTTTATAAGAGCTTTGTTTTTGTCATGAAGTTGTGTGTCACCAAAATTTATATTTGTATTATTATCACAAAACAAAGAGTCTTATCCTTAACACTATAATTTTGATATGTGATGTTTGTCTCATTTAAAAAATCTTTAAAAGATAATTGTTTGCTTCAAGTTTAAAAAATGTATTGTGGTGTTAATATAAATAGAGGTAAGATAAATGGAAACAATAGTCGAAAGGAAAGAAGGGGGAAATGTAAATACACTCTCATTCTTTCATTACATATGACGTGTGTAATAGAAGTTAATGGTAGGTTTTGATCCTAGATATATGCTATTAATATTAGAGCAAGTACACCCCCACCTCCAAAATGTTTAGCCAATAAGTTAATAGAGGGGAAGAAAATGATGGTGGTAATGCACAGGTGGGTCCAATAAAAGTAAATAGCAATACAGCAGCCAAACAAAACCATAACAATTACATTATGTGTGAACGGCCTGATGATTTAGACTGCAATTTGGGGGAAGGGGAAGTTGGGACAAAGTGAGAGAGTAGCACTGACACATATACACTACCAAATGTAAAATAGATAGCTTGTGGGAAGCTGCTGTATAGCACAGGGAGATCAGCTCCATGCTTTGTGACAACCTAGAGGGGTGGAATAGGGAGGGTGGGAAGGAGATGCAAGAGCGAGGGGATATGGTGATATATGTATACATACAGCTGATTCACTTTGTTATACAGCAGAAACTAACACACCATTGTAAAGCAATTATACTCCAATAAAGATGAAAAAAAATAAAGACTACAATTAAAAGGCAGAAATCGTCAGACTGTATAAAAAAACAAGACTCAAGCAAGTAGTATCTCAATCATGTGCTGTTTAAAGTAGAAACCTACTTTAAACATAAAGACAAGTTAAAAGGATGCTAAATGAAACACCATGCAAACACTAATTATAAGATATTCATATCAGACAATGCAAACTTCAAGACGAGGAAAATTCCCAGAGAAAAAGAAAGCTACTTCATTGTAATGAAACAGTCAACTCATTAAGAAGGCATAGCATCTCAAATGTAAACACCTAGTAACAGATCTTCATGATACACAAACATGACAGGACATGATAAGATAGAAAGAATAAACAGGCAAGTCCACAACTGCTGTTGGGCATTTCAATGCTACTCTTTCATTAGTGGATTAAAAAAAACAGTAGACAAAATATCAGTAATAATATAGAACACTTCAAACACAATGCTATCAACCAACTGTATCTAATTGGTATTTAATTCACAATAATGGCAAGTGTACATTCTTTTCAAATGCACATGGTTCTTTTAGAAAAATATATGCTGGACCATAAAATAAGTCTAAGTAAATTTAATTATTGAAATGTTAAAATTGTAACTAAATTTATGAGATGTTCCATCTTTATCACAATGAACTTTCAAAGACTATACTCTGCTTCATAAAAGGGAGGGAAAAAGAAAAACTTTTGCTGGAATTAAAATATTTGAGGTGATTAATGTTACTGATGTGACATATAAGATTGGACTCATTTAACTATTTGGGAAGTTCTTCTGCTAAGGAAGCTGGCATGTTAACACTTTTCATATATGCAGAAGAGAATTTAGAACATAAAGTGATGAAATTAGTAGAGTTTTCATTTGTTCTAAATGAAAACTCATGCTTTTTTTTAAACAGATTTATGTCTTCTAGTTTTCACATGGTCAATGACACCACATGATCCCCATGTATGTTAACATACATTGTGTACAAGTTGCATTTTCATCATCAATTTTCTTTTGTTTTAATTGAGATGTTACTGTTTTTTTTTTTTTACATCTTTATTGGAGTATAATTGCTTTACAATGGTGTGTTTGTTTCTGCTTTATAACAAAGTGAATCAGTTATACATATACATATGTCCCCATATCTCCTCCCTCTTGCATCTCCCTCCCTCCCACCCTCCCTATCCCACCCCTCTAGTTGTTCACAAAGCACCGAGTTGATCTCCCTGTGCTATGTGGCTGCTTCCCACTAGCTATCGGTTTTACATTTAGTAGTGTATATATGTCCATGCCACTCTCTCACTTTGTCCCAGGTTACCCTTCCCCGCCCCCGTGTCCTCAAGTCCATTCTCTAGTAGGTCTGAGTCTTAATTCACATCCCGCCCCTAGGTTCTTCATGACCTTTTCTTTTTTTTTGGATTACATATATATGTGTTAGCATACGGTATTTGTTTTTCCCTTTCTGACTTACTTCACTCTGTATGACACACTCTTGTTATTGGGGTTTTTGATGATTAGCACAACAAAATTAAAAAAAAAATTTTGATGATTAGTAGACATTATGAGCAACTTGTATAAAATCCTTAATATGTAAGTAATAAAAGTCTAAGAACCATGTAGTTAATCCAAACAGGTATTCCAACAACTTATCATATTAAAATTTGTAGGCAATTTGTTCATAAAATAAAAATATCAAGTATCCATATCTTAAAATATTAATATACTGTTAGGTCTAAATCTCATGTTTAATATCATATATACTACATTCTCAATCAAAATATCCCATTTCACATGAGGTTAACAAGTTATTAGGAAAAACTGGTCTATTAATACCAATGATATCAGGGTCCCAGGGATAAATCTAAAACCAGGGAGAAATTTTATTTAGGAAATAATTCAACTGAAAAGAACATAGCTATAGTAGATAGGTACTTTAAAATAATCATAATAATAATCAATTTAATACATCAAGTACTTTAAAATGACAAAGATGTTGTTAATGTATTATCATGGCTCCAAATCACCATTTAATTATGTTTCATATTTTAGAATATAAAATTGCCCCTCTGTAGCTTAAAAGAATGTTAATATAATACACAAGACAAGGAAGTCTCATTTTTTTCTGTATTCTACTACTTTTTGATTGTATAGAAAAATAACCAATCAGTACATGATTTACCCTCTAAAAATATTTTTACAATTTACCTAAATATGTTTAATTGAGATGGGATCATGTGGAACTCCCCACTTTTTAAAAAATGTGTTTCTGGATGTACTAAAATGCTTTGATTCACAAATCATAATAAACAAAAATTCTTCTAGCTCCTTTCCTGCTATCTTTTTGGGTTTAGTTTCAAATTTTGCAGGAATAAGTTTGTCTGACATCCTTGTTGATCTCTGCTGGGTCTTCCTGACAGCCTCCTTCAGCTGAACTTTCTTTTAGAAATCTTGGTGGAATTAAGCTTTCTTAAGAAATGAATATTCAGAATGTACTTTCTATCCCACTACTGCCATAAATGTCTATTGTAAAATAATAAAACAGTATGATAAAATAAATAATTGTTAATTTATCCTATAAAATAAATAACAAACACTCATGGCAAGAACATTCAGACTATAGCTCTACAGCACATCTGTGCAACCTCTACTTCTGTGGATATTTCAAGAATACATACTTCTCAGTGATTTGGCCAACTCATGGCCTGACAGCGTTATGTATCTTTCAAGCCACAGAATAGATTATGACATAACTTGCTGTCATACAAAATAGCTGGCAGGGCAACAGTATCAAATAGTTCTCCCAACACCATCTAAGGTCAGAATGAGTTAGATGTTAATATCTGAGAATATTTTCATTTCATCTACAAGAGCCCTATATGCTACCCATGAAGGGGAAGTGTAAGTTACCTGGCATCCACAAAAGACTGGAAAATAGAGATGGGTTATCAGTATTTGTCTTTCAAAATTAATCATGTGTTATAATTACTCTGAGCACTGGGAATATATCTCACACATTACTAGATGAGATCAAAGACAATAGCTAATAAATACACCTTGGCTATTTTAACAGAACTATTAATAACGATACTTTGTTGAAAATGGAAAATACAGACCAAATGTCAAACAAGTCAGGATGCCAGGAAAATAGGCATAAACCAGGGTTGTCTTGGGCAAACGAGGATATACAGCCATTCTAATATAATACACACATAGTGCCAGGGCACTGCAGATATGGGAGTGACTAATTCTGCCTAGAAGTTCATTAGTACTTAAAGTATCATTTGATCTGGGCCTTGGAAAATGACTAAGAATTTATGGATTTTTGAATGTGGACTTAAGTGTTCCAGGAACATGGAAGAGAGTTTGCAAAAGAAGCAGAAATGTGAAAGGTCAATGTCTTTTCAGGACAGTGCAGTTAGATGACTAGATGTATGTAACTGAATAGTGAGAGATGAAGCTGGCAGATAATTTGGGTGCAAATTGTGGAGGCTTTAAATGTAATTCCATAGTTTTGAACTTATGACTGTGTAGCCATAAAAGAATTTTAAACAAAGGAGTGATGTCTGATTTATATTTTCAAAACATCAGTCAGGTGGAAATGTAGAGAAAAGTCTGGCTGGAGAGACAATGAAGTGAGTGGCTAGTCGACTGCTACAGCAGTGCAGGCAGTAATAATGAGGATGGGAACAAATGCAGGGGCACCATGCAGTCCTTTAAGGCTGGGAGACATCAACGTCTCATGACTAAGGAATCCATCTCCTTGAGAATTTTCAACAGTATAAGATATGGCCCTTGGTATTTTGTATTATCCAGCAGGGGCATATTCTTAAAAGAGATGTCAAAGAGTGAAGAGCACAGAAAATGCTCTGTCAAAATCAACTATTCTGTGGGCAAATGACAGCATGATACTTAAAGATGTCCTCGCTGAGGAACTAAAGTGGGATGAGAGAAGCAGATTACGAATTAAAGTAGGAGATATATATAGAGCCTGACTGCTGAGAACCAAGGGCAGAACATAGGAGAACATAGGACAGCATGAGGTAGCCACGTCAGACTTAAGTAGCTGTGATTAAGCAAAAGAGTCTTGCAGAATATAACACCAAGAGGCAAAGCAAAAGACTACAAAGACTGACTAGATCATGAAATAGAAGGCATGAGGCTGCTGATAGTGGCTTGACAGTGATTATGAAGTTGGTATGTGACCTACATTTCAGTTAAATTCACTTTGCACCAAGTTCACTGAAATCCATTTTGTTGGTTACATTTTGTTGCTTAAGACTGTTTTGCTGCTATTTCCTGACTCATTCCTCTTTTAAGTTATTATTTGACACTTAGCTCTTTGCTCAAAAAAGGAACAGGCACTGTGGTGGTGATGGTGGGTGGAATGGGAACAGAATGAAAATCTGACAATTAAAATAATGATACAAACTGATTTGGCTACTATTGTTCTAGTTTATGCCTGTTGTCCAGCTTAATTTTTTTTTTTTTTTTTTTTTTTTTTTTTTTTGCGGTACGCGGGCCTCTCCCTGCTGTGGCCTCTCCCGCTACGGAGCACAGGCTCCGGACGCGCAGGCTCAGCAGCCATGGCTCACGGGCCCAGCCGCTCCGCGGCATGTGGGATCTTCCCGGAACGGGTCATGAACCCGTGTCCCCTGCAACGGCAGGCGGACTCTCAACCACTGCACCACCAGGGAAGCCCCAGCTTAATTTTTAAGTGTCCCCTTTTACTCTCAAAAGTTATCTTAGATTTGAACAATAAATTACATGATCACCCTAAATAGAATGTTTGCTCTTTACGGACATTTAGAGAGGCAAAGTTCGTATAATTAAAACATCTTCAGAACAATGAAATGATAAACCATGTTTTCACATCTTTATTTGGAAAAAAAATATAGCTAGTGCCTAGAGCATGGGCTGGAATTTGTCTTACAAAGAGAGGTCAGAGGATGTTTGTAAAAGAGATGGTTTTATAAACATTTAAAAATGTTTTATACAGAGGTCAGAAAATATTTTATAAAGAGAGGTCTTGGTGCTGAGTCTGGAAGAATGAGCAAGACTGAGAAAAAATTTAAAGTAAAAGAAACTTTAGGGACAGAAAACAGTACAGGGTGTGTGTGTGTGTGTGTGTGTGTGTGTGTGTGTGTGTGTGCGTGTTTATGTAACTAAGAAGATTTGCCTAAGTGAAAGGAAAGATGCACTCGAGAAATAGCTGGAGATAAATATGCTTACTATCTGGTCCTTTAATAGACTCTCCTAGAATGAACGAATGAACAAATGAATAAATGGGTAACATGAGATAGATTTATCTTGGGAAAAGGAATTCAGGTAAAACACTCAAGTGGCAAATTTTGACCTGCAAGCCAAATTTGACCCATAGTCATGATTTATTGGACTACAGACCTTAATATTCTCTTTAAGATTAGTTGTTTTCTTTGACAATTAGATGACTTTACATAAAACTCTTTATTTCAAGTTCCACTTTAAAATTAGTCTGTCTTCCTATAGGGCAAAATGACTTTAGCCAGAGGGGGCAGGAATGTACACACTCCACCTTTCCTTTATTCCTTCTCACTGCTTCACTTGTATAAATCATCTGCTTTTTGGAAGTGTGACCTTAGATGTGGTTCTTGTAAGGATAATCAGAAAGACAAGCTGATTAAATTGTAGAACTTCATTGTAACTAATAACATATAATGAAAATCTTTGTATTTCCTCTAGAATATTAATAAATAATAAATAAGGAGAGCAAAAGAGTAGTAATAACTGTTAAGTATTTACTATGCACCAGGCACAGTGTTAATCTCCTTTCAGACATAGGTGGATTTGAGTCACAGCTGCAGGCATCTGCTAGGGTGTGACCTTGAACAAATTAACTCACTTTCTGAACCTCAGTGTACTGTTTGGTAAATGGGGATGATGCAACATATCTCATAATGGCTTCTGTGAGGATTAAATAGATCATACAAACTACTTACGGTTCTTGGCACCAAGCAAGACCTCATTCATGAAAAAACTATTTTCACATTTGAAATCTGAACACTTATAAAGCTGTATAGGCATAAGTTACAGAAGATCTCCAACCCAGAGACTAATTTTCATTGACTGATGCTATTCACAATATATTAACTCTCCAGGTAATTTTATCTCAATGAATAGGTTTTTAGTCTCAGATCAGTAGTACACATTTGTATGCATCTTAAAAGAATATTATGGAGGCAGATTTATTAAAACTCTGGTATGATACATATTGTTTCCATAACTTTAATATGCCCTACAAATGCAATAAATATAAAAATGTATTGCTAATTTCACAGACAAATGTGCATTAAAAATTCCAGAAATGCATATAAAGCAGTCTGTTTCTATTAATCAGATGTACTTGGCACTCACAAACAAGAGCCTGAAGCACCTTTTCACATGACTGCCTTCAGATATTTAATCACAAATAACCATGTAAGTGTAAAACCTTACTAATTTAAGGTAAATGAAAGGAGAGCTGTTGGTTGCCAAACTACCATTATAAATAACTGAAATTGAACAGCAATCATAAGCAGTTTGCTGACAAATTGTTCCTAACTTCAAATAAAAAAGAAATAAACAGTAGAAAATAGAAGATATAAATATGAACAATGTTTCATTTATAAGTGTTTCAGAATTACAAGCCATTTATGTTCATTAATTACATAATCATTCTCTTATTTTTCATTCCTTTTTTCTTTGTCTCAAAAGATACACTAAGGGTACAAATTGAAAGATACTGACTCTGCTGATGTACACCTCTCTCACATGAGCCTTATTTATAACAAAACAATTCATTTACTTTAGTTGATTATGCCAAACAACTGTCTTCCATGAACAAAAGGTCTGTCAAGTTAATTATATATTTTTATTGACCAGTTGTTAATCTAAAGTGGTATATTTTCCGGCCAGTCATTGAAAAAGTCCTTCATGCTTTTTCTAAAGGGTTCCAATTTTACATTTATTCATATAACGATAATAGTTCACTGGGCACTATTTACTACTCAATACTAAGAACTGTGCACATGTGATCATGTTAAATCCTAATAATCTATTTATGAGATGAGCATTATTATTCCTATGTAAATTAGAAAACTCAGACTCAGGTGATGAGGTGAGGTGTCCAAAGTCAGCAATTAGTAAGAAGACAGGATTTGAATTAAGGCACATTTGAAGAATACTGGTTTGCACTCTTCCCATAGATGATGTTGGAAATCTCAGCAAGTTTCAATTAATAGGACTTTTTAAGGCTATACAATTAGAAGATCCCTTAGATATTTTTCTCAAAGAGATAATGTGTGTTGGTAATAAGAGTGAAAAAATAGCAACTAAAATTTTTGAGTTTTCATTTATTTTCTCCAGCCATTAAACCAAAATCCGTTTTACAGAACAGCATATATTTAATCACTTAGCAGTGTCATAAAAAGAAAAAAAAGGAAAAAGGCCATGAACAATAGTAATTATAATGAATGATATTTCATTGTTGTAGAAAATCTTTAATTTAATAGTAGATCTAAAATATTTTGTCAAAGCTTCCTGTGAATATATAATTAAGATCTTTAACAGAAGAAAAATAAAATTAGTAAAAATGTAGGGTTGCTTCTCTTTTAATGGCAAATATTCATTTCCTTCCTTATCTCCAAAAATTGTACATTCTAAAATATAATTTTATGGTAAATTCAAATTACAAGCTGTATAATGTAATTATTTCATTTGCTGAATTATTTTAACACCATCTTTATGGAAAATTGGTTTGACAATTGGAGAGAAGGTCTCAATAATTAATTAATTAAAAGTTAATTGTATTTCTTTTTCTTATGTTTTACCTTAAGTCCAGATGAATAATAAGACTAGAAAGAGGAATATTTAAGATCATTAAAATTTTAAAATTAAAGTTTTGAGCAGTAAACAGAACTATTTAAATAGCACTCCTATTTTTTATTTAAGAAATAAAAAAATAACTCACTTGAAAATTGAATTGCAAATCCAGATTTGCTGATATAAAAGTCCGTGTCAAACTGGATGGTTACTATGTTGAGGGTGCTGTGGATTCCTTCAGGAATAAGAGAACCACTAATTTCCTTTAAAAGCATATCATTTTCTGGTGGACCATCCCAAACTCGGAGTATATCATGCGATGCTTCCGTATCAAAAGCAAGAAACTGTAGGCTGTGGGAGAACCATATATCTCTGATTATCTTAAACATGGATTCAGTTTTAAATAAAGAATATAACAAATATTCATCTTGCTTCTACTAGATATTCCTTTTATTCTATCAGATAAAAATGAATTATGTAAACTGCATATATAAACTTAATGAATTTTTCTTGAGCAGTATAAATTTTTTTTAGAATATGATTAAATGTACTATTATATCACCTCTGCAAATTATAAAAACTTTGGGTATACAGACTATCCCTGACTTATGATGATTCAATTTAGGATTTTTTTGCTCTAAGATGGTACAAAAGAGATATGCATTCAGTAAAATCTGTACTTTGAATTTTGATCTTTTCCCAATTGTGATATGCTGTATGATACTCTCTCACGATGCTGGGCAGCAGCAGGGAGCTACAGCTCCGTCAGTCACAAGATCACAAAGACAAACCGCCAATACATTTACAACCGTAATATACCCATAAAACCATTCCATTTTTCACTTTCACTATAGTTTTCAATAAAGTTACGTGAGATACTCAAGACTTTATTATAAAATAGACTTTGTGTTAGATGATTTACTGTAGACTAATGTAAGTGTTCTGAGCATGTTTAAGGTAGGCTAGGCTAAGCTATGATGTTCAGTAGGTTATATTATATGCATTTTCAACTTATGATATTTTCAACTTACGTTGAGCTTATCAGGATGTAACCCGAGGAAGATCTGTACATTCTTTTCAGTGTTCATGACTTTTAACTGTGGCAATGGCAGGTGACACTTAGAGGATCTCGTATGTGCCAGGCACTGTGCAAAATGCATTACATCGATTTTCTTCCTTTAATTGTTACCATGACCCAATGAAGCAGGAACAATTTTTATCTCAATTTTACAAAAGTAGCAAATGGGGTTGAGATAGATTAAATAAGATTGCTCAAAGGGTGGCAGAGTCATGAATTGAACTCAAGTTATCTAATTCCATAGTATGTGTCATTTCCACTGTTTCAAGTTTTTTGTTTGTTTTATCAGACTCAAATGAGGTTTATTCCGCAAATGCAAAAATGGTTCACATTCAAAAACCAGCGATTACATTTCACCACAGTGGCAGATATAAGGAGGAAAACAATCACATGAAGATCTCAATATACACAGAAGAAGTATTTTAAAAATTCAGTATTCATTCATAATCATCACACCCAGTAATCTAGGAGTAAAAGGGAACTTCCTTAATGTGAAAGTGTCTACCCCCAAAAAAATGCACAAAAAAGGAAAAAAAAAAAGGTTTCATGTTAAATCTATTTTGCTTTGTGTCTAATCTAGACAAAATTAATGTCTGATTTTTTTGCACCTAATGCCAAAAATTAGAAATCCAATTATATCAACATGCTTAACTCTCTCTCTCTCTCTCTCTCTCTCTCTCTCTCTATACACACACACACACACACACATACCACATTCATGTGTGATATGTGATCTGGGTTGTAATTTAATATCAAATATTTTTCTTTAATTTTTAAAAATACCAGAATTCTGTTGAGTTTAGTATTTTCACATTTACTATTTCTAATATTTAAAATAAAACAATACGTGATGTATCTTAAAGAAAAGTAGGCTGAGGTTCGATTCAATTTGTAGCTGCAAATTGCCTTGCAAAAGTAATGTACCAGTTCACACTGCATCCAACAATACATGGAGTACACCTTGCAGCATGTTATTTGAAGGACAATATTGGTTTCCCATAAAACTGCCTTCATCACCCATAAGCCTGTTCGAAAATCCATTTATATAAAGCAGCAATTCTTTTTTTTTTTTGCAATACGCGGGCCTCCCACCGCTGTGGCCTCCCCGCCGCGGAGCACAGGCTCCGGAAGCGCAGGCCCAGCGGCCATGGCTCCCGGGCCCAGCCGCTCCGCGGCATGCGGGATCCTCCCGGACCGGGTCACGAGCCCGCGTCCTCCGCATCGGCAGATGGACTCCCAACCACTGCGCCACCAGGGAAGCCCCCAGCAGCAATTCTTAATGTCACTGTTTTGTGAGTGATAACACAATTGTTAGCTCATATGTCAAGGGGAATTTGTTCATTTACTAATTCATCCCTAGTCATAACAATAATAGTTAAACTAGAACTGAGAGCAGGTGCGCCTTGGAAACCTGACTGGTGTTAATTTAGGAGGCTACGGTTCTGCCATCATCTAAGAGGAAATTATGTGAAGAACTGTGAGCCACCTAACGAAACTCAGCAGGAACAGAACTCTAACATGGTTAAAGGGGAAGAGAGCAAATGCTTCAGAGATATGCCTAAATCTAGGGAAGACAGGGAATAGGTACTGGGTCCTCTTCCATTCTTATTTCTTCTAAATGTTCATGAGGCTGAACTCACGACAGTGATCTGCACAACTCTGTATACCTATCAAAATGATGGACTCAGCGTCTTAAGTCATGCAGAACTGAAAGTATAGCATTGCCAACAAGTAGGAAAAATTCGCACCTTCTGTGTGCCCTCTTATAACTGAAAAGCTTCTCTATAAGGGGCTGTATGAACTACTGTTGTGGACCACAAATCAATAAATCATGCTTATGAATACTTTTTTTTCATATTTTAAACGTATAAAAACCATGTTTTTCTTTGCCAAGGTTAAAAAACATTGAAAAATCTTGATATTAATTGATATTGTATATAGAGGCTGATCAGGGAAATTCAGATTCCCTGGTCATTTTGAAATAATAAAATCCATTTACCTGACAATGTTTCCTGGATCTACCTCAATCATCCACATGCAACGCAGATTATTGTCATATGGAAAGGGATAACCAGGAGATAAGATTCTTCCTGATGATTCTCCTTTAAAACGACCTCCGCATTCGGCTAGTAAAAAATTAATTCAATTTTAAGTCACAATTTAATGCCAATCTTTCTAAACAATCTACAAATTTCTCAAGAGTATATATTTTTTCACCTGAAGGAAAATAGAGATTGGTTTCTCCTCTTATTGAAAGTATATATTTGTATATGCTTTCTCAGTTTAAGGTATTAATTGAAGCAAGAACATACTGTACAATAAAAAAAGAATCTCAAGTCAGATCATATAAAAATAGTATAATAAACCTAATTAGGGAATTGAAAAAGTACACACTCAAAACTCTGAGTTTAGGCTTCCAAACATTTTAAGATGTGTTGTTAAATAATGATAATGTAAAAAGGGGAAACAGATGGCAAGTTGCTCACTGCTAGTTGATTGTAGGCTGAATAATTCATCATCTCACTACCTTACCTCTGAGAAACACTAAGCTTTACTGCAGTCCCTCAGGCCTCCTAAATTTCATTGTCCTTTTATTCCCCTTTAAATCACTCTAAACTCTTTCGCTTTTAACCTCCCGAAAGTCAAAATGGCATTTTTATTAAATTTTTCTTCAGTTAAATCTAGCTCAGTTTTGATTTAAACTGAAATCAAACTGGTCTCTGATTTTTATAAAATTTATCAAATTAAAAATGTAAGCATCATCATACAATATAATAAAAATTTTATCTTCTGGGGAATTCCCTCTCCATTTTAATAATATTTAATATATTGGGATATCTGGAATGATTTTACTTGGATAAGCAAATAATCTAGAAAGAATTCTCTTTCTAGAGAAGAGAGAAAGTAAATAGTTTGCTTAATTAGTATATTGCTCTGCATCTCTAAATCCTAGAAACCACAGTGTAGTAATACATTATACATTTGAAAATTTTCCAGATTATCATAGTACCAAAAAATAAACCAAATCCATACTATTTTACTTCTTGCTTAAATATTTGAATATACTGCTATATTTATTTTGCTTGTTCTCTGCAGTGTTACTGTCTTACTCAAATTCAATGACTGAAGTAACAATCTTGGATTTTGTTTTGTTTTGTTTCGATTATTAGAGCAAAGAAGGTCAAAGACAGAAAGTTTCAGCATTTGGAAAAGACCTAATAATATCGAATATCATGGTTCAAACCTGTAGGCTCTATTCATGTAGGTAAAATTGTTTCAAAGATTTTAGGTGTTACATTTTAGCACACTATGATGGTTAGTCTTATGTGTCAACTTGGCTAGTCTACAGTACCCAGTTATTTTATCAAACACTAGTTTAGGTATTGCTATTTATAGACCTGGTTAACATCTACAATCAGTTGACTTTAAGATTACCCTTGATAACGTGGGTAGCCTTCATCCAATAAATTAGAAGGCCTTAAGAGGAAGAGCAGAGTTTTCTAGAAAAGAAGATATTCTCCCTCAAGCCTGCAGCATTAAGTCCTGCTGGAGTTTCTGGACTTTTGACCTTCCCTCTGGATTTTGGGCTTGTCAGCTCCCACAACTGCATGAGGCAGTTCCTCAAAATAAATACATTTCTTGATGACAGATAGACAGATCTATATCTAGATCTACTAATCCTTCTTCTCTGGAGAACCCTAACTGATACACATACCTACAGAGGGCTAAGCAAGTTTATTTTGTATTGCAACATTAGCTTAATTAATTTATAATAATAAACTTAAGTTGTTATTATTATTTATTTATTTTTTTTTTTTGCGATACACGGGCCTCTCACTGCTGTGGCCTCTCCCGTTGCGGAGCACAGGCTCCGGACGCGCAGGCTCAGCGGCCATGGCTCACGGGCCCAGCCGCTCCGCGGCATGTAGGATCTTCCCGGACCGGGGCACGAACCCGTGCCCCCTGCATCGGCAGGCGGACTCTCAACCACTGTGCCATCAGGGAAGCCCTTAAGTTATTTTTAAAGTGAATAAAAAGATATCTGTATTCAAGAAGTTACCATCACTTACTGAGGTTTTTCTCATTTTTTAAATAAAAATTTTGTTGGATAACCTAGAACTGTATAGCTATAATAATTCATTTTTCATCATTTTAATGATTTATCACTATTATTGGTATATATTTCTTATGAGAACAAATTTGACTTCATTCCTCCAGATTAATTTTTAAGCAACTTCAAGGCAAACTGGAATTTTGGGTACTGTGTTTATCTTGAATCTAAACATACCTCTTTCTTTTTCTATATTTCTTTGGTACAAATATTATTGGTATTTTGATTTCAAATGAACCAGTGTGATATACCAGACCACTGGGGTTCATATTCTGACAGAAGTCTTACATTTGTAGATAAAAATGAAGGTGTACAGGTTAAAGTTCTTTGGCTTTGGTGTCTCAAAAATTAATTTTTGTTTGCTCAATGTATAAGCTACAGAAACATAATTACCTAGAAATAATCCATATAATTGAGAAAAAGTTTCTCATTTGGCAAAGGCAAAAATATAATCATAATAGATATTTAAGGTTAATGGGCATAGAAAATTATGATTTTAGGCCAGGTGGTAAAGCTATTAATTATTGCCAGTAAAGAACACCATCTAAAATAGAATTTCATCTTCTGTTCTCATGGAAGTCATAGCATGACACACCATGTGTCCAACTCTTTCAGCTGTTATTCCTGATCAACCATCATTAAAAAAAAAAAGATTACCCTTCACATGAAATCTTGAGCAGTGTCACGTCATTAAATTTTGACTTGGCAGATTCATAAACATAAAGTGCATTGATTCATTGCAAACAAAATTAAAATCTTCTTTCTGATCCCAGACCAAATGTCCTATTTGCATAAAATTTTTCCAAAATATGAAAAATGTCTTCACCTTGGTTCAACATATAAGGAAAATATATGTTTTTTAATGTATTTGTTTATGATTTAAATTTTAAAGACAACATGGTAAGTCAGTATTTACAAGTTTATACTTCTGTGCTATTGCAACCCTTAATGATTTTCTGAATATATTTCATATTTACATCAAAGAACATAACTTCAGAGAGAACTAATCAGTGCTACATTGTTCTCATAACCAATGACAGTGGGTTGATTGTTGGCCATATTCCAGAATCTCAAGCTTTGTCAATTTAGGTTGTTACTGTAGTATTATCCTCATAATCTATCCAAAATTCAGATGCCATCTGAAAGGAAAGCACTATAATTGCATTCTGTTTAGACAAAAGTATGTTTGCTTTCTGTGTGAATCACTGTTTTAATAAACCAATAGAAAACTCATGTCATCAAAAACACTGCAATTAGTTGTAAGACCTCTAATAACTAGCATTTCATTTTTTTCTATTTGAATTCCTTCAAGTTTTGTGGAGATTCCTATGTTGACTATATCAACTAACAAACATTAAAATTTGTCTCAAAAGGTCCAGGTCTCCAAACTCATCAAATTGTATACATTAAACGTGCATTTTTTTTTTTTTTTTTTTTTGCGGTACGCGGGCCTCTCACTGTTGTGGCCTCTCCCATTGCGGAGCACAGGCTCCGGACCCGCAGGCTCAGCGGCCATGGCTCACGGGCCCAGCCGCTCCGCGACATGTGGAATCTTCCTGGACTGGGGCACAAACCCGTGTCCCCTGCATCGGCAGGCGGACTCTCAACCACTGTGCCACCAGGGAAGCCCTGTGCATTTTTTAAAGATACCAATTACAACTTAATAAAGCTGTTTAAAAAAAAAAGTTTAAGTCAATTTTATCCATATGGGCCTGACACAGAATGGATTTGTGCTTCCACAAATGCCATTCAGAAATAAGAATTGCTAAAGAATCATGTTTGTTCCCTACTGAGGAGTTAGTGTTTTGTTTAAATGTTTTGATATTGTTTAAGTATCTTTTCTTGTCCTAATATTCCAGCCTGGCACTATTTGATATTGGAGCAAAAAAAGAAAAAGAAAAAGCAGATGTCTTTATCAACACTTTTCTATCCACCCTGCTTCTCACATAATACCCAGTTATTTGTTAATCAATCTAAAGATGGTAGCAATAAAATTGTATTCCAGCTATACAAATAAGAGAGAAAATGATCAATCTATAGCTTCATGTAGGCAATATATCTGATATCACTGACTCTCAC
The DNA here is from genome assembly GCF_963455315.2 of Globicephala melas. Taxonomy (NCBI): domain Eukaryota; kingdom Metazoa; phylum Chordata; class Mammalia; order Artiodactyla; family Delphinidae; genus Globicephala; species Globicephala melas. The sequence continues at coordinate 55,040,595 of NC_083330.1, forward strand.
ATTGCCTTTTGTTACTGAAATTCATTTAATTATGTCATGATACATACACATAAGAAAAACATATGCACTTTTAGTTTTTGAAAAAGTATATAAAGACTTTGAAGTTATTGAGAATAGTTTACTGTTTTTTAATCTAGCTTGATACCAGCATAAGCAACAATTTTGTATATAAAAACAAATCTAAAAAAACCCAAAAAAACACACAAAAAACAAAACTGGTCAATGTGATTCAATAAATGTGTATGATTAAGAGTTTCACCATATTTTTGTAGTGAGTTAAACTTTGTATCAAGATAAGATAAACATAATGGCTTCAAACCATTTTTTACCCAAAAAAGAGAATGTACTTACTGGTAAGATTATGAAAAGAACCCTCTCACTCTCCACAAATCTGAGCTATGAATTCATTAACTTTTTCATTAAAGTATGAGTTGTGTGTGGACAGATTGAATAACTTGAAAAGGTACAGTACATTTTAATAACACTTCCATAGAAGTATTTCATGAAAACCTAAAGCAGTATCCTACCAATACAGGATGGCAGAGGGTAGTCCCATGCCCTTCTCTCCCCTGTCATGCACTTGAGAAGGCTACTTCCATGGAGAGTATAGCCTGGATTGCATCCATAAATGATAGTGCTACCAGCAAAATGGCCTTGGTCACTGATCTTGTATCCAAATTGTGGAATGCCAGGATCCTCACAATGTGAAAGTTCAAAACCTATGAGAAAATACAAGTTTATTAAAGACAAAATTTAACAGGAAGATTAAAACTGTACAAATCATCCCTTTTTATTTTTTTATATGATTACATGCTTTTCCCTGGTTTTATTACTCTTACCGTATTTAATTTTGTTCGTTTACAGCCACCATAGAGAGCTTTTTCTCTCAAAAATTAGAATTTGTTGTATTATTCAAATTTAGCAATGCTACCCCATGGTCTATATGACTATATCATAACTTATAGTAGTAAGATTCTTGCCTGCTTCAAGTGATTTGCAGCTAATAGATTCTGACCAATGTAACTATTATGATCAAATAATGAAAAATTAAAATCCATACAAAATATGTGAAATCATAACTATCCAAGTAACAAATGTCTCCACTGCAAATATAACTTTAGACTGCTTTACTTTTATAGTCTTAGAAGAAAGTGAAATAGCCTTATATTTAAAATATACTTTATCAAGAGTTAATATAACACAGTAATCAGTTTGAAGAACTCTGAATTTTTATTTTCTGCCTTCTTCAGAATGTACGACTCTCAAAATTTCTCACAAGGAAAAAAAAAAAGAGTAGGGTGTAGAGAACATATTTTTGATTTCTAAAGTGTTGGGGCTTTCCACATGACTTTTGCTGGAAACTTGTGATCTTGGGCTAAGTGTAACACTTGAGAAGTTAAGTTACAACTGTTTGAGTAGTGAGAGAACTGCAGAGATGAACCTAACTCTGAAGGGGGTTTGTGTTTACATTTCAAGGAAGAATGAGACCCAGAACCTTACAGATGTCTCTAGATTATAAAACTTGGAGACACAGGAGGCTAATCTGACTATTGAAACCCTAAATTTACATTCCAAAGGTTAGAATAAAAACCGAGAATTCTTTCTATCCCACCTCCAAAGAGCAGAAGTTTTTTTCTTCCTCCTTTCAGGAGAGGAGTTAAAGAAAACTATCTTAAGCACAGCTCGTGCATTTTTCTTTATTCCTTGTCCCTGGTCACTTGTGTAGATCTTTCCATCTGATTTTCATCGTGTTACTACAGGGTTAAGGGGGTCAAAGGGATGCTGACACAGTTATTATTATTACTATTATTAATTATATCACTTAAATGATAATAATTAATCTCTGTAGATCCAGAATACCTTGTGTGTGTATTCAGAATAAAATTAATAAAGATGAATATTAAAAAACAGTCATAGCACAATTCACTATTAAGATACTGAAAGAACTAGAAAAAGGTACTTCAGAATGTAAATCAAACATGACACTAGTTATCAAAATCTAACCTCCCTAGCTAAGGAATTCTTCTGCCCTTAATGTTTTACAAATTACATAAATATACGATAAATGTAAGATATAATGAATGCACCAACAATAATTAGGTGCTAAATTATATCAATTATAGCTTCTGGGACTAGAGGATTATGATAAATATTCCAGATAGCTTCATGAATTAGGGAAGTCTGTGATTTCAAGACAAATGATATTTGACAAAAGGAGAACTTTTTTATGTACATCTTAAATCATATGATAGTCAAAAAGAGATTTGTATCTCTTTTGTAGGCACAGATCCTTGACCAAATTAATCTAAATTTGAACTAGAAAGCAAAAAAGGATTTATTAGCTCACTGATGACAAATCACTAATTTATAGTACTGACTTCCTAGAGTGTCAAAATAAACATAAAATTACCAGAAATGTACAGCTAGAAGTACTGAATTTACACTATAATTCTGTATGTTAAGGTCTACATTAGCTCTTGGAGAACATAAGGAGCTCTTCCTAGTCTCTTCTAGGGGTTCTTCATCTTTCCCTCCTCTGTTAACCAACAGAATTATTTCACACACCTTAATTAATTTACAATCATTTGTTCAATAATGTTCATAAGTGAGTGTGATTCTTAGAGGCAATTATCTCTAGGAGACAACTGAAAAATAAGCTAAGATAATGTTGTTGAGAAACTGAAATTTATGAGACAGTTAAAAAATCTTCAGGAATTTCCTATATGGGTCAATCTGTGACAGCCTCATTAGGGTGAAAATATGTTAAAATAAGGCAAATGCAAACAGCTTCAGAAACAGAGCCATACAAGAGGTTAGAAGTTGTTAACTCAAATTATGACATATATGAGATATAAAGGATACATGGTCAGGCAAGTCAGCCTTTCAAAAACAGAAGTAGAAACAACAGAAGTAGTAACAAAATTTTTAGGACATACTGCTTTGATTGGATCTGCACACTTAACACTACATTTAAAATGTCCCTGCTTGAAAATAACAAGTTTGAATTCCTTTTACCAGACATAATATTCAGTTTATTATTCAAGATTCAGCCACTTTTGAGTTTTACCACATATCATTTATCAAAATAAAAATGGAAATTAAGCCCTCTTTTCAAGGTTTATTACCAAATTCATCCTCCCTTAATTTGAATGCTTTGTAAATGTGGTTGGCAATTGCTGGTGATGAGGTATAACGGAGATATTCTTTGTAAATTAAGATAATTTATAATACTTTGCATTGTAGATGAAAATGCACATGGACAACAGTACATAAGCTACAAAGCACAACATAATTTAGTCCAATTTGGTGGAATTATTGTTGCTTATTCATAAATATTCAAAACTGTCTTATTCTTTTTTTTTTTTTTTTTTAACGGTACGTGGGTCTCTCACTGTCGTGGCCTCTCCCGTGCAGGAGCACAGGCTCCAGACGCACAGGCCCAGCGGCCATGGCTCACGGGCCTAGCTGCTCTGCGGCATGTGGGATCTTCCTGGACTGGGGCACGAACCCGTGTCCCCTGCATCGGCAGGCGGACTCTCAACCACTGCGCCACCAGGGAAGCCCTGTCTTATCTTTATGGAAACATTCAGCTGCCAGTCTTTTCATTGAAAAGCTCAAATACTTGAAACTGACAAAGATGTGTATGAAAAAACATATACTATAAATATTCACCATTCCTTGTGCAATTTGATACTCTGATGAAATGAAAATTTCTAGAGCACAAAATGAACTGAAAATCCTCAATTACCTAAATCCTTTTGACTTGCTAAATAACTTAAACTGAGATCTAATTCCTTTCCTGCCACCATATAGCAGATTTCTTTAAGGATTTCTAACATTTTAAAGTTACTATTTGAAATCTACAAGACAGTAGAAAGGTCAAAACAACAACTTCACCATCTGGTACTATGGAATAGTTGCTTCGGATTAATAGTAATATTAATTCAGATTAGTTTTCAGATTAATATTTACATTAATTGGTTCATATTCACATTAATATTGTTATTAAGAAATAAATAATGCAAAACAAGTTAAAACTCCTTTTATGTCTGTCTCCAATCCCTTTCTGGTCTTTCCCTACTGAGAGCTAGCAAATATTCTCAATTAGTGTATTATTTTCACACATAATTTATATTTTTAACACATATCTATACGTCTATGAACAATATATAGTATGATTTGCAAGCATCTGTACATTTCATGAATTATACAATTAAAATAAGTCTTCTAAGCCTTTATTTTTTGTCCAGCATTGCGTTTTTACTTTTATATTTACGCACACACATACATACACACTTTATTCATTTTAACTACTAATGATATTCCATTGGAGGTATACTCCAAAATTGATTTACTTATTCTCCAGCTCATGGACATTTATATTGTTATATTGCTTATATTATTCATTGTTATAAAAATGCTATACTTCTATGTCCCCATTTGCACATATGCAAGTGTTTCTATGGTGTATGCAGCATGTAGGGATTCATAGATCATTTTCTCCTCAAGATTAAATCAAAATCTGCTAATCTCCTATTTAACTTCTGCCTTGGCCAATGAAAGATAAATAGTTCAATCCCTGCGTCAACATAATTTCTGTTCAATTTGTTTATGAATAATTGTGGATTCACATAGGGTGATGTTATATCTGGTTAGCAAAATAGTAGCAATAGTACAATAAGGCAGATGGCTTAGAAATATAAATGATATCTGAAAATCACTTTTTGAATGTAAGTAAGCATTTTTGATGTAACTAAAATAAGAAGGTCCTTATATGCTTTATTTCTTTGAAATCCACCTAAAATGTAAGTATATATTTAATACTGTTAAAGTGAAATTTTAGAGTATTGAATGATGAATGAAGATATGTTAATTTTATGTACTAAAAGTAAGAACTTTCCAAATTGCTAAATAAAAAGGGAATTAGATTGCTAATAAGGAAACTGAGAAAGTAATAAGATAAATATGTTAGAGAAACATATCTTTTTTTAAACCAAAAACCTTAATAAAAGTTTAAATAATAAAGCAATATTCTACCATAATCTTAAGCTCTATAGAATTCTTTGGTGGATTTAATACATAATATTTAGCAGAATAATCTTTAAGAATGATATTTAAGATTTGGTTATTAAATTCCACTTAATCCATGAGTCCTGCAAGAAAAAGTCTTATTTTAGAATTCTTTATATTTAAATAAGGATGTATATAAAGCAGAATGTCATTTTAAAATTCACAAGCAGAAAATAATCCACGACCATACATAACACTGTGATAATCCTCTTTGGTTCAGACATAAGGAAAATAAAGAGAAGAAAGCACTGAAGAAAAATTATGTATTCCTTTTTTCTCACTAATCAAACTAATAATCAGACATATCAAACTTTGAAATGACCAACTTTATAAGAATGCTTTAAGAAGACAATCCTTACAGTTTTGAGTCTTGAAAAGCTATATACTTTTTTTTTTTTTTTGCGGTACACGGGCCTCTTACTGTTGTGGCCTCTCCCGTTGCGGAGCACAGGCTCCGGACGCGCAGGCTCAGCGGCCATGGCTCACGGGCCCAGCCGCTCCGTGGCATGTGGGATCCTCCCGGACCGGGGCATGAACCCGTGTCCCCTGCATCGGCAGGCGGACTCTCAACCACTGCACCACCAGGGAAGCCCAAAAGCTATATACATTTAATTTAACTTTTTAATTCTATTTGTTGAGTAACTTTTAATGTAATTTATTTACTTACGTAAATTATAATATATCAAATTATATATGTAAATTAGCCATTTATATAAATATATCAATAGTAGCAGTGTAATCAAATTTTGGAAAAATCATTCAAAACAGTTACTTTTCCAGCAAGTATTTAAAAGAAAAAAAAAACAACGAAGTTAAGAGTTTAAACAAACAAACAGAAAAGCTTGTGCAAATGATTGCTTTGCATTTCCAACTGGAGGAATAGGAGATAAGGTAAATAATTATTTTTTCTTTTTAATTGCCGTTGTTCTAAATCCCATGTATAAAGTTCTGACTAGAAAATATGTTACTCAAAGCTTTTCCCACGATTTAATCTTTGGGCATGAAAAAGTAAGTGATATTATTAAATATGCTAGTTTGTGTCTTGCACATCTTAAATTTGTACATCATTCTGGATAGTGGGATTCAGCTTTGCCTGAATGTTAATTTTTAGCCATCAGCCAAATTTAGTATATGCATAATTGGCTCAACCTAGACATATCTAAAAATAAATTTTACTAGATATCACCAAATTTCTCCTATGTGACTATACCAACTTACATTCCCCAAAGTTCATGAGTTTCAAGTTCTTCAAATTATCATTTAGTATCATACCACTTTTTAATTTTTACCAATTTTGGCAAACATACAATAGAAAATTATGTTGGCTTTAATTTTCATTTCTTAATTTCTATCAAGCACTTTTTGTCTTTTGCTTATTGTTACTGGAATTACCTCTACTGTGAAATTTTTTGGCCCATATTTTCTTTTAGACTATATTTTTAAATTGATTTGTAGGATTCCTTTCTATGGAGTGTATGTTTTTCTATTATATTGTAAATATCTACTTCTAAAATATATCATTTAAATTTTGTGTTTATGGTATATTTCCCTATAGAGAGATTTGTAAAAATAATAATAATAATAATAAGGACTGGGACTTGGTCAATAAAACAGAAGCCACTTAGATATTTTGAGTTGCTCAAATTCAATACAAGAAATTAGAGGGAAAATACAAAGAAATTCAGAGGGTGTGAAGGTCAGAAGATCACTGCTGGTTTTCAAGAATCCAGGAGTTCAGGGAAGCTGCTGCCACATACAACCACCTGCCAGCACCACACTCTTGCCTGCAGATGCTGCTGGAAAATAATGCCTTCTTTATCCATCCTACCTTTCAGCTCTCACATGTTTGCCTTTAATTGGCAGAATCTAAGGAGAGATTTTGGCTGGCAAGAGCAGGGGAAATGCAGTTGCCAGATTTTTAGTCTCTACACTTATGGGAAGTGCTTAGAAGGGCAGGAATGCTCCTGAGTATTGAGAGATTTTTGCTCATGTATCTTCTTTGAGAAATCTTTCTTCGCCTTAAAGACACAGCTATTCTAGGCCACATTTTTTTCTAAGCGTTTTAAAGTTTTGAGACTTGCATATGTCTTCAATCTGCCAGAAGTTAATTTTATATAAGAAGTAAATTAGTAGGTCATTACATATTTAAGCTCAAAATTTACAAAACTTTTAAGATGTGAAGGTTATGAAGATGACTCTTCTGTTATTCTAACATGAAGAAATTATATCCAATATTGTATATATAAATGACAGGTAATCAAGAAATATTTCTTCAACATTTTAGTTAGAATACCTTGTACTATATAATGCAGCATTAGTCAATACTTCCTTTATTGCCTGGTTAATTTTCAAGATTTAAAGAGTAACAGAAATGCCAAATGTACCTGTTAAGTAGTTTATAGGATACAGATTTACATAGAGTAACATTGTTGCTTCTGTGTAATCTACTTATTTTCTACTTGCATTTGCACTGAATAAATTATATACTAAGAGTAAAGTTAGAGTTAATAGGTCATCTGATTATTTTTCATGGTTAACATTGTCAAGACCATATTGGTAACTAAATTAAAGAGTTTAAATAGGGTAATTTATTATATATTTATAAAGCTAGTATGCAAGAAATGTCATCACAAGGTAGCTATTGCCCATCTTTAATCTGAATATAAAATTTGAAATGGCCATGTTCCATGTAGATTACTAAACTATTTCAAGCAACAAAACTCAAAGGCTAAGAACATCCAGATATATCTGAACTATACCCTTGGGATAATGGACATTTTCAAATGGGATTTTTAGAAAATTAAATGTGCAGACGTGATAACAAGGAGACATCTGGGCCCAGAGGTAATGCCTAATGGCTGGGCATCACGGACTTTTGCCAGATCAGCTTTTGAGAAGACAATCCTATAATCTATCAAAAAGGTGCATTTTAGCTCTTCATTGGATGATTGTTTAAAATACCCAATTCCTTTCTGCTGAATGAAAGTGGATTAACTAGAAATAAATAGAGCCAGAAAAATCTGCAATGAAGCATATTTCCAAAAAATAGAGTTTAAAGATTTCATGAAAAACGTAAGAGATACTAGGCCTAAATCATTCTTTGATAGTAAATTTGGCCAATAAAAAACATTCAGATTCTTAGGCATAAATGACAAAAGTTTCTTTAGGAAGAATTGCATTAACATTTTAAAAAATTATTATTTTTACATTTACTTCAACAGTAAAAAAAAAAAAGATGTAAATCCATGGAATTTTAAATATAAAATATCGAAACCTTGGATTGGAGGTAATATAGTATAGTGATTAGGCTTGCGAATTCTAGAGACAGAGGCCCTCAGCTCAATTTCCATATCTGCACTTATCAGCTATGTCACCTTGGGCAAGTAACAACTTTTCTGTGCTTTGTTTTTCCTCCTCTTCTCACTGAGGATAATAGTACTTCCCTCATAGAGTTATATCTGTATCTAGTAGGTAGTAGATAAATGTTAGCTATTATTTTAACTCTTATATTTAATGTTTTAATAATGTTAAATGCTTCTGTGTGCCTTTTAAATAAAATCTTAAGTCCCTTACTATAGTCCACCTCACCCCTGCCTAGCTTCAAACTTTACCTCTCATTTTGTCCCATTCTCCTTGCTTACACAGCTCCAGCCAAATAACTCAAGCTGAAGTCTCTTAGGCCTTTGGACTTGCTGATCTATCTGCCTAGAACCCTCTACCCTCAGATCTCTTATTATAATTCAGGTATCAATTCATGTGACACCTCCTGAGACACAGTCCCTGAACAAACTGGGTACAGTAGACCTATCTATCCTATCATCCTGTTACAAATTATTTCTAAATGCAGTTCTCTTATCTTTTGTTCATATCTTTCTTTTCTGTCTTGTCTCACTAAAGAGTTAGCTTCATATGGGCAGGAACTTTGTCTTCTTCAGTGTTCTCTTTATTCCCAGAGCACAAAACACTCCAGTGGAGAAAGACAAAATTTAAACCTATGAATAACTTTCACATTAATAAGTTAATTCCAATAGAGGAATAAAAGGCAAGATAAGACATGTGACCAAAAAGAAATGACATTTCTACAACTCAGCCTTCAGAGAGAAACACAGTAAAAGACATCAGATTTAGGAATGCATTCTTGAATGTGTATTGAGCGGCTGAGGGGATCTGGTCAGAGTATCCTATCAGGTTTTGCTAAGTTCTATTATTGAATTATCCAGAGCAGAGTGATGTTTTAGGGAGAATATTGCATTGAGATCCTAATTTCTGACCTTTTCTTCCAACTTTAGAAGGCGGCAATAGTAATTTTCTCTCACTTTACTCCCCTATACCCTCTAGGAAAGACAACTACATATTTAATTACTTTATGTTGTATAAAGCACCTGAAAATATGCCTCATCTAGATTTTTATTTGGAATAAGATTCAGATTTCTCAAGGGCAAGAGTAACTGTTAGCCATTTTTGAAAAGAATGGAAGAGTGGCCTGACTCAAGGAGGGAGTTAATTCTGAGAAATTGGAGGGATGGAAGAGCAATTGGATTCCCTAATGTTAGTCAAGGTCTGACCAAGTTTGTCACAGAGGTTTTACATTCAACCAGCATAGCTATCCATGCTTCAGTTCTCTAAATCAAACTAGACTTCACCCAGAAAGTAATTTGGGAGAAGAAGGATCTCTCTACAAAAGACTAAGTTAAGAGTTTTCTTGACAACTCTAAAGGATGAAGACTGAAGAGATTTAATTCGCTTTAGAAAAATAAAGGAGTGGGAAATTTTCTCCCCTCAAATGTGGTGTAGCATTTTCATACCAGGTATGTTGTAATTTATTTATTGGTTAAGGAAAGTGAGAGAAGCTCACTGTCTTCTTAGTATAGTAGAACTAAAACTATTAATAATGGGTGAGCCAAGTGATTTTCCTTTCTAGGCACTCAAGAGTCTCTGGACTTCCATGACACCATTAATCAGAGAGGCATCTATTAATACAATATCTTTAAACTTATTATGTTTTGGAATATCTGTTACAGCTGTACATCATAGTAAACACTGTACACTGTCTTCTCAATAGCTCTTCTTTTCTTCTCCCTCATGAACAAAACCTTGATTTTGCTCCCAGCAGTAATTGAAGCATATCAGGCAGTATATCATCATAGTCAAATAATAATCCAATATTTTAGTCTGACAAATGCTTCATTTTTCCAGCTTGCCTTGCTGGGAAATTTAGGCATAACCACATAGCCCTGTTTTGGACAAAGAGAGATAAAAGAATGTCTGACAGAAGATTTTGCATTCCTGATAAAAGGGACATATATGGCTGACACTACCTGCTCCCTTTTTCTTTTTGCCTTGAATATGTTCAGTGTTAAAGTAGCCATCTGTGACCATGTCACAACAATCATGAGAACAAGAGTGAACACACTAGGAGTGCTACAGCAAAAGGACAGCGGCATGGCCCTTTAACAACTGAATCAAGATCTACCTACCTTTTCTCTCTTTACAGCTCTCATATGATAAAAATAAATCCTAATTGTTTAAGCCATAGTTAGGTTTACCATTACTTGAAGTCAAAAGTGGCATCTCAACCACTGTTTCCACTAGTTCATTTGCTATTCTTAGTGACTGTATAATGAATGGACTAATAAGAAAGTTGAAATAAAACACAACTTAAAGGCCTGTTCTAAAATATTTCTTCATTTTATTCTCAACCAAATGCAATTCTGTCTCTTAAAATGAAAATAACTAGACAACAGCAAATGTCGTTAAGTCAAAAAACAGATAATAGAAAGGTAGATAAAAAATGACTATCATGGGCTTCCCTGGTGGCGCAGTGGTTGAGAGTCCGCCTGCCGATGCAGGGGACACGGGTTTGTGTCCCGGTCCGGGAAGATCCCATATGCCGCGGAGCGGCTAGGCCTTTGAGCCATGGCCGCTGAGCCTGCGTGTCCGGAGCCTGTGCTCCACAGCGGGAGAGGCCACAACAGTGAGAGGCCTGCGTACCGCAAAAAAAAAAAAAAAAAAAAGACTATCATTAGATAGGGCAGGCGTCATTAGATACGGATGGTCATAAAAGGCCTGTTTATGCTAAAACTAGTGAGAAGCTAGGCAAATGGGATTAATCTGAATTAAATTATTTGCTCTATTTCCCTTGAATGTGTTTAGCATGTTCTCTCTAATCTCTGTAACTTTCTTCATCCTATTCCCTTTGCCTGGAATACTCTCCACTATTTCTTTCTGTGATCCACCAACACAACCTTTAATTCTACTTCATTCATGAATCCTTACCTGATCTACCCTAGCCAAATTTCCTCTCTCCTGTCTCTAGTCCTCTTAATGTGAATATTGGAACTCCTCTTTACCTTACAGTGTTCTCTCAGATGTTTCAGAAACAAAGGTGGAATAATCTTAAGGGGAACATACCACAGAATGGCAGGGGTGGGGTTGGGTTTAGAAATGACTGGATACAGGGATTCGAACACAAAGCCTGTTCTTTTCCATTTTCCCCCATGTTTGCACATCTTAGCAAATTCTCTCATGTTCAAAAATTAATTACTGCTTCTAAGAAATTTAGGAATACAAAATATGTGGCCTAGTGCAATCTTCTATATCACAAAAACATTTTACAAAATCAGTATTCAGACTACATGTTAATTTACCAAGAATATGTAAAAAGTTGTAATTGGACTAAAACTGACTAAAGACATTATGAATTGAAATGGCCCCATGAAGAACTATGCATAACATGTTTGCAAAAAACAAAACAAACAAACAAACAAAAATAACCACAATACCATGTGATAACAGCTACATTAGCTGTGGATATAGACTACTGAAAAAGAAGTGTTAAAGAGTAGGTTAACTCTGGCTGAAGGAATCAGGGTAAGCACCAGTAGGGAAATATTTGAAATGGTCTTGAAGTTGAATAGCTCAATTGATGCCCAAGGTGGGTGGGGCATATTGAAAGAAAAAAAAAGCCTGGTTACACATGCAAAGGCTGGAAACCAAAGTATATTTGGAGGATGGGAAGTAGCTTCTTTCAAAGCTAGGAAATCTGTGGTTAACTATTAAGATAATTGCAGATATGTAAAAAGATTGCCATTGTAAAAAACAGAAGTAACACTTAGGAACAAATACATTTAATAACAGATGTGTTACTACTTCCAGGACCCTCCTTAACAAAGGAGCTCAGCACATAGCCATTGGATCAGAAAATCTTGGAGCATTTACTGACCCGGGGATATCCAGAGACACCTTGGAAGCAGACTATAAATATTTTAGTTCCAGAATATAGACTGAAACGTTTCAGTTTCAGTTCTGAGACTGAAAAACATTCATAGATGTATGTATGCCCTTTTTAAAAAATAATTGCTTTTATACTCTCTTCCCAGTTCTATAGCTTTCCATCTTCATAATGATGCACATCCTATAATGAACAGCCAGAGTCATTAAGAAGAGTGACTTCAAATATTTTCTTTTTAAGGATTTCTTTCTTTTCTTTTTTTTTTTTTTTTTTTGACAACCAGTAGCTCACAGCAATGACAAAAAAGTCAATGATTTTACTCATTCCAGACACTTGAGTACCCTATACAATTTTATATCCAGGTATGGCCTACAATGCCCAGTATCTTTGCATCAATAATCTCACATTACCTAGAATTTACATATCAGAAAAGGAAATCTAGGTTTCCCCTATGAAACCCACTGACATTTTAGACAAAGAGAAATACAAAACGATGCAGAACAAAGAAACACCATTATGTAAACATTGAGCCCGGACTTGAAAAATGTCACCAGCCCTGTCAGAAAACAAAAAGAGAAAGAGGAAAACAGATTAAAAAACATTTGCCCTTCTAAGCAGATCACACCAATTATATTTGAGCAATAATCACAATACTGTTATTTTTAGTCCATCACACAGCAATATCTGTAAACACGATTTGCTTGGATTTTCATTTGTCTTTGGGAGGACGTCATAAGAAATCACATTATACACAAGAGTTCTCAGGATTTAAAAATATGTATTCAACATCATTTTGTTAATTTCTGTTGTGTTAATGTTAATAATTAACAATTCTAGCACAGGTAGGAAAAAACCTTTAAATAAACAAGGAGCAAGAATAATATCTCAGTATTATGTCTCCTGTCTCCTACTTATATCATTAAGAAAGAGCATTTTCAAAAACAGTAATTTGATTCAGATTCCCTTTAGGATCCCATGAATACCTTTGACGCTGTAACCATTTCAATGTCCCCATTTCTGTAATACCTTTCATTCATTTGACTTCTTGAGAAAATTTATGGAATTCATTCAATTCTCTCAAATATTCTAACAGTAAAAGGGATTTCTGAATACTGTTACTTAATTTATTTTGCTATATTACACGAATATTCTGAACTTCCAAAAACTGATTTGATCCTGTAAATTGTAAATTTATTAACACACAACCAGGAATCACCACAGTTTTTCATGCACTTTACTTTCCTAGAACAGTTCTTACACAGAGCAGAAACTTAATAAATATGTTATTTGAATATGACTTAATGTTCATTGGCGTAATTAGTCTATTTCTTAAATTATGATACAGGTAAAATAAGTTCATTTTGTTCATATAACAATTGATGTAACCCACCTACCTATGGCTCTCAACGATTCTCAGTCTTTGAGCTTCTACCTGTTTAAATGTCATAAAGCTGACTTGAGTATAACACAATAGTTCTATATAAGTTTATTTTTAACAAGGCAATTTAACACAAAAGCAAAACAAACAAAAATCTTAGCTACTCTTCCGTGTAAAATCATTTGAAACCATCCAATTATCATTAAGGGTGACCAACTATAACTACTATACATGTATTGCATATGTTTTGCAATTACAGGTAGGAGCTCAAACACTGGATTCCCATTTATTTAAAAGTTTAATTGTATTTCTTAAATATTTCATGTGAAGAATACTGCTATTTTAAAATATATAAATAAGTTCAAAGTCACAAATTACTCAAACTTTCTGAATCTTAGCTGTTTCAACTGTAAAATAGCAACAGTTAGAATACCTGTAAGTTTTTAAGTTAGGTTCAAATAAAATTATATACACAGAAGGGAGCTGTAAACAGCAAATTGATAATCAAATGTTGAATATTACTTCACCTGGTGTACTGCAATTATTTAATAAATATTTAGCATCAGTGTTGGGCCTTTTTTTTTTTTTCTTCCAAAATACTTACTGGTATAGACAAGTTGAAAGCCTTCATCTGTCCCTTCAGAATCAGAATTAAATTCTAGCCAGAGATGGTTTGAAGTACTACTAAGGGTCAGTCCTCGCATAGATGCGCCAGTAAAAGCACCTAGTAGATGAGTTGTTTTATCTTTTCCATCATAAATCTGCAAAAATATATTTATAATTAAAATGTAAATTTGACAGTAATAACCAATTCAGAGCATGTATTTATATCTGTGAAGAAAATGAAATTACTACACTCTTCATAAATCAGGTCACTACCTGTTTCCCAAGAACAACTGCATATATTAATTCCTACAAATATCAGGGTAAGAAAGTTAGACTCCACATGGGTAATTTTAATATTCCAAGCTCAGCAGACACTAAGTAAAACTCAAAATCATGTTATAAAGTTTTTATTCTTATAAAAACAATGCTTCTAATGGCAGACAATTTAAAATTGAGAATACCTATAGAAAGTTTGGTTTCTAAGATTGGTTGGTTGGTTGGTTGTTTTTCTAAACTTGGTCAAGGGCACCAAACACCTGCTTTTCTAATAACATGATTAATATAAAATGTACTTGCTTCTTTTGCAACTTCTATTTACCCATGTCCTTTATTTCATATCTGACACTTTTAAAATGTTAAAATAGTACTAAACGCATTTAGAAGCTGATTTAACAAGGCAAAAGTATACAAAGCAAAACTGACATGTTCCCAAAGCTCCCTACCTCATTCCCATTCTTCGGAAGGTGTAGCTTCTCATTGCCCTCTAATTTGCTTTTGTTTTATCAAGGCATTATAGACATTTCTTCAGGTCAGTGGATAGAGATTCTTCCTTTTGAGAGCTGTGTAATATTTCCTTCAATAGCACTACCACAACTTGCCCTACCATTCCATATATTAATAAACTAAAGTTTTTTGCCACTAAAGGTAATGCTGAAATAAACAGCCTTTAGATGTTATTTCACATTTCTTTTTTGGTACTTGTATTTCAGTAAGAAAGTTTTCAATATATTGAATCTGGGGGCTAAAATGTTCATGTATTGTCAGATTATTTTCCAAAAAGTGTACAGTAATTAAATTTAGGGTTTGCCAACAATGCATATTACTATTCTTTTTCCTTTAAGGCACATATTTTTAATGTGGTAGTTATTACCCCCAAGGGTGTGAAAATTGGTTCTTAGAGTTCATAAAATCTTGGATATTATGATCATTTGTGGTCCTACAAAGACCAACCCTGACAAATCTCATTCCACAGTACTTAGTTTCATGAAGTTGGAGCTTGGGGCTCCTTCTGTGAATGATAATGAATAGAAACGACTGAGAAATACTTCTGAAAGTTACCTGTCTCTTGCCTGAAATTGCCTTACTTCTGACCTGTCATAAGAGTAAAAATTATGTCGCTAAACCCCTAATCCGGTGATCTTGTCATAGCACCAGTGTTCCCCCAAAGTGGTATGCATTATATTCATGTCACCTAGGAGATGATATTTAGGTGGTACATGATAGAACTTTTATTATTATTATATTAATTTACATGATATATTTTTCTTGTGCTAAATTGTTGGATTTAACTTGATCATCTATTCAGAATGTTTTCTACAATTTGTAAATAAAAACTGATGTCTAACTTTTTTTCTTTGTATCAAATTATCCTTACAGGTTTTAGTATTAAGTTTATGTTAATTTAACAAAGTGAACTGGAAATATTTTACTATATTTCAAAATCTGGATTATTCAAATAAAATAATGAGCCTTTGCTTTCTACAGATTCAAGGAATTCTTCAATTCAAGGACATATTCTTGAGTTTTTGTTTATTTAATTATTCCTTGTCAATTTTATTATTTTATTTTCCACCTTGAATGCCTATTATTTACATATTCAGTCTCCAAAACTGTGTTGCAATTCCTTTACATTTTTTTCTTCTGAAATTTATCTATCTTTCCGCTGTATTATGGCTTATCTTCCACTGGATCTTCCACACTAACAATTAGATTTTCAGCAGTAACTAATCTCTTTTTAGGTCTTCTATTTAAATCTTAAATTTTTAAATCATTGGTCAAGTTCTAGAAAGTCAGTCTGTCTGTTTGTCTCTCTCTCCTCCTTCTTCCCTCCCCCATTCTCTGTTTTTGGTACTCAAATTGCATTATCTTAAGATATCTCACTTGTTTTATGTATTTAACTTGGTCTTTCTTACTTCTGGTTCCTGAATTCCATTAACTATGTGTTTATTTATCTTTAGGTAGTTATAGTTTTATGTTTCCTTATTATTGATACAGGTTTTCGATGTTGTAAAGACAACAATGCTTTTATTTAACATGCTATACAAATGTAGTTTTTGTTCAGAGCCCCTAGTATCCTTTCTTAACAACCTTACTCTATAATTTTTCTGCACAGACTTTCTGAAGTCTCCAGTGTCCAGGCGTTTCCTGCTCTCTCTCTTTGTGCCTGAGGGAATCTATAGCTTCATATGCACCCTCCAGGCTCCACCAGTTTATTTACTTGTTATTTTATTACCACTGAGAGGGAGTGGAAATAAGAAAGAGAGGAAGTGAGTTGTAAAGTCAATCCAACATGCTCACTGAATTCCGAACAGCAAACACCTTACTGGTCTCCCTCTTTGTTTTAAAAGGTCTTTCTGTCAATTTTATAAAGAATGTGTTGACTGTTAAAATGAGTATTTGACTACTAGATAAAGGGCTGTATGGACTAATTTCTTAAAATTATATGGGAGTACCAGGAACCCCTTGTGGAATCTAATTTATCATACAAATTCATCTCTGTTTTAGTTATCAGCAAGAATTTGTCTTCAACAAAGCTGAACCAAATGTTGAGGTCTTTTAGCTCAGGAATTTTTTTTGTTTGATTACATAGGAGCCAACTTTTCATTTCTTAAGAATAGTAGCCATCAGCAATAATTCAGAGACAAGGAAACGTGTGTCAGAAAACGCAACTTTTGCTGAAGTGTGATCATTCAGCTAGGAAATTTTGGAAGCATGTATAAAATTGTTAGTTCAAAATGAAAAGCAAGTGTTAATTAGGAAGGCTTTAAAAAGAGAAGAGTTTTATAGCTATGATCAAGTCCGTGCTGTTTAACTTGTAAATAAAATCCTTCAAATGTATTCAAATATATATGGGCGCATAAAGGCAACAAGGAAGGACAAAGCAGTGTAGCCAAAGACAAATTACATTTGAAGTAGACATGAATGCAATCATACAAATAAGAAAATAAAACAAACAAAATGTGCCTTTCATTTAAAAATAAATTTACAGTACAGAGTGATTATACTGGGTCTGATCAGAATCACATAGAAATTTTGACATTATTTCTCATTGCTTTTCTACTTAAAATCAGGATCTTTAAGTATGTTTTTATTTATTTGAGACGATTTTCTTTTTTCTAAAATATATTATTATTTTTGAGATATTTCTTAATATCTATTTTTATTTTTCAGAAATTTAGAAAGCTAAAAAAGACTAAGCTAATTATAATAGTATACTTTTTAATTGGAAGGGAGAGGACTGGTGCTCACAATAGAAATATTCTTAGTTACTTAGAGCCTAATTCAGATAATGAAGACTTACTTTTATATCAAATGTAGATTTCAAGTTTTCTTAAGAATTAATATTGTGAAAGGCATTGAGGGCTTTTATAACATTAGTGAAGCTCTTTGATAAGACTCTAATTTGTTATAAGGTTGCAATTAATTTGGTAGTCCTACACTAGAACAGACTAGAACTTAATACTGCCATGTTTCAATTATAAAACCTTTTGTAATGGATCAGGGCCTGAAATTAGTTATGGTGTACAGATCCTCCTATATATGGAAGGTCAAACTCTATTATGATGAACTGCTTATGGACACTTAAAACTGTTTTTGTTGTTAATGACATAATAAATGTATGATTAGAAAGTATATTCCCAGTCATTTCTCTAGTGAATTTAGCAAATAAGCTATTATCTGAACCCAAGAGCAAAAAGTACATAAAAAAGTAAAATAAAAAGAGAGAAATTACACATGCATGTGAGTATAATCATACAAACCTTCAAATCATTCCTGCTCATGAATACTAGAATTTTCATTTTGGCCATTTGTTTTATAGGTTGATTTGGAATTTAAATAATTTTTTATAATAAGTTGAGTTAGAGTTCAAATTTTGAATGAAAAAGAATAAATAATTTTTACAATTGTTAAAAAGGACAATATTTTAAATCTTATTATGTTCTCTCCAAAGATGATATGTAACAGAGAAGAAAACATTTGTTTGTACTCAAATATTTGTCTTTACAATAGCTATATAATGTGTACTCAATTAAGAGTTGGTATGTATCAGGGAGGGAGTTGGGAATGCAATGAGGGGTCAGGTTTTCAGGGGCCTTAGCTTTGTGGTCCCAGCTCTACCATCAAAGCTGATTGGAATGTCACACATCATTTCACTTCTGTGATCTCAGTAGGGGAGAAAAGGAAGGGTTTTATGAGGCCTATCATAGCACTCTATACAATATGGATATTTACAGAGTGCTTTTGAAGGGAGAAATAACAGAGGATTATCAGTGAACAACAAGCAGAGTTAGTAGATACATGTGGTAGACTTATGAGATCACTGGTGGGCTAGAAAATATTTAAAACCCAGCTCTCAAACAAACCAAACTGGTGAATGTACATACCCATATATACGTTTTTTAAGTAAATTTTATTGATATAAAGAGAGATTGACAGACTTTTTCTGAAAAGGTTTAGATAGTAAATATTTTAGGCTGTTAACATCTCTGTGGCAGCTACTCAATACTGCCCTTCTAGCACAGAAGCAGCCGTAGACAATGTGAATGAATAAACACAGCTTTCTCCTATTAAAACTGTATTTACAGAAAGAGGTGTCAGTCTGATTTGGCTCACAGACTGTCATTTGTGAATCACTGATTTAAGGGATGTGTAGCATCCTATTTATACACAGGAATAAAATATACAATACTCATTATTGAAAATTCCATAGAGCTAATTGATTCTTACAGAGTGCTTTCAGTGTTTTTTGCCAAACTTTTGTAGCTGCAACTTATAACTGCAACTTACAGACAAAAGTTGTTCTTAAATGAACATTGCTTGATTTTTTTAAAAAAATTATTTTTATTTATTTATTTTTGACTGTATTGGGTCTTTGTTGCTGCATGCAGGCTTCCTCTAGTTGCAGCGAGCGGGGGCTACTCTTCTCTGAGATGTGCAGGCTTCTCATTGCAGTGGCTTCTCTTGTTGCAAAGCATGGACTCTAGGCGCACAGGCTTCAGCAGTTGTGTCACACGGGCTCAGTATTTGCAGCTTGTGGGCTCTAGAGCCAGGCTCAGTACTTGTGGCGCACGGGCTTAGTTGCTCCGCGGCATGTGGGATTTTCCCGGACCAGGGCTCAAATCCATGTCCCCTGTGTTGGCAGCAGATTCTTAACCACTGCACCACCAGGGAAGCCCTATTGCTTGATTTTTTTGTTAACAAGTGAGATGAAAATGAAACATCAAAAACGATGTTATATCAGAATGTCACTGGTTTGTAAATGATATGAGCAACTTCTTTGCTAAACTGAATAATAGTTTTCAAATACTAGAAAAGATATTTTCTCAATTTTTTGTGCTATTCATAATATAATGGCTACAGATACAACCCGTTTCTACTTATGTACTGACAATGAGCAAAGCAATAAATCAAGTCAGGGTTTGTAGTATTTGCCAATTTCTGCAGTGTAAACACTTTACTATGGCTAATATCAAGCTATCAATGTGACATTGTTGAATACAGAGTTGGGAAGAGATGGACAAGCTGACATAGTATTTCCAACACACAGATACAGTATATATAAGTAAACTCAAAAGCACCGATAAGGGCTTCCCTGGTGGCGCAGTGGTTGAGAGTCCGCCTGCCGATGCAGGGGACGCGGGTTCGTGCCCCGGTCCGGGAAGATCCCACATGACACGGAGTGGCTGGGCCCGTGAGCCATGGCCGCTGGGCCTGCGCGTCCGGAGCCTGTGCTCCGCAACGGGAGAGGCCACAACAGTGAGAGGCCCAAGTACCGCAAAAAAAAAAAAAAAAGCACCGATAATAGTTAAAGTAGTAAAATAATTAGGAAATGAAAAGTTGCATTTATTACCTTGGTTTTTTAATTTAATTGTAATTCAATTGTAACAATTTAATTTTTAATAATGGCTATGTTTACAACCAGCTCACAAAAGTACTGAAAATTTAACAATAGGCTCTCACACGTGGTACTGCCAAAGATTCACAAATAGGTTATGAAAGAGCTTAAAAATAATACGTCTTAGAAAACAACAATAGCAACACATTAATAACCCTCTCATCATATTTCTAAAAGAATGTTATTAAGTCCTTCAACTATCTAGTTTTTCATAAATATGATATACATCTCCTAACCCTTTCTTTTGGACTCTCAAAACCAATTTTGGGATATTTTACTGGCTCTTCTCCATAATAATCCATTTAGTCTACATTTTGCGTAAGAAATGTCTTTAAACTTCATAATGCTGACTGTGGTAAAAAGATTGTCTTGAATTATTTCCCTGCTACATTTCTTTATCTAAACATAGTGCTTAGTCTTTTTCTGAAAATAAAAACAAACACAGCGACAACAAAAACATAACTAGTATTTCTGATTGGTATTCAGCTTTTTTCCTATCCAGCTGACAAGGAGAGCTATTCATTATTGACAGTTTAGAGCCTACATATAATAAACACCATCTATAAATGTTAATTAAAAGAATTAATTAAGTTACATATTTTGAGTGAGGGATTGGGAAGTTCAATATTATTGCCCATTGAAAGTAAAAGAACCAAGGAAAGATACATTCATAATTCCCAAACCTGCTGGTCATCACATAATCTGGAGGGCTTTATAAAATTCCTTAATCCCAGGTGCAAACCAACTGAACCTACTTTCCCCAGATCTACTGAAACTGCTAGTGTGGTTATAAATAACTAAGGTGTTTATAAAAAGCAAGAGGAGGGAGAGAGAGAGTGGGTGAATGAGTAAACAAGCATCATCCTACAGGATGAGCTACTGGAAAGGAAAGTTGTTTTTGTGTGTGTATAGAT
The DNA here is from genome assembly GCF_963455315.2 of Globicephala melas. NCBI lineage: Eukaryota > Metazoa > Chordata > Mammalia > Artiodactyla > Delphinidae > Globicephala > Globicephala melas. The sequence continues at coordinate 55,061,969 of NC_083330.1, forward strand.
ATAGATAAATAACACACATTGTTTTTTATTGTTGTTGCTGTTTTGTTTTTATCAGAATCCAATACAGTGATGTAATATAGTAAGTTAAACCAGAAGAAAACAAACCTTCTTCCAAGCCTTATACATGTAAAGATTACAAGAGAATGTCATTCCAAAGAACATAGCCGATCCTACCACATAAAGAAAAACAGTGCTTTTAAATCTCTCAGTCAAGGGGCAGAGAGTTCCATAATGGGCTATTTTTTTTTTTCTTATTTCTTCTTATGTCTTAGTTGGAATGGAGAAAGAGAACTGACTCTAGTAGGTTTAATATTGGAAAGTGCTGGGGTTGAGAATGGGCTCTCATGGATTAGTTTGCAGTGAGGCAAATGACCTTCCATCCTGATAGGACTCGGCTTAACTGTCTTTGAGAAGTAATCATTTGTCCTTTGCGGAGTACATTGTCTGTTTGTGCATGCCTAACTGTGCCTGTGTCAGTAGGTATCTTTGACCTAATAGTCATCCATGGAATTAATGAGAAGAATAACATACAAGCATTTTACATCTTACACTGGTGGAGAGATCATGAAGACAGACAGCGTTTAAAAGCCCATCCCCAACCATCTCTGTAGTATGGCTTACTGAAGTCCTTTTAATGTGGTAATTTAGAATAAATCCCAGGTTAGACTATCAGTAGAAGGATAATTGAATTGGTGTGTTTCCAGGTTAATTTTAGTATATAATCTTTTCAACTTTGGAAAACATATATTTATTCTAGGAAAGACATAATTTTTAAAAAATTTCTGGGAATATAAATTTTCATCCTTTCACTCATGAAAGAAAAGTCACTATTTAATGAAATCCACTAAAGGGCCTTAAATTGAGTTTTTCTGCTTTCCTTTGTCTCTCACCATCACGTCCCCTCACACTGTCACTTATTACTGAGGTCCCATCCTTCCTCAAGGGAACACACATCACAAATGCATATGACTTTACTTCAAATAAGTAATACGTTAGAAAGCACTCTGAGAAACATATTAGGGCTATTTTTTAAAAAAAGCATCACTTGTTATCCCTAATGAATTTTCCAAAAAATAAACATCATTCAGTATGGAAAAGTAATGTAGAAATGTCAAGCATCACTGAGAGCAGAGAAATATTTTAGGAAGGATTGTGGTAGGCATGGGGAAGCATTTCCTGACTTTTAACTTACAAATACATGTTTATTATTGTTGCTATGTGATACAGTTTAGTAGCTACACTCATATTTCTGATCTATACCTTGATACAGTTTTTCCCCCCAGTTAGCCAAATAAATAAATAAATAAATAAATAACCACTGCCTTAATTCTAAGTACAAGTATCCCATTAATCTCAATGTTGACTCCAATTTAGCAAATAAACCTATTTTAACAGGAAAATCCAAACAATGAACTGGAAGTTGAAGATATAATACAGTGAGTTTCTGTTGCCTATTGAGGAAAAGCACAAAAATTGGGAATGGCTCTAAATTAATACTAAAATTGTATATATCTAAGTGTACTGCAGGAAATCTTTCCCATGTCTATACAAATCTTACAAGCATAAAGAACTGTGTTAGAGAACCATCAATTATCATCAAATTAATATTCTTTTTAAAAGAAGAACATAACCAACAACCTTAAAATCACTGCTTAAATAAAAGTCCCCCACCCCAGTCAACCTGGGATATCATAAATTTTTTCAAGATTTGTGAAAACAGAAATATGTTGAATTTCTTACCTGGATTAATGAAATCTTGATAATGAGAAAAAAAATGTATGTGATCATTTTTTAAATATTTAAATGTGATTTTATAGAAGTGTTTACTTTTATTCCGATAATGAATATAAACTATATTTATCAAAACACTTACTTTGAAAAATATGGATCAGCAAGTATGAAAATATTCATTTGCCTAAAATCGGATCATTAAAAAAAATTTCTTTTGGCAGTGCCGTGCCACTTGCAGGATTTTAGTTCCCCACCCAGGAACTGAACCTGTGGCCACAGCAGTGAAAGCACTGAGTCTTGACCACTAGCCACCAGGGAACTCCCTTTAATCGTATCTTTAAATTTGATTATTTCAAATTTTTTAAATAAATTAACAAATTTTGTCCTAAATGTTTATTATCAACAAGGTATATTTTTTCTTAAATAATTTATAGATATTGTTAGATATATTCATAAATTATAAACTTTTTCATAGTCATAAATGCAAAGAGTTATCTATGTATCAACAGAAATAAGTTACTTAATAAACATCAAAATAAAAATAAATAAATGTCCATTTATGGATTATGTTTCATAGATAATATTTATTGAATATAAGATATTTGGCATGAAAGTGTTATTTTGGTGTTATTGAAACATTAAAATTCATGTATCAAAAAACAAATGGTTCTAAAGAATCTAGGGGCAGGACAGGAATAAAGACACAGATGTAGAGAATGGACTTGAGGACATGGGAAGGGGGAAGGGTAAGCTGGGACGAAGTGAGAGAGTGGCATGGACTTATATATACTACCAAATGTAAAATAGCTAGCTAGTGGGAAGCAGCCGCATAGCACAGGGAGATCAGCTCAGTGCTTTGTGACCACCTAGAGGGGTGGGATAGGGAGGGTGGGAGGGAGATGTAAGAGGGAGGAGATATGGGGATATATGTATATGTATAGCTGATTCACTTTGTTATAAAGCAGAAACTAACACACCATTATAAAGCAATTATACTCCAATAAAGATGTTAAAAAAAAGAAAACAGCTATGTAGCAAATTGGGTTCAGAAACTAAATTACAAAGCACAGGAGAGACTACTGGAGTAGAGGAAGTGAATAGCTATTGGTAATATCTTAGGGCATTTTCACTAGACATTTTCTTTTTTCTTCTATTACAAAAAATTCTGTATTTTGCTTTTCAAAACAATATTATAAACGGGTTTATGTCATGAAAAATAATTCATGTATCATAAAATCAAAATTTACTTATTATAAATAAACATTAGAAAGAAAACATTCTATCTCAGTAAAAATACTGACAGGAAAATGGGAAATAATGTATAATTTAAATCCATGAATGGCAGAATCAACTTATGGTTGATTATATATACATATATATCATATACATGTATATATGTATTAATGTATACTTAATGACTAAAATGATCAAAATATAAATATTCTGAGTTCACCTACCTTAAGAACATCTCCTTGTGCTAAATGAAATGTTCTGGCTGAAATATTGATTCCCTTTCCTGCTTGAACCTGAATACTATAAATGCATTCATGGTTGTTTTCATAGTTGAGTGGATAATTCGGAGAGAGCAGAATTCCTTCATTACTTGTTGCAGATGCACCACATTCAGCTGCAGGTAAAACAGAATATTGAAGTACAGTTTAATAGAAAGCATTATCATTTCAAGTAATGTAATGTATGGAAGCGTAAATGTATTTTATTTTAGCTAGAGGCTAACATGAAAATAATGTACAGAAGGGCTTTACATTGTAGATGAATCACTCCTTCTCATATAATAGATAGGAAGAAGGGACTACTGCCTCTGGACAGAACACTGTACATAAATAGAAATACACAATAGTTTCAGTATTTCCCCCCCAACCTTAGATGAAAGGATAGCATGGAAAAGGATGAGGGCAAAAGATTTTCAGGATGTATTTTAAGTTTGTAGATCTCTGATTAACTTATTATGTTTAAATTTATAATTTACTTATTTTAAAGTATAAAAAAAGGGAAGAGATCAATTTCATTTTAGAATGATTCTTTACCTTTAAATGCTTTACTGTTTAAATACTTAAACATTAACAAAAATCAGGTAAAAGAAAAAAACCTAATGAGGAAATGAAAATGATCAAGATGGAGCAGTCAGTATAATATCAATAATAATAATATTATTTTAACAAAGCATAAAATAATAATAAGAACTAATGATATGATGCTAACAATCAGTCACATGAAGTGTCACCCAATAAAGCTCCTTCAAGACCTTTTAAGGTAAAACAAAAACAAAAAATTCATAAACTGCCAATATTGATTTAAATTATTTCTATTTTAATAATACTTAAAGAGTTTTATAGCGTCAGCCTTACATTTAGGTCTTTAATTCATTTTGAGTTTATTTTTGTGTACGATGTTAGGGGGTGTTCTAATTTCATTTTTGTACATGTAGCTGTCCAGTTTTCCCAGAACCACTTACTGAAGGGACTGTCTTTTCTCCATTGAATATTCTTGCCTCCTTTGTCATAGATTAGGTGACCATAGGTGCGTGGGTTTATCTCTGGATTTTCTATCCTGTTCCATTGATCTATATTTCTATTTTTGTGCCAACACAATACTGTTTTGATTACTGTAGCTTTGTAGTATAGTCTGAAGTCAGGGAGCCTGATTCCTCCAGCTCCATTTTTCTTTCTCAAGATTGCTTTGGCTATTTGGGGTCTTTTGTGTTTACACACAAATTGTACATTTTTTTGTTCTAATTCTGTGAAAAATGCCATTGGTAATTTGATAGGGATTGCACTGAACCTGTAGATTGCTTTGGGTAGTACAGTCATTTTCACAATATTGATTCTTTCAATCCAAGAATATAGTATATCTCTCCATCTGTTTGTGTCATGTCTGGATTCTTTCATCAGTATCTTATAGTTTTTGGAGTATAGGTCTTTTGTCTCCTTAGGTAGGTTTATTCCTAGGTATTTTACTCTTTTTGATGTGATGGTAAAAGGGATTGTTTCCTTCATTTCTCTTTCTGATCTTTCACTGTTAGTGTATAGGAATGCAAGAGATTTCTGTGTATTAATTATGTATGCTGCAACTTTACCAAATTCATTGATTAGCTCTAGTAACTTTCTGGTAGCATCTTTAGGATTTTCTATGTAAGTATCATGTCATCTACAAACAGTGACAGTTTTACTTCTAATTTTCCAATTTGGATTCCTTTCTTTTTTTTCTCTGACTGCCGTGGCTAGGACTTCCAAAACTATGTTGAATAAAAGTGACTAGAGTGGACATCCTTGTCTTGTTCTTGATCTTAGAGGAATCATTTACATTTTAAATCTGCCTCATTTCCTCCTCACTAGCTTATTAGAATCTAGGCATGCTTGTGGGGGCATGGAGACAAAAGTTCCCAGGTCATACAGATGATCCAGAATACACATATATGTTTATCAGTTAGATTATTTATTAGGGAATACAGACAGTTTTAAACTATGTTATAGAATCATGTAATTCTGAGAATATGTACTTGAATGCCAACTTGCAAAATACTGAAACACTGATTAGCAGCTCAGGCTTTAAAATTCAAAGATTAGTTTCAAAATTAAGCTCTATCTTCTATCTATATGGCTTTGGCAAGTTATTTATTCTCTCTAAGCCTCAATATTGTAATTATTATTATGGAAATAATAGTACCCTCTTCATAGGGATGTTTGTGTGTGTGTATTATTATATGTAGATAATACATGTAGAGCATTTAGCAGGAAACTGGCATACAACAAGAGCTTGATAACATTAAAGCTATTATTATGAATATTTTAAGTATAAGTACTAATGGTGGCATCATGTTGTATACAAAGAAAAATAGTTTAGGATATTTATACTGTCCCCAGTGTGACTATTCAGGTGTAGAAAGACACTTAGGTGTGAAAAGCCAGAGGACTCTTTCTAATTTTGGAGAATTATTTATGATATTAAAATTATTTTAACTGAATATAACACCCCCCCAAATAAAGGCCAAATGATAATTTACTTCAAAATATACTAATAATTTATTGTAATGTTCTCAAAATTTGAATAGGTAGTAAGTGCCTTCTACTATAAACACTGGTTTTTAGTGTAAAATATAAAGGAAATTTTCCTTTCATATCAACAATAACCTGCTTTTGTTATATTTTAATTTTCAGTTGATTTTAATGGAAGAAATGTTCACATATTGGGGTATGGGGAAATCATTCTGGCTAATACATTATTTAACTTGAATTTTATGCTAATTAAAACAGCCTGTTTGTGGCTTATTGGACATACATTGTACATCTGCTTTAATCATTTAAAAAAAAAGTGTACACTGACCAGAAGCAAAGAATGCCCATGTTAAAAATAAAGATTAAATGCCTCCTTTCCTGGGATGCCAATGCTGGTACTCCTTTGGTAATAAGACTCCCTTCACAGATGCCAATGACATACTGACTTGCTGTACACATGCTGATCTGTTTTTTTTTTTTTTTTTAAACCTTAAAGGGATGTATCCCCAACTTGCTTGACTTTCTTTGTTCTGAAAAGATATAAAACTGTGCTGAAAACCATGCTTCTCTGGAGCAGTTCCTCAGAGTTATCTGAGAGGCTGTCTCCCAGACTATAATCCTGTTTGGCTCAAATAAAACTTTTCTATACCTCTTACAGATTGTTTATTGAATATTTCCAGTGACATTTGCATTATAAAATGACTATAAATGATTTTCTACTTGGTGAAATAAAATCAGGACTTAAACCAGAACGGAAGAATTAAGGAAGAAAATTTGGATTAAATTAGCACATTTCTCATTTAATCAGGACTCATCATAAATTATGGGGCCCAGTACAAAAGGAAAATGTACTACACTTGTTGAAAACATGTTAACAATTTCAAGAGATCAGTAGAGCATTAAACAAAGCATGGCCCTTCTCAGCATGAAGCTCCCCACTGTGGGACTGCATGGGTTTCACATCCATAAAGCCAACTCTGCATTTATTCTTCAGAAAGGTACAAATCTACAAGGTAAAACTTATTTTCTCCAGTTTCATAGATGAAGACACCGAAGTGAGTTTTCTTCCTAAAATTGAACAAATGGTGTGTATCAGAGCTGGGATTTACCCTGGGATTTATTTATCAGTCATCGTCTATGGTGTTAAAAGGGTGAACATATAATTTCTCTTCCAGATCAAAGTACTCTTTTAGTATGAAAGGAGGCATTATTAATAATTATCCCACACAGCAGTTGTAAATTGAGACCATCCCAGATAAACTGGTAGTTGGTTCACTTTTTTCTTTACACTTTAACCAATGCACACAGTATTTAAGGACATTATATTAAAAATTAAGAGGATTATTTTGTGCAGGCTGGGGTATGTCCTGGAGGTCAGAATACATTCATCCCACATATAATTTATAAATCTGCATTCCATTATACATAATTATTAACGTTCAGAATGATAATCTCATATCAAGAAAAGATCTTGAAACATAAAATGATAAAAATTTTTTCAGAATGTTCTACCTACATATACAGGAAAATGAACAAGTTTATTTTTTGATGAGTTTCAATAAAATAAAATTTTCTACTAACAATAAGTTATGGAGGAACTTCTTTAGCCACAGTGCCAAACTCCAGAAGCTAGGTGATTAATAAACTTATTTTTACATGGAACCTCATCTTTGATTTTACCTTTTAATTTTAAAGTATACAAAACACTGGCTCCCCAGCACTCGATGTAGTACTAACATTTGCCCTGTATAAGCTTTCTTTCCACCCTTAGGCTACAGCAGTCTTGCTTGCCAACTGGAATTGAACAGGATCGAATGTTGAAATTAACAATTAACTTTCCACAGTTTGACCTTCTGCCCCAGTCTAGCAATGAACATACTTCTATGTCTGGTCTGTTGTGTAATAACCTAAGAATGATATTTTCCAAATGCAAATCTGATCCTGTACCTTCTGCCTAACAAATACTCACCATCAGCAAATCAAATTCACAGAATGCCAAACAAGGCCATTTATAATGTTACCGCTGCCTTTCTAGCTATTACCCACAATTCTTTCCCATGGACCTTGTAATTCACCTATCCTGAGCTACTGGCCCTTTGCCACAGTGTCACACTCTAAGCCTTTGTACATGATGTTTTCTCCACATGTAAGCACCACCTCTGGTCCCCAAGTGATGCAGTTTCAGGGTCCAAATAAGGAAAAAAATGACTTGATATTAAATAATACTGTTACGGTTCTTTCCAGCATTGGGTGGCTGTGATGGTGAAAGGAATAAGTGAAACAATGTCATGTGGAAGTATAAGAGATAATTCTCACAAATAGTCATGGCTGCAATGTTCATGAATGTCCAGGGAAAATATCCAAACTACAACATTTTCATTGTATATGACATAACTACCACAGCAAGTTTTTACAAGGCACATTTTAAAGTGAGAATATATGAATATTGGCAAACTGTTACTGAATACTCTCAAGATATGTTAAAATTAACTGAGAAGAGGAACTAGCAGCACAACAGCTAACCTCAAGAGAGGAGAGGAATGGCTATTTGATTGTAGGAAGGTAAGGTTACTTAAAAAAAAAGGGGGGGCTTCCCTGTTGGCACAGTGGTTGGGAGTCCGCCTGCTGATTCAGGGGACACGGGTTCGTGCCCCAGTCTGGGAAGATCCCACATGCCCCAGAGCGGCTGGGCCTGTGAGCCATGGCCGCTGAGCCTGCGCGTCCGGAGCCTGTGCTCCGCAACGGGAGAGGCCACAACAGTGAGAGGCCCGTGTACCGCAAAAAAAAAAAAAAAAAAAAAAAAAAAAAAGACAAAACCCATCAACTACACAGGAAAGCGTAATTTGAGTAAAGGAAGTCCTAAAATCCAAGTGATAAAGCTGAGTTGAAAAATAGCCATCATCTCCTACCAGAGTGACATTTATGGACAGTATTCAGCTGTCACTGAACAAACACAAATCTGGGACTTATTGCATCAGGGCAATGCTAGGGTTTCGGTCAGATGCTGTGACAAATTGCACATATAATGTAATATGTGTCTGTGAAACATCTGTCATAATAAATATAAGCTTAACAGAGTACCTTGACAGGTAATGTATACTAAGATGTTTAAAATGGCTAGAAGCAGATAATAATATGCTCTGATTTGGAAAAAACTGATTGATTCATTTGATAAATATTTATTAAATTCTTACTCTGTACTGCATGTGGGAGGCAGAGTGTTGGAGCTCCTCATGTAACTTACTTTCCAGTGGAACGACAGATGTTTACTACATAATCATTCAAATAAACATATAGTACGTGAAAACATGTAACTGGAAGCCCTGACTGTTCTGAGTAAAGTCAACACTTCCCTGAAGGACTGAAATGAGGATATTAAGGGTGATGGCAGAAGGCGGGTTGGGAGAAAGAATATCCCACACAGAAGGAACATGTCTGAAAACACTATGGGGGGGCCCATGACAGGTTCTGAGAACTAAAAGACCCAGTATGAGAAAAACTTTGTGTAACATCTAGTTAGAGGTAGGGTTTCTTTTGTTGTTTATCTGGTACAGTAGGGGAAAAAAAAATGTTCTTTTGAGGTGTGTATGAAAGGAAAATGTCACTAAGTTGGTTGCAGAAGATGAAGAATAGAGGAGAAGATTGAATGAGCTACATTCATAAAAAATTTTTTTGAGATTTTGAGTTAGAAAAGAATTGCTTCAGAGTTCAGGTTTGCAATGTTCTGTGGAAGTGAAGAAAGGACACTTTTCCCTACCTTAACATAAGCACAGCACCTTGTTTTTATTATTTGGTCTAGAATGAATACATGTTCTTGATAACTGATGTCACTAACTTATAAACCCTAAATTTGTTAATATGAATTTCCTACAAAATAATCAATGTTAAATAATCACTATTAATCATGTGATAATGTTTCTTCTCTCTGATTTTAACTGAGAGGTCATCTTTAAATGACCGGAATTAATAATATGAAAACATTACATAATTTAGCAGAGCGTTAGGGAAACATTTTTGGAGAATAGGCCCTCAGGGCTCTTTATAGGATATAAATATTTTCTGTGCAATCTCCAGTCTACATGCTGTTTATTATGATTCCTTAATTTTGTGAAAAACAAATCCTACTCATATAAAATATTTTTTTTAATTTAAACCTACAGATTAAGAAATCTATTTGAGTTACCAAAATGAAACTCTTTGCTTAGTTGAAAATAATACTTTGATGAATGTGGCTTTGGTTGGATTGGAGTAAGAGAGATATGTGTACTGGACTCAGGTGATAAGAGTCATAGCTACAGTGAGGAATTCAGTAGACCAAGGATACCCACTGAATTTCATATTTTTCTTACTAAAAAACAGGACAGCCTATGCATCATTAATCTCCATTACTGGGATAAAAACAAAACACAAAAAAACAACAACAACAACAGAACCTGGTAGCGTCTATTGCACACAGTCATATATTTTCAGATAAACAGGTAAAATGTTTTTCAGTAACTTGGCTAGGAAATTTGAAAAATGTCTATGACTAGTGACGTTTGCAATTATTTTTAAGATTTGCATTGCAGTTGAATCTCTTCTTTTATGCTGGAAGGCACCATGGGTTTTTAAAAATTGTTTTGTGAAAGTGATTAAAATAAACTTGACTTGTATTATTCAAAAAATCTTAGAAAGTTTCGAACCTAAACATATGGTATCCTAAGTCAAGTAAAGTATAGCATTAAGCAGAAATATATTTCCTATATGTTAAATTATTACCAGAGGAAAAATAATGGTTATATGTGATCGTGTTCACATAGGAAGGTGTGGGGACACTGAAACTGCCATAGTCAAATCAATCACTTTTTTCTGTCATATATGTGAACTTACTTTATTTTTTAGCTTTTATCAGCTAATTGAGCGCACTTTGTTCCATATCTAATTTCTACTGTATTTCATCAAGTTAAGACACCATTGAAAGATGCATCATTATTTTATATGTTTACAAGAAAGCAAAAATGTGTGAATAATCTATGGTAGCCATTGATTGTGAGATACGTACTAATTTCAGAGATATTAAATTTTTTTGAAACAGGCATCTAAAACTGTAAAATATAGTAAAATATGTTAATAAGATTTAATATATTTAGGAACACTTCTAATATTCCTTTATGACTTGGCAGTATTAATAACACATTCGCTCTTTTGTTTCTTTGTTTTTGGCCATGCCATGCTGCATGCGGGACATTAGTTCCCCGACCAGGGATTGAACCCTTGCCCATTGCGTTGGGAGTGTGAAGTCTGAGCCACTGGACCGCCAGGGAAGTCCCCACATTTGTTCTTTAGAAATGTTTTGTCAGATTTCTTTTTCTCAAATAGATACTCAGTGCTTGGATTCTTAGAAGGGGGTGAAAATTAGAGTGTAAAGAGTTATTAATTTCCTTATGCCACCACTGAAAATATGTGAACCATTAGTATTACTTGTATAAAGTCAGGTTTTTTTCCCTTGCCTTTGCTTTTCTTAGACAACAGTGATACTTAACTGGCTTTCTCTTTCTAGACTCTCTAAATACACTGCATGCATGTATCCAAGCACAGATTAGTGCTTGTTAAAGTTATTTACAGATCAAGAGTGCCTTAAAATTTTTTCACTGGAAGAATTTAAGTTGGGATTTGTTATTTTTCACCTTAAAAATTCAATTTTATAGCATTTTCTATATTCATTTTTTTACCATGAAAAATCACAGTAATCATTATTGCCATGCAGAATTATTCTTTTACCAAGACATAAGCTCAAAACTTTTTTTAAAATCAAATACACTATTTTCAGTGAAAAAGTGTGGAGGAATTCCGATAACCTGACAGTGTCCTTCCATGGTTTCTTCCTTCCCTACACAGCTATTTAGGGTCTACTGTGCAAAGTTAATTTACTCACTAAAAATAATATTATTAACAAATAATACCTATAGACATACCAGATACTATGTTAGGCATTTAGGATAAGTTCCTTATCCTCATGTAATATGTAGTATAGAGGACAGACAGACAGGGAAACTGGTATGTGCACAAATGTGTAATCTGTAGTGTGATACAAGGTTGTGCAATGGCCTGGGATGGTAAAAATGAGGAAATTATACATTTTGAAGTATCAATGAGACAACAATGTCAGGGAAGACTTCATGGAATAGGTTATGCTTGATCTGAATCAAAGAAGTGATTACAATATATGAAAAAGAGATTCCAGGCCAAGGGAACTGCTAAAATGAAAGCACAAATGGGTAAATGAGATTGACATAGTTAGAAGAACCGGTAGCTCATATGCCGTTCTAAGAAATTCAGATTTTATCACATAGGCACTGGAGATCCACTGAAGAGTTTTAAGGAGAGAAAACTATGATCAGATTTGAGAAACCCATTAGGGCAGCTCTATGGGGAATGGATTATAGCCCTGGGTTCCTAAAGGGATGAAAACCTAGAGAATATTTATTGTAGTGTATCAATTAGAAGATGGTGAATGTTTGAACTAAAACGATGGAGGAAGAGGAGATTGAAAGTAAAAGTTATAGAAGGAGGAGTGGCTTTGCGTACGTTGATGAATTTATTTTTGTACGTGATGAATTTTGTATGTCTATGGGATATCAGGGGGAGAAGTCCACTAAGCAGCTAGACATATTTGTAGTCATGGGACTACATGAATTAAGAAGAAGAGCAAACTAAGTCCAGAATTCATGGACCATCAGAATTTAAGTGGGAGGCAAAAGGGACATTCACAGAAGGTAGTATCATGGAAGAATAGGGAGGGGATAGTTTCAAGAAAAAAATTCTCAGTAGTATTAAATGTCAGAGAGAGTTAAATTAAGATGAATACTAAAAATTCACTGCTTTGGGTAGTTAAGAGGTTGGGAAGGAAAAGAGTAAGACAAGGACTTTAATGATATTGGCTGTAAAGGGAGGTAGAAAGATACAAGGATAGACAGCAGTGATTCAGATTTAAAGAAAGGTTTTCTGTTGTTGATGTTTGTGGAAGTTGTTCTGTTTTTTATTTTTGTTATTTTTGTTTTAGGTTATTTTTGAACGTAAGATTTGAACGTGTTTATGTTACAATAGTACAGATATAGACGCTCAACAGGGTTTTCAAAAGTCATCTCAGATTCTGAAGACTTAATAGTCTAGTATCCTAAACCTAGACTAATAAGGAAGTTACTTGGGAAAATCTGTGTGATTTTTAATGTGATAAGTGAAGACACACATTTGAATTCCACATGTACTATGATTACTACTATGAAACAACATACATATAAGAAAAAGTACTATAAGAATATAGCAACAAATTCTATTGTAGTTTTTAGATAAATGGCTCACTATTTTAAAATTTAGTGAAAAAATGGTATCAGGGATGATCAAAACATGTTTCCTATTCAGAAATTAAAATACAATATCTTTCATCTAAAATAGTCTTAGATTAAGCATAAGAGTAATAAAGTTCTCTCCTGGGACTGCGGAAGAATGGAAGCAAGAGATGGGAGCAGACAGCTTTTTTATGCATTTTCCTCTTTGTTTTTCTGCATTACTTTACAGTGAGCACAGTCTTTCTAATATTTTTAAATGAAGGATAAGGAAGCAAATAAGGGACACATGGTTTCTTAAATATTAGGGTGATTTCTATGCTATTGAGTGCCCCCTACTACTAAACTATATGACCCAAATGTTATAGTAAGCAAAAAAATTTAAAGCATATAAAAGGGCACGTTTAAAGAGGGAAGTGTATAATATAATGAATGTCTAAGGAATATGTTAGCTAACTTCAGGTATTGAAAAAAAAACACACAATTTTTCAGCTGAAGATAGTTATTTATTCCCACTTAAACTCTCCAAAACCAATAATATGTTTTTCCAAACTGTAACATGCAACTTTTCATTTAAATGACTTTTTTCAGGTAAGGTTTCAGGGGTGGTTACCACATTTCTCTTTGAATTCAAAAAGTCCTGAAGCTCTTAAGAACTGTTTCCAAGGCTCATCTCCACAAATAGAGTCATAACTAAGTTTGGCATTTATTATAAATAATTTCTGGCATGATGGTTGATCCTGCCCTAAGCTCTAAGCTACAGCCTTTGTGAGCAGAGGGATGTCCCTGTTTCTCACACTTAAAGAAACACTATGAAGGAGCCTCAACAAAATGTAAAGGAATGTTTTGGTCTCTCAGAATCTCTGTCCTTTGGGTAACATACATAATCCCAATTCTCTAATATTTCCCTAGTTCCTACCATCAAGTTTGAAATGGTAGTGCTAAATATGAGATTTTCCCAGCTGTTTGAAATCCAAGTTGTTGTTGATTTCACTTCTTCCCTTCTTAGTGGTGATAAAGAACAATTGTATAACATGATCTAAATAACCAATAGGTAAGTGGCCAAAGGCCATTTTGACTAGTACCTCTCCAGTTCTGCAGAAATCCTGAAACAGATCTGTCCCCTATCCCTAAAAAACAAACAAACAAAAAAACAAAATAAAACTCATAAGGAAAGTCCCTAGGTCTGACTGCCCCTTCATCAGCTGAGCATCAGCTTCTGATTCTCATCTCTTAGCTATACTCCAGAGGATGAAAGGAGTAGACTTCAGGCCTTCTCTTTGTTCAATGTATATTATGTCACAATTTCAATTCAGGAAAAAGCCTCATGCTTTCCTCCTAAAACTGTATTAAAATGCACCATGCTAAGTACTCAATAATTACATTCATATACTGTAAAGCAAACTGTAACTAATTTTTGAAAAATGTGGCATTTTAGGTGAGTTTTTAAGATGTGAGAGGATTTACTATGGACTGAAACATTTTTTTGCAAATTAAATATGTCAAGAGAAACAAATCAATATGCTAACAATTTAACAATTTCTAAATAACTTCACAATGGAAAGTTTTAGCTCAACTTCGAAGGTTTCAAGGGGATAGAATGACTGAGGAATGCCAGTCATAATGTAGGTAAGCCTTGATTCTACATCTGTGAATACAAAAATCAGGAGCTAGAGTCCCAGCCCGAGACTACATACATGCCAGCAGGTACACCTTCTGGTTGCTAAATACCTTTCGAAACATTCCTTACAGGAAAGATAGGGAGTATTTACATTCTATGGAATGTACCAAATTAATCCAAGGAAATGAACTATCTTGGGTTTTGCCACTTTAGTTAACTAATTAGTTGCTATCTTCTTGATATTAATAGATAAAAGAGTTAGAAAAAAATATCTTCAGAAAAAAGTAGTCGAATTTTGAATGAGCACTTAGGATTCCACACATGTACACACACATAAAGTCCAGAAATCTAAAAATAATTCAAACAATCAGAAGCAAGATGCTAAGCGTTAATAGTGCCAGCCGTATGTTTTGTTCCAAAGCATGATCCTTAACAGACTATTGGCTTTGGAGATGGCTTTTGTATTCAAACTAGGTATGAAGCATTGGTTCTGGTGTGGCATTTGTTGTGGGCAACAACACACGCTGAGTCATTATATACTCCCATTACAGATTCTAGCTAATGAAATTAAATTCAAACGTGCCTTCTTGTGTCTACTGGACAACAACACTGAATACAGAATAATTTGTCAATACAAAATATAAGAATCCAAATTTCCTTTAAGTGACAGAAATGTAAGCATGTAAAATATAGCACTGTGAATTAAAATGTTACATTTTAAACACATAGATGAATAGAAATTCTAATGCATAGCAGGCACTGTGCTATTTGCTGGGAGTAGAGGAGTGAAATAAACAGATTAAATAAATTTCTATGTGATGTGCTATGTGCTCTAAAAACACATATGAACAACTTCAATGGGAGCCCTGTGAATGGAATAACCAGTTTGGCCTGCAGAGGAAAGTCCACAAAGAATGTGAAACTTAATCAGGTTTTGCAGGCATGAAGTGCAATCTGCAAAAACAATTGTACAATGCCCTTGGTTTTCCTAAGAGATGTCTCATCTCATTACGTTCCTCATGTTCTTAAGAGGCATTACCAACCAGATATGACAGATATATAAACACGGAATTTTTATTTTAAGAGAACTAAGGTCTGCATGATTGTGAATAAGAAACTGTTCCACTTCCCTGGTCTTCTCTGTACCAGTTTCTTAGGCACAGTGGATGGGTTGAAGATTCCTTGAAGATCATAGCTGTACATTCTCTGTCTTGTATCTTAATAGGATGTAACAAATAAATCATAAGAATTTAGGGGACAGACTGCAGTATGGGGCAACATGCCAGGCGATTATAAATTATAGGACCAGCTGGAGAGTGGTGACTAGCCCTCCCTGACTTCTCCATAGCAACACTACTGATTCTACAGTAGATGAGTTCCAAGCAGAGTTTGAGATCAGTGTTCTTTTGAAAAAAATTTATTTGGAAGGGAAAAATATTGTGATCCTGCAGTGTATATTTTTAGACAGTGCGGATTACAAACTTTTAAAAAAATTAATCTGCCAAGCAAAAATCACGTGTTCTAAAACTAACTGAAAGAAAATGATCTCTATACACATGGTTTGAGTATTGCTCTGGCAAACTGCCATCTAAAAGTGCCTGTATTTTTCTTTTTCCTTTACCAGTGTTTGTTATGCTCTGTTTTTCTTTCTTTGCTCCTTTTTTCTCCACTACAGCTGCTATTAAGATAGAGGTTTTTGTTTTCATTTTGTTAGTGTGCTTTTTTCCTTAAATTTCTTTATGGAATAAGTGCTCTTTAAAGCAAAAATTAAAAGGAGAAAACCTTGTAGCAGATGACGTGTGTAGAATTTCATTTTATATAAATTTGAATTATACAAATTTGAAATATCTTAATACAAATATTAATAAATTCTCACTTTATACAAATAATTTTAATTTACATAAATATTTCAACTAAAAAATAATAATCTCACAATTTCAAAGCTGTGGACCAAACTGGTTGTAAACCATGTTTATTTTGATGTCACATAACCTTCCCCCTTTATTTTAACTGGAAACGCCTGCCATCCTTTGGTACACTATGCTTTGCATGATAAATACTTTGGAGTGCTTGTAATGACATTCTTTGATTCATCTCACAAATATCTATTGAGTGTCTAGTATGTACTAAACACTATTCTTCGTACTAGAGATTCAGACATGAAAAAAGAGAGAGATGAAAATCCTTATTTTCATGAAGCATCTATTCCTGTGAGGGCAGACAGGAAACAAACAAGGACAGAAAAATAAGTAAATTGAACAATAGATCAGATGGTCATAATTGCTAAGGAGAAAAAGCAAATTAGAGAAGAGACATAGGAAGGGTATTCACTGAGGGTATTCACTGAGAAATCACATTTGAGCAGAGATCTGAAGGAGGTAAAGGAGCAAGTATGCAGTTATTTAGGGAAAAGTACCACAGGCAGAGAGAATAACAAATACAGTGGGAATCTGTTTGGCATTTGGGGAAACAGCAAGGAGATCACTGTGGCTGGAGCGCCTTAATTACTTTTGTAGCAAACTCACCACTTTTTCTGCTTCTACTCTTCTTCCCCTGGAGTCTGTTCTCAACTCAGAGCCTGAATGATCCTTAGAGATAGACATTCTAGGATCCCTATATGTTCATCCCTTTGACAATCCTTTGTTCAGAACACTTTAATGGTTTTCCATCTCATTCTGAGTAAAACCAGTCCTTGTAATGGTCAACAAAGCTCTACATGATATAGTCTACCCTCATCTCTCTGTCCTTACCTCATTGAATTTTCCCTCTTCCTTCTTCCACCATGCTCTGTTCTCCTCTCCCTTACTCTATTTGGGTTCTGATGAAGAGACTTATCAAAGGGACAAACGTAGAGGGATTCTAGGATGTACGTCTTTAAATGATCATTCAGGCTCTGAACTGGGAACAGTCTCTGGTGAAGCAAGGGTGCTCACCATTACTTTGCTATTATTCTAACAGTCACTTTAATTATAATTTACATGTTTTGTTATCTTACAAAATTTTCTTTCAAGCATCCAAGTGTTCATTAAATTGTAGTTATGCTAATGTCAAAATTTTTTTTAAAAAAAGGAAATAAAGAAACTTTAGAATGGAATTTATATGTGATAAAATACAACAAATATGCCTAACTACCACAATATGCTTTGTTAATTTAGGAGATAGCAGTCCACAAAATATTATAAAAATGCTGAAAAAAATTTTAAAGCAGCATTAAAGTGAAAAAAAAATCACTACTATTTTAGACTTAACAATTTATGCTTTCACCTCTTCATTTATTACTGTAGGAAATGTGCACATGATTTAAGAGAGTTTGAATTGTGATGTCTTTAGGAACATAAAATATGCTTGCATAAAATGTGACCACTCTGTACAACTTCTAAATGTTAAAGTTTCAACACAGTTTATGAATGTTAAGCAAGTTTTTGTTTAAAAGTAAATAGGAGGAGCATTTACCGAATATTATTTGTTAAATCCAGCAAAAAAGCTTCCTGGAGACAAAATAAAGAATATTATGTTCATACTTTAGATATTTAGACATTTTCCTAGTCAAAATGACATTTTAACATGTTCTAGTTTGGACATTTACTACATATATATAGTCTTATTTCTTCAAAAATCTTCCATGACAGTTTCAATCCATACAAATTTCTATCTTCTTAGGACTTCTCTCAGAACACTCACTTTGGCACTAACTTTTTGGTTCATCTCCCATCTAACATTCATAATATAAATTTGTCAAAGGTAAGGTCAGTGACAGTTTTTACTTTTCTGTAGAATGCTTCATTTGCTGAAAATATAACAGGTTTTTAAGTTCCTACACCTCCTCTGAAAATTTCATTTCATTGATCAATCTATGATTCTCAAATTTATTTCCAATCTAGTTTTCTTTATCCATCTCCAGCTTTGTATATCCTGCTGTCCACCACACATTTCCAATTGTACATACCATAGCAGCTCAAATCCCCAAGCAAAAGGTATTTGCTCCAACTTCTCAATCCACAGCCTTCTCTGCTTGCTTTGTGCCCTATCTCTGTGAACAGCAGCTAAATGGCTTGTCAACAGTACCACAGAAGTATTCTTCTTTTCCTTGATACCCGCCTTTTGCAGAAGCTGTTACCCCTCAGTAGATTTTTCTCTCCCTGATTCACACTCATCCTCCCCATCCATACATAGCTAATGCCTTCTCATTCCTCAGTTTCCTTTAGAGATCATTTCCTCTGGGAAGTCACTCCTCTTTTAGGGCATTTATTACACTCTATTGAAATTGCCTATTTACCTGTTTATGTCTTCCTCAGACTGTTTGCCCTTTGAAGTCAAGGAACTTGTCATTGCTCTGGGACACTATATCCCAATTGTCTAGCAGAGTGGTCAGCCCAGAGTTGGTGTAATTGAGTGGATACTCAGTTAATTTTTATTAGTTAAAATAGTACTTTAGAGTATTAATCTCAAACTAGGTTCTATATTCTTCTCAAACTAGGTATATATTTTTAAAAATAGATTTAATAAGACCAATTGCTATTTCTTACCCCAGGAAATGTGAATAGAGATGGTTCCCTCTTTATGTTTATGATTATCTCTAATCGGTAAGTTTGGGAGATGAATTAATTCAACAACTTTAATGTTTATGCCAAACCATGACTGTAACAGCTGAGTATTTTAAAAACTTAAACATAAGCATCTGGGAATGAATGAAGAACCATGTGTAAAAGGTAACATTGCTGTACTAAATTGGTTATTAAGAGGTTTTTGAAACACTAAAATTCCAATCCTGGCGACAGGCATCTAAGAGGCATACAGAAAATGGGATTTAAACTAAAACTAATTTTAATTTCTAACTTTGTATAGATCTTGGTTTGAAATAGAATACTTTATTTTAGAAGGAAATAGTTAACTGGAAGTCTGAAAAATAAATTCTAAGAAAAAGAAATTAGCTGTCTGTGGTGAACAGATACACAGGACCTTTGCAACAGAGGTCTTCGGTTCACCCTGAAGTTGTTCGTAACTGTGTATGTGTATGTATGTTGGGAGGAGGAAGCTGGGGGAGAGGGCCATTGAAAGCTCTGGAATGGCCTAGGAGAAATATCCTTCCAGCCTGTTTATCTCATTTTTCTCTATGATCTCCAAGCAATGTTGTGATTACTGATTTGGTATCCCTAGCAACCTGATGTCAGAAAGAATATGATAATGACAATGAAGAGTGCAATTGTTGGAATGAAATATATCCCTCTTCCAATAAATTAATACATATATTTAACAATCTTGCCTGGTATGTAAATACACTGAGAGGGCTTCAACAAAGTTGAGTTCACACCCTGCAATCTGGTCCTGAATTAGGGGACTAACTGCCCAGGATAATGCCACTCTTTGAAGCCGCAACACAGTCAGCAACCAAGTTGATCCTTCATATGACAACTCTGTACACAGAAGGGGTTTTGGAATCAGATTCATCTGGCTTCAAATCCAGCTTTGTCACTTGCAAGTCAAGTGATTTTTGGCAAGTAGTCAACTTTGTGCCTCAGTTTTCTTATCAGTGAATTAATTAAAATTTCTTATACTAAGTGAGAATTAGAAATCATAAATTTAAATTGTCTAGAACCAGGCTGGGCACATAGTATTTACTGAATAAATGACAAACAGTAGTAAAAGTGGTAGTATTAGTCATCATAGTAGTAGTTTAGTAGTAATATTCCCTTTCTCTAATTACAACACCAGGTCTAAATATTGGTTACAGTGCATTTTGTAAGCAGAACTGTCAAAGACAATCACATAGCACACATTGACAGGCCCAGAATGCAATGAAAATTACACTGTATTGAAATGATTAATTGGAATTTAGAAAATGAATAAAAACTGACAATAGCCCTTTAGAGCCTAGTAATATATTTAATTAATCACAGTCATTTACATAATATATAAACTCAATTAATTTAATAAGTATAGAACAGAAGAGCTGAATTTAGATATACAGTATGAATTTTTTGAAATTTAAAGACTTTCTAACTTAAGTGGAAGGTTACTTAATATCTTAAATTTCTTTGAAAGATCATAAATAAAAAAGTGATTTTAAATTAAAATAATGTTACAAAAATATTTCTGAGATTTTTTTATGTTGTCTTTAGAGAATTGAAAGTTTATGATTTAAAGAAGCCTGTTTAAGCTTTTTTAGAGCATAGCAGTCAGGTAAAACCTAAAGGCTGTTATTCTAAAACAATATACTACAAAAATATTATTTACTGGTAATTTGGATACCATACTTTTATCACTTTAAAGTCCTCTTGAATTATATATTTTAAATAATCATAAAAAAATTCTGTTTTTTTGCAATGACCTACAACACATTCAATTTTTTAAAAAAACATTATAAGATGATACCAACAGATGGAGAGATATACCATGTTCTTGGATTGGAAGAATGCACATTGTGAAAATGACTATACTACCCAAAGCAATCTACAGATTCAATGCAATCCCTATCAAACTACCACTGGCATATTCCACAGAACGAGAATAAAAACTTTCACAATTTGTATGGAAAATCAAAAGACCCCGAATAGCCAAAGCAATCTTGAGAAAGAAAAACGGAGCTGGAGGAATCAGGCTCCCGGACTTCAGACTATACTACAAAGCTATAGTAATCAAGACAGTATGGTACTGGCACAAAAACAGAAATATAGATCAATAGAACAGGATAGAAAGCCCAGAGATAAACCCACACACATATGGTCACCTTATCTTTGACAAAGGAGGCAAGAATATACAGTGGAGAAAAGACAGCCTCTTCAATAAGTAGTGCTGGGAAAACTGGACAGTTACATGTAAAAGAAGGAAATTAGAACACTCCCTAACATCATACACAAAAATAAACTCAAAATGGATTAAAGACCTAAATGTAAGGCCAGACACTATCAAACTCTTAGAGGAAAACATAGGCAGAACACTCTATGACATAAATCACAGCAAGATCCTTTTTGACCCAGCTCCTAGAGAAATGGAAATAAAAAACAAAAATAAACAAATGGGATCTAATGAAACTTAAAAGCTTTTGCACAGCAAAGGAAACCATAAACAAGACAAAAAGACAATCCTCAGAATGGGAGAAAATATTTGCAAATGAAGCAACTGACAAAGGATTAATCTTCAAAATTTACAAGCAGCTCATGCAGATCAATATCAGAAAAACAAACAACCCAATCCAAAAATGGGCAGAAGACCTAAATAGACATTTCTCCAAAGAAGATATACAGAGTGCCAACAAACACATGAAAGAATGCTCAACATCACTAATCATTAGAGAAATGCAAATCAAAACTACAATGTGATATCATCTCACACCAGTCAGAATGGCCATCATCAAAAAAATCTACAAACAATAAATGCTGGAGAGGGTGTGGAGAAAAGGGAACTCTCATATACTGTAGTTGGGAATGTAAATTGATACAGCCACCATGGAGAACAGTATGGAGGTTCCTTAAAAAACTAAAAATATAACTACCATACGATCCAGCAATCCCACTACTGGGCATATACCCTGAGAAAACCATAATTCAAAAAGAGTCATGTACCACAATGTTCATTGGAGATCTATTTACAATAGCCAGGACATGGAAGCAACCTAAGTGTCCATCGACAGATAAATGGATAAAGAAGATGTGGCACATATATACAATGGAATATTACTCAGCCATAAAAAGGAACGAAATTGAGTTATTTGTAGTGAGCTGGATGGACCTAGAGTCTTTCATACAGAGTGAAGTATGTCAGAAAGAGAAAAACAAATACCATATGCTAACACATATATATATGGAATCTAAAAAAAAAAAAAAATGATCATGAAGAACCTAGGAGCAAAACGGCAATAAAGACGCAGACCTACTAGAGAATGGATTTGAGGACACGGGGATGGGGAAGGATTAGCTGGAACAAAGTGAGAGAGTGGCATGGACATATATACACTATCAAATCTAAAATAGATAGCTAGTGGGAAGAGTCGCATAGCACAGGGAGATCAGCTCAGTGCTTTGTGACCAGCTAGAAGGGTGGGATAGGGAGGGTGGGAGGGAGGGAGACGCAAGAGGGAAGAGATATGGGGATATATGTATATGTATAACTGATTCACTATGTTATAAAACAGAAACTAACACACCATTGTATAGCAATTATACTCCAATAAAACTGTAAAAAATAAAAATAAAATAAATAAAAAACATTATATTTCCTGAACAAATTTTGAGCTGAAATTTAACAGTAGTAAATCCTTTTTGTGTGTGTGTATAGATCAATGCAAAATGTAGTATACCAAATTCTATCATAAAACACATGAACTTGAACTGTCAGAACCCACAGTACATGAGATTAATTTAGGAGCTCTGAACCATGACAGTATGGTGTTTCACAAAAGTTGAACAAATATGGGCTTTTATTCTCAAGAGTTAACCTATTGACAATCTAAACACATTTCCTGAAATGTCTTTTTAAATGCCAAAAGCAATAGTCATGAAATTATTGAACCTGACCATTTTAATTGAGAGTTTGTTGATTTTTCCAGATAGTTAAGATAGGACTGTAATTGGTACCTAGAAGCATGCTGAAAACTACCTTAACCTGAAGCAAAAAGGTTCAAATAAAATATTTTTACAGTCACTTTGGACAAGATATAGAATGTGTGCATATCATAAAATGTAACCAGTAATGTAACTACTAATTGCAAAATCTATAATAGGCTGTCACCAAATATGACTCTTAAAGAAAGACAATTATAACCTACATACTATAAGCTGTATGAGAAAGAGTGGTGGTATTCTGGGGTAGCTTTCACATATATATAGTGTAAAAGCTCACAATTATATATATGTATAAAAGCTCACAACTATATATACAGAGAGTCCCTAGGGATATCGGAGCTATCATAAACAAAATATAATAAAGGAAGAGTGAAATTAATGTATTCTGTTATATAAATTCCATCTGTAGAAGAAAATAATATTTATGGGAACTAAGTATAAGTCTTGTTTTCACTAGAAGGCACAAGCAATTTATTATCTCTGGAATTAAGGAAAGAAAACCTCATTCTCCGGTTATTTAGTATTAGGAGCAGATTATTTCCATGAAGAATGGCCACAAAGCTTCTTTGAGCTGCCATTGAAATGGCAATGTTTGGTGTACTTCACATTCATTAACTAGAGGCACAACATACTACAGTAATTAAAAATGAGTCTAGAGTCCAAACACCTGGGTTCTCACCTGGGTTCTACCTATGTGACCTCGAGCAAGTTACTTAATCTCGTGTGTCTTCATCTGCAAAATGAGGATAATTATAGTACCAAATGCAGTTTTGTTTTTAGGATTAAAGCAGTTAGCACATGTAATGGATTTGGAACAGAGCCATGTATCTGGTATACACTCAATAAATGGTATCTATTATGGTGTTATTTTATCCTCACGTATGATAATGGTATTTTTTAGTGTTGTTCCCGTTTTGCTGTTCCTGTCATGGAAATACATGACATCAACATACACATCCTGAAAATGCCTGTGCTGCATATATTCCCACTACACAGCATCCCTATCCTATAAGATAAATAAACTATAGGCATTTACTGAATGCTTGATTTCAGAACATTGCATTAATGGGTTATGGCATTGTCAAGTGGCCAAGCAGTCCCTCAGAAGCAGTGTTAAAGGGTCACTACTGCAGCTAATGGGTTGTCTTGCCACTCTTCCATAGATTTGGCTGGTAAGGAGACAGCAAGTCCAAATGGATTCAGTTTATTACTTATACAGGAAACATAAGATCAGCATAATGGCAACTCCTTGTATCCCTTGTCCCACAGATGACATTAAACCAAAGAGGCCAGATGACAGATGGCATGGGTTCAGGTCACTCTGCCACTGAGGAGCTAACTCTAAAGTATAGCCAGCCAAGGCTTATCCAGAAACTTGCAAATGTACCCTAAAAGGGGAGCAGCAAAAAGTCCTGGCTCAACTGAAACTAGGGAGATGAATGAGAAACCACCTGATGCCAACTCCTTACCAGGCTGCTTACCTCCCCTTCTTCCAGAAAGAACCCCAGGACATTCTGTCAAGAGTTAGGTCAGACCACAGACAAGCTTCACCCACATGACCTATGTGGAAATCTACTATACAGTAGAGCTGTTTCCTTACAGGCTTGTTTTCCTTGAAGAATTTGATAGTAATATATGTATAAAATTTTCACAACAAAATAATACAGATTATGTGTAGTTGGGAGAGGAGTAGACTAACATTAATATATACAAACTTGATCTCCCATGTTTCAGCACAAGGAGAAAATAATATTGACTTACAGTTTTTCTTCTTTAGGCAAAACATTAATACTTATGCTATAATATAAGCCAACTGACTTTATTTTTTCACACTAAAAAAATTACCACTTCTCTAAACATGCATACTTCTGGCCCTGGCCATTATTAAAATAGAGTGAGGAAGAGCATGAATTAGTGTTTTAAGCACAAGTGAAGCTTTTGCAATTCGGGGTAGATTATGTGTAAGTACGCCTCGGAGAAAACAACCCGCAACAGCTAAAAATATTCCGGTTCATTAATAGAGCACATAGCAATTTCAAATCCATAATTATCTCACTGAATAAAGAGTCTCTCATCTGTTGTTTAAAAGGACACATTCCACATTGATCCCTGAAGGTCGAAAACTAAAAATTTCAGATTATTAAAAAAAAACAAATTCCACTGCCAGGGCACATGCAGTTAACCTGTCCTTCTCTGCTTTCTATGAGCCAAATCCTAGGACCATTACATTGACCAGTTGATTTCAACGGTTATGACTTTTACTATCTATCACAGTGTACACTAGGGATTCCTTTCTAACCTAAACCTTCAGAATGAAAACTGATTCGTGGAAACAGGAATCCACTAAGAAACTTAAGTATGTATATGTGTTTAAAGGACCATTTCTTGGCTTTCAACTCAGACAATGCAGATGAAGAAAGAACTTTCACCTTTCCTTTAACTTTTCTTTTCGTTTCCTTCAACATACATGTTTGCAGTTACTGGTGGGACTGAGCTAGAAGAGTCCTTTGTGTACCTCTTTGCATCATATATTTATACAGGAACAGAAGAAATTTGTGGGAGAAAAGGTAATGAAACCTGATATCCATCAGGCCGCTATTCCAACTCTGCCTTTGAGGCTGACATATATAAAAATGTGCCTGATAAATTGGAGTGGTCGTAGTTGAAGTCAAAATTCAGGAGGGGAAATTGGAACACGAGTTCAACATGAGGTTAGGAGGAGAGGGACCAGCAAAGTAGAGGCCTGAGGGGAGCACTGAATTGGGGCTCCATCTGCTGCTGCGGCTTCTGAAATCCATCCAGCCTCAGCTACCTCTGAACAACAGGCTCATGCTGGATAAAGTAGTTACTTGTGAATCTGGAATACCTATGATCAAAGAGCTCTAACACTTAGGGTTCAGCGGGATTATCTGTAAGATACTTCTGACTGAGTCTTACACAAAGGTAAGCATTGTCTTCCTTTTGATTACACGTTATTGAGGCCAGAATACAGAGTGGTTGTTCAAGATAACATAGCTAGTAAGTGGTAAGTTATTACTTAACTCCAGATCCTCTAACTTGAAATTTCAAAGTTTTTCTACCATGCCAATTATTTGAAGCAAGAGCATGAAGTAATTCAATAGCAGTTACTCAGGAAAGTAGCCAATGCATGGATTAGGAGTGATAGGAAAAGGAAGAAAGATCTCCTGACAAGAGAGTTAAGACTACTAAGGAAAGTGCTCTGGATGAAGATGGAAGAGTCATCTATGTTTAAAAAAAAAAGAATCAGTGCAAAGATACTTTTTCCTGCCTGACATCATGGCATATAAGATTCAGACTATGAAAGAATGACTGTTGAGAGCAGAGGACTTTCATATTGTAAAAGAATTACCCAGAAGTCTTCAATTTCTTATAACTCTCAAGTTAACCCAAATTGAGAAAGAGCAATTAGGAACAGAAATAGAAACAGAACAAGGAATAGAATATGGTTATTAAGTCCTAGTCAAGACAGAAGGCTGATATTTTAAAGAGTGGTATCATGTCTTTGAAAAAGGAGAAACTGCAACTTTTCTGCAATCAGAATACCAGCAGGAATTATCCCAAACCAGATTTACCAATGGAGCTTAAGTTTTAGGGCCCCTCATGTGCACAGGTTCCTTCCAAGGCTGTGTGCCTAAGTTTACATTCAAAACTTTGCATTATTCTTCTTAGACAGGGTTCCCAAATTCTTTGAGCTTTAAGTACCACAGAACTTAAAAGCAACTAGCACAATCTGTACCATCATGGAGTATAGACACAGATGATGTGGCAACAAAGAGCAAGGACCATAAAGAAAGATGGAGACCCAAGCCATAATGAAGGGATTAACTAAAGTTACTCCTGGCTAAAAGTTTTATCAATATTCTAGAAAGGAGTGTTCATACTGAGTCTGTAATTATGCCTGCATATATTACAAGTCATATTCATGGTTAATGCTTACAACCAATTCTTCTGGGGCTCAGTTCATTTCAAATAATTCTATGATTTGTACCTCTATTTTGGTTTGGATAATCTTTATGTACATAGGCAGCTGAATCAACATGATTCACAGAAATCATGAAATCAGATTGCGAACTATGATTTCTGATTCTTTCACTTATCAACTGCATGACATTTTATTTAACCTCTCTGTGCCTCAGCTTCTGAATCTATAAAGTGAGTACCTACACAGGATTTCTGTGAGGATGACATATATGTGAAATCCTAGATCAATTCTTGGTAAGCTCAACAGCTGCTTTATTCATTTCATTGCTTTCTCTGCTGTCAAGTAGTAGCTGTTTTCCCTCCCATACTTGACTTCCTACTGGCCTGAAGGTGAAGTAGGATTGCTTACTGCTCATCATTGTTCATTCCTTCGCTCATTCCAGGCTTCCAATAACATATTATCAGACTGTACTTCTCCTGTTGCAGTCACCTACCACCCTTTTCATTCCTTGACAGGATTTAAGCTCCTGGCTCATTGTCACACTCAAAACGTGACTCTTGTCTTATTTCTTCGTGCTTTCGATATTTCCAAATCCATTCACTCTCCCACTCTTTTATAACTATTTCGTACCTTCATTTCTCTTCTCAAAGATACAGTGCCGGGCTTCCCTGGTGGCGCAGTGGTTGAGAGTCCGCCTGCCAATGCAAGGGACACGGGTTTGTGGCCCAGTCCGGGAGGATCCCACATGCCGTGAAGCGGCTGGGCCCGTGAGCCATGGCCGCTGAGCCTGCGCGTCTGGAGCCTGTGCTCCGCAACGGGAGAGGCCACAGCAGTGAGAGGCCCGCGTATCGCAAAAAAAAAAAAAAAAAAAAAGATACAGTGCCTTCTCCTCCACCCTTCTCTCAGCTAATGATCGTGGCCATCTACTTCACAGAGAAAACTAATCAAAAGCAAACTTCTTACAAGTTTCTACTAGCACAGCACTACATTATCCCACCCACCAGTGTCTGTGCCTACATTCTCTGCTTTTTCCTGTGACCCGTCACTTGGGGTGATCATTTGTGTTCCTAAGGTTTGTACATTGTACTGCACCTCTGCTTGTACATTATTCTTTCTTATGCAAAGACAGCTCTACTAATTTGCAATCAATTTCTCCTCCTTATCAGTGTTTCCACTTCGCTGGATCACTTTCATTAGCATATAAAATATGGCATTTTTCTTCTACTTTATTAAAAAAAAAAACTCTTCAAGCATGTGATCTGACAGCGTTCATAATAGTGGAATATCTAGGTTTTATATAACACCTAATAAGATATAAAATGTTGTACAAGCGTCTCCCACAAACGACTATGGTTTAAAAAAAAAAAAAAGTTTAACCAAAAACTAATCAAGTGTTTAGACCTAGCCTGCTCTTTACAGGACAAATAGCAAAGGGGTGGGGGTGGAGTAGGAATGGAAAAGTGGTCTAACCAAAAAAGTAAATGAAACAATAAGGAAATAATCAGAAAAATCTGGAATATGGAATATTTTGCATGACAAGTGGCTCAGTCTCTTCAAAAAGTCATGTTACAGGAAAAAATAATAAGAGACTAAAGAATCATAACAACCAAATATCAGCCTGACCTTGATTTGGACCCTAATTTGAAAAAAAATAAATAAATGTGTGTGGAAAAACTGGGGGAAATTTGAATATGGACTGGACCTTAAATGATTCCAGGTGTGGTAATGGTGTTAAAATTATGTAGGAGGATGGCCTTATTTTTAGAAAAGCATCTTAAAATATTCTGGGATGAAATATCTGATGTCTGTAAAATAACTTCAAATTTTGCAGAAAAAATAATACAAAAAAAATATGGCAATATTCAACAATTGTTAAACTTCTATGGTACCTATATGGACATTCTATTTTTTCATCTTTGAAGCAAGTCTGAAAGGTACTATCGTAAAAAGTTTGGGGAAAAAAACTCTCGATCCAACATTCCCCTTGAGCTACCACTACATTACACAGATCTTCTTTCCAGGAAAACTCCTCAAAGTGAGTTGTCTATATTCACCCTGCAATTCTCCTCCCATTTTCTCAAACCTTCACCCTGTCAGTTCATTGAAACTGCATTTGTCAAGTTCACCAATGACTTTCACATTTTGGTATATATTTGTACCCCTCATCTAACTTAACTTTTCAGCAGCATTTGAGCCAGGGATTACTCCTTTCTCCTTGAAACGCTTTCTTTCTTCCTTAGCCTTTAGGACATCAGTCTCTACTTGTGTTTCTCCTATGTTACATACCCCTCCTTCTCAGTCTCCTTTGCTAGTTCTTCTTCATATCCCAGATTCCTAAACATTGGTGAGGTCAGAGCTTGGCTTCTTCTCAATCTATATTTACTCCCTTGCTTATTTCATCCAATCCCATGGCTCTCAATAGCATCTATATACAGAAAATCTGTAAATTATTTCTCAGCCTGGAGCTCTCCCATGATTTCCAGATTGTGTATTCAGTTGGAATTCTCCTCTGTCTGGAACATGGAGACCATGTCACACAAGTAGTGTGTATTTCTCCCTATTCTCTCTTTGTGGTACACTCAAGATGAAGTTGGCTCTTGGAATGGTCTGAGGTCTGGCTATGATATAAAAGCAGTGGAAAAGCATACAAAAGAGGAGTTCTGTGAATTCTGATTGGGAAGCCAAGATTCTGCTTCTGAATTGGAGACGTTACACTAAATTGATTCCAGGAATTTGCAATAACTGCTGTTGCATGTAACTTGAGAAAATTAAGGAGGGTTTATGATCAAACATTCTGAAGATCTCTAGCACAAACATTCTCAGTTCTTAAAACTACCCGCTCCTATTCAATTTTACCACTCTGGCCCATGAGCTTATGTATCAGGTACTAGAACCCCTTCCTAATGGATTTCCCTAATTTCAATATAGCAAACTGAAGCTAGAGAAACCCAAATCCATCATTCATACATGTAAATATCTGAAAGATCTTGTTAAGATGTAAATCTGACCATATTATTCCTTTGCTTAATCTTAATGGGTCTCAGTTACTCCTTAACATAGCATACAAGATTTTCTGTCATTCGAACTCTGCCTCTCAGTTTGTAGAGCCCTTGTCCTGTTGCATCAAGCAATGAGAAATGTATTTTCAGCTTCAAGTTTCCTAAAGACAGAGACCTTCTACTTTGACCTGTATGCAAGGTAATGAATTTAAGCTCATTCATGCTGAATGAGTAAGAACTCAACAATGTAAAATTGGATAATAAGCACTGCGTTATCCTGGGCACTCAGCTACTTCAGTGAACAGCTTCACTGTATTTCATTGGTCTCATCTGTAAAATGGAGGTAGTAACAATACCTAACTACATCATACACGTGGAAAAGACTGGATTAATACAGGTACATCACTCAGCAGAGTAAAAACTTAATAAACTTAAACAGTTTCTTATTGTATCTCCATTTTATAGATGGGGGTCAGAGGGGTTAAATATCATGTCCAACTTGTAAAACCACTAAGTTGTGAAGCCATGGTTTAAACCTAGGGTATCTTTTTTCCAAGTCCAGATTCTGTACCATATGGAATATTACAGAGTTGCTACTTTTAATATATAAATTCTAATAAAACATATAAGCAGGCTTCTGAACAACACACAAAAATGTGTGAAATAAGAACTGTCATTGAAGGAAATATGGCCTTCCTGAATTGATTAAAAAGCAGAAATAAGAGGGCTTCCCTGGTGGCACAGTGGTTGAGAGTCCGCCTGCCGATGCAGGGGACACAGGTTCATGCCCCAGTCCGGGAAGATCCCACATGCCGCGGAGCGGCTGGGCCCGTGAGCCATGGCTGCTGAGCCTGCGCGTCCGGAGCCTGTGCTCCGCAATGGGAGAGGCTACAACACTAAGAGGCCCGCGTACCGCGAAAAAAAAAAAAAAAAGCAGAAATAAGAAAGTGTTGGGAGACGCAAGAGGGAGGGGATATGGGGATATACGTATAGCTGATACACTTTGTTATACAGCAGAAGCTAACAAAACAATGTAAAGCAATTATATGCCAATGTTGTTAAAAAATAAAATAAAATAAAATAAAAAGGTTAGTTACACACTTGACTACACCTCTAATTGAACTGGGACTCAAAAAGAGTTCCAAAAAAGCCACTCAGACCCAAAAGAGATTTGTAGATATATTAATTTTACTTCTTTGACTTATGTTATATCCTTTACCTAGAGGGTCTTCCCCACCTTTTCTATTTAGCAAAATTCAGCTCATTTTCACAAATATGCCATTTTTGAGAAGCTGTTCGCTATCCTTCCAAAAAAAAAGTTATTCCTCTTTCCTATATTATGGGTTCTATTTCTCATTTCCATCTCATGATGTCATAATTAATCTTATTTCCCCTTAAATAGAGTAGCAGATCTTGGAGGAAAGTACGTTTTCTATTTTTACCTTTGTCACCCAACTCAGTGCTCACTAAGTATTTGTTGAATTGGATTGATTTAATTTTTGCTTGGGTGGTAGAACAGATAAATATATCAAACCCATCAATGTTTTCTAACAAAATAATGACTAATATCTAATTACCTTGGTTATATCACCATCACCTAACACAGCATGCCAAACAGTGTTGTCACTCTAAGTTTGGTGAATTAATGAATAGATGAATGAAGAGATGATCGAATGAATGAAGACTAACTTTCAAAGGCTTGGGTTTAGAGTTTCCCAAAGCTAAAATGTCAGAGAGCTTAATGAGAGAACTCACTCCATTAATATGAACAGCAATTTTGGGGGGAGTGAGATATATTCCTAAGGAATAAAAATATCATAAGCAATAAATATTAAAGTTTTTGAAAGTATTCAATGTTATATCATTACCTATGTCCAAAAATAATAATTCTAACCCTAGCTAGATCATATCACAATATTCATTGTAATTTGATTCTTGTTATTTTTATTAACATTTCTATGGACAATGCATATAACGAATAAAAAGTTTCTTAAAAGCCTTCAAAAACTGGGAATGGATTAAATACCATAGAAATACTTAACCTGAAAATTAAGTAAACAAATTCAAAGAAAAATTCCTTGGCAAATTCCATAATTTTATTTTCAATCCCCAAACCATTCTCTTTTTTCCCCTGAAGAAAATGAAAACAAATAATGTTCACAGAATGGCAACACGCTTTTCAAAATGGTAATGTTACTTGACTGTGTTACTATTACAATGCTGGAAAATTTCCAATAAAGTATGAAGCAAAGAATATGGACTACAAGATTTGGAAGACAGACAGATCTATACTTTACTTGCTAGCTGAGACACAATGTAAATTACTTCACCTCTTTGGACACTGCTTTCTCAATACAGGTAATAAGATATTGTAAGAAGTAAATGAGAGAAAAACCTTATAGTACCAGGTGCACTGCCATGTACATTATAAACACTCAACAATATTATTTCTCTTCTTTCTCCATTATAGCTTTTGGCAGACTACTAAAAAACTGAAAATTCTTTAAAGATATGATTTTCATATTTAGGCTATTTGGTTTTGACTAATCAACAACTCATAAGTCCCTTGATGCTCATTAAGGCTTCAGAAATTTGCATGTTGTCTTTATTCCTGCTTGATTCTCTTTAGGTATTTCTTTGTACATTTACAAGGAAGGCATTTGAGATCAATAAGTGAAATGTAATCAAATGAGGATGTTTCAGAGAGGGGACTATACAGAAAGAAAGAAAGAGAGAAAGAAAGAAAGAAAATGATAGATTTAGTGATGATATCCTTGAAATTGTTCTTTAGGAAAAAACCTATAATAGCACGTTAATATTTTCCAAGCTCACAAGAAAATGAGGACTGCATTATTCTCTCTTCATCAGAGAATCTCAACTTTTTGTTTTAACCCCACACATCTGAGGGTAATACATGGTTTCATTATTGATCATGGCTGACCAGTGCAGTAATCTTGATTCCTGGGGAAGAGTGGTTGCGTTGGGATGATGTAAGAGAGGAGAGACTCTTACCAGGGAAATGGAGAGTTTGTAGTTTTATAAAATTCACCAGATAGTTTTTATTTGCTCTTGTTTAGAAAGAAGAAGGCAGGATGTTTTTTAAAATACCATGGAATAAATATTGAATGAATATTTATTAGATGAATTTAAAAAATTTGGGATAAGGTGGCATACACAGCCTAGACCATAATCAGAGGAGTTTTTCTACAAATTTTCCAAGGAGAAAAATGTATAACCTGGCTTTCCTTTTCCTTTTACACGGAGACGATATGGTGATGAAGCCCTCATGTAATGTTTTTACACAGGTAAATGGCATTAAGTGGTTTCAAATACCATAACTGAACATAATTGAACATTATAATAATCTTACATTATCAGAAAAACAGATAATGTTTTTATCATTATAATTTTTAAATCTGAAAATAAATAAAAAGTTTTTCAGGACAAACAAAACCCAGGATTTATTTTTAGAAAACTGTGATTAGACTCAGTTGAGATTCCAATTTTACAAGGTAAGAAATGGTTATTATTTTACGCCTGCAGAATTCTGTAGCCAAGCATAATAGAACATTAACTAGTGCAAATTCAGAAAGGTGTAGTAAAACGCATGAAATAAAAACTATCCATAACCTTTAGAAACACAGTTTTTGTAGACTGATTAAAACACATGAAGAGAAAAATGTTATCTATACATCGAGCATACCAATAATTGAACTGGTATTCAAAGACAGCTACAAAGAGGGTACTCGGGTACAATACAGAGATGTAGAAAATGGCTTGCAGCCAGAAATTTAGTTTGTGGGAGGTTTAATAATCCCCTAACTCCTTTCCTTTAAAACACCTGCTTGAAGGGCAATATTTAAATTCTGCAAATAACTTCCCAAAGCTTGAAGTTCACTTTCCTTTGTGTTTTCTCAGTAATTTACCTTGAGATTTTTTATGATTACCGAGGCTATTGTTTATTTAAATAAGCACACTCTCTCATACCTGACCCATATGTCCCTTCTTGATTCTAGATTTAACTTACAATGCTTATTTTATAACATTATATTATTTCCATGGCAACAATTGTCTTGGTATATTAAACAAAGGAAGATGACTTCAGCTGATTTGCCCTGTAGTGAAGGAGCTGGATTTGAGATTGGTAAACTTGAGCTGAAGAGAAAACAGTTAAAAAACAGAAATAAGGATGAAAAAAGTGAAATTCATTTTATTACATACCCTTGATTAGGGGCTGAATGCATTTACTAGGTAGAATAATCACTGTCCTACTCTCATGGATTCACCCTAAACCTACCCCCAATTAGTGCCACTGAACTTAAGGCAGATTGGTTCCTTAGCACAATGCACAGTTACTAATAGATAGTTCTATTCTGTCCCAGTGTGCTTTTGTCTGTTTTCAAAGCGCTAGGTACATTTGAACATATCTTAGCTAAGTGTATTACCAGATGACAAATAATAAAAACATTTATTAGGAATCAACCTCTGTACTAATAACATACATATTTTTGGTGTTATTTTCAATATTATGAGGCTGAAATAAAAAAAAAAAATCTATACACACATATACACAAAACAGACACATGGACTTTACAAAAAACATAGAATTAGAATTAATTTTAAAATGTATTTGCCTTATGTAACAATGACCTTTCCTTCTACTTTCAAAGGCTTTTAGGTACTCTCAATCTGTTGCAACTTCAGTTAAATCCTACCCTATCCTGAGACAGGGCATCAAAATGTAATTCAGTTACAAGTAACAATAACATTTAACTATCTCCTCCAGTTATCCGCACTGCCAAAGATAGCATTTCCTGAGAGCTACAGATGTCACTGTTGTAAGCAAGAACCAGTTTGGGGATATGTACAGAATATCATGACACTGGCTTATTTAATGCTTTTATTCTTTATGGCTCATATTTACATATAGCAAAAAATTTGCTCCCAATATAATCAGCTTCAAATAAAAATTCTTAATATAAATTACTTAACCTCCCTATGCCTCAGTGTCCTTATTCAAACCTTATATGACCATGCCAGGCATGTAGTAAACACACAGCAAATATTAGCTTTTATTATTACCTCAGGTAAAATATTTCTTACCTGGCACTAATATGTGCTAGGGACAAATCACTTTCTAATTAAGTAAAGACATATTAAAAAATAAAAAGACATATTAAACTAAAAACCAAAATTACTTTGTCTAATGCAAAGCCGATGAATTTCACGTTTTCCAGGTTAATAATACT
This sequence comes from Globicephala melas, assembly GCF_963455315.2. Lineage (NCBI taxonomy): Eukaryota > Metazoa > Chordata > Mammalia > Artiodactyla > Delphinidae > Globicephala > Globicephala melas. The sequence continues at coordinate 55,097,411 of NC_083330.1, forward strand.
GTATTTATTTTTCTTTAAATCACTACTTACAGGTTTAATCATTTCTCCCTTTTTCAGCATGTTTCCCAATACGTCTAGGTTAAGTTTATAGACACAGGTGAAGAACTAGCATGCTGTAGGTATTTCTGAACATGGGCATAATTCTCCACAAAAGCAGTAAGAGGTCACTTAGAGGTTGCAGAGAAAGCAAGTGCCTCTGGTACTTTTGTGATTCTAAAGTGAGACTCTTACTGTTGCAATTGCTTTAAGGATGTGACCCTGAAGCACAGATTCCAGTACATACTCCACTTCCTGCTCCTCTTTGTAATTCAACTCTCTCTAAAGAAGTCTGTATCCTCTATGTAATCCCAGAACTAACATCTTCTGACTTCCCAATTGGCAGGCAAATTTTGGCTTGCAACAAGATTTATAGTCAGAGCATGAGGACATATAAGGGAAATGAAGTGTTTTTACAAGTCTGCTATTTTAGGTTCTCAAAAAAATTTTTTTTTAATTTGTCCAAATAAATCTGAGACTCTAATAACACAGAGGATCATTTCAATGAGTCTTGTTGTGAGTGAATCAACATTATAAGTAAGTCACGATCTACTCTAACTTGTTTCATGATGGTCACATGGTGAATTAACTTTATACTGTCTTATGCTCAGAATGGGCACCTGTAATATGCCAGAGATTATGGCAAACACACAGGAGGTACAAAGATAACTGAGATACAGCTGTTACCTTCAATGGCGTCACAGCCATCAGATAAAACAGCATGTATTCACTTGCCAACTACAGTATAATAAAGTAAGTTCAGGAGCTTACTTAGGTTATATTACTCACTTAGATTATAAAAGGCTCTCCATAAATCCATTTGTTTATAAATCCTAAATGAATGAGAAGAATTTAAGCTCACAGTCCTCAATGTAGTTATATTAAATAAGAAATGTGCATTGTCTTTTCCCATTTACACTGGCTTCTTTTTTATGGTTCATATTTACATATAGCAAAAATTTGCTCCCAATCTAACCTGCTTCAAATATTATTAATATGTTTACAGTGAAAATTGTGGATACTCAGTTTCTATCAGGCATATATTTTCCCTTCCTTTTCATTCCATTAGGGGGAAAAAAAAGTCAGCCAGTCTCCTTGTTGAGCTCTGAATTTCACTACATATTGGGAAAGATTTATTCCATATACAGATATGAAGTACTATATTTTTTCACCATATTCAATTTTTATAAATTTATCTTTTTTGTTTCATAATTATTAGCCTCCTCTTAGAACTTAAAATTATGATAGAAACAAAAAAAGATAAATTTATTTATTGTTCATTGGTTGGTTGATTTACTTATTAGACTTGAGGGGTTCTGTGTTAATATCTACGCAGCAAATGCATTATAGACTAAGGAATAGTGTGATGGTCCAGGCTGAAAAGGTATAGTTCTTTATTGGTGTTAGGCTGAATAGAGTACCTCTGGAGTACAGCTTTGTTTATGTTAAAGTTAGTAAATTGAAAATGTAAAAACAAAGGAGCTTTGCCCCTATTATATATTCATTTCTTTATCAACTCAACAAGTTTACTGAAAGCTTTCTATATGCTAAACACTGATATAGATAAAAAGGCAAGTCAATACAGCATTATGAATCCCAGAAAGGGTAAATACAGAAAAGCACATGCAGCCTGTAGAAAGGACATCCAACACTTTTTAAAGGTCAAGAAAGGCTCCATATTATGATGGGTAAATAAGATGAGTCTGAAGAATAAATCATTTAGGTGAACTTATGGGGTGGATAGGAGTAAGAGGGTAACATTCAGAATTTAATTTGAGGGCAATGGAGAACAATGGTAGAATTTTAAACGAGAGTGACATCATCAAATTTGTATCATAGGAAGTTCATTCTGACTCTAGTATTTAGTTTGGGGAAAAGGGACAAGAATGGAGACTAGAGTCTGTTTGGGCTATTACAATAATAACTAAATAATGAGAGATAATGGCATCTTTATCTACGGTGTGGTGGTAGAAATAACAGCTCAACAGATTAAAATGCAAAGCCTCCTCCAGCCACTGAACAATGCTTTCAGTGCTTTCTCTCACTGTATCTTTGCATGTACCTTCTTAGAGATAAAGACATTATTTGTTTGCTTGTGCCAACACAAGTGAGAGTTTGATCATTTGCATATAGAGTAGACCTCAACACATCCTTAGCATCTTAAAAAGTAGAAAGTGCTTGGAGTGTTTGGGAATGGCATGTGGCATCTTGTCAATGTATTCCAGGATGCATATAGGGGAATGACTAAAAAGAGGGCAGTAAAGCCAACCTAAGAAGGGACTCTGGAATTTCAACTGTATCTAATAGGCATGAGAAATCACCTACCGATTTATGCAGGGAATAGACAGATGATCTGATCTAAGGTTACTTGGTGTCAACTTTAAGGTGAACCTCCCATTATACCCACCTTTTGGCATTCATGCCTTAGTACAGTACCCTCCCCTTGAGTTAAGTGGGACCTGAGACTTGCTTCTCATTACTCCTGTGATTTTATAACATTATGCAAAACTGCATCTTGCTAGAGACTCACTGGACAGACTTTCCTTGATGTTTTGATGAAGGAAGCATCTGAGCTAGGGAAGTTCACATGGCAAGGAACTGTGGATGGTCCCTAGGAATTGAGCAAAGAACTGAAGCTCTCAGTCCTGTAACCACAAAGAACTGATTACTTCCAATAACAATGTGAATTTGGAAGAGAATACTGAACGTCGGGTGAGAATTCAGCCCTGGTCAACATCTTGTGAGACCCTAAGAGAGGACCCAGTTAAACCACACCCATACTCGCTACCCACAGAAACCAAGAGAAAGTAAATGTGCTGTTTTAAACTGTTAAATTTGTAGTAATTTGTTACTCATCTACAAAAAGGATTATAATTAGTAATGCTATTGAAGATAAATTAGATGAGGGAAATTTGGAAACAGGAAGTCCAGCTAGCAAAGAAGAGATGATATAGTAGGATTATACATGTAATTGAGAAAACATGAGCTGGAATCAGAAAAAAAGCTGACTTCAAGCTCTTTACCAACTTAAATAATTAATCTGGATAGTTTATAAAATGGGATAATAACATTCTCTCAAATGGTTTCTAAAAGGAATATATAAAGGGAAACATATTGTTTAACACAATGCCTAGCACACATTATCATTATTGAGCTGTAACGTTTATGAGGACTAATAAGAACTGGACTAAAATAAGGGTAATGAGAATGGAAATGGTGGTAAATTTGAGCAATAGCTTTTGGTAGTAGGTCTCAGTGACTTTCCAATATGGATAGAGAGAAAGAGAGAGAGGAGGACGTAAAAGGTGACACAGTTTCTAGCCTGAATGACTGGATGAGAATGATGCCATATCTGAATGAAAGAGTGCAGAAGGGAGAGCTGATTTGGTGGAAGAGATAATGAGTTCTGTTTTGGAGTGTGAAGTCGGTGTGCTTGTGGAAGGCCATCCATGTGGAGAGGGCCAGTGCACAGCTGGGAATACGGACTTGGTACTCAGAAAAGATGTGGGTATATGAAAGGATCTGGAGATGGTTGTGAATTAGGTTACCCATAAATTGCATCAGTGTACACACACACACACACACACACACACACACACACACACACACACACACACTCCTAACACTCTTTCTGTAAAAACATGAGAAATCCAGGGAAATTTCTCCCAGCAGCCTCAGGAGAACTGGATTAAATCTCCACAATCAACTTGATGTACCTGCATCTGTAGAATACCTGAATAGACAATGAATCATCCCAAATTGAGGAGGTGGACTTTGGGAGCAATGATATATATATATTTTTCCCTTTTTCTCTTTTTGTGAGTGTGTGTGTATGCTTCAGTGTGTGATTTTGTCTGTATACCTTTACTTTTACCATTTGTCCTAGGGTGCTGCATGTCCATTTTTTTTCTTTATTATTACTTAAAAAATTTTTTTTTCTTAATAATTATTTTTAATTTTTTATTTTAATAACTTCCTTTTATCTTCTTCTTTCTTTCTTTCTTTCTTTCTCCCTTTAATTCTGAACCGTGTAAAGGACAGGCTCTTGGTGCTCCAGCCAGGCATCTGGGCTGTGCCACTGAGGTGGGAGCCAAGTTCAGAACACTGGTCCACAAGAGACCTCCCAGCTCCACATAATATCAAATGGTGAAAATGTCCCAGAGATCTCCCTCTCAATGCCTAGACCCAGCTCCACTCAATGACAAGCAAGCTACAGTGCTGGACACCCTATGCCAAACAACTAGCAAGATAGGAACACAACCCCATCCATTAGCAGAGAGGCTGCCTAAAATCATAATAAGGCCACAAACACCCCAAAACACACCAACAGATGTGGACCTGCCCACCAGAAGGACAAGATCCGGCCTCATCCACCAGAACACAGGCACTAGTTCCCTCCACCAGGAAGCCTACACAACCCACTGAACCAACCTTAGCCACTGGGGACAGACACGAAAAACAACGGAAACTACGAACCTGCAGCCTGCGAAAAGGAGACCCCAAATACAGTAAGTTAAGCAAAATGAGAAGACAGAGAAACTCACAGCAGATTAAGGAGCAAGGCAAATACCCACCAGACCTAACAAATGAAGAGGAAATAGGCAGTTTACGTGAAAAAGAATTCAGAGTAATGATAGTAGAGATGATCAAAAATCTTGGAAATAGAATGAAGAAAATACAAGAAACGTTTAACAAGGACCTAGAAGAAAAAAAGAGCAAACAAACAGAGATGAACAACACAATAAATGAAATTAAAAATTCTCTAGAAGGGATCAATAGCAGAATAAGTGAGGCAGAAGAACGGATAAGTAACCTGGAAGATAAAATAGTGGAAATAACTACTGAAGAGATGAATAAAGAAAAAAGAATGAAAAGAATTGAGGACAGTCTCAGAGACCTCTGGGACAACATTAAATGCACCAACATTCGAATTATAGCAGTTCCAGAAGAAGAAGAGAAAAATAAAGGGACTGAGAAAATATTTGAAGAGATTACAGTTGAAAACTTCCCTAATGTGGGAAAGGAAATAGTTAATCAAGTCCAGGAAGCACAGACAGTCCAATACAGGATAAATCCAAGGAGAAACACGCCAAATCAATCAACGTGATATACCATATTAACAAATTGAAGGAGAAAAACCATATGATCATCTCAATAGATGCAGAGAAGCTTTGGACAAAATTCAACACCCATATATGATAAAAACCCTCCAGAAAGTAGGCATAGAGGGAACCTTCCTCAACATAATAAAGGCCATATATGACAAACCCACAGCCAACATTGTACTCAATGGTGAAAAACTGAAACCACTTCCACTAAGATCAGGAACAAGACAAGGTTACCCTCTCTCACCACTATTATTCAACATAGTTTTGGAAATTTTAGCCACAGCAATCAGAGAAGAAAAAGAAATAAAAGGAATCCAAATCGGAAAAGAAGTAAAGCTGTAACTGTTTGCAGATGACATTATACTATACCTAGTGAATCCTAAAGGTGCTACCAGAAAACTACTAGAGCTAATCAATGCATTTGGTAAAGGTGCAGGATACAGAATTAATGCACAGAAATCTCTTTCATTCCTATACACTACTGATGAAAAATCTGAAAGTGAAATTAAGAAAACACTCCCATTTACCATTGGAACAAAAAGAATAAAATATCTAGGAATAAACCTACCTAAGGAGACAAAAGACCTATATGCATAAAAGTATAAGACACTGATTAAAGAAATTAAAGATGATATCAATAAATGGAGAGATATACCATGTTCTTGGATTGGAAGAATCAACACTGTGAAAATGACTTTACTACCCAAAGCAGTCTACAGATTCAATGCAATCCCTATCAAACTACCACTGGCATTTTTCACAGAACTAGAACAAAAAATTTCACAATTTGTATGGAAACACAAAAGGCCCCGAATAGCCAAAGCAATCTTGAGAAAGAAAAATGGAGCTGAAGGAATCAGGCTCCCTGACTTCAGACTATACTACAAAGCTACAGTAATCAAGACAGTATGGTACTAGCACAAAAACAGAAATACAGATCAATGGAACAGGATAGAAAGCCCAGAGATAGACCCATGCACATATGGTCACCTTATCTTTGATAAAGGAGGCAAGAATATACAGTGGAGAAAAGACAGCCTCTTCAATAAGTGGTGCTGGGAAAACTGGACAGCTACATGTAAAAGAAGGAAATTAGAACACTCCCTAACACCATACACAAAAATAAACTCAAAATGGATTAAAGACCTAAATGTAAGGCCAGACACTATCAAACTCTTAGAGGAAAACATAGGCAGAACACTCTATGGCATAATTCAGAGCAAGATCCTTTTTGACCCAGCTCCTAGAGAAATGGAAATAAAAACAAAAATAAACAAATGGGACCTAATGAAACTTAAAAGCTTTTGCACAGCAAAGGAAACCATAAACGAGACGAACAGACAACCCTCAGAATGGGAGAAACTATTTTCAAATGAAGCAACTGACAAAGGATTAATCTCCAAAATTTACAAGCCCCTCATGCAGCTCAATATCAAAAAAACAAACAACCCAATCCAAAAATGGGCAGAAGACCTAAATAGACATTTCTCCAAAGAAGATATACAGAGTGCCAACAGACACATGAAAGAATGCTCAACATCATTCATCATTAGAGAAATGCAAATCAAAACTACAATGAGGTATCACCTCACACCAGTTAGAACTGCCATCATCAAAAAATCTACAAACAATAAATGCTGGAGAGGGTGTGGAGAAAAGGGAACCCTCTTGCGCTGTTGGTGGAAATGTAAATTGATACAGCCACTATGGAGAACAGTATGGAGGTTCCTTAAAAAACTAAAAATAGAACTACCATACGACCCAGAAATCCCACTACTGGGCATATACCCTAAGAAAACCATAATTAAAAAAGAGTCATGTACCAAAATGTTCATTGCAGCTCTACTTACAATAGCCAGGACATGGAAGCAACCTAAGTGTCCATCAACAGATGAATGGATAAAGAAGATGTGGCACATATATACAATGGAATATTACTCAGCCACGCATAGTACAGGGAGATCAGCTGAGTGCTTTGTGACTGCCTGGAGGGGTGGGATAGGGAGGGTGGGAGGGAGGGAGACGCAAGAGGGAAGAGATATGGGAACATATGTATATGTATAACTGATTCACTTTGTTATAAAGCAGAAACCAACACACCATTGTAAAGCAATTATACTCCGATAAAGATGTAAAAAAAAAAAAAAAAAACGAAATTGAGCTATTTGTAATGAGGTGGATTGACCTAGAGTCTGTCATACAGAGTGAAGTAAGTCAGAAAGAGAAAAATAAATGCCGTATGCTAACACATATATATGGAATCTAAAACGAAAAAAAAAATGGTCATGAAGAACCTAGGGGCAAGATGGGAATAAAGACGTAGACCTACTAACGAATGGACTTGAGGTTAAGGGGAGGGGGAAGAGTAAGCTGGAACAAGTTAAAAGAGTGGCATGGACATATATACACTACCAAACGTAAAATAGATAGTGGGAAACAGATGCATAGCACAGGGAGATCAGCTCGTTGCTTTGTGACCACCTAGAGGGGTGGGATAGGGAGGGTGGGAGGGAGGGAGATGCAAGAGGGAAGAGATATGGGGACATATGTATAACTGATTCACTTTTTATAAAGCAGAAACTAACACACCACTGTAAAGCAATTATAGTCCAATAAATATGTTAAAAACAAGATTAAAAAAAAGCACATTAGAAATCCCTTGGAAATAACTGAATTATGTGCTGCTTTAATGAAAAGAACCCACAACGAAAAACATAGAGAATGGGAAAAGGATCTTTTCTTCTTTCCTTAGAGATGAATGACTAGTAAATTTCCAAATGCAAAGGGGATATTTAAGTTGACTAAGCTTGGTAATTCTGCTGCAGAGATAAGCAAACTATGGCCTGAGGGCCACATCCAGCCTCTTGCCTGATTTTCTAGATAAAGTTTTTTGGAAAGCAAACACATTTATTCATTTGTGTATTATCTATTGCTGCTTTCACAATGCAATGGCAGAATTTAGTATTTGTCATTGAAACTGTGTGGACCACAAAGCCTGAAATATTTACTGTCTAGCATTTATAGTAAAAAAAAAAGTTTACTCATCCGTGGTCTATTCCATAAAAAATGGTAGTCTTTAAAAATAGTGCATCAATAAATAAGGTAATAAAGAAATGCCACCTGGTATACCACAACACCAATCTAAAAAGTTCGAAACTTGGTTTCTGGCATAACCTTCCACTGATTACTTATAACCTTTCTGTAACAGCATTTTTTCAGCTGTCAAGTAGGAATAATACCTCCTCTGCTTACTTCTGAAGCTTGGAAGCAGGAAATTATTTTAAAAAACTATAAAGCATCAAAGTATAAGTTATTATTGATATTATAGATTTTTTATATTGTCAAATCAAGAAAGTGCACTCACTCATAATTATATAAGAAAAATATAAATATACATTTCTGTATGTAATTTATTAAAGGAAACTTTCTATTATTTTTTGTTATATTTACAAGAAATATTTGGGTTGAGTAGAACTCATATTGGCATTATCCTTTCCAGGAAAGAAAAGCACAGAAAATTAAGATGTTTGCTTAAAGTCACCCAACTAATTAATGGTAGTGTCTGAGAGCTAGTGAAATCTCTTAATCATAATTTGCTTTCTACAGCACTGTGTATCTACAATGGTGATACAATTTGATAAATCAGTCATATTTGACATACCTGTGTGGGTATCTGAGATATGTAATTTTAGTATAGGGAGTTCAGAGGTTGAGATGAAATAAACAGATTTTTTGTTTAAAGATGAACTGTCTCTTCAAGTGCAATTTATCCTTTCCTGTTTTGAATTTTTAATAAAATTTTCAATTTAGAATAGTTTTAGATTTACAAAGATGTTATAACGATAGTACAGAGTCCCCGTATACGTTTCACCTGTTTCCCTTATTTTTGACCTTCATTTTAAAACTAAACAATAAGTAACCATCAGTATATATCATCTAGAAAGTTAGAAAAGTGAGAAAAATATGTAGATGTGTAATGTAGAGTTATCATTTTTCTCATTTCACTCATGATTAAGGGAAGATGTTACTTGTCCAAGGTCAGATAAAAAATTGATGACACAAAATTAGAAATAGAAGTAGATGTGTTAAATAGACTATAAGGATGAATGAATTAATGTCTTTAAAATGACTTCAAAATGTATGGACTTCTTAAAATGTGTGGACTCTTGCCTAAAGACAAATCATTACTAATATTTAACTTGCTAATTTACTTTCCAAAACAAAATGTTTTCATTAGCTCCTAGTTTATTTGCAACATGACCTGGCATGGTTCCTGGTATGTTTGGAAGCTTAATGAAGACATGCAAGTTTTTTGGGTTTTGTTTTTTTATTTAGAAAGATGACAATGGGAATGCCTGTGTTTTTTGTAATGTGAACTTTAGAAAGGGAAATTAGGTACTTATTTTTTGACCAAAAACAAGTCAGTGTTTCTCATTTTCAAAGTAATCAACTTTTTTATACTTTTTTTTTGGATATTTGATTGCAACTTAAAAATGTGACCAGATATCCATATCCACAGCAATGTGGAGCTACAGGATAATCATTTAAATATAAAATATATCCACTGAAATATCATTTTACCTATTATTTTTATCTTTTTCAAAATGTAAAACATAATTATATATATGTATTTTTTAAAGGTAAAACTTTCCTCTTGATCACTAAGTAGTAAATGAGATTACGTGTATGAAGTACTCAGCTGCTGATGGCACACTAAAATTTTTCATCTCCTCCTTTTCTTCTTCCCTTTCCTCTCTTGCTGGTTGGTGAAAATCACTGTTCACCACTCAGTCATCATGGCCCTTAGGAGAACGAATGGTGGTAAAGAGAGTTGCAGGCATAAGGAAAAGGGACTAAGGTTTGTTGAGCAAGTGTCACTTGTTGAGTGGTACATTAGGTGATTTACATATCTTTTATTGCTTAGAGCTATAAGCTGTCTTGCACTATGGATGTAATTATCCACATTTTACATTTCAGAAAACTTGGCAGGAGAGAGATCTGAACAACTTTCCAAAGATCACATAGCTTAGGAAAGGCTGAAAAGTAAATATGAACTATCTGCCTGCAATGGAGGCCACTTCTTAGAGAGAAGAATCCCTGTTACTGAGTGGGTGTTACAATCTCTACTGGTATCAAGATTCTTCTCCTGCCTCTACAAATTTCCCTGCACTTACGACAACGTGGATGGACCTAAAGGGTATTATGCTAGGTGAAATAAGTCAGAGAGAAAAAAACAACCACCATATGATTTCACTTATACATGGAATCTAAAAAATAAAACAAACAAACCAAAACAGAAATAGAATCACAGATACAAAGAACAAACTGGCAGCTGCCAGGGGGAGGGGTGGGTGGGAAAAATATGTAAAGGGGTTTAAGAGGTACAGACTTCCAGTTATAAAACAAATAAGGCACAGGGATGCAATGTACAGCATAAGGAATATTGCAATAAATGTGTACGGTGACAGATGGCTACTAGACTTATCGTGGTGATCAATCTGTAATGCATATAAATGTTAAATCACTTTGTTGTACACCTCATACTAATATAATATTGTATGTCAACTATACTTCAACAAAATAATTTAAAATTAAAAATTTCCCTGCACTTAAGTAACCCCCGATAAATGGGTCACAATAGAAGAAATTTCCTCTGATTGAAATAGAGGACAGCCTAAGGAGTTTTCTGAAGCTACGTATCAACTGTAATTAAGACCAGATTCCCTCTCAACTTTATTGAAGCTGCCAGTCAAAGACAGCGGTGTGCTTTTGTTAATGGAGCGCAAGTCTGGGCCTCAGAAATTGTGCTAGGCATGGCTATGCCCCTGAGTTTGTGTGAAACCTTGAGTTTTTTATAGACATTGTATCTTCACTGATAAAATCATTATTCTAAACCTACTTTCAAAGCATAGGTGAATTTTTGGAATGGTACATAATATAATCTTTTATAGATTGTAAAGACAATATTATGGTGTTATTATATTGTCTCATTTTGTTAAAATATTACCTTAAAACATAAATGCAGAGATTTCTCAGGAAAACATTATAAATAATGAAACATTATTTATTATTCATCTAACATCTAGAATTAAGGTAACTTTCACCAAATTCTACCAACAGAGATTGGAAGACACTAACCAATTTATACACTAAATATAGGATCAAAATTAAATATATAGTAAAAAATAAACAAAAAGTAAGTTTCCAAAAATTGCTTTATCAGTTGCCTTATGTCCAGAGTCAGGCACATTCTTACATAACCTAGGTATACGTAAGTCATTTTAGTAAATGTTAGTATTAGTTTTACACATGACACAAAATTTTAAGTCTCATCTATGATTTGTTCTGGGAATGCACTGTTTGCAACCTTGTACCAAGGAAAAACCACCTAGCTTCCAAATAACTGAAGCAGAAACAAACTTTTGGAATACAACCTACTCATAATTTGGCCACTGTCTGTAACATAAGCTTTCTATGAGCCTGGCGATGCTGAGTACTAAATGATGTTTTTAAACAAGTATGCACTAGAGAATTGGCTTTAGAGATATATGAAGTGAAAAGCACAAAGAATCTAAGAAGAGATAAAATATGTCCAAATAAACTAGCATTGCTAAAACTGCATCTGTTCATATGAATAGTTACAAATAATGCACATTTTATGTGACTGAAGATTGTGAACTTTGAAAAGATAACAAAATAAGAAATATATACATACGCATATACGGAACCAGAAATGCAAAAAGGAACATATTTGTTTTAACGAATAGGCAAAAGAGTGAAGAAAAATTTAAAGAAAATTGGAGAAATAAAATTTTTAAAAAATCATACTATTTGAAAATATTTCTCACCCTATCTTGTAACTTAAATGTATACCTACAGTGGACTTTATTAAGGACAGTAAACTTAATTGTATACTTTAATAAGCTTAAAAGCAAGCACAGTTAATTTTAAAATGAGGGGAAAATTCCCATGGCAATAACTTTGTTTTCTAAATTTGTCCATAGGGTGATTTTATGTTATACTTCTCACTAAAGATTTAAGCACGAATAAACCTACTCTCAAAGAAATACTTCAATATAACAAAACGAACTTGAAGTTACTTGTTTTGTAAAGTCAGATTTTCATAAATCTACTTATTAAAATTTATTGTAAAAGTGGAGTAAACCTTAAAAATGTAGATACAAACACTTTCTTCTCAGCCTGTGTAACATCCTGGTATGTTTCTGGTACTTTGAAAGAAAATATTAATCAACTCTTTGTGACTTAGAATTCTTTCAGATTTACCTTTCCCTCAGTCTTTTTGAGGTTAAACCATCCTAATGAAAAGAATTTGGGTTTCAGAATGAGAAAGACTGTATACAAATCACGGTTCTGCCACATATAACCTTGACGATCTTGGGCAAGTTGTTTAAAATCTCTAAGATTTAGGTTCTTCTGATGAAAAATGGGGGGAATAACAATAACGGAATTATAGTAAGAATTAAATGAGGTAAATACATATATAAAAGAGCCAGGTAGACCCTCATAAAGGTTGGTGTTTTATAACATGGAATTCATTCCGTACTATAATTGGTTTTATAAACTAGATCGGCGGGTTGGATAGGCAGCAGATTATTCTCAATATAATAAGAGTTATAACAGCATCTAAGTTCTGAACCCCTCCTATATTCCAGGGATTGTATTAGGTGTCTGACTGGCATGGCTAATCTCTTTAACCCTTATAACTAACATTAGCAAAATGTTGTAACCATTTTGCTGATGAGAAAAGTGAAGTTTAGAAAAGTGAATTAACCCAATATCAAATGACCAGGATATAAACCTAGGCACTCTGTAGCCCTCATTTGGACTATTCCCAAGATTCTCATTAATATTCACACCAAAGAAAAATGGAAATGGGAGCAATTCAGATAAGGAGGGGAATTCCATATCTGGCAACAGCAGAAAAAACCAAAAAACCCCAAAACCCCAAACAAAACAGAAGGACTATATATGTCTTCCTGGAAAAGATGCTCTGAGAGTATGACTACTTATCACCTCCCAGCCTCTGTGGCTGCTTGTGCCATTTCTATAAAAGCCTATGATTTTTAAAAAGAAATTTCACCTGTTGAATATCAGCTTGTCTGTTATGTAACCCTTAGGGGCTGTGAAAACAATCTCATCACTATAAAACTTATTAACTTGAAAGATCAAATTTTTTTTACTAGATTTGGGGATCCACAGGTATTCCCACCACATTCTAAACAGTGGACAATATATTGAATAAGTCATAGAGAGTATCCTCTTCTCCATTTGCATTTTCATCTGTGGGGTATATTGCCTCCATTAAAAAAAGAAAAAAAGGACAAATTCTTAAACCACAGATCAAATCTTTACCAATGTGCCTGATTTTGTAGCATATTATAACTTACAAAGGTTTGTGACGCACCATTAAATTTACAATTAAATTCAAATTAAATGGTTTTGAGAGTTTTAAGAGCTTTATGAAATAATAAAATGATCTTTTGCATCTTGTTCTATTGTAAAAATGAGTACTGATAACCACTGAATGGGTGATGACCTAAAGAAATTCTTGCCTCTCTATTTCCTAATATAAATAAAAATGACTTTAAGTCCTAGTGAAAAGTCCTCCATTTTCTCTACAGATTTTTTTTTTTAATTTATCAGTCAAAATATTCATTTCCAAAGGTTGAGGTGGTGCTCCAAACTTTCAATATTTTAATTATTGCAATTCTTTATCTCATGTGAAATGAATTCCCATCTTAATTCATCTATCATAACAGATTAATTCTATAGATGACACATACTGAGTCAATACTTGCCTTGATGGTCCTTAAATTATCTATTATTTTCCCTTGTAATCATGTTTCCTACATGTTAATTCTAAGTTATAAAATATTGTCAAAACTTCAGTTAGAAGTCATGGAAAATCATCTATTAACAGAATACAAGAATGCAATTTTCTGTAAGCTCTCAAAATATGATTCTGTCATCTACCTATTTATCTATCTGTCTATCTATTCATTCCTTATTCTCATCATCTGAAAACAAATTTAGAAGCATGGTTGGTTGAATAGAACAGTTGAGAAGGTAACTGAGGTATACCAGATTGCCAAGTGGAAAAAATATGAAAGAAATGAAGAAATTCAACAGATTATTAAAAAACGAAGGGTGTATAACCATGCAACTCCATGGACAGTGACTACACATACAAGCAAATGAAAGCAGCTGACCACGTACCCACACACCTTGGCAGAGGTGCACTCCACACTCGTCGGCCGCCACCAAGACAGATGATCTCTGGCGTCCCTTCCAGACGATAACCTGATGAGCATGAGAAGGCCAGAGTGTCACCAACCCCAAAGCTGAAGCCAATTCGGTTACCATACTGAGGAATTCCAGGATCTTCACAAGGTTCCAGATTATACTCTGTAATTGGATGAAGAGAACAAAGAAAATGTTAGTAGTAACCTTTAAGGGTATATTCCTATTTGCAAAATGGATGTTTTTAGGGCCAGCCATACATTTTAAAAGTTACTGTATGTAAAATTATGGGTATATGCTGATGGCACACATAATTTTCTTCTTTTGTGAAAGGTCTACTAATTTAATGAATACTCTTATGTGTGAAATTCAATACAGGTGAGAAAATGTCACCTTCTGAGTGATACATTGAAAATGTAGCTATTTATCTTGTATTTTTTCTTCTGCATTAGAAAATTTCCATTTCATAGATTTTTGACTTATAATAATGGCATAAGAGATTCATATTTTCAAATGCAAAATGCCATTTAGAATGAAATGATTTGCATTTTGAAATGACTTTTACTTAATGGTTATAGTCTAAATGACAAAGGCTCTTGTGCCTCTAGTATACAAGAAATTCAATTCATCCATATTCTGAAAAACATGTCACTTCAGATGCAAGGGTTTATGTAAGACTGAAGTGCTCATAAATTGAAAATTGTATATTATAGATTTATACAAGAAAACTTCCTCAAGCAATGAATGAGCACCATGAAAATGAACAGTTAAACACTCTTCAGGGTATGAGAGAGTAGAGTTAATTAAACAACAATATTATAATTTATATACAGTCCTAAGAAGAAGTAGCTTATCTAAAAATATTTCCAGAGCACATGCTTAGTATGTAATTGCAGTGGAGAACAAGAGGGATTGTTTCACGTTGATGAGCTATTATTTTATTGTTTAAAAAACTTATTTGGATATACTTTTAACATTCTAGGTTAAAATTGATTATGCTCATTTGCTATTCACTATGAAATACCTTAATTATTTTAGAAGACAAGTATTTTCATGTAAATACTAGAATAACTGTTGAAGGATGAGGTTAGTATTTTTATGATTTTATTTATATAAATTATATATTATTTATAAAATTTTGTATAATTGTAATATTATAAATTTAATGTTAGTAGGTTGGCATAAGATTTACTTATTAATTTGCTTCTGTATTCTCTTTCACTACTCCATTTAACTAGAAAGTAGAACTAATAAGAATACATTTTTATTCACTTTGGTCTTATAATTTTTTTCCTGTAATTCAAGTTATAATGTTGCCTACAGATGAGGTTATTCTAGAATAAAAGAATAACCATATTAACTTGTTTCTGTATCATCTAGTTGCAAATGAATAAATTAAGTTTGTCTTAATCTTGGCCTATAAACTATTCCTTTTTCTGAAACACAAAACTAGAATATCACTGGTTTAACTAACATTTCATTTATGGCCTAATTGAAACTTTAAATATATGTATGAATTTCCATTTTAAGTTCAACTGGCATTTTAGCAAGTTCTTCTCTGTTAGAATTCTGCAGGATGCAAGTTAAAGAAATGTATTTATTGTATTTCTATTAAATTTTTTAATGAATTGATTTATTTTTTGCTATTGTTTAAAGGTTCCCTTTAATATATTACTATAGACAATCTTCAAGGCATTTCAACGTTTCATTAAAATTTGTTGGCAAATAATTTCTTTGTTTTCTTCTTTATTTCTTTTCTCTTTTTTTCTCTCTCTGTTTTGTCATACATAACAAAAGTTATGCTCATACTTTTAAAAATCTGATTTTTAAACTTGTTTTCTTACCAGAGAATGTAATATTGAATCCTTCATATGATATTGAAAAATCTGAAATGAAGCGCAACTGAGCCCTGAAATTTCCATAGAGACCAGCATTGATTGTTGAAGGAAGTTCTGAACCAGTCAGGCGTGCCAGTGGTTGGGTAAAACTACCATTCTCTGTGATGAGTAAGTAGTCATGATGGTCTTCCAAATGAAAGGTGTGAAAATTGAACTGCACACCTATTAAGGGAAAGATGAAAATTAGACTTATAAACTATATCAGTAAAACACATAGAGCTGGGGCTTCCCTGGTGGCGCAGTGGTTGAGAGTCCGCCTGCCGATGCAGGGGACGCGGGTTTGTGCCCCGGTCCGGGAAGATCCCACATGCCGCGAAGCGGCTGGGCCCGTGAGCCATGGCCGCTGAGCCTGCGCGTCCGGAGCCTGTGCTCCGCAACGGGAGAGGCCACAACAGTGAGAGGCCCGCGTACCGCAAAAAAATAAATAAATAAAAATTTTAAAAATGTAACTCTTCTTTTTTTCTCTCTCTCTCCACAATGAGCCTTTTTTAGGAGGGGTCCAGAAATTAAGTCAGTCTTTCAAATGTTCTTCAGTGTAAATGTGGTAATTGACACTAGACAGATGTAAATGAGAATGAGGTGTCAATGTGGCAAGGAGAAGATGCTCTGCCATCTAGATTAACTGATATCTAAGTTTACAGAATAATGAATGGAAATTCACATTAAGTCAATTTGATTTCAATCAGAGACTAAAACTAAGAAAAACTAGGCAGGTAATACAAGAACAGATGGAAAAAAAAGAAGAAAAAATCCATTATGCATGTTTTTCTTAGAAAAATGCGGTTGTTCTGATATGCACTGAATTAATACTTGGGAAAATTAAAAATTCTGTTAGATAGTGATGCTAATAAGCCCATTGTCAAGTATTACATACATAGTCTTTCTGAGAGACACACTTTCTCCATTTGAAAAATGGGGTCCTAATAGGGTTGTCTTGAAGTTTAAATGAGACAATATAGGGGATGACTTGGCACAGTGCTTTCACAGAGGAAGTACTCAGCAATCGTTAGCTATCGTTATTGTTTAATCCTTCAACATGAAAGTAAATTGGTTTCATGTCACTCTGTCCTAGTCAGCGACTTTATAAAAGTAAGCCTCTGTTTATCAGATTACAGTTTAAGCAATAAAATCTGTTTTCACTGCAGCAAAACAATATAAGACCTTCTGCTGAAGGTCAATTAATCCAAATAAGAATATGATACTAAGAACCTACTATATTATAGGCATTATGGAATATAAAAAAAATTAGAAGATTGTAAATAACTCATGGTCTATCTGAGGGAAAAAGATACATAAAATAAAAGTTCAAACATTATGCTAAGTGCTATAAAAGTGATTAACGTGAGTCAATATAGGAGCATAGAAATAGAGGTAGTTTGTCAAAGGTATCAGCAGAGGCTTCTGAAGGCAATGGCCTTCAAAAGTGAACAGATGTTTGTGGAATAACAATCCTGGGATAGACATTTCAGGAAGAAGAAGTGGACAGGCAAAGACATACAATCTTAATAGGGCAATGGGTGTTGAAGAATAGTGAGAAAAAATCAGTGGTTTCAACATCATAGTACCTTCTCATAAAAGTGATAATTCAAGAAGCCTTATTAAGGCAATTTTTGTTACAGAAATATAAGAAAAAACTTGGGCTTGAAGTCAAAATATCATGAATATCTAGGTTTTAGTTAGTTATGACACTAACTATGACCTTGAGGGGGTGACATATTGACACATGTGTGCGCGTGCATGTGCGCATCTGCATGTGCTGGATGAGAAGTTAAATTATATTACCTTGACAATTTCTCCAAACTTTAAGAGATTATCCTTCACATAACTTTGGCTACATTTTGGAATAGTTGTACTTCCAAACAATTTTGTTGGCTCGTGAAAGAAAAGCATATAATCTGCATTTCTTGCCATGTAAATACAGATTTAATTAACACTTGCAATCTGTGAAGATGCAAAACCTTAAGTGTTAATTAAACCTCTATTTACATAGCAAGTAGTACGTAGCCCTCCATTTTCTTGTATAATACAAGGAAGCTTATTTTGAACTCCATTAATCCACTACACACTGAAATAATAATAACACTGGATGCTTTGGTTAACGTCCAGCAAAGAGTCTTCCATTATGGAGAGCAACAAAAATGACAGTTTACAAAGTCTTCTACCTCATTCCTGCTGTACAATACCACAATACTCATTTTAACAGCATTTTTTCTCAATTATATTTAATTTCATTAAAATAACAATCCTTATATAATCCTCACTGTCAATAAAAGGATGTATAATTTTAATAAAGGCAAACTTCATTTGTATCTCAAATATTCTATCAGAACTGCAGATATATCTCACATAGTTGAACAGGAGTGTAAAAACACATTGTGTAAAAAACACAATGAATTCAAATTATTAAATAAAGCTTTAATTTTTAAAATTGTAATATCATCTTCTCATTGCTAGGATTTTGTGGGTGGGGTTATTTTAGATCTTCTATAGTAAAGTTAATAAGTACAATGTAATAGTAAAAACCAATAAGAATAATATAAGAATAAAGCTAATACAAAAACTACTTCTCCAAAGCAGTTTTTATCATGAATAAATTAACTCTTTTTAAAAAGATTAGCATGTAGATTTTTTCAGGTAAATAATTTTCATCCATTTTCATTTTGATATATTAGAATGCCCATTTTCCCAGTGTCAAGTTTTTGCCTTAACCACTTATATTGCTAATATACTATTTTGGTTGTATTGCATGAATAAACCATACTTAGTACTACAAGGAATTTCATTTATTTGTTCAAAGGACATTTATTAACATCTACCATATGCATAGTGCAATTTTATACTCTCATTCAATTATGTGAGATATAACTTCAGTTCTGACAGAAAATTTGAGACAGATATTTCTAGAATGGTTATAAATTTACACAGGAAATATAGCTATAATAAATAATCATAAACATTTTAAAAACGAGTGTATATAAACATGTACTGTTTGCTTTACAATTGGTTCAGCACTTCAGAGTATCTTCCTATTCCCCTTTGAACTTTTGAAATCAACCCACTGTGCCAGAGACAAAAGCCATCCTGTTTGAGATTCTGTTGATATGAAAATTCCAAATAACATTAGTTTAATATATCAAAAGAAAATAAATATCTCATATTACCATTCTGACAAAAACATGAGTATAATACTATAGAAAAGTAAATATAATCCTCTGCTGCAGTTACTCAAATTGAATTTTGTGTTAGCATATTTTAATACTGATCTGGTTTTGCTCATGCAAAATGACACTGTAAAGGACAATGAAATAAAAATAGATGCAATGAAAATTCAGAAGATAGCCCATTATCATTGTATGAGGCAAATTACCTTTTCCATGGGTTACATCAACAGTCCACGTACAATTCAGAGAATTTGGATAAAATTCCGGGTAACCAGGTGATAAGATTGTTCCACTAGGCCCTCTAACATCTCCTCCACATAATGCTGAAAATACAAAGAAATGTAGTCATCTGATCAGGTATAGTTAGAGAGGCAGAGGCTGAACAACTCTCTCTTAAAATAGAATGAGTCTGATTATTTTTGCTTAAGTTACTTCCTGGTAATAACAGCAATGTGTAAAGACCTCTTCCAATACTAAGAAATCATTTCGTCCTTTGCAGCAGCAAAGAGAAGAAAAAGATATGTAATAGTATCTGAGAATTAATACTGGCCCCAGGAGAATTTAGCTCAACTTTCCACATTTGCATTTGAAGTACATACTTATCTTACACATTTCTAATTATAAGCAACATTTGCATAAATTGGTAAATTAAACATGAGTAATTAATTCTTTAGCAGTCCCCCTTTTACTAAGCTTTAAGAAAACAAATTGTTAATTATACAAAATTATTTATTTTAGATTCCTAAAGGGATATATGTCATTCTTCATAGAATTCTTTTTAAAACTGAAGTAAACCGAAATTTTGAAGGGTGCTTCTGCACTTGTACATTTCTCTGGGAAATATCATGAACAAAAAGGGGTTTCTGAGAGGATATTGATTTTTAAGTAAATACTCCAAGATAATAAAACTAAATAAATGTTTATGAACTGAGGTCAAAGAAACTGAAATTTAATTCAATGTTCATTTACTCTAGAATAAATGACAGTTTACAATGCCTTCTACCATCAGTGGTTATGATATGCCAGATAATTTTACCAGTATTAAAAATTAAAGGAAACAAAGATATAGTCAGGTAAGAATGTACATTCTCGTGGAAGCAGAGAAAAGTTGACTCCTTATTCTATTCCACTTGGAGATGTCTACTCTCTTGGACATGGGCAACATGGGTAAGGGCAGTAAGAACTGTGAATGCAACATACAGCCTTATCTGCTCTGATCCTTGCTCAACTTCTCTGGGATACCAGAAAAGTGAGTTTTGGCTTTATTGTCTTCCATGATTTCTTCCAAGTGGCAATGCTGAGAAGGAAGAGTTGAGGCAATCTGGCTGCTATTCTACACTGACCTGACTAGAAATAGTAAGTCTGCAGTTCCTAGAAGTATTTAAGCAGGCTTAGATTTACATAAATACACACACAATTAAAAATCACTCTTGGGGCTTCCCTGGTGGTGCAGTGGTTAAGAATCCACCTGCCAATGCAGGGGACACGGGTTCGAGCCCTGGTCCGGGAAGATCCCACATGCTGTGGAGCAACTAAGCCTGTGCACCACAACTACTGAGCCTGTGCTCTAGAGCCCGTGAGACACAACTACTGAAACCCCTGCGCCTAGAGCCTGTGCTCTGCAACAAAAGAAGCCACCCTATCAGAAGCCTGTGCACCACAATGAAGAGTAGCCTCCGCTCACTGCAACTAGAGAAAGCCCACGCACAGCAACAAAGACCCAACACAGCCAAAAATAAATAAATTAATTAATTAAAAAAAAAGAAAAGAAAAACAGAACACTCTTCCCTTTGCTACTTCTTTTACTTCACTAAGGAGTAAAAGAAGGTCTTGACTAGTACCTCACTTGAAGTTGTCTTATAGGCCACCTTCTTGAGACCAAGATAAGGCTATGCTTCCAATTTCATTTATTATTAAGACATTTACAATAATATTCATGGTCTGGAAGCCTAGGCTCCTGTTTAGAGCCTGCACAGACCTTTATTGGTGATTATTCTTACTGAAACTTTCAATTTTCGTTCAATTAAAAAAAAAAGCCTCATTGAGCTTTTGTGATCAAGTTAAGGGCTAGGTATACCATTTCCATTGTATCTTGATGGTTCTAAGTTTTTAAAATTTCCTTGTGAAAATTTCCTATTTTTCAGTCACATATTCCAAGGAGTACAGAATATCCATAAACTATTTAAACAGCTATATGTATTTTTTATACAAAATTCTTAAACATGTGGCATCACTGAGGAAAGAATAACAAATCTACAATTGTACCCTTCATTTTAAAGAATCTTAGTACTTTACTATTGCAGAGAATGTGGGCAGGAGGCCGTGTCATAGTAGACTTGTGCACAGGATCTGGATCAAGGCTGCCTGAGTTTCAATCCTGATTCTGCCATTAACTAGTGGGATGACACAGGGCAACATACTCAATCTCTGTTTGCCTTAATTTTCTCATCTGTTAAGTGGTGATCATAATGGCACTTACCTCATAGAGTTATTTTGATAAAACAAGTTAATATACCTAAAGCACCTACAGCAGTACCAGCACATGGTAAACCCTCATTAAATGTTAGCTATTATTATTATTATCACCACCAACCCTCACTGACTAGTGTGCTTTGTGAATCAATTAACTATGGGCTATGAAGAAACTATAAGAGCTGACGTGTATAAAAGTGAGGCATGCTGTACCTTGAATATCCAGGCAATCTAGGCCAATGGAGGTTATACTCTTGGATCTGGAAAATCAATTCTGTTTATTCACTTCTCCTCCCTTTAACCCCAGGAAGTTTAGATTAGCTGCCTCCGGGGAAAATGTTTAAACTGAAGGAAAACCCTAATCAAATCAGTTTACTAGTTATAAGTATTTGAGTTCAGTTAATTTTAGAGGCTTTATACAAAGCTCAGACATTCAAAAAATGAATATAATTTAGCCCTTGTCCAGTTATGCTCAGAATGAAATGAAAAGAGGAGGACACATGGTGAAGAATCATGAATTCCATGATTAATAATTTGGACTTTCATTCCTAGGAAACAGAGAGCCATTAAGCATCTTTTGACATGGGATAGAGCATGAGATATCCTTAGTGTGAAGAAAGGAGGTTAGATTGAAGTAGTTGGATATTGAATTTAAGGTTGATTGGAGTTGCATTGACAAGAGATGATGAGGGCCTATGTTGCTCCCAGGAAAACTAGATACACTCACTTTTATTATTAATAATATTTAAGCATGCTGGTATACTTGGACATTATTTTTATTCTCCTGCTTCTTCTGATAACATTGTCGCCACACCGTTTTACTTTGGTGAATTTACTCATGCCAATTATGTGGCTTCACCAGGACCTGACAAACATAGTACCTTTACACCACAATCATTTGTCTCCAACCACAAGGATGGATGGACACAGGACCTGGAGAAGCCAATCGTAAAGTGTGCTTCTCCTTTTCTACAGTTACGAGTATAATTATGGACTGATTAGAGACCTTTCCTGGGATTTTTCTAATTAGAACAACAAGGAAGAACTCTCATCCTCCTCTGATTCTGGAAATACGAGGTTACATGTTTCCATCTTCATGAGAGTGTATTCTCCACTTCCCGTATGGAAAAAGCCTGGCTGCAGTTAAAGAGAATGATGCCAATAGAGAGAGAAAAGCCAAGATGGAAATAGAGATATCCTTGAAAATGTTTGAATTCATGATTATAATTAGCAATGAGAAGTATGCCACCCATACCTTTTCTAAGTTTGAAACTTTGAACAACAAATTCTGCTTTCATTTTTTAAAATCAGTTAGAGTTGGGTTTCTGTCACTTACAACCACAAGAACGCTATTACAAATGGTATTGTACCAAATACAGGGAAGAAGTGCTGATGATTCTTTTAAACCTCGTTATAAAAACAAATTGACCGGGCTTCCCTGGTGGTGCAGTGGTTAAGAATCCACCTGCCAATGCAGGTGACATGGGTCCTGGAGGATCCCACATGCCGCAGAGCAACTAAGCCCGTGTGCCACAACTACTGAGCCTGTGCTTTAGAGCCCGCAAGCCACAACTACTGAGCCTATGTGCCTGCACTTAGAGCCCATGCTCTGCAACAAGAGAAGACACCATGGTGAGAAGCCTGTGCACCTCAACGAAGAGCAGCTGCTGCTCACTGCAACTAGTGAAAGCCTGCATCCAGCAACGAAGACCCAACACAGCCAAAAATAAATGAATTAAATAAATAAACAAACAAAGAAGCAAAAAAAACAAACTGACCTAAAGCTGTTACAGAAAAATGATGGCACTGACAGTATTTGAAAATTTAATTATGAAATGACAAACTTAATCTTCCACTTGGCAAAATAATAAAAGTTAGGAATAGTGTTATAAATAAAAATTAAAGCCCAGAACTAAATAATGAATAGATTTACATTATGTGTGTTTTTATAAAGCAAGTGTGCAAGCACTTCCCAATCATAGGAAAGCAGCTTCTTTCACTGTATTTTCATATGTGTTTTCTGAAAAATGAAGGATTGCTGACTTAGTCTCCACAGAAACAAAGAAGAGGTAAGGACACTGGTATAATATTTTCTATAGCCAGGAACTTGCCACCACAGGGCAGTCTGGTACATTGCCACAGTGCTGCGTAGCTAGGTAAAATTTGGACTAGTACATGTTGCCTTTCAGGCAGGAGGTAAATGCTCTATCTCTTCATTGCATTCATCTGACACCAACATGACACCTTCAATGCTATTTTTTCAAGGACCTGAAGCACACAATGGGCACCTAAAATGGTTACCTCAACACATTTTAAAAATACACATAGCATCCTTAGGCATGGGGTAAGTCTGGCTGATTATCAATATTAATTCTTTTGTTTCTTTATTAATGGTTTGATAACATAAAATTGGCAGACTTCAAGATATTCTTTTAAACATATGAAATACTTATATTTATGTTCAGCCTCACATTTTACAAGATTATGTTGATTTTTTTTTTGGTTTATAAATCAGTTTATTTTGCATATTGAATGAATTCTTACCATCACATGTTGGAAGTGGATGACTCCACCAGTGGTTTTTCTCACATAGAAGGGGCTCTTCATGGCTCAGCCTGTATCCTGGGTCACAACTAAATGAAACAGTAGATCCGATGGAGAAATCATGACCATAGCGATGACCATGTACAGGTATGCCAGGGTCCAAGCAAGAATAGGTGTTCACTGTAACACCTGGAAAACAAAGGGAATATGAAAAAGAGTAAGCTTGATGAGAGTCAAATTGCTGAAATTGATTCTCATTCCTTCAAACAATTGTGAGTGGTAATTTTTACAAATAAATTAATGTGCCCATAGCTTTATTTTAAAAACTAGCAGTTTATTTAACAAATTTTTTGACATTTCCTACCCACAAGGACCAAAAAATCAGGCCATTAGTTATATAAAAACTTGAAAATGTACAATTATCTATCAAACTTTGTATTATAAATTATATATATACACACATATACAATAATAATCATAGCAATAATTAATGTTTGAACTTATTATATTCCAGGTACAACTCTAAAATGTTTGCAAAATTTGCCTAATTTGGTCATTAAAATAATTCTATGAAATTAGTTTTATCATTAAAACTCCATTTGATTGCTTTAGGAGGCTCTAAATATGTCTTCAGAGATTGGTATCTGTGTCTATGGATTTGTTCTGCATCCACTTATCATTGTCTTGTTTTATGTAATATTTAGATATCCAAGAAACATCATTACATCTGTATTTCAAGAAATACAACATAATAAACCCCCTTGGGGTTGAGGGATTGTACTAAAACAAAAAAAGGAAAGTCTATTCTGAGTTACTTTTATTATTTTAATGTGTTTTGTAAACGATAAATAATCTTATCTTATCGGTACAGTTTTTGTAATCTTCCTGTTTGAGAGGAAGACATAAGGGGTAAAAGTGCCCAAGACAGGGAATAAAATAAAATTCTAGAGTGCAATCACTGGTAGCATTGCAAGAAATCCTTCCCATAAAATTTTGGTTCAACTGGAGAGATCGAGTTTTCTCTTTTACTGGATTCTATTAAAATACAAATTCACCAAACACCAAATACATTTTTAATGTTTTAAGAAGTATAATAATTAAAGTTTTACTCTGCTGATTTTGAGGCATGTGAATGATTCATTTAAAGAAGATAGTTTGGTTTCCTTCAGCTTGAGAAACTTATTAAGAAAGTGTCAACAGAAAAAGTGTTTTATTTGTTTTCTTGGTAGGAAAGGGTTTGAGATGTTACTAAGTAAACCAGAAGACTAATTAGAATAAAAATGAAAGAAAATGACCTTTTGTAAACAAATTTAAATTGAAAATCACTGCCTCCTGGCCAGATTTGACCAAAATCAATGTCTTGCACCTCTCATCAACCTCAGCATTTCTTAGCCTCCACTCTACCATTTAGGCACTAGCCCTCAATAATAACTTGGACTATTTCACCAGGGCCTATAAGTGACAAACTTGCTGTCTGTAATAAAGACTCTGCCTTAGCTAAACTTGTTAGGCTCCTCCAAGTCCTTCTTATGATTAGGTCTGACCCTTGGGCTCTGTCCTTAGCCCATTTAGTTCAGTTTTAGCAAGAATCTGAACTAAATCTGTTGGGTCAGTTTATTAAAAATCCTCACACTTTTAATAACACTTTGCATGATGGTTTAACGTAATCCTTAAAATAATCCTGTGTCTGAGAACATGATTACAACCACATACCTTGGTTGAAATGGGACTGAATGTGATATATCGGGCATAGGATAGAACAATGGACAAAACAAAAAAGATGTCTGCCCATTCTAGCATATTGATACAAATTAATTGCTAGTGAAAATTAATTTTGAAATAGATTTTTTTTTAAAAAAATGACTACTCTGACTCAGCTTTAACTAATAAATGCTAAAGATCTCAATTAAAGTCCTTTAAATTCATTTGAATTCCCAAGCATGTGTTAATCCTCTCATTGCATTTTACAATAATGTTTAGGAAATATACTTCCATGCCACAAAGCTCTATATAAAGGGAAGTTAATATAATTAAATGATATTGTGGATAAGGTTAAAAAGAAAATAGCTATAAATATATATTAACGATTTTAAAAACCCATGCGCCCAACCAGATTTGCTGAATAGAGACACCCTACATGGGATATAAAGTTACAAATTTTAAATGCTGAAATTTTCTCCTGAGGGGGAAGGGGGCATAGGAGACTTGAATATAAAAAGAAGTGATATAATATCTATCTGAAACTGATATAAAGATATCTTGTAGTAATCTTAAATGTACTGTTAGATACATTCACCAAAACTGTTTTTCATGAAAAGATATATGGCAATGTATTTTTAGATGAAAATGTGTGCATATGTGAGTTTATATATATGTATGCAACCATACATCATATACAATACAACCACATTTATTTATTTAAATATGTCAGATGTTTATAAACAAAACAGAGACTCGTTTCTATGCATATACCAGCATCGAGTTTTAAAAAAATCAGACATATTTTAGACTTCTTAAACAAAAAGTATTTTAAGTGAAATTATTCTAAACTGATTCCAACACTGTGAATTAGAGCCTGTTTTAATATATAGCCTTTGGCTAGTTATGTTAGCCATAGCTGCATATATATGAGTATGTATTTTACTTTTCACTGTTAATATAATTTTCAATACTTCATACAAAATAATAAAATTGAATATTTTTAATGGAAATGTATGCAATGAGTATGAATAAAATATAAAAGTATGATTGAATTTATGAAGTAAATGCTAAAAGAATTTGTCAATGTTCATATACATCTTAGACTGCCATTTACTGCCTATTGTTGGCTTTTCAGCACAAATAACGATTATATGAACTCATTTTTAAAGATTTTTTTATTTGCTATTTCTGACGTGTCCTTAGTATTTCCCTTCATAATGATATTACATAGATATTGTTGGAAAAAATCTAATACAGGATTTACTAAAACACATACCTTGTAACCTATTAGCATTCTCATAGGTCAAGGAAAGCTTTGATCTTCTTTTCTTTAATAAATCTCCTAGTTCTCTTAATGATACAATGGTAATACCAAAAGTATGGAAAACAGAGTAAGGAGATCAAAAAACATGTTGGCATTACTTACTTTCATAATGAATCTTGAAACCATTATTAGAACGGCTATTGTCTGTTGTAAATAGAAGGTATATAAAATTACTGCTACTAAATAGAAACTGGGGCACCTGTGTGCCATTGTAAGATCCAAGCAAGGGTGACAGAAGATTTGGCCCATCATGAACTTCCAGAACATCATAATTCAGTTCAGTCTGAAATCTACGGTTAAGAGACATATGTGAAAATATATTTATTAGAATAACACTGTATAGGAAAATAACACTTTAGATTGCTATTTAACTTATTATTTATAATTTTTACCAGCTTTATATACAATTTTCTTAAGCTTTTCTAATATCTTATATATCATTTAAGGCCCCACCATTTAAGAATACCAAAGTTATAAGCTCTTATTCCTATGGACAATTTTCATTTAAAAAGTATGAGTACATACTTGTTGTTCACAAGTAAGATTTCTTTCAAATGTTACAGATTACCTTCAGTAAACAAATAGCCTTTTCATTAACCAAGCATGTTTTTGGAGTCATCTTTCTTTTGCTTTCCTCATTTCTATGGAAAACTATGTATTCATTTTCAATCTTCAATTAGATCATCAGAATTTCATCTTAACAGTATACTTATTTATCTTCAATCAGATCATCAGAATTTCATCTTAACAGTATACTTCAAATCTGACCTCTGCTTCATATAGTTGTTTTATTTTTGATAAATCTCTTTTGGCCATTACATTTTTTATACAATTTTTATTTAGATTTTTGGCTGTTGTTGCTGCTATTGTTTTCAATTTTTTAAAAGATACAATTGTTTTATAAATTGTATTCAACACAGAGCTACTTTTAACATGTATAACATATCCATAATAAAATAAAATTTTGCATTCCTTCCTTGCACTTCAAGAGTATACCACAGTCTGAATCTGGATCAGAAATCTTAGTTGGGGGAAAAAACATCTACGTGGAATCATGAATAGTTGAGCATCTTACTCACTTCCCATAATGAAACTGCAGCCCAGAACATTCTATTCCTGCCTTCACCAAGGTTTTCCTATACATATTTCAGCTTTCAGCTTAAATTGGTCCACAGGAAGCCCTTCCCTGACCTCACAATGTAGGTTAGTTTTACTATATTGCCACAATTTATTGTGCCTTTTGTGACACTAATCACAGTTGTTTGCTTGTTTGACAGCTGTCTCCGTTAAGAGTCTATAAGCTCCATGAGATCAGACAGTTTCTGTTTTTGTTGATGTTTTGCATATAGTAGACACTCAGTAAGTACTTATTGGATAAATGCAAGAATGAATGTATTTTAAAGAAAACAATACTTTCTTTTCTCTAGGGCTGTTATCAATTTTATCAAAAAAGCACTCAGTATGCTTGGATACTTCAGTACTAACCATGCATTTTCACCCTTTTAGAATATATCTTCCAACACATTTTTTGGCAACTAGTTATATTCAGTACACTTTTAAAAATAATTATAACTTGAAATGTCCACCAATTTTCAGATAATAACTTTATCATACCTACCAGTCTTTTCCAGTATTACAAGATTAAACTACATTATTCCTCAGAAAAATAAAACTAAAACAAATAAAACTCAAAACCTGGTAAAAAAAATTGAAAGAAACATTTAAAAATTAGAAACTTTATTTCATTATAAAATCTCCAATATGAATATAAACATGGCACAAAAGTAGTCAAAATGTATAATGCTATTTAAGAAAGACAAAGGAAATATTTTTAGATTTGTACCACTGTTACATCCTATTAAGCAAGACTTAGTAAAATGAATGAATTTCATAAGTTTATCTTACTCTTTATTTTGCAACCTGGAATATATTGTATTTGTCTAAAAATAACTTTTCCAATAATATGATTTAGAGTAGTAAATGTATAGGAATACACTATTTCCTTTAAAAAAATGATCAGGCAATTACGCATTGTGAATCCATTATTTGATTGGTAGTCAGTCTATTGTAGTGTGTGTATGTATATATATATATATATATATATATATATATATATAACAATACATATACAAAAGATTTTTTTTTAGGAGTTTTTTTTTTTTTTTTTTTGCTGTCCACAGGCCTCTCACTGTTGTGGCCTCTCCCGTTGCGGAGCACAGGCTCCAGACGCGCAGGCTCAGCGGCCATGGCTCACGGGCCCAGCTGCTCCACGGTATGTGGGATCCTCCCAGACCGGGGCACGAAGCCCTGTCCCCTGCATCGGCAGGCAGACTCTCAACCACTGAGCCACCAGGGAAGCCCTAGGAGTTTTTTTTTTAACTTTTATACAGCAGGCTCCTATTAGTCATCCATTTTATACATAGTGTATACATGTCAATCCCAATCGCCCAATTAATTAAACCACCCCCCCACCCCCCACCACTTCCTCCCTTGGTGTCCACACGTTCGTTCTCTACATCTGTGTCTCTATTTCTGCCCTGCAAACTGGTTCATCTGTACCATTTTTCTAGGCTCCACATATATGTGCTAATATGCGGTATTTGTTTTACTCTTTCCAACTTACTTCATTCTGTATGACAGTCTCTAGATTCATACACGTCTCTACAAATGACCCAAGTTCGTTCCTTTTTATGGCTGAGTAATATTCCATTGTATATATGTACCACAACTTTTTAATCCATTCGTCTGTCGATGGGCATTTAGGTTGATTCCATGATCTGGCTATTGTAAATAGCGAAGCAATGAACATTGGGGTGCATGTGTCTTTTTGAATTACGGTTTTCTCTGGGTATATGCCCAGGAGTGGGATTATTGGGTCATATGGTAATTCTATTTTTAGTTTTTTAAGGAACGTCCATACTGTTCTCCATAGTGGCTGTAACAATTTACATTCCCACCAACAGTGCAAGAGTGTTCCCTTTTCTCACACCCTCTCCAGCATTTCTTGCTTGTAGGTTTTCTGATGATGCCCATTCTAACTGGTGTGAGGTGATACCTCATTGTAGTTTTGATTTGCATTTCTCTAATAACTAGTGATGTTGAGCAGCTTTTCATGTGCTTCTTGGCCATCTGTATGTCCCCTTTGTAGAAATGTCTATTTATGTCTTCTGCCCATTTTCTGATTGGTTTTTTTTTTTTTTTTTTAATGTTGAGCTGCATGAGCTGCTTATATATTTTGGAGATTAATCCTTTGTCCGCTGATTAGTCTGTAAACATTTTCTCCCATTCTGAAGGTTGTCTTTTCGTCTTGTTTGCAGTTTCCTTTGCTTTGCAAAAGCTTTTAAGTTTCATTAGGTCCCATTTGTTTATTTTTGTTTTTATTTCCATTACTCTACCAGGTAGATCAAAAAAGATCTTGCTGTGATTTATGTCAAAGAGTATTCTGCCTATGTTTTCCTCTAAGAGTTTTAGTGTCTGGTCTTACATTTAGGTCTCTAATCCATTTTGAGTTTACTTTGTGTATGGTGTAAAGGAGTGTTCTAATTTCATTCTTTTACATGTAGCTGTCCAATTTTCCCAGCACCAATTATTGAAGAGACTGTCTTTTCTCCATTGTATATACCTGCCTTCTTTGTCATAGATTAGTTTACCATAGGTGTGTGGGTTTATCTCTGGGCTTTCTATCCTGTTCCATTGATTTATATTTCTCTTTTTGTGCCAGTAACATATTGTCTTGATTACTGTAGCTTTGTAGTATAGTCTGAAGTCAGCGAGTCTCATTGTCCCAGCTCCATTTTTTCCCCTCAAGACTGCTTTGGCTATTCAGGGTCTTCTGTGTCTCCATACAAATTTTAAGATTGTTTGTTCTAGTTTTGTGAAAAATGCCATTGGTAATTTGATAGAGATTGCATTGAATCTGTAGATTGCTTTGGGTAGTATAGTCATTTTCACAAAATTGATTCTTCCAATACAAGAACATGGTATATCTCTACATCTGTTTGTATAATCTTTAATTTCTTTCATCAGTGTCTTATAGTTTTATGCATATAGGTCTTTTGTCTCCTTACGTAGATTCCTAGGTATTTTATTCTTTTTGTTGCAATGGTAAATGTGAGGGTTTCCTTAATTTCTCTTTCATATTTTTCATCCATAGTGTATAGGAATGCAAGAGAATTCTATGCATTAATTTTGTATCCTGTAACTTTACCACATTCATTGATTACCTCTAGTAGTTTTCTGGTGGCATCTTTAGCATTCTCTATGTATAGTATCATCATGTCATCTGCAAACAGTGACAGTTTTACTTCTCCTTTTCCACTTTGGATTCTTTTATTTCTTTTTCTTCTCTGATTGCCGTGGCTTGGACCTCCAAAACAATGTTGAATAATAGTGGTGAGAGTGGACATCTTTGTCTTGTTCCTGATCTTAGAGGAAATGTTTTCAGTTTTTCACAATTTAGAATGATGTTTGCTGTGGGTTTGTCGTATATCGCCTTTATTATGTTGAGGTAGGTTCCCTATATGCCCACTTTCTGGAGAGTTTTTTATCATCAATGGGTGTTGAATTTTGTCAAAAGCTTTTTCTGCATCTATTGAGATGATCATGTGGTTTTTATTCTTCAATTTGTTAATATGGTGTATCACATTGATTGATTTGCGTATATTGAAGAATCCTTGCATCCCTGTGATGAATCCCAATTGATCATGGTGTATGATCCTTTTAATGTCTTGTTGGATTCTGTTGAGGATTATTGCACCTATAGTCATCAGTCATACTGGTTTACAATTTTCTTTTTTTTGTAGTATCTATGTCTTGTTTTGTTACCAGGGTGATGGTGGACTCACAGAATGAGTTTGGGAGTATTCCTTCCTCTGCAATTTTTTGGAAGAGTTTGAGAAGGCTAGGTGTTAGCTCTTGTCTAAATGATTGATAGAATTCACCTGTGAAACCATCTGGTCCTGGACTTTTGTTTGTTGGAAGATTTTTAATAACAGTTTCAATTTCATTACTTCTGATTGGTCTGTTCATATTTTCTATTCCTTCCTGGTTCAGTCTTGGAAGGTTATACATTTCTAAGAATTTGTCCATTTCTTCCACGTTGTCCATTTTATTGGCACAGAGTTGCTTGTAGTAATCTCTTATAATCTTTTATATTTCTGCAGTGTCAGTTGTGATTTCTCCTTTTTCATTTCTAATTTTATTAATTTGAGTCCTCTCCCTCTTTTTCTTGATGAGTCTGGCTATGGGTTTATCAGTTTTGTTTATCTTCTCAAAGAACCAGGTTTTAGTTTTATTGATCTTTGCTATTGTATTTTTGCTTCTATTTCATTTATTTCTGCTCTGAAACTGATGATTTCTTTCCTTCTGCTAACTTTGGATTTTCTTTGTTCTTCTTTCTCTGGTTCCTTTAGGTGTAATGTTAATTGTTTATTTGTGATTTTTCTTATTTTTTGAGGTAGGCTTGTATGGCTATAAACTTCCCTCTTAGAACTGCTTTTGCTGCATCTCATAGGTTTTGTATTGATGTGTTTTCATTGTCATTTGTCTCTAGGTATTTTTTGATTTCCTCTTTGATTTCTTCAGTGATCTCTTGGTTATTTAGTAACGTATTGTTTAGCCTCCATGTGTTTGTGCTTTTAACGTTTTTTTTTTCCTGTAATTTATTTCTAATCTCATAGCGTTGTGGTCAGAAAAGATGCTTGATATGATTTCAATTTTTTTAAATTTACTGAGGCTTTATTTGTGACACAAGATGTGATCTATGCTGGAGAATGTTCCATGCACACTTGACAAGAAAGTGTAATATGCTGTTTTTGGATGGAATTTCCTATAAATATCAATTAAATCTATCTGGTCTATTGTGTCATTTAAAGCCTGTGTTTCCTTTTTTTTTTTTTTTTTTTCGCAGTTCATGGGCCTCTCACTGTTGTGGCCTCTCCCATTGCGGAGCACAGGCTCTGGATGCCCAGGCTCAGCGGCCATGGCTCACTGGCCCAGCCTCTCCGCAGCAAGTGGGATCTTCCCGGACCGGGGCACGAACCCGTGTCCCCTGCATCGGCAGGCGGACTCTCAACCACTGCGCCACCAGGGAAGCCCTTGTGTTTCCTTTTCAATTTTCTGCTTGGATGACCTTTCCATTGGTGTAAGTGAGGTGTTAAAATCCCCCACTATTATTGTGTTACTGTCGATTTCCTCTTTTATAGCTGTCAGCAGTTGCCTTATGTATTGAGGTGCTCTTATGTTGGGTGCATATATATTTATAATTTTTATATCTTCTTGGATTGACACATTGATCATTATGTAATGTCCTTCCTTGTCTCTTGTAACAGTCTTTATTTTAAAGTCTATTTTAACTGATATGATTCTTGCTACTCCAGCTTTCTTTGGATTTCCATTTGCATGGAATATCTTTTTCCATCCCCTCACTTTCAGTCTGAATGTGTCCCTAGGTCTGAAGTGGGTCTATTGTAGACAGCATATTAATGGGTCTTGTTTTTGTATCCATTCAGCAAGGCTGTGTCTTTTGGTTGGAGCATTTAATCCATTCACATTTAAGGTAATTCTTGATGTGTATGTTCCTATTACCATTTACTTAATTGTTTTGGGTTTGCTTTTTTAGGTCCTTTTCTTCTCTTGTGTTTCCCACTTAGAGAAGTTCCTTTAGCATTTGTTGTAGAGCTCATTTGGTTGTGCTGAATTCTCTTAGCTTTAGCTTGTCTGCAAAGCTTTTGATTTCTCTGTTGAATCTGAATGCGATCCTTGCTGGGTAGAGTAATCTTGGTTGAAGGTTCTTCCCTTTCATCACTTTAAGTACATCATGCCACTCCCATCTGGCTTGTAGAGTTTCTGCTGAGAAATCAGGTGTAAACCTTATGGGAGTTCCCTTGTATGTTATTTGTCATTTTTCCCTTGCTGTTTTCAATAATTTTTCTTTGTCTTTAATTTCTGCCAATTTGATTACTATGTGTCTCAGCATGTTTCTCCTTGGGTTTATCCTGTATGGGACTCTCTGAACTTCCTGGACTTGGGTGGCTATTTCCTTTCCCATGTTAGGGAAGTTTTCGACTATAATCTCTTCAAGTATTTTCTCTGGTCCTTTCTTCTCCTTCTGGGACCCCTTTAATGTGAATGCTGTTGTGTTTAATGTTGTCCCAGAGGTGTCTGAGGCTCTCTTCATTTCTTTTCATTCTTTTTTCTTTATTCTGTTCCACAGCAGTGAATTCCACCATTCTGTCTTCCAGGTCACTTATCCGTTCTTCTGCCTCAGTTATTCTGCTATTGATTCCTTCTCATGTATTTTTCATTTCAGTTATTGTGTTGTTCATCTCTGTTTGTTTGTTCTTTAATTCTTCTAGATCTTTGTTAAACATTTCTTGCATCTTCTCGATATTTGCCTCCATTCTCTTTCCTGGATCATCTTCAGTATCATTATTCTGAATTCTTTTTCTGGAAGGTTGCCTATCTCCACTGCATTTAGTTGTTTTTCTGGGGTTTTACCTTGTTCCTTCACCTGGTATGTAGCCCTCTGCCTTTTCATATTGTCTGTCTTTCTGTGAATGTAGGTTTTGTTCCACAGGCTGCAGGATTCTAGATCTTCTTGCTTCTGCTGGCTGCCCTCTGGTGGATGAGGTTATCTAAGAGGCTTGTGCAAGTTTCCCGATGGGAGGGACTGGTGGTGGGTAGAGCTGGCTGTTGCTTTGGTGGGCAGAGCTCAGTAAAACTTTAATCTACTTGTCTGCTGATGGATGGGGCTGGGTTCCCTCCCTGTTGGTTGTTTGGTCTGAGGTGACCCAACACTGAAGCCTAACCGGGCTCTTTGTTGGGGCTAATGGCAGACTCTGGGAGGGCTCACGCCAAAGAGTACTTCCCAGAACTTCTCCTGCCAGTGTCCTTGCCCTCATGGTGACACACAGCCAGCCCCCATGCCTGCAGGAGACCCTCCAACACTAGCAGGTAGGTCTGGTTCAGTCTCCTATGGCGTCACTGTTCCTTCCCCTGGGTCCTGATGAGCACACTACTTTGTATGTGCCCTCCAAGAATGGAGTCTGTGTTTCCCCCAGTCCTGTTGAAGTCCTGCAATCAATTCCTACTAGCCTTCAAAGTCTGATACTCTAGGAATTCCTTCTCCCATTGCTGGATCCCTAGATTGGGAAGCCTGATGTGGGGCTCAGAACTTTCACTCCAGTGGATGGACTTCTGTGGTATAAGTGTTCTCCAGTTTGTGAGTCACCCACCCAGCAGTTATGGGATTTGATTTTATTGTGATTGTGCCCCTCCTACTGTCTCATTGTGGCTTCTCCTCTGTTTGGATGTGGGGTATCTTTTTTGGTGAGTTCCAGTGTCTTCCTGTTGATTATTGTTCAGCAGTTAGTTGTGATTCTGGCGTTCTTATAAAAGGGAGTGAGAGCACATCCTTCTCTGCTATCTTGAACCAATCTCCCCCCTATTGTAGTATTGAAATTGGAGTTTCACTTTGATAGCTAGTCAGTTGATAACAACCAAATTAAAGTGCACAGAAGAGTCAGGGATTACTTTGAACTGAAACATAAAGAGACTTAATTCTTAATAGAATAGCAACATTAAATGGTGATACAGAGAACACTGTTCAGTAGGAGTGAATCTTTGAAAAGAAAATCATCACAGATTTGCCTCAAGGAACAATAAAAATACATTATAATAACAGGGGAAATGGAATAGAGTTACACAATAATTTGAATCTCTTTCACTTTGTATTTTAAGATAGTTGTACAAATTTCTCATGAATTGCCTCAATCTAGTGTTCATTTGTTTATGACATTATTGTTTATCATAAACGAATGTTATGGAACCACTAGATGATATTAAAAATGAAATTGAATCTATTCTTACTCAATTTCTGGTGTCTTTTAAAATGTTCTTTGTGTAATCCAAAACCATCCTGACTAAACTGAAATAGTTCTCATTTTAAAAGCTGCACTCAGGAAGACTGATACTGATAGCTTGTGAACAAGGAGATAAGGACAGGAAAGTGACTAGAAAGACAGGCTTAGGATTATTACTAGTAAAATGAATTCAGTTAGGAGCTGCCATATAATGAGAAACTTTAAGAAGTGAGGGAAGAAACAAAGCAAAAATTCCTCTGCAAATCTGAGAATAAGACAACAATTTGGCTATGTTAAGAAGAGATAAACAATGAAAACACAAATGTCCATTGGTGGTGTTGTTATTTTGTTGTGCATTTGATAGGAAATTGTAATTCTTAAGATTTTATTGACTTAAGCTACTTGAGATAATCTCAAGAAGCCAACTAATGGCTAATATATTTGTAACGTTTTTAGTGGGTTTTTTTCTGTAGATTAATTCTAAGCAATCATGACATTTGAGAATATAAAAAAACCCTGCAAAATAGCTATGTAGCCACCTTAATTATATTATCTAATTTTTTAAATTTCATTTTCAACCTAATTAATTTAGGTTATTCATGAATAGTAGAAAGCAAATGATGTTACTCTGCAATAAATACAATCCATTATTTGGAAATAACTTCTATAAAAAAAATATTCTCAGGATGAGAGGAACTATTAAAGAGTTCGCAACCAGTGTACTTATAAGAGCTCGGCTGGAAATCAGAAGGGAACTAGTTTTTTTAAGAACATAATTCTTGATGGATACTTTAAAGATGATATCTTTTTCTCAAAACAATCTTAAGGGGGAAATGAAGCACCAAGATATTATAAGGTCACTAAATAAGGAGGTGTTAGATGTACATATTTCTGATTTCAAAGTGACTATTTTATGATACCACCTAATGGATAAAATTCTCATTTATAATTTTTAACTTGATGAACATTGTTGCTCATTGTTCTGCTACAGAGCTACTTCTAACCACATAACAGCTGTTTTTAAATGTGAATTACTTTAAACAAAACAGTTTCTGACAGAGCACATAGAGTATGGGCAGCCCTAAAGCAATATCTCACACCCTTAAGGGTCTTTAGATAAAAAAGAAATGGAAGATTTTAAAATAATTTTCCCTTCAAATAGCTCAAACTCAAGAATCTTATGGGCTTGTGTGTGTGTGAAGGGCAGATGGAGGATTCAAACCCCCAAACAAACATTTCTGTTTAGAACATTTAAAAGAATTTGGGACTTTATTTATCTTAGTCACAGAAAGTATGATTCAAAAGAAATATACTGAAACAGCTGTGCCTTGTCTAAGTTAGTGAAAATACCATCAATAAATACATAAAGCATTCTAACTCTTGATTCTTCCAGTGTTTGGACTAATTAACAAGGAACAGCTGAAAAAAAAATTATTGGTATCAAGGAAGTGAAGGAGCTAGGAGATTTGTAATATACTTGAGCACGTAATTTAGGGATTAAGAAAAGAGGCACAGTTGACAAGTCCTATTCAGTGATGCTAATGGGAGAAGCCAAAATCTTTGGACTCTGAGAATCATTTCTCACCCCAGGCCTGTTATGGTTCAATGTACAGAACTGTTTTCTGTTGCTCTGCACAAACCCTAACAGTGAAAATCACTTTTCAATTTGACTCTCTTGCTTCCAGCCTAATTTAAAAGATCTGTGTCTCAGGAAACAGATAAGAGAATAAGAAAGTGGCAGAGAAAAAAGTACTAGGTAAACCATATGCATAGAGATTAAAAGGTTTTTCTCTCTAGCATTGCATCTTATAAAAATGGCTGGAATGAGCTGTCTACTGGAGCAGTGAGTAGCCTTGCTGAAAATCAGAAGAGTGACCTAATAGAGCCAATCTTCAAGAACTGGAAAGAAATGCTTTTGTGCCCACGAGAAACTCTGGTCTTAGTGCAGGGGGCGAGGCCTCTGAACGCAGCCCCCTATGACCAAGTGGAACTAGACTGAGCACAGAGGAAAAGAAAAAAGTTTGGAGAATCCTGAAGTTGTAAACCTGAGGCCCACATGTAAACCTGGGTGGAAGCAGTAACCTGGGCCACAGACGCCAGCCGAAGCCCCCAACGCTACGCTCTGGTGCAGAGAAGGCTAGTGCTCAGCGTCCTGCATGACTCAGATACGACGCCCAGCCCTCAGGCGACTGCACCTGACCTGGAAGCCCCTGACAGGAGGCGGCCCCTAAGGTGTCTCTGGGACCCAAGGAGAGGAGACATTGACAGGACGCCTGGACCTCAGGTGACTTCGTGACAGGACGGCAGACTGAGTCGTGTGGCTGAGAGGGTCTTGGTGTTCCAGCTGGGTGTCAGGCTTGAAGCTCTGAGGTGGGAGAGCCGAGTTCAGGACATTGGACCACAAGAGACCCTTTGGTCCCAAGTAAAATAAATTGGCGAGAGCTCTCCCAAGAGATCTCTGTTTCAATGCTAAGACCCAGCTCCACCCAGTGGCCAGCAAGCTCCAGCACTGGACACCCCATGCCAAACGACTAGCAAGACAGGAACACAACCCCACCCATTAGCAGAAAGGCTGCCTAAAATCATACTAAGTTCACAGGCACACCAAAACACACCACTGGATGTGGTCCTGCCCACCAGAAAAACAAACTCCAGCCTCATCCAACAGAACACAGGCACCAGTTCCCTCCACCAGGAAGCCTACACAACCCACTGAATCAAACATACCCACAGTGGGCAGACACCAAAAACAACAGGAACTACAAACCTGCAGCCTGCGAAAAGGAGACCCCAAACACAGTAAGTTAAGAAAAATGGGAAGACAGAGGAATATGCAGTACATGAAGGAGCAAGATAAAGACCCACGAGACCAAAAAAATGAATAGGAAATAGGCAGTCTACTTGAAAAAGAATTCAGAGTAATGAGAGTAAAGATGATCCAAAATCTTGGAAATAGAATGGAGAAAATACAAGAAACGTTTAATAAGGATCTAGAAGAGCTAAAGAGCAAACAAATAATGATGAACAACACAATAAATGAAATTAAAAATTCTCTAGAAGGTATCAATAGTAGAACAACTGAGGCAGAAGAATGGATAAGTAATCTGGAAGATAAAATAGTGGAAATTAAGAAAAGATTGAAAAGAATTGAGGATAGTATCAGAGACCTCTGGGACAGCATTAAACGTACCAAGATTATAATTATAGGGGTCCCAGAAGAAGAGAAAAAGAAAGGGACTGAGAAAATATTTGAAGAGATTATAGTTGAAAACTTCCCTAATATGGGAAAGGAAATAGTCAATCAAGGCAGGAAGTGCAGAAAGTCCCATATAGGATAAATCCAAGGAGAAACATGCCGAGACACATAGTAATCAACTATCAAAAATTAAATACAAAGAAACAATATTAAAAGCAGCAAGGGAAAAGCAACAAATAACATACAAGGGAATCCTCATAAGGTTAACAGCTGATCGTTCAGCAGAAACTCTGCAAGCCAGAAGGGAGTGACAGGACATACTGAAAGTGATGAAAGGGAAAAACCTACAACCAAGATTACTCTACCCAGCAAGGATCTCATTCAGATTTGATGCAGAAATTATAACCTTTACAGACAAGTAAAAGTTAAGAGAATTCAGCACCACCAAACCAGCTTTAAAACAAATGCTAAAGGAACTTTTCCAGGCAGGAAACACAAGAGAGGAAAAGACCTACAAAAACAAACCCAAAACAATTTAAAAAATGGTAATAAGAACATACATATCAATCACTACCTTAAATGTAAATGGATTAAATGCTCCAACCAGAGACATAGACTCCATGAATGGATACAAAAAAAAAACACCTGTATATATGCTGTCTACAAGAGACCCATTTCTGACCTAGGGACACATTCAGACTGAAAGTGAGGGGATGGAAAAAGATATTCCATGCAAATGGAAATCAAAAGAAAGCTGGAGTAGCAATTCTCACATCAGACAAAATAGACTTTAAAATAAAGACTATTACAAGAGACAAAGAAGGACAGTACATAATGATCAAGGGATAAATCCAGGAAGAAGATATAACAACTGTAAATATTTATGCACCCAATATAGAAGCACCTCAATACATAAGGCAAATGCTAACAGCCATAAAAGGGGAAATGGACAGTAACACAATAATAGTAGGGGACTTTAACATCCCACTTTCACTAATGGAGGTATCAACCAAAATGAAAATAGGTAAGGAAACACAAGCTTTAAATGACACATTAAACAAGGTGGACTTAACTGATATTTATAGGACATTCCATCCAAAAACAACAGAATACACTTTCTTGTCAAGTGCTCATGGAACATTCCCCAGGAGAGAGCATATATACATATATATATATATATATTTTTTATTTTTTATTTTTATTTTTATTTTTTTTGCTGTACACGGGCCTCTCACTGTTGTGGCCTCTCCCATTGTGGAGCACAGGCTCCAGACGCGCAGGATAAGCGGCCATGGCTCACGGGCCCAGCCGTTCTGCGGATGTGGGTTCTTCCCGGACTGGGGCACGAACCCGTGTCCCCTGCATCGGCAGGTGGACTCTCAACCACGGTGCCACCAGGGAAGCCCAAGAGCATATATAGGGTCACAAATCAGGCCTTGGTAAATTTAAGAAAATTGAAATCGTATCAAGTATCTTTTCTGACCACAATGCTATGAGGCTAGATATCAATTATAGGAAAAAAACTGTAAAAAATACAAACACATGGTGGCTAAACAATACACTACTAAATTACCAAGAGATCACTGATAAAATCAAAGAGGATATCAAACCTATCTAGAAACAAATGACAATAAAAACACGATGTCCCCAAACCTATGGGACTCAGCAAAAGCAGTTCTAAGAGGGAAGCTTATAGCAATGCAATCCTACCTCAAGAATCAAAAAAAATAAACAACCTAACCTCACCTAAAGCAGTTATAAAAATAACAAAAACCCCACAAAGTTAGCAGAAGGAAAGAAATCATAAAGATCAGATCAAAAATAAATGAAGAAGAAATGAAGGAAACAGTAGCAAAGATCAATAAAACTAAAAGCTGGTTCTTTGAGAAGATACACAAAACCGATAAACCATTAGCCAGGCTCATGAAGAAAAAAAGGGAGAAGACTCAAATCAGTAGAATTACAAATGAAAAAGAAGAACTAACAACTGACAATGCAGAAATACAAAGAGTCATAAGGGATTACTACAAGTAACTCTATGCCAATAAAATGACAACCTGGAAGAAATGGACACATTCTCAGAAAAGCACAACCTTCTGAGACTAAACCAGGAAGAAACAGAAAATATAAACAGACGAATCAGAAGCACTGAAATTGAGACTGTGATTAAAAACGTTCCAACAAACAAAAGACCAGGACAAGATGGCTTCGCATGTGAATTCTATCAAACATTTAGAGAAGAGATAACACCTATCCTTCTCAAACTCTTCCAAAATATAGCAGAGGAAGGAACACCCCTAAACTCATTCTACGAGGCCACCATCACCCTGATACCAAAACCAGAAAAAGAGATCACAAAAAAAGAAAACTACAGACCAATATCACTGATGAACATAGATGCAAAAATCCTCATAAAAATACTAGCAAACAGAATCGAACAGCACATTAAAAGGATCATACACTATGATCAAGTGGGGTTTATCCCAAGAATGCAAAGATTCTTCAATATATGCAAATCAATCAATGTGATAAACCGTATTAACAAACTGAAGGAGAAAAACGATATGATTATCTCAATAGATGCAGGAAAAAATTTTTGACAAAATTCAACACCCATTTATGATAAAAACTCTCCAGAAAGTAGGCATAGAGGGAACTTACCTCAACATAATAAAGGCCATGTATGACAAACCCAGAGCCAACATCATTCTCAATGGTGAAAAACTGAAACCGTTTCCTTTAAAATCAGGAACAAAGACAAGCATGCCCATTCTCACCACTATTATTCAACATAGTTTTGGAAGTTTTAGCCACAGCAATCAGAGAAGAAGAAGAAATAAAAGGAATCCAAATCGGGAAAGAAGAAGTAAAACTGTCACTGTTTGCAGATGATATGATATTATACATACAGAATCCTAAACATGCTACCAGAAAACTACTAAAGCTAATCAATTAATTTGGTAAAGTAGCAGGATACAAAATTAATGCAAAGAAATCTCTTGCATTCCTATATACTAATGATGAAAAATATGCAAGAGAAATTAAGGAAACACTCCCATTTACCATTGCAACAAAAAGAATAGTGTATCTAGGAATAAACCTACCTAAGGAGACAAAAGACCTATATGCATAAAACTATAAGACACTGATGAAAGAAATTAAAGATTATACAAACAGATGTAGAGATATACCATGTTCTTGGATTGAAAGAATCAACACTGTGAAAATGACTCTACAACCCAAAGCAATCTACAGATTCAATGAAATTCCTACCAAACTACCGATGGCATTTTTCACACAATTAGAACAAAATATTTGACAATTTGTATGGAAACACAAAAGACCTGAGTAGCCAAAGCAATCCTGAGAAAGAAAAACGGAGTTGGAGGAATCAGACTCCCTGAATTCAGACTATACTACAAAGCTACAGTAATCAAGACAGATGGTACTGGCACAAAAACAGAAATATAGATCAACAAAACAGGAAAGCCCAGAGATAAACCCATGTACATATGGCCACCTTATCTTTGATAAAGGAGGCAAGACTATACAATGGAGAAAAGACAGTCTTCAATAAGTGGTGCTGGGAAAACTGGACAGCTGCATGTAAAAGAATGAAATTAGAATACTCCCTAACACCATACACAGAAATAAACTCAGAAATAGATTAAAGACCTAAATGTAGGGGCAGACACTATATAACTCTTAGAGGAAAACATACGAAGAACACTCTTTCACATAAATCACAGCAAGATCCTTTTTGACCTACCTCCTAGAGAAATGGAAATAAAAACAAAAATAAACAAATGGGACCTAATGAAACTTAAAAGCTTTTGCACAACAAAGGAAACCATAAACAAGACGAAAAGACAACCCTCAGAATGGGAGAAAATATTTGCAAATGAAGCAACTGACAAAGGCTTAATCTCCAAAATTTACAAGCAGCTCATGCAGCTCAACAGCAAAAACACAAACAACCCAATCCAAAAATGGGCAGAAGACCTAAATAGACATTTCTCCAAAGAAGATATACAGATTGCCAACAAACACATGAAAGAATGCTCAACATCATTAATCATTAGAGAAATGCAAATCAAAACTACAATGAGATATCACCTCACACTTGTCAGAATGGCCATCATCAAAAAATCTAGAAACAATAAATGCTGGGGAGGGTGTGGAGAAAAGGGAACCCTCTTGCACTGTGGGTAGGAATGTCAATTGTCACAGACGCTGTGGAGAACAGTATGGAGGTTACTTAAAAGCTAGAAATATAGCTATCATACGACCTAGCAATCCCACTACTGGGCATATACCCTGAGAAAACAATAATTCAAAAAGAGTCATGTACCACAATGTTCATTGCAGCACTATTTACAATAGCCAGGACATGGAAGCAACCTAGGTGTCCATCGACAGATGAATGGATAAAGAAGATATGGCACATATATACAATGGAATATTACTCAGCCATAAAAAGAAACAAAATAGAGTTATTTGTAGTGAGGTGGATGGACCTAGATACTGTCATACAGAGTGAAGTAAGTCAGAAAGAGAAAAACAAATACCGTATGCTAACCCATACATATGGAATCTAAAAAAAAACAAAAAAGAAAAGAAATTGTTCTCATGAACCTAGAGGCAAGACAGGAATAAAGACGTAAACACAGAAAATGGACTTGAGGACACGGGAAAGGGGAAGGGTAACCTGGGACGAACTGTGCAAGTAGCACTGACATATACACAATACCAAATGTAAAATAGATAGCTAGTGGGAATTAGCAGCTACATAGCACAGGGAGATCAGCTTGGTGCTTTGTGATCACCTAGAGGGGTGGGATAGGGAGGGTGGGAGGGATTTGCAAGAGGGAGGGGATATGGGGATATATGTATACATATAGCTGATTTTCTTTGTTATACAGCAGAAACTAACACACCATCATAAAGCAATTATACTCCAATAAAGATGTTTAAAAAAAAATGGCTGGAAAGATTTTTTCCCATGGAAGGTAAATTTGGAATGGTCTGACTTCGAGCACTGCCAGTACAGTGCACATTAATTCACTTTGGAGAAACCTGATGGTATCTAAACAAGATAGCAAAGAGGCCCATGTAACTACACGTTGCAAGAGATAGGCCATACATATTAAGAACTTTGGGCAGAGAAAATAGTGACTTCAAATAAAAGTTGAAAATCAAAATTCACAAGTGTGGTGGTCTGAATTACAACTATTGCTTTGCAGTCTAACTGCTTCTCAGGTAGGCAATTCTATCAATAGATAGCCTACCTAAGGCTGAAGGATATCAGAGGTTATTTATTTAGTGATGGTTAATGACTATCATTTTCAAACAGGGAATGCTTTTTAATACAATAA
Source organism: Globicephala melas (assembly GCF_963455315.2). NCBI lineage: Eukaryota > Metazoa > Chordata > Mammalia > Artiodactyla > Delphinidae > Globicephala > Globicephala melas. The sequence goes on from NC_083330.1 coordinate 55,142,348, forward strand.
TGCACTTTGTTAATAACACAATTTCCTCATATTATTTTATGCTTATGTAATGCTTCTAGATTGAATATAACTTTTTTTTGAAATTTAAAGTTGGCTACAATTTGAGTCATCTGGGAGGTGAAGAAAGGGTGAATTCTTGGTAGAACTGATTTCTGATTTAGGGGAAAAAAAATCTTAATCTGCATGTTTGGAAAGAAAGGCAAAATTCATCCCTATCATCCCATCCATCACCGAGTTGGGAGCTCAGAGCAACAAATAGCTAAATTGCTCTGCTTAAGTAACAGGTACTTTGAGACTCACCCTTTACATACTGGAGTGGGCGACTAGGGAGTAGGGAAATGAGGGCTGAAGATCCTGATAGGGAAAAGACTAGATAGAGATGGGGAAGGGTCTGGGCTAAGGAGAGGGAACTGGAGAGAGAGATGCAATCGTTCCAGTGATGGGAATTACCAGGAAAATTTTAGGACAGTGAAGGTTTATTTAATCTTAAATTATTCTGGATTGTGCAATAATCCTCTTTGGTTATCCCTTGTTCTAAGGTTTTTGTGAGAATGAAGGCAAGTGATCCAAATAAAGAGCAGACTAAGGAGTTGAGAAAGGGTAGCAGCCTCTGGATCTCACAACAGAGATGACTCTAAAAGCAGGAATTCAAAGTCAGAAGTGAAGAAAAGCATCCCCAGGAAAGCTCTGAAAATATAAACAGGGCCTAGACTTACCTTTGTAACTGAGATGGGGCTCAACTTTTTATTTAGATATTGAAGGATGATGATCAGTGAGAATTATATGGATATAAATGTTATGAATTATGTAAATATAAGATGTTTTAATTACCTTAACATCATAACTCCTGATACAAAATAATGTTAAATCCAAAACTGGAAATACTAAAATCATGTACTTAAACTTATAATACATGCAGTTTTAAAAAATATGAGATCAACTGTGATAACCTGACAGATATGCTAATCCTTCAAATGTGATACTCTAAATTTAACAAATTAAAAATACATTACAAATCTCTGTCTTATTGACACAAATCAGTATAAGTTTTTAAATTATTCAATGATATGATCCAGTAATATTATGTTACATGGTATACTCCAAACCAAGTAGAATTCTGTGTAATACAGTAAGGTTGGTTAATTTGGGTCCCACATTAATGGAAAAATGTTATCTGACAAAGATTTGATTCTGAATAAATAAGATGCTTTTCAAGCTTCTCTAAAATTACAATGGCAACACAGGCTATGTCAACCACTGAATAAAGAATATGTTTTTAACATCACAACAAAAACTGCCAAATTATTCTAAATAAAACCATTTTCTTAATGTGTAGGTTATTATTATGGGCTGAATCATGTCCCCCTAAAATTTATATGTTGAAGTCCTAACTCCCTAGTACCTCAGAATGTGACTGTATTTGGAGAAAGTCTTTTAATGAGGTAATTAAGGTAAAATGAGATTATATGGGTGGACCCTAACCCAACATGACTTGTGTCCTTATAAGAGATTAGGAAACAAACACACACAGAGGGAAGACTATGTGAAGACACAGGAAAAGGGCAGCCATCTATTAGCCAATGACTAAAACCACAGAAGACAACCCTGTTGACACCTTGATCTCAGACTTCTAGACTTTAGAACTATGAGGAAATAAATTTCTGTTATTTAAGCCACTCAGTCTGTTACACTGTTATGGCAGCCCTAGCAAACTAATATAGTCATAGTAAAGTTGTGTAGGTCATAATAAAGCAGAGTGACCTCATGTAAAATGTTTAATATTTTATATCTGTCAAAATAGAATCTGTTTTCCTCTCAAGTTTTTACACTAGCATGAATAGATTAATTCAATGAAGGAACTCTTTAATCAGGGAAAGATCATGTTATATTTATAAAATTCAATCATCAGAGCATAATTTTGCTGAAATTATATATATATTTATATGTTTACTATAATGTTTACAGGAGTTCTTTTTTTTTTTAAGAAAAGGTTGGGAGATGAGAGGGGTCAACAATATAATTGAAAAATTATATAGATATTTCTATTTGGATTTCAGAATAGTGATCCTATCACAAGTCAGAAGATTCATTCTTTTAAATTTTTAATAGTCAATATTATAATCTTTTAGGATATAGATTATTTGATCAGTAATACTAATTATCCTAAGGAAAAAAAAAACTTGACTGACCAATCATTAATTTACATTAATTTGACATAGCCATTTTTCTGAAGGACCTGTAAGTGTAGGTATATAGGTATAGGTAGTATGTGTAAGCAAATGTCTTAGGCTGCAATACGGTATCAATTCAAGTATGTTTACAGCACCTTTGCCTTTCGGAATCTAGCAGGACAGAATCCACAGGCCCTTCAAAGTATAGGACGACTAAACTTACTATGTTATAGGTCATAGGTTCATATCACAGTAGTATGCATATATATGAATCAAAAAAGGTCCATCTTACACATTCCATTCATACTGATAGAGCATTAAGGAAATAGAAAATTAACTTGAAAATAGGCTGAAAGGTTAAAAGGGGCAAACATTCTGAAACACTCAATGTCCAACAATTGACTACTGTAATAAAATTAAACATTAATATGGAAAGTAAAATGCAGAATCTCAACTATTCTTTTAGACAATTTTTTTTTAAGTAGAAAAATATTTGCAGAGACCTTTCAAATGTAATTTTGATAGAGTGTCCAGGTTCAGCTTCAATCACCCATTCACAATTCAGAGAGTCTTTATAGTATCCTGGCCATCCTGGTGAGAGAATCAATCCACTGGGAGCTGAAAAATGGCCACCACATGGAGCTGAAAAATAAAATCAGAGAACAAGAAAAAACACAAATTTTAGAATAAGTTGCAGAAAATATTTTTAGTACTAACTGTATTTTTTAAAATTAATTTTTGCATGTACATATTAAATGTTATTTAATATTGTTTTTGAAAGTAAAATTTCATCCAGTCATTCTATTATTGAATGATTATTTTCCCTAAAAAAAGTAATTTACTTTTTGAAATATGGCTTAGTTACATACTCAGCATGTCAGATAAACTCAAGTCTCCCAATTGTATCCCTTAAATACGTTCTTGTGTCTCCATCATTTTCAAAACTTGAAAAAAATATAAGCTGTTAGTTTTACTGTCTTTTATTTTCTGATTTATGTATCAAATACTGTTAATTCATGCTATACAGTGTCTAAAACTTCGATCTTCCTTTTACCAGAGTCCCTATTACAATTTTAGGCCTTCATTCATTCAGTCTCTTCCCTGATTTCCCATCTGCTAATTTTTCTCTTGCTTCAATCCAGCTGTCAGAATAATGTCCTTCAATTTACAGTTTCATCATACCATTTGCTTTCCTAGACAGGTACCTTGATCTCTTCTCCCTTTAACATCAGATTCAACTCAGCTTATCATTTCAAGAATTTAATCTTCTGCTTTCCCCTAAACTCATACACAATTGAAACCACAATCATAGCATTTTAATCCCAGTAGGTACTGATAAGGTAATTTAGTGTAAGCACCTCATTTTGAAGAGAAATAAACCAAGTTGAAAGAACAACTTGTTAAAGTTCACAAGACCTGAAAGCCTCAAAAGCACTTTCAAGTCAGTTTTTACAAAATAGGACCTCAAAACCAGTCCTCTCCCATTATTTCCAATATTGGTAAATGAAACCACCATCCATGGATTTGCATAGCCCAGAATGTTAGAAGTAGTCATCTTTCATATTTCCATTATCCTTACTATTTATTCCCATATCCAATCCATCCTCAAGCCCAGTCTTGTTTCTCTATCTCTATAGCTACCAGATTAAATTACCATAATTTCATCTCTGGTATAAACCCTCCTAACTGACCCTCTTAATTGGTCTCTCCTCATCCATGCTAACTATCCTCCACACTACGGCCAGAGTAATTATTTAAACCTCAAACACTTTTAAATGGCATTTTTCTGTGTTGACCAACAAGGCCCTGAATGACCCTAGCTATTGCCTTACACTCTAGCCTACACTCCAAACTTCTCCCCTTCACTCTGCAGCCCAGCTACATTAGCCTGTTCTATACCTTCAGGAGGTATACAAAGTGGAGGGTGGGGGGTGGGGAATGAAGCAAAGAGTATTTGAATTATTGAAAATTATTTGGAAAGAAAAATAGTCAAATGTATACTATATCGGCTTTTCAACACATTCGATAGAGACCCTTCTCAATGACTTACTATGCTATATTTTTATTTTCTTTAATTCTTTCCATTTAAACTCTATCTCATGTGTTTATATTTTTGTCATTGTTGTTTAATTGTTTATTTCAGTTTTACCTTACAGAATTTCTAAAACCTATTGTTCTAGACACTATTTTTACACTTTTTCATTCTTTAAGTAATTTGATATAGCCCAAATAAAATAAGAAATATTTAATAAATTGGCCTAGGAATCAAGCATTACTACAAAATGTCCATTTGAGAAAAATATTTTCTGTGAAATTGCCAAAATTTGTTATTTGTATGAGAAAGAGCTTTCATATAAAACTAAATTTTCTTCCTTAGTAGAATTTGATTTTGTTTCTTAAAAAGCTTTCAAAGGAGACCATTCTGATGAGGATTATTTACTCTTCCTTGCTATGATGACTCATAATTAGGTTTCCTGTAGGGTTATTATGTATTTCAAAAATAAAATTATGTGCATAACAGTCATTTAAACTACCATATTTTAAAAGACAGAGTAAAGTATTTTGGTGAGTGAAGGTCCTGGAAATATAGAAAAATCCCAATATGTTATCAACTCAAATTGTTCTAGGAAAGTATCTGTGCACTTCAGTCTAATCATGATTGAAAGAGGTAATCAGTCATAAAATTAGCAATTGAGTAATGGGCCATTAAAGATTAAAAAGTAGAGTACCCAGAAGCATTTCAGCTGGTCCCTCAGTCCAACATGTTAGAGAGGCAGAGTTAGGAAGGAGCTTTAAAGGAAAGGAGTAGCATAAAGATGTGGTGACTGTTTGTTTCCTGAAAGGACTTTCCCAAATAGTGACCCTGCTACAAAGTGAGTCTTCTCCTAATTAACATACTACATTCTGAACTGGCTTCTTTCTCTCACACATAGGGTTGGAACTTTACAAAATTATTATCTCAAAAGTATGGAGACAGCCTCCCCAAGGGAGTGTGAAACCTAAGCGAAGAAACAGATGCTAAGTGCAGATCAGTCGAGAAAAGCCTCATGATCACAGTGACTAGCAGCCACATGGCAGGAGGATGTTCATAGAAAAGCCAAGGTGGAGCAACAGCAACAGAACATGGAGGGGACAAAGTGCAGGACAAAATAAGGGGACACCAAGTGTAAAGAAAACGTTCAAGAGAAAAAGGAAAAAGAGAAAGCTTTGGAAAGCTAAAATAACTAATGGTAATAAAAATAACAAAGATTTGAATTTGTAAAGAGAAACTTAACTATAACATGAATAACAATACAAACAGAAAGGCAATAAAGTTAATTGCCCAAACCTTACAATTTTGCCACATCCATGTACTGCTTATATAAATAATGATTTTCTTTAAATAGACTTACTTTTATTTTAACTTAAATGATTTCTTTAAACTTGCCCTAAGCAAAAATATCTGTAAAATCATTGCTTTTATGTATTAGTTATATTTTTCTATAATGCCTAAAAATATGTACCTATTGAAATTTAATAAATGCTTATATATATAAAACACCTAAAAGCTTGTGTACCTCCAAGTATAAACATTCTGTAGTTTAAGAAACACTTCTGTAAAAGACAGTATCTTTGACTGAACAAAGGAAACTTGGAACATATGGAAAACAGAATGGAGATCAAGATACAGGGATTTATTTTCAAGTCCTATTCACTTATTCATCATTTACTCATTCATATTTCAGTCATTCAGCAAACAATTGTGTGTCAAGTGTGCGCCCACGTGGTATTTGTACTACTTCTAACATTTATCAAATGGTTTCCTAGGTGCCAGGCACTATGTAAGAAGTCCTTTGTATTATTTTATGTAATACTCAAAATAATCCAACCACATATGTAGGTAAGAACATTGATGTGTAGAAAATTTAAATAATTTGCACATCAGCTAGCAAGGATTTGAACAGAGGTAATTTGACTCTAGAAACTTCTTTACAAATGCAATTAAGGTATTCTTTTTCCTTTTACCACACTGCCCATGTGCAAAACACAGAAACATAATCATAAAAGGTAATAATGTCATAAATTATATAAGAAAGATATGTCCATGGGACAAGGGGTCTGGAAGAGGACAGGAATTAAGGCTTCACAGAAGAGATTCTATTTAATTTGAGTTTCAAGGATGAGTCAGAATTCACCAGGAGAAAAAGAGAGAGAGGATATTGTAAACGGAAGAAACAGCATGTGCTTAAGAGCAGAATGCTGAATTAGCATGTTTTTGAGTAATGCCAGTTACCTTTTTTAGGGAACCAAGAAGTGATGAGAGATGAAGGAAGAAGAGTAGAAAAGGACCTAATGGGACTTCCCTGGTGGTCTAGTTGTTAAGAAACCATGCTTCCGCTGCGGGGGGCATGGGTTCAATCCCTGGTCAGGGAATTAGGATCCCACATGCCATGCAGTGTGGGCCAAAAAAAAAAAAAAAAGGACCTGATATGCTATATTAAGGAAAGTGAACCATAGAAAAATGAAAAATTGTAGACAAGGGGTGGGATAGGGAGGGTGGAAGGGAGACGCAAGAGGGAGGGGATATGGGGATATATGTATACGTATAGCTGATTCACTTTGTGATACAGCAGAAATTAACACACCATTGTAAAGCAATTATACTCTAATAAAGATGTTAAAAAAAATTGTAGACAAAGGCTACATAAACATATATAGACAAATAATACAATTTTCATTTAAATGAAAGTTACAGGTACAATGAACTAGAAGCAGAGTACCTGGAGTTGATGCAATCAATTAGGAGACTGTCACAATTATCTAGGAAGGTATAATCAGATTCTGATATATGGTGGTAACAGGAAAGGGCTAAATACGGAGATATTTAGGAGACAGACTCAAAAGCATTTATTGATTACATGCAATGAGAGAGCAAGATGAAGGAGTCTAAACTGGTCACTGGGCCCCTGGCATGTACAACATTATGGAAGACAATTCCATTCACCAAAATAGGAAACACAAAACAGGAAGGAATTTTATATGGAAAGTTAGTAAGATTCAATATTGAGGCTAAAAGTTCTGTGAAATATCACAAGAAACAACAGAAAATAGAATCTGGAGCTTTTAGTTATACTACGTGTCATTTTCAACATAGGCTGATGTTAAGACTTCAATATAAGTGAAAGATTAAGGTGAATACTTAGAGAAGAAAATAAAAGAGGTTTAAGATGTAACCTTTGAAAAAATATTTTAATTTAATACAATTTAAGTAGGTACTGACCATTATGCATTATAACACAACAATGGGACAAGGCTGGGATGGACTATTTCTGTTTGGGTCTTCCTCTCTCCTAACTGTGTGTGAATTCAGATGATTGTAGTTGGTAAAATAAATAAATACCTAAAGTTTAGTAGCTTAACACAGTAGTTTATTTTTCACTTGATCAAAATGGCCTTCATCTTGACTAAACTTTAAACAGGCTTCTTTAAGACTCTCAACCCGTCACCCAACTTCCTCCATTACTTTACCACTAGCTCATCTCAGCCCTTACAAACCTTCCCTCAGTGCATTTGAATTCAATCACTCCTCCTTATTGCAATAGTCTTGAAAAAAGTCTTCCTTGCCTGTTTAACTGGTGAAATTTTTCTTTGATACACTCATGTAACAGTACAATGAAGCGTGCCTATCAGCAAAACAGCCATGCTCCTTCTAGTCTCTTAAGACCCAGGATGACAAAGCCTCAGCCATTTTCAGCAGGCGATTTTCTAGGTTGCCATGGAAGTCATTTCCATTTTAGCTGGCAGGAAAGGAAACAGAGAATAGAGGACTACTCTGTGTATGCTTTTTATGGACCACAGCTTGGACGTTATTTACATTACTTCCACTTACTCACTTGGCCATACCTAACTTCAAAGGAGGCTGTGAAATGAAGTCCCTCAGCTGGAGAGCTATTTCCTACCTACAACTCTGTATAATGAATGGGGTAAGAGCTTAAAGGTAAACAGCTGGGCATTTCTGCTATGCCAACTAAGACAGTCATAATGCTTTCCAGTTTAGAGTATGCTTTTATATACATTACTTAACTTAATTACTTTAATAAGCTTGTAGCATAAAAATGCTTGTTTCTTTTTTATGCCAGTTTTGCAGGTAAGGAAAAAAATTATCAAACATATGACTTGATGAGAAACACAGATCTGGGTAGTAGCAGAGGTGAGATTCAAATTCAAATCTTCAAATTCCAAGTTAGAAACAACTTCCATGATAGATGTATTGGATTAATTTTCCAAGAGAGATACTTATTTAAGCATATCTATTCTCCTTAAAATAGGTTTAATGAAGACAAATGGATAGTTAGGGGGATAGAATATTCAACCCAAAGTTTTTAATGTAAATTTGAGATTCTAACCACACAATTTTAAGTGCTTCCCTGACATTAATTTATTTATTATTCATATATTTATTAATTCAAAAAATTATTTAGCTTTTGATGTATATAAGATACTATGCCAGGTGATGAAATTTTTTAAAAAACCTATATGACATTATATCTGTCCTCAGGAGACCCACAGTTTCTACAAGGAAGACAGGCACAGCTAACATGAAGAATAAATATATGCTTGAGCCAGATAGGCTGGAAATGTAGGGAAGAGACAGGTGACATCCCAAGGGCATTAAGAAAGAGTTCTTGAAGGAGATTTTGTCAGAGGTGAGTTTGATTAAAAAAAAAAAAATGAATAGAAGATAGGAGTAGAGGGACAGAAAGAGCAGAGAAAGAATAAAGTGAGAAATACTGAAACCAAGCAGTATGCTGTGGCACCCTCCCCGGTACAAAAGCTTCTCCATATACCCAATTCCTTGTTTGTAGGAAAATAGCTTCAGCCTCCTAGACTTTCCCTGAGTTCCAAAGGGCAGATTCAAAGAGTTATTAGTCTGGGAAGTGAGGAGATGGAGACACAAGGGAAAAGCAGTCAAGAAACAATAGTGCAGCAGTAAAGCATGGTCCTGGTTCCTCTCCAAGTGGTATACATAACAATGCATCTTTGAGTTCTTCTACTGGAACTAAGGCCTCCTCCCAGGTGCAGGATGGTAACCAGGCTGAGCACAAGATTCCTGGAATACCATCCTGTTACCTCACCACCAATCAATCAGAAGAAAGTCACACACCCTGCAGCTCTCACTCCAAATTTTGCCTTTAAAAACTCTTCCCTGAAAACCATCAGGTAGTTGGGGGTCTTTTGAGCATGAGCTGCCCATTCTCCTTGCTTGGCCTTACAATAAACCTTTCTCTGCTCCAAACTCTGACTTTTCGGTTTGTTTGGCCTCGCTGTGCATCGGGCACACAAACTTAGGTTTGACAACAATACTAATGTATGAGGGAAAGTCAAGTAGTTTTTTTGTTTCTGAAGCTTATAGTTAGTGGAAAATGAGGAGAGGAACTTTTGGTTTCATGCAGTGGTTACTTTTAAACATTTGCGGATACCTAGAGGTGAGTTTAGATTAAAAACTTGTTAAAATGCAGATTCCCAGAACACATTTCTAGTAATTATGAGGTAGGACCCAGAGGGCATTGTTAACAAAACCCTCACTCCACTCCAATCCCTCAGGTCATTTTATAGCTCTTGGACCACAGACCAAGCTGACAAAATCTAAGAGGATATGGCTAGTCTGTAGCTCCAAGATGCTCCTGGATAATCACTCAGGTTCCTGGGATAAAGAGGTAATTTCCATCTGTTAGTGAAATACAGATTGTTGCCTCTAACTTCTCCCCATTTTAAATAATGAAAACAAAGCATAAATGGTAAAGTGGAAATAGTTCATTTATCCTGTTTCATTTTTCTAAGGCCTGAAGAAAGTCTGTTATAAATAATTTTCATTGGAGTGATGACTCCTTTCTGTGTTACTTTGAGTAGAATTGAAACCATGCACCTCAGATTGGGACTTGAACCCACATGCTGGGACTCAAACCCAGCCAAAAGCCTGATTGGGGCTTGGACCCACACATCCAAGACTCAAAGCTGGCCAAAACCCTGATTGGGACTTGCACTCACGTAGCTGGGACTTGAACCCGGCCAAAACCCACAGTCTTCCAACTGAGATCACACACCTGGTTTCAGGACTTAATGAAGCTCAGGTTCTTGATGTCTCATCATAGAAAGAATTCAGTGTGAGACAAAGTGATAGGTAAGAAGTGGATTTATTTAGAGAGAAACACACTCCACAGACAGAGTGTGGGTCATCTCAGAAGGTGAGAAAGGCACCAGGGTATGGGGTTGTCAGTTTTTATAGGGGTGGGTAATTTCATAAGCTAATGAGTGGGAGGAGTATTCCAGCTATTACAGGAAGGGGAGGAGATTTCCAGGAATTGGGCCACCGCCCACTTTTTGATCCTTATGGTTGGCCTTGGAACTGTCATGGTGCCTGTGGGTGTGTCATTTAGCTTGCTGATGTGTTACAGTGAGTGTATACTGAGGCTCAATGTCTAGTGGAAGTTGAGTTGTCCGCCATCTTGTACCCATTTGGTCCTAATCAGTTTATGTCATGTCCTCGGGCTATGTCATTCTTTCAAAGGTTGTGCCCTGCCCCCTTCCCTCCTGCTTCAGAATGGACGAATTCAAAATACCCAGTATGCTTTAAGATATGTATGAAGAGTCAGATGTGTTTCAGACTGTATTCAGCTAAAATTCTTTTGAATAAAAATGCTTCAGAATTTTGGTGCTCTTTCATCTGAGAAGTGGCACTTAGGTGCTCAGAAGGGAATTGAGGACCAGAAGAAGAGCTAGGTTTTGATCTTGGGGATTATAAACAATGAAGGTTCCATTTCTTCCCTTTTTTTTTTTTTTAATTTTTAAACTTGCTTTATGGTTGGTTATAGGTGTGGTAAGTAATCACCTGCTCTGTCTAACCTCAACACACTGGATGATGTTTCAAAGAAAATTATGGGAAACAAGTTGCCTCTCTCTCTTGGATAAAAAGAGAAAGTCAGAAACATAGGGATTAAAGTGCCAGAAATGCAGACAAGCAATCACAGCTCTGAACCTCTTTCCATTTCTATAACCCCTTCTACCCTTCCCCTACCCAGTTCCACAGAAATTAGGAGCAAAACCCTGCAGAGTGCTATTAGTTTTCCCTATGGTAATCCTCTAGGAATTTAATACTACCTTAATATGTAACTAAAAGAGGAGTCTATTATTAGACATGAATAGGTATATGTGTGTGAACACACATTCTCCCTATGAGAACCACAATATATTCTGATCTATGCATCAGACTGTTACTCTAATTGCTCCCTCAAACGAACTCCCTCCAGAGAGTGCAACGTCTGTGAATGAGAAGGATTTCCTTCCCTTTGAGGCTGAGATTCAAGAGAAAATTCCTTATCCTCAAAGGGGAAGTTCATTGGCATGCAAGTCCAGACTTGCTGTCAAACAGTTCTCCAGGGACCCTAGTCCCATCCTATTCACTCAAGGAATTCTCTAAGATATCCCATTACAGTAAAAAGGAACTTAAGCCATAGTTATGCAGGGAGTTCTCTACTGAGGGCAAGGAAGTTCTTGCTTGAGTAGGCATTTTATGGAATATTCTGAAATCGGTGGAATGAAAACAGAAATTGGTTTCTTTCTTTCTCTTTTTCTCTTTCTTTCTTTCTTTTCTTTTCTTTCTTTCTCTTTCTTTCCTTCCTTCCTCCCTCCCTCCCTCCCTCCTTTCTTAATTACTGCCTTCAAACATGCACTGACAAATCTCCCTCTCCTTAAAGAAGTGTTGGGCACATCCTTGAAAATTCTCATCACTTACAGTATTAAAAAACTTGGTCCAATCCAATTTAAAATTCTGTCTTATTTCCTAAACCTACCCACCCAAGGTGCATCTTTGAGCACCTTGGAGGATGGGGAGGAGGGTGCTGATGGAGGACCAGCACTTGATGATTCATTCCTCCATTCGCTTCAGCAGTTGGAGCAGAGAAGATGCTGTATCCTTTCTCAGCATGTCCCCTTCCTCTTCCCTTTAGGTCCTTTTTCCTGTGGGGTGTTAGGGCTAAAATGAGGAAAAGTGTGCTGTCACAGTCCTCTCCTGACTGTTGCTGTTTCCTCACTAACTCTAACTGGTCCCTGAGATTTTCTATTTGTCAGATATGGAAAATGTTTTGCTCTTTCCATAAGGATAATAAATGAGATCTTTGTAAAGGCCAAGAATTAGAAGGGTGGCTTCTCACTTCTATCAGGAAATTTCCTGATAGAAGAGAAGATCAACCTTTTCCAGTTACCTCCCTGCTTTCACCCCTGACAGTACATCCTATGGTGTCTGGTTGTTGAGTTTCTTTTACCTAGTGGCTAAGCCAGGGTACCTTCTTTGGTATTCATTTGATGCAGAGGAAGCTCACATCATTGACTTGCTAAATGATTTCAACTAGCCAGCTTTCCCTCTCTTTAATCTGCCAGTTTTGATCAATTTTCTTTCTCTTGTTCATTCAGCATAGAAGGCAGATCAGCAAGTACACTGTATAATCAGATATCCACCTGGCGATTCCAGTTCCTCTTTTTCACAGGCAACTACATTCCCTTATGAGGGATTCTTTTAGAGTCCTTCCCCTTAACTTGGCTTGAAGAGGAGACTAGCATCCTCCTTCCTATGGGGAGATAAAGGAAAAGATGAACAACTTTTGACTCCAACAGTTTAGGTAGGTAGGTAGGTAGGTAGATAGATAGATATAGATCTCAATTTCCCTCACTTTTCTTTTGCTGCTTATATAAACTGGGAGTGGGATATCTGAGGTTATGATTGAGAGAAATGAGTCAGTTAGAATCCACTTAATAAGACACAAAGGAGGTATCTGGACCTCAATTTTTTATGGACAGGGATACTGCAACATTTTTCTCCTTAGCTGGTATGGTATAAGTTGTCATTCCCAAAGTAACAGGAAATTTTGCCTGTATACCTTGTTAGTCATGCATTTTGCTTTCACTGTTTTTCTTCTCAGGGAGGCTACAATGATAACAATATTAGAAATTATTATAAATCTTCACAAGGAAGGAAAAACTTTCTTTCAGTTAGTCTTAACTTAGCATCTTAATTAAATCAACCACTTTGAGCCAATAGCATTCACCCAAGTCTTCCAATGTATTTTATTAAATATAACCCTCTTTATCTATAAAGCAGTTCAATGAATGTATTACATCCTAATTATATTCAAGAACACGACCATGTAATCCAGAAGGCCAACATTCTATTTCCATTTTTATTGAGGGGATTGCTTTAGATCAAAGAGGGCATTGCTAGCTACAGCGAAGAGGGCATGGGAGACAAGGAGCCAGGTAAAAAGGAGGAGAGAAGCAGATAGTATATACGTATCAGGGCCTTCTGAGTCCCATAAGAGAAATAACTGTGAAGGCATGGGTAAACTGAATAACAAACCGTTTCTACAGAACTGAATAGGAGAAAGGGCAGAAGCAATGAGACCAGTTACAAGACTGTTGCAGTAATCTAGGCCAGAGATGATGGTTGCTGGGACAAGGATGTCAGCAGTTAAGGAAGTGAGAAGTAGATGGGTTTTGAATATAGGTATTCAAGGTAGAGCTAACAGATTTTTCTGATGGATTGTGTATGGTTGTGATAGAAAGAAAGGAGTCAGGAATTACTCCCAAGAGTTTTCGCCTGAATTACTGGAAGAATGGAGTGCTATTAATGATGATAGAGAAAGTCTGTGACAGTATCAGGTTTGGAGTGACCGGGGGGATCTGATCAGTTTTGGACAGGCTAAGTTTGAGATGCCTATTAAACATCTATGTGGAGATATTGAGGAGGAAGTTGAATAGATGAGTCTGGACTTCAGGACAGAGAAGTAGACGAATGTAAATTTGAGAACCATCAACACATAGGTGTTATTTAAAGCTGGAAACTGGACGAAAAGCATGAATAGAGTGAGTGGAAATAAGAGAAAATATTCAAGACCTAGCTCTGGAACACATACAAACAGAGATCAAAGAAATGAAGAGAAACCAGGAAGAGAGACTAAAATGATCCTGAGTAGTATATTTATTAAAATGAAATTTAATAAAATATACAACTTTTAGATTCGTCCAACATTTTTCATGAACAGTTAAATAATTTTATAACTTTATTAAGGAACATTTGATTTTAAAATGTAGATGGCGTGTATTTCAGATTTTATAAAGAAATAATGAATACATTTTAACCCAACTCTCATTTTTTTTTTTCCCACTCTCATTTTTGGTCTGCAAATAAATCCTTCTCATCCTTCAGTCTACATGAGTATAATTAGGTAGCATTTTTTTTATAATGACATTCACCAATGAATAATAAATCCTCATATCCAGGAACAGTTTCCTTATATGACTGCAACAGAGACAGAAAATAATGTATGTCCAATTGTCCTGCTTTTTAAAACAGAAAACTCTAGATAACAGTGCTCACTGCTTGTGAGATAGCCTGTTTTATTCAGCTCATGTAATTTATTTCTGTTACCGTCTAGCTCTTATAAGCATCTGAGGTTATGACATTGAGCATTTGGATCTATTAGTGGACTCAGATCCATCAAAACCTCCATTTTATGGCAGTTGGCTTCACCAAACTAGAGGACATAAGTATCCAGATGAATTTGAGCTGAGTGCACGTGCTGGAACAATATGTTCTGGATATGCAGTAAACTCACAGCTATATTTAAAAACAAGATAGCTAGGAAAAGGTACGAACAAAAGATAGGACCAGAAGCACTTGTAAAAAGTTCATGACAGAGCAGACTTAAAGCCAATTTACCATCTAACCATAGACTCGTTCCCCACTACAAAGGGTCTCATGCATCTGATAAAGTGAATCAAAGCTGAGAAAAATAAGTTAATGATGGTTGTACTCAAGAAAGAAGGTCTCAGACAAAATAGACTTTAAACAATAAATGGTAAAAAGAGACAAGACAGAAGGCCAAATAATGATGCTCAGATCACTTGAGGTATGGACAATAAGGCAGGTATGTCTCAATCCTTTGGAGCTAGCCCTTGGACAGGAAGAAAATAGGTGGGCAGAGACCAGTAGGTTTCCTAAAGCCACTAAGGAAACCTCTCTGAGTGGGTCAAATATTATACCTTAAATGTTGCCTTCTATGTAGCAGTATTAGTCACAAGGAATAGTCCAGTGACTAGAAATCCTATGGGATTTTACTGTGTGAGAAAAAGATTCCAGGATTTGTGGGTAAGGGCTGACTCCAGTTTGCATTGCTTGGTGCAGTAAAGAAAATCTAGTATCCCACTAGTCCTTTGAGAAAAATGAGTAAATGCACCATCTTACCTGTGTTTCAGGAGACACACACACACACACACACACACACACACACACACACACACAGGTGAAGTGAGAAATAAATCCAAATGTACTTAAGGTTGTCCCTTCCCTCCCTATTCCAAATTTCCTAGAACCAAGGCTGATAGAAGCAACTTTGAAGGATACATGTGGGTGAACCTGGCAATGCCCTCAGAGGTCCCTGAAAGGAATTCTGATCACATAAAAAGAAGGAAAATGAGTGAAGAAAGAAGGGATTCCAAGGGGAAAGATTCTTATAAGAAAATTGCACTTCCCGAGGGCTGAATTTACGGAGGACGCTCACAAGGTGCCCAATAAGGCGCTTGGGCTGTGTGAAGAATGAATGTGAGGGGACTACAGCAGAAGAGAAGGAGAGTGTTTATGCAGTTGCTATGAGTGGGAAGCTTTGGTGGAGAGAGAGGAAGAAGATTTTTAGGAAGATTTCTAGGTAGAAAATCATGAAAATCCCTGTGTCAGCCCATTAAAGGAGACCTATGATAACCATTCACACTATTCTTCATGGTTTTAGGATGTCTTTGAAGTCACTATGCAGAGATTGGCCCTAGATAGAGCCAGTTATATTCAGGTTACTGTCTAGGTGTGGGTGAAAGAGTCATTTATTGTTACTAAATTGAGTTACTAAATTGAATTCAAAGTGAATGGTTTCAATGCTAATTATAAAAATTAATGTATTTTGTTTTCAATTAGCAAAACTGAAAGATCACAAGACTTTATAAAGCATCAAATCTTTCTTCCTCATGAGGAAATTCGATCACCCCATTCTAAAGAAAAAGGTTCAAATTTTCACAAAGATAGCCTAAATCTATCCTTAGCTAATGTATCAGTGTTGAACTTCAGGTCAATGAATAAAATGTATAACCCAATTCTGTTAACAATTGTATTTAAGCTATCCAAAATAAATCTAAGTTCAGCTATGGGATCACAGAACTGAAACATATGTGATTTCATTTCTCCCTTTTGGTTTGAAGAATTCTTATTCAAGGCCTATGGCTGACAAAAAGTTTCTTTTCACTTTTCTCAAAGATTTTCCACAGTTTTAGGGTTGAAGACTGGTTGATGTGGGTGGACCACTAATTTGCCAATATGCCTAAACTTCTACACTACTGTGACAGAGAGGAGTTGTGGGGAGAAGGCAATCTTTAAGTAAGTTGAAGCCCTGGGTTTTCTTATCAAAACATTTTATAGTGACTTCCTTTGCTCTATAAATTCTGATTAAAACAAATTCTTTCTGTTTTCTAATTTTAACACATAGCAATCCATGCATATTAGCAATTTTTAACAATACATTTGATTTTGGAGTTTTTTGTGTGAAGAAAATAAAAGTAGAAAGTTATTTGTATTAATGAGAATACATAAACATGTACATATTTCACTATATAAAGTGTTTAATACGATGATAATAAAAAAGTTTTAGCTAAAATATTAAGCATATATTGGAAGCTGTGAGAAAGCCCCAAAAGAAAAACTATAATGAATAATAAGCAAAACTTTTCTGTCAAAATATGGAAGGTCTAAAGAACAAAGATTATAGGCAGAGAGAGCTTCCAGACATAATTCTTTGTGTAAGTTGGAGTGGCTGTGTGGCAGCTTGGGGAATGGGGGAGGAAGTGGTGTGATTAAAAAAAAAAAGAAGGAAAAAAAAAAGAAAACAGGAAGAGAAAAACAAGCTTTCCTCAGCTAGTCTCAGGCTCTTCTCATTAGTACCTAAGTAGAATTCAGGCAAAACTAAAGGAAATCTTTACAAACCTTAATCAGAGTCTTAGAAATGAAACCCACCAGAGTTAGTTATACAGGAGCTGAAATCAGTCTGCTTTATTGGGTGGAACCTGGATCAAAACACAGCCTGGGATGTGGCAGGTAATCTGGCAAGTGCCACTGTACGATCGCTTCCAGCCCACTACCATTCTGCCTTCCCTGGCTCCAGCCTTATCCTTGGTGATGTTCCTACCTCGTGTTGGATCCAGAAATTGGCAGGTGAGCCAGCCAACTGCATGTAATTCCACTCACATATGAAGAAAAAAATATTCTTCTCCTTTATACAGTTCTCTTTAGGATGTCTGAAAGGCCTACTGGCCTGTGCCAACTTAGTTCTGAATATTTTGTTTCACTTATTTTTAAAAGTTAAACACCATTCATTTTTCATGGTGAAAAATCTCACTGAAATTGCTCTCTCAAATAAAGCAGCAATTCATCAAATGATTCGTTGATGTCAACCTCATTATTCTCACCACCCCATGCAGCTAGGCACCAAGCAGCTCCTAAACCAACACCCAAGTTAGGCAAGTGAGAATCCAATGAGATTCAATTATCTGGAGGTAGTCTCTGCCTGTCCACTGAAACTGTAAACAACTCCCAGTGCAGGGGAGGGAGAGGCTCACGTCATGTCACTTCCAAACTAACGTGGCTTCCTGTTGCCATAGGATAATTTCTAATCTGCTTAGCACTCTTTACAAAGCATTTCATTCTTCAGAGGTCTCTGTATTCATCAAACCCTGTCCCTCTATCCTTCACTCCAGTCACATTGAACCAGTACTATGTCTTCTGCCTGAAACAAACTTTTATCTCCTACTTTTCCTTCAAATACTAATGTAGGCTTTCCTGACTGATACCCCAAGTCTAGGTCAGGAACTATGGTTAAAAGAACAAATGAGCTCCAGGGCAAATTATGATGGAAAAAATTTAACACTACTTCCATTCTTCTCTTTTTATTTTAGTCCTGTATTGTGCAACTCCATTATGTTTTTTTAGACATAATAGCATAGTCAGAGCCATTGTCAGGGTAACCCCTACTAAGCCCATAATATTTGAGGTTTGGAAAAGAACAGTGAAGTCATCTAGTTCAGCCCCCTGATGTTACAAATGAGAAGGTGATTAGAAGAGGAGGGAGATGCTAATTGAAGGGACTAAGAGGAAAACTTAATTGCATGGTCTGGATTACTTCATCATGAGATATTATGAAAATGTTCAATTCAATGAAACTCAACATTTATAAGTAATAGCTGTATTATTCAATTGTCTGTTATATATTAAATATTCCCAATTTACCAGCTAGAAATTGAGAAAACAAATGTTTTGGAAAGTATATATTAAATATTCTCAATTCACCAGCTAGAAATTGAGAAAACAAAGGTTCTAATGTCAGTTTGGGCACAGCTAACAAGAATAATTGGGAAAGCAAGAAAAAGAAGAAACCACTTAAAATTGTCACCTAGTTACTACATGGTGACCTACTAAAGGGTGTTTAATGGCCCTAGTTCATCTGTCTTAGTAAAAGTCCTTTTATATATTTTTAAATAAAATGGATGTGTAACCTTAAAGTAGGAGAAAAATAGAATTCAGAATGTTACTTCCTACTGTGACAATCCTAAATAAACCCCCCTCAACGCTCTTATAGATTCTATATTGAAACGCTATATACTTGATATGTTTTAGCTTTAAGATGATCATCCTTCCTTCTTACCAATATAATTTGTGACTTTATGCGACTATATATATTCAAAGATATATAGGTACTTCCAAACATTGTGTATGTATATATAGATACATAAAACACACATATATTTTGTCCTGAACTTTCTTGACTGCATTTCATTGGGCAAATCAAAATTGAAAAAAAAAAAGTTTAGTGAATTATGCCTACCAAAATTATACATTTTAAATAATGGGTGCTTTAGCATAAATTTATTTATTATGATTAATAATAGTTAATGCTTTTTAAAAAATAAATTCAATTTATACCATGAATAGTTAAAAGACCAAGAAAAATATGACTGGAAACTATAAAATATACTCAGCTGTAACTATGAAATATATTAAAGGTACTCTACACATGCAACCAATATCTACTGTTTATTAATGTGTATCTTTTAATAAGAGCTCCTTTTAAAGGGAGCTTCTAAAAGATTTCTAAAAATTAAAATAATAAAAATAAAAAATAAATATTAAAAGTGTAATTTAACTACATACTATATGTCTAAAGTATAACGCTAAATGATATTTTAAGATTACAAGAGTCCTGGTAGAACAATGAATTTCCTGTTATGGTTTCTAGTGCATAGTTACGATGGAATTGTATTTTGCACTGACCATTGTGCTTACCTCCACATTTTGGAATTGGTCCACTCCACATCACTTTTCCATCCATAAGAATACACGTAATTGTTTCTGTTCCCTGGGTTTTAATAAATCCTTCTTCGCAAATAACTGAAATCGAACTTCCTAATTGAAAGTTGTCCCCAAACCGCCTTGCATTGATTGGTATTCCAGGATCAGGACACTCATTATGTCCAAATGCTTGAGAACAGCAAAAAAAGAGAAAAACACACAAACTAGCAGTATGAGACAGACCCTTGTGTATTGGGGATGAGAAAAAATGATTTTTAAAATGGTTATGCTCATTTCTAGAAAAGCCTTTATTTAAAAAAAAAAAAAAAAGAGAGAGAGAGAGGCTCTCCTCTGACCATACCTTTTTCTCTCTGATGTGTAATGGATGTGGTTGTTTTAAAATGTGAACTACACTCTACAATTACAAAACTTCAAAATAGAATTGTTTCTGCTTATTTCTTGAAATCATTTGCCTTATCTAAGCAAAAATATCCAGTATAAGCTGGACAGAATTCCAATTAATGTGAATACAGAGCAGGCTGATACAGAGCAGGTTGACTAGGCCCCTTTGAAAATTTTTCTTGTGATTCATTGTTTGGAACGAAGAGATCGTCTCACAGTGAGTATTAAAGTGAAATGTTTCAATCTAGTTATGAAAGTCTTACAATTTCTCTATAATTTTCCATATATCATTTAGTCTTTGCCATCCAGGAAAAGGGAAAAGAGGTAATTCTTTTGCAAACACCATGTTCTAGGCACTGTGATAGGAGCCTAGATATATCTAAAGATATATTGTCACCTCACTTAACATTTAGAATAGCCTGATGAGCAAAGTATAGCCATTTACTCTAAAGAGTAATGTGAGATTCAGAAAAAGTTAAGTAGCTTGCCTCAGATCATAGAGACAGTATTGAAATGGATCCCCTGGTCTGGCTTTAAATTTTTTCTTCACAACATATATATTTTTAATATTTATTTATTTATTTATATTTTGGTTGCACCTGGTCACGGGATCTTTGTTGCAGCACGTGGACTCAGTTGCAGCATGCATGTGGGATCTAGTCCCCCGACCAGGGATTGAACCTGGGCCCCCTGCATTGGGAGCACAGAGTCTTACCCACTGGACCACCAGGGAAGTCCCTCTCCACAACATATTGTATCTTGGATTATTTGTCTCATGTCTCTCAAGAGAATGTGAGTTCTTTAGTTCAGGGTCACTATCTTATTTTACCTTGTATCTCCCAGGATGCGTATTTAGCCCCGTCCCAGCAAGTAGCAGAAGTGTAAGGACAATATGCTTACTTAAATTTCTCATAGATTACAGATTACATGAGCCCTATAAATTTGCATTATAAATGTTTAAATTAGTATAATATAAGTGGAAGAATATTTAAAGTAGCAAAGTCTAAATATGTAAAACATATTTTAAGGGGTATTTACAATTTAATATTATATACATACTGCATGGGTACATGCAGCTATTTAAAATTTTTTCACTAAATCATCACTGTGATACTGTTCATAAATTATATAATTGTATTATCCAGTCTCCTCATTTTTAAGTTAAACAGTATAAAATAACGTTAAGGTAAATTCTAAAATATATAAAATTTATTTTGTAGGTACATTTATTTCTAATTATTGTTTTCTGCTGTACTTTTAAACAGCTCAGTATCGATTAACCCTGGTTGCTCTTATATATAATGCCTGCTGGATAATTTTTCAGAAAAAAACAGCAGTAGGAAGCATTGAATATAAGAATTTTAATACAATGGTTTAAATTATTTACTAGAGAAACAGAACAAGGAACAAGAGGCATATTTCCATAATACCTTCAAGATACTATAAATATTAAAGTTAAAAATATTATTCATTTAAGGGAATTCCCTGGTGGTCCAGTGGTTAGGACTTGGTGGGGTCTGGGGTTCAATCCCTGGTTGCAGAACTAAGATCCCGCAAGCTGTGTGGCAAGAAAAGAAAAAAAAAAAAAAAAATATATATATATATATATATATGCATTTAAGACAACATAAAACTGTAAATAGATAAATGTATGTGTCTATATTTATACATTTATACATATATATGAAATATTTTAAAAGGGACTTACAGATAAAGCAACCATTTTATACAGCATGTCTCTCTGACACATGTCACAGCTAATTCAACTTTAATGATGTGCAATTACATGTTGACAACTTATTAGTGACAATGTTCACTAAGAGTGTCACTTTGAAAAGACAATAACTGCATTTTGTTATTAATTGACAAAGCTCAGCACTGAACGGGCTGGGGCAAGGGTGAGGGTGAGGGGTGTGCAGTGCTTTTTTAAAGAGTAGGAAATTAAATCCTATTATAATGTGACACTTAAATAACTCATCAAGTTGGTCAGAATCTGACAGAGTGTGGTAACTTTGAAGAAAACAATAAAAATCACTAGCATTCTACAGCTTGAGGTAAAACATGTGCACACGGAAGCATTAAAATGTAAGTTTGTTAACTTACTAACGTACTTAAAACTAAGTAAGTTTGTTAACTTACTAAGTTTGTTAACTTTTCTCATTTATGTGATTCATCTTTTTGCTATATTTACACCACGTTATTTTCAGAAAAATAATATGCATCCTTTTGAAATACAAAAAATATGGGTGATAGACAATAGCTAAATAACCTCGAAGAATTCTTAAATCTAAAGCAATGTAATAAATACAATAATAAAATAAGAATTGACAGGGAATACTTCAGAAGACAACTAAACAACAACTGTTAATGTTTATTGAGTATTTATTAGGTATATATGCTGAATTATTTACATGCATTACCCTATTTACTCTGATTAAATAATATTCATATTTTATGGCAAGATGAAAATTTAAACATAAATTTTTCTCTGCCATCTTGGGCTTCTTCCTTCCTCTTTAGTGTGTATCGTTCATCTGCATTAACCAGACCTCCTTAGTAGATAACAGTCCTTCTTAATCTCATATGGGATCACGATGACCCACTACTTGCTTTGGATGTGCAGATCTGGATTGTGTAAACTGTTAATAGGTCATTTGACTATAACCCTTTGTCTCAAAAACTTACATAACTGTGCTTTGACCTCTAACAGGTGGAACAGTCCTCAGAGCTTTCTGAAAGACTGTCTCCCAGGTTATAATCCACAGGTTGGCTTGGGAAAAAAATGTTCATTTCTTTCTTAGATTGACCACTGATTATTTTTTTCATCGACAGCTCCTTACAAAAACCCAGTATGACTTTATGGATGAATACTGAGGCTCTGTTATTAAACCTAAAAGTGTAGCAAAACCAAGATTTGAAGTTGCATAGTTTGACCTTAGAGCTGATATTCTTAATCACTAAGGTATTTTGCCCCCATAGCATCTTTGCTAAGTCAGCTCCGTAACCTACTGCCCAGAATTAGTAATTTCCTTCTCTGTGATACTTTGATAGTCTAGCTAATTTTGTCTTTGGAATTATAACTCTGTGTTGTCATTATTTGTTTAAAATCCTCTACTGGTATATGAATATCTTGAAGGAAGGATCTATCCCCCTTTTATGTTTGCATACCAATAACAGAGCAAAATATGTTATGTACAGTAGGTTTGAGATTATGCTTATAAGATTTAATAGAATAAGCTAATATATTGGTGATATAGTAATTATATTTAATATATATCTCCTTAACATCAGGCCTCTCACAAAGAGAAATGACACAGTAAGGAGTAAAAATATGGTTAGAAATCAAGGGCTGAAAGACTGTCCCTGATACAAATTATGTATATGACTTGCTCAAGTTTCCTATCTGTGGAACAAGAGAGCTGTTTTGTATGATTCCATTCTAGCTCTAATGTGTAGAAATATGTTATATGGAAAAATTAAACTTACTGTTATAAGTGATGTTAAAGCCACGTCCTGACATTGAGTGGTCAGCTTGAAATTCCAATCGTAGTATATGACTATTACTAGTAAGATGAGAAGGCACCTCAGCCCCAGTAAAGGTTCCAAGAATTGGGGAGTCTGGAGAGTCTCCATCTTTAACAGCAAGGAAGTCAAACTGGGATTCCAGATCGAAGTCATTGAAAGAAAGGTGTATCCGACTCCCTGGTTCAGAGATTATTGTCCAGATGCAATTTAAATTATTTCCATACCCTTCGGGATAATCAGGAGAAAGGACTGTTCCCATTGGTGCAGTAAAGTTAGAGAGGCAAGGAACTGTTAAAGTAGGAAGATTATAAAAAACAATAAATTTTCAAATTTATTACCTCAAATAATTCAAATTACCTCATTTTGCCACAGCCAACAATTATAATAATCAATTAGCAGTTTAAAAAAATATTAAACAATATAATGTATCTTATAAAACAAAAAAAATATGCTGTTGTTTGCACATTATTAAGGAAGGCTACTAGTACTTTGAATTACTGTATGTTTAAATATGCACAAAAATATAATTGGAGTAATAACAGCAATTTATTTTGACATTTATCATGTCCATGTTAGAGTGCAGTGCAAAGTTTTAGTTTCTGTGCTTAAAAAAGTATTGGAGAAGTATATAGACATTTCCAAAGAAAACAATAATGCTCACAAAATGACTGAAAACAAACACACACAAATATTATGTAGGTATTAACATAACTGGGATAATACAACCTGGAGAAAACTTGGAGTGAGGGTAGTAACTAGGTGAACTTCACTCCTACCATGGCCATGGGATGCTCTGATAGCTTATAACACAGATAAGGAGATGAATTAACACTTATTATAGCTGCCACTAGGGGCTAATGCTGGAAAAAAACTAAATAAGAACTCCCATACCATACTAAGGTTGGTCTTTATTTCCCCTCAGATTTATTTTTTTAGCTTTTAAAAAATATGATTTAAAGGTTCACACAGAACATTTAGAAAGTAGAGGAAGGATTAAAAAACAATGATTTATTACACAGAGGAAAAAAAGATAATATTAGAAAACGTTTGGCCTCCACTCACTTTAAAAGTTCTCAGTACGTGTTTAAAAATGTTAAATATTTTAAAAATGTTAAATAATCAACATTTTCAATAAAGGAAAATGTGTGTTTTGCAGCACAAATTAAAATTCAGATAAAATGCAGGTCTTGAAAACTGCTAAATTTTTTAAAAAACAGTTATATATTGAAGTAAAGTTTGTGCTAATGCCTTTGTAGGGAATAAAGGATTTCACAAATGAAAAGCATGATCATTATAAGTTCGATACAGATGAAAAGTCATATTTTAAAACAAGAAAATTATTTTTTACTTTCATGATTATGAGCTTATATGTTATCATTTGTAACAAAACTAAATGCAAAATTTTCAACATTGCATTCACACCTGGTAAGCTGTATTTGTTGGTAATGAAGATAGTATTTAATTTAACCTAAAAGTGCATCCATAGATAAAACAAATTATATTTTTGTTGCAGCTAAATTGGAACGCTTTAAAGTATTTGAAGAAACACATTATTTTAATCCAAGCATATCACAAACATTAATGAATTTTATTCTGTGCAATATAAATAAATGGCACTTAAGCAGGCATTAGTGTGAGCATCTACAAGAAAAAATAAGTTAATGCATTATACATAGAATATAAGCTTTAAATATTTTAAGTGTTTCTGATTGCAAATAAGCATATACTACCTTGTTAAAATAAATGAGCCTAATAGAATTAGCTCAGATGTATAATTTCCATAAGAAGTAGTCTATCTATAAAGTATAAAATGCCACCAATAAAGTGTTATGAGGACATATGTAAACTATACTTTGCCATTACCAAGTGAACTGTGCTAACTTTATTTAAATCTGCAATGAAATTTATAATTTGGCATAAGCACACTTGTTAAAGATAGTGTTGAAAAGTGCTACTCATTCAAAAATAATTACACAGTTCCAGTTCTTTGCAATTAATTACAAAAGCAATTATATGCAAGGACAGGGTAGCATATGCTATCTGGAAGCAAAGCATTTGGTACTCACAGATGCAGATGGGTATGTTTGCAGACCATTGGTTATTCTCTTGACAAACAATGGATTTCTCTCCAATTAATTCAAATCCAAACTGGCATTCGAACCTTAAAACATCACGATTAGAAAATCCATCACCTTCTCTAATTCCATATAAGGGTGTACCAGGATCACCACAACTTTCTTTTTCAATTTCTGTAAAAATAAATGATATGTCAGATTTCAAGGCTTTCAGGCATATGATATCCATACAGCAAATTTAAGAGATGTACACTCTCTATAGCCAAGATATTTCAGAGCAAAAGAGGAAAATGTTCTCCAATCTTAATTTTCTCTTACTACTGTTATGGACATGATTTGAGGAAATGATCTTTAGGGAACAATTAGTGCATTTCTCTCATTTTGTAGATAGGGAAACAGGTTGTTGGAGCTAATGCAGTTGTTCTTAACAGAACAATTACGAAAAAGATTCAGATTATCTGTTTGTACTACATACATACACACATAAATATACATATGTATTTTCCCCAAATCTCAAAAACTTTTCTTATTTTTGTAATCTGTACATGATACAGGAAATCTTTGGATTGAAACCAGGACACAAGGTGATATTCTCTGCCTATGTGCTCCTAAAACAATCAGTGAATACCCTCCACACAGGATCTGCCACTCTCCCTAGTACCTGTTGGTTGAATTACTTCCCCAATTAGACTCCCCAAAAAGCTACTCATGTCAGGACTCAATTTTTCATTCCAAATTACCCATATATGTTCCTCAACAAATGTTTTGTGGATGAATTAAATTGAAGGAGGTTGAAAAAAAAAATCTCTCAAGAGCACATTAAAACACCCTTTCGACATGTGCTCAAGGAAACTCCAAATATATGGGATCTTCCTTGTGAATCTAGGAATGTCAGTTGCAGATTATTGTGGTAATTGTTTTGGTTTTTAAGTTACATGAAATCACATTAATACAGTAATCTTCAAACAACAGCAAAAAAATTAATTTAAATTTAAAAAATAAAACTTTGAGATAAAGTTATGGTCTCTCTTGACACTCCAACAATCACACATTCTGGGTTCTTCTGTAATCTACTAGCATCAATTTGTTGTGTATCTTTACAGTTCTTTATGCATGCTTTTATAATAATACACATATATAGGTACTATGTAATATAAACATCTGTATTTTTGTAAACGTAAAAATTCTCTTCACAAAATCTAGGTAGTATTGCTTTTTATATATATAGTAACTTGTACTATACTGTCAATATATTCTATAACTTGCTGTTTTTTGAACCAAACAATAATTTTGGAGATATTTTTGAATGTCCTTGTATCCTTAGCAGAAAACATAGTTATAATGATTTCTTTAATACACTTCATTTGATTTGATATTTGTTTTTATCTGTGTCATAGTGACATTGGTCTATCATTTTTCTTGTGCTGTTCCTATACAGACTTAATATCAAGGGAAGAGGTTAGCAATTTTCCAACATTCACTAGTCTTTTAGACTAGTTTGCATAAGAGGAAAATTGGATCCTTGAGTGTAACAATTTGCCAAAAATGCTGACTGAGTCTGGTATAATTTTGAGATAGGTATCTGACTACCATTCAATATCTTCTAGGGTTATTTTACTATTAAAGTTATTTTTCTGGGGGGGAGGAAATATTAGCAACTTATATATATATGTTAGAGAAGTGCAATTTTCCAGTTAGTTTAGTAGTAATAGAATTGTGTTACAAAATCTTTAAATATCTCTTTACAAAGATGTCATAAACTTTCTCACTCCCAATGCTATTTATTTGTGATGAGTCTTCCAGTTTTCTTTGCCTCATACTTAAAAAACATTGTCAAATTTACTAGTCTACTCAAAGAACCACATTTTGCTAATCAATTCCATTGTTTTGATTTTATTTAAACATCTTTCATTTTTATCTTTTTGGATTCCACCTTCAACTTTCTTTTGCATTATTTTGCTATTCTTTCTCCACCTTCTTGAGCTGAAGTCTTAGCGTTTGTTTTTATATTAGTTTATTTTCAGTCTTTCTTGTTTCCTTAAAAAAATGTTTTTTAGTCTATAAATTTTCTTCAGAGTACTGTTTTGATATTTAGAGCTTTTTTTGTTCACTTCTAAATAGTCTGTAATTTCCATTTTGATTTCCTCCTTAACTCATAAATAATTTCAAGGTGTTTTTAAATATATGGGTCTAGGCTATCATTTTGTTGCTGATTTCTAATGTTATTGCTTTAATATTCAGTATAAGTATATCTAGCCTCACAGAGGATAAATCAATAAAATATATTCAATTCAATTTGCTATTATATTTGTCAAATTGAAATTATATGACCTTAGTTAATTTTTTCTACCCTCTCTGATAATTTCTAAAAGAACTGTGTTAGAAACTTGTACAAGTCTCTGAGATAGCCTCATCCACCAGAAGACAGACAGCAGAAGCAAGAAGAACTACAGTCCTGCAGCCTGTGGAACAAAAACCACATTCACAGAAAGACAGACAAGATGAAAAGGCACAGGGCTATGTACCAGATGAAGGAACAAGATAAAACCCCAGGAAAACAACTAAATGAAGTGGAGACAGGAAACCTTACAGAAAAAGAAATCAGAATAATGATACTGAAGATGATCCAGAACCTTGGAAAAAGAATGGAGGCAAAGATCGAGATGATGCAAGAAATGTTTAACAAAGATCTGGAAGAATTAAAGAACAAACAAACAGAGATGAACAATACAATAAATGAAATGAAAAATACACTAGAAGGAATCAATAACAGAATAACTGAGACAAAGAACGGATAAGTGACCTGGAAGACAGAATGGTGGAATTCACTGCTGTGGAACAGAATAAAGACAAAAGAATGAAAAGAAATGAAGACAGCCTAAGAGACCTCTGGGACAACATTAAAGATAACAACATTCGCATTATAGGGGTCCCAGAAGGAGAAGAGAGAGAGAAAGGACCCGAGAAAATATTTGAAGAGATTATACTCGAAAACTTCCCTAACATGGGAAAGGAAATAGCCACCCAAGTCCAGGAAGCAAAGAGAGTCCCATACAAGATAAATCCAAGGAGAAACATGCTGAGACACATAGTAATCAAATTGACAAAAATTAAAGAAAAATTATTGAAAGCAGCAAGGGAAAAATGACAACATACAAGGGAACTCCCATAAGGTTAACAGCTGATGTCTCAGCAGAAACTCTACAAGCCAGAAGGGAGTGGCATGACATATTTAAAGTGATGAAACGGAAGAACCTACAACCAAGATTACTCTACCTGGCAAGAATCTCACTCAGATTTGATGGAGAAATCAAAAGCTTTACAGAGAAGCAAAACCTAAGAGAATTGAGCACCACCAAACCAGCTCTACAACAAATGCTAAAGGAACTCCTCTAAGTGGGAAACACAAGAGAAGAAAAGGACCTACAAAAACAAACCCAAAACAATTAAGAAAATGGTAATAGGAACATGCATATCGATAATTACCTTAAATGTGAATGGATTAAATGCTCCAACTAAAAGACAGGGGCTCGCTGAATGGATACAAAAACAAGACCCATATATATGCTGTCTTCAAGAGACCCACTTCAGACCTGGGACACATATAGACCGAAAGTGAGGGGATGGAAAAATATATTCCATGGAAATGGAAATCCATCCAAGAAGAAGATGTAACAATTATAAATATATATGCACCCAACATAGGAGCACCTCAATGCATAAGGCAAATGCTAACAGCTATAAAGGACACTACAAACAAGCCAAAAAGACAACCCTCAGAATGGGAGAAAATATTTGCAAACGAATCAATGGACAAAGGATTAATCTCCAAAATATACAAACAGCTCATGCAGCTCAATATTAAAAAACAAACAACCCAATCCAAAAATGGGCAGAAGACCTAAATAGACATTTCTCCAAAGAAGACATACAGATGGCCAAGATGCACATGAAAAGCTGCTCAACATCACTAATTATTAGAGAAATGCAAATCAAAACTACATAAGGTATCACCTCACACCGGTTAGAATGGCCATCATCAGAAAATCTACAAACAACAAATGCTGGAGAGGGTGTGGAGAAAAGGGAACCCTCTTGCACTGTTGGTGGGAATGTAAATTGATACAGCCACTATGGAGAGCAGTATGGAGGTTCCTTAAAAGACTAAAAATAGAAATATAATATGACCCAGCAATCCCGCTCCTGGGCATATACCCAGAGAAAACCATAATTCAAAAAGACACATGCACCCCAATGTTCACTGCAGCACTCTTTACAATAGTCAGGTCATGGAAGCAACCTAAATGCCCATAGACAGACTAATGGATAAAGAAGATGTGGTACATATATAAAATGGAATATCACTCAGCCATAAAAAGGAACGAAGTTGTCTCATTTGTAGAGACGTGGATGAATCTAGAGACTGTCATACAGTGTGACATAAGTCAGAAAGAGAAAAACAAATATCGTATATTAACGCATATATGTGGAACATAGAACAATGGTACAGATGAACCAGTTTGCAGGGCAGAAATTGAGACACAGATGTAGAGAACAAACATATGGACACCACGGGGGGAAAGCAGCGGAGGTGGTGTGATGAATTGGGAGATTGGCATTGACATATATACACTAATATGTATAAAATGGATAACTAATAAGAACCTGCTGTATAAAAAAAATAAATAAAATAAAATTCAAAAATTAAAAAAAAAAGAACTTTGTTCAAGTTCCAAACAGAGTATGAATTTTGCCACATTTCCTGGTAGCTGAATCAAGCTCATTACATAGTTCAAACTGCATTGTGTCGTTCAATTTATTTAGCAAATATTTATTTGAGAACCCATGATGGGCCAGATTCTCTTCTAGGTACTATGTGGACTAGATCAATGAATAAACAGACAATAATTCCTGCTCTTCGGTGGTGTATATTCCATTGGAAGTTCACAAATAATAATAAATAAAAAGTGTTATTTTAGAAGGTGATGGATGCTCTGGTGGGGGGTGGGATGATGCGCAGGGAATAGCAGGGCTAAAGTGCTAGGTGATGGTGGCATGACATTGTTGTTAGGCTCAGAAAATTTTATTCCTCTTATACCTTATTGAAATTGTTTCTGTTATTGAAAGACTAGGTTATTCTTCAACTGAAATGTCTTTCTTTTGCCCTCAATATTGAGTGATAATCGGTAAGGTATAGAATTTTAATTCAAAATTATTTTCCCTCAGCATTTTGAAGATATTTTTCCCTGGTCTTTTATCCATCCAGTATTCCTGATAAAAAATATAACAAACTGATTTTAATTCTCTTTGTAATTAACCTGTTCCCTGCTCCCTCTCTTCCCTTCCCATAGTTGTTAGGATTCTTTTTTAGACTTGCTGTTTTTAAATGTCACTATCATCTACCTAGGTACTGGTTCTTAAATTTTTTTTTTTTAACTTGGTACTTGATAGATTTCTGCTGTCAAATAACCTGTAACTTCTTTTTTTTCAGTTCTAAGAAATTGTTACCATTATTTCTTTTAAAATATTATTTTGTATACACACTCATCTCTCTGGAACTCTTTCACATTAAACATCAGAGCTTTCAGATTTAGCCTTCATGTTGCTCGATCTTTCAAATTTACATTTAAAAAATTCTCTATTCTGCATTCTAGAAGTATTATATATGTAAAATATGTATATATATTATAAATTCAAATTTATTAATTCACTGTGTACTTTTATCTAATTCTAATTCAACCTATATACTGAAAAATTATGTTATCATTTCTTGAATATTTAATGATTTATTACTTTTTATTATTTCATAACCTCCTATTATTTGTTCATGGATACAATTCCCCCCTTTATTTTTGTGAGGATATCTAGTACAATTTTTTTTTTCTTTTTACTGTTTCCTTGGGTACAGGCAGAAGTTTGCTTCAAGAGCAGCAGACTAAAGTTTCTTCTGAAGCAGCATATTTGAAAATATATTTGGTGAATCATAATGGTTGTCAAACTTACGATGAAAAGTGCAGGAGGAATTTATTTGGGGGAGGAACAAATTAGTTGGTTTTGAACCAGCTGTCAAATAAATGTTTTTATTTGCTTGCTTCTGTAAACTTCAGGCTTATTTCTTCTAATGTCAGAATCATGTCATACTTCTAGGTATAAATTATCTCCTCTGTTGATCTGTGGTGCAGTCCACTTTTATGGTCTTCATCCTGAGTTGGGATGAAGACCCCTCTTGATAACTGCATTTGACTCTGATTCCATTTCTGGGCATTTGGCTCTGTAGCTGAAATATTTTCCTCTGTAGCAATTACTACAGTTTCTCAGGATTGCCAGTGGCCTCTTCCGTGGTGGCTTCTGGCCCTGATGAACAATGGCTTCCTTGGCAGAAGCTACAGCAACAGCAGCCAATGGAGGCATTGGTTTATGAAATTCTCAGCTTACCTCTATATTCCATATATATATATATGTTTATTTATATTTATTTATCTCAGAGATCCCCTATGGCCTTATAATAAATGAAATGTTCTCTTCCTATTCTTCAGCATCAGTGTATTTCTTTTTAATATGTTTTCTATCATCTTTGGGTTAGCACTGAGAATAAGTGCTTACTCTATTATACTATTTTGAAACCTTATATTTTTCTTTGCTCCGTTAATACAAAATTCTTTAAATTAAGAATATATTTTCAAATGAAGGTGTAATTTTGAAGCTGCAATACTCTCTTAGACTGAAAGACAATAGGCAGTAAGGAAAATAAACACATACCTACTGTATATCATTGCCTTTGAAATTTTTTTTCTATCCAGGAGGCAAGACTAATATCTGAACAAATAATTCATATGCAACATATCAGTATTATAATAGAGTTTTGTACAAAAATCAATTATTAATAATAGCTGCTATCATTTGTTGAACATTGAAATTGTATTGACATTGTGAAAATATTTTTTAAACACATTCGTTATATAATTTAATCCTCATAACAGCCATATGATGGAACTATTGTCATCTCCATTTACTAACAAGAAAAATAAAGGTCAGAGAAGTTAATTAATGCTATAGGCTGAATATTTGTGTTCCCCCAAAATTCATATGGTGAAACATAATCCCTGATGTGATGATATTTGGAGGTAGTCTTTGGGAGGTGATTAAGTCATGAGGGTGGAGCCCTCATGAATGGCATCTCTGCCCTTATAAAAGAGGACTTCAAAAGGCTCCTTGCCTATCCTGCCATGTGAGGACATAGGGAGAGGACAGCCATCTGTGAACCAGGAAATAGGCTCTCACCAAACACTGAATCTGCCAGCACCTTGATCATGGACTTCCTAGTTTCCAGACTGTAATGTTTGTTGTTTATAAGCCACCCAGTCTATAGTATTTTTGTTATAACAGCCAAAACAGACAAGATGTTAACTTGCCTAATTTCACAAAACTTATGAATAGTAGAGTTTAGGGTCTTTCTGAAGCTAAAGTCTTAATCACCAAATTATTGCAAAGAAATTTCCATTCATTAATTACCCACTTATGAAACATTTATTTAGTTTCTAATATGTTTCAAAAATAATACTAGCCACTAGGGATATAAAGACAAATAAGATATAGCCTATGCCTTAAATGAGGGCACAAAGGAGGTACAGCAAAGTCCCCTTGAATCGGTGGTTGGCAAATTGGTAAAGGTTTCACAGAAGAGGTGACACTTGAACTATCTTAGAGTTATTTCACTGTGTGAACTGGGGAAGAGTAAGGAAGGAAAGGTATCCCAGGTGGAAGGAGAAGAGCAGTATCAGAAAAGATACAAAGTCTTTTCCCTTTCCTTTCTTTAGGTGGGGTGGCTTGGTTGGGGTTAGGAGGCTGTCTGAGTCCATTTAAGATACTATAAGAGAATACCATAGACTGAGTGGTTTGTAAACAACAGAAATTTGTTTCTCACAGTTCTGAAAGTTGGGAAGTCCAACATTAAGGTGTCAGCAGATTTGCTATCTGGAGAGGGCCGATTTCCTGGTTCACAGACATATGTCTTTTTGCTGTGTTCTCACATGGTAGACAAGGGGCAAGGGAGCTCCTGGTGTACTAATTCCATTTATCAGGCTCCACTCTCATCACTTAGTCACCTCCCAAAGGCCCTACCTCCAAATATCATCACATTGGGGATTAGGTTTCAAAGTGTGAATTTTAGGGGGACCAAATATTCAGCCTATAGCAGAGGCAGTGATGGTGGTATCAGGAGTTGAGGAGGTAGTGAGGTCAAGTAAGTGACAGTGTGGCTAGAGGCCAAACAAGTAGAAACAAGGCCAAGGAAGCAGCCAGTAAGGTTGTAAGATTAAGTATATATTATGGGACTGTGCAAATCATAAATGTATTGAGGATAAGGGTAACTAGACTTCTCACTATCAAAAAGGGGATGTGGAAAAAGGGAAGGCTACAAAATTCTGAGCGGTTGAACTAAAATTGGAGAAATTGGTGTTAATTAATGTTTAAAATATAGATATACATAGATAGAGATGACTGTGTGTATTATGTCACACATAATGCACATATATTTTCTAGCCTCATCCACTGAGTACTAAAAGCAATAAGTACTCATAGCAACAAGTACATGAGTGCCCACATTTTGGTGTCCAAATCCCATTCTTCACTAAAGGGAACCAGGAAGTCCGCTTCCAGGGTTGGTCAAGGAAAAGTACAAGACAAAACTGGAACACTTGTTCCGTCAAGAAAAGTGCTTAAAGAATGATGGGGACACATCGAAAAGACAGAGGTCAGCCTGAAGGAGCTACACTAGCCATTCTAGGGCAGCTTAATCATCAAAACAACGATAATGATGGATTACAACTAATTGAATAAAATTCAAATGCATAAATCCATCTGATATAAATAAATGGGTAAATAAATGGAAGAGAACACTCTGTCTCCATGTAGAATGACAGTTAAAAAAATGTGGAATTATTAAAAATAAAAAATCAACATTTGACAGCCTCACAGCGATTTTGGATTCTGGTGAAGAGAATCCAAAAGGTGAAACTGGTCATGTTACCATGAAAAATCCCAGAAGGCACTAATTTTACTAGGTGATCAAGGATCACATAACCAGTGTGAATTATAGTGACATTGCCTCCTGAATGCAATGCACTAAAACAAGGAGCATCATTTCTGTCAAGAATGCATGGCTGAGGGTACTTCCCTGGTGGTCCTGTGGTAAAGAATCTGCCTTCCAATGCAGGGGACGCGGGTTCGATCCCTGGTCAGGGAACTAAGACCCCACATGCTGTGAGGCAACTAAGCCCACGTGCCACAACTAGAGAGAAGCCTTTGCACCACGTGGGAGGATCCTGCATGCCGCAACTAAGACCCTGATGCAGCCAGATAAATAAATAAATATTAAAAAAAAAAAGAATGCATAGTTGAAGTCTGGATATGAGGAAAGATTGGATGGACTCAGATTAAGGGACATATTCCAGAATGAAAGGCCTGTATTCTTTAAAGCTATCAGGGTCATGACAGACAGGGAAAAAATGAGGAACTCATTCAGATTGAAGGAAATGAAAGAGACACAAGTAAATGCACTGAAACTTCATGGGTTGAATCCTGACAAGAAAGGAAAAAGAGACATTTTGGGGTAGTGAAATTTGAATGAGGTCTGTGAATTTTTTGGTAGTGCTATATCAATGTTGATTTTCTAATTTACTCTTTTGCTATTTTGGAATTGCACTCCTCATTAGTCCATAAGCTTCTCCTCAGCCTTTGTTTCCTAGAGAACCAAAACTAAGATAAGTGACCTAAAACTGGCAAACAATTAGTAAACAAGGTAAGGGACTAGGCTATCTAAAGGTCTCAGAACGATAAGATTATTAGCTGCCATTATTGAGAGACTATTATTTGATAGGAGGTTTGCTAAATACTATAACTCTGTTTACTCATGTATCTCTTATTGCAACACTGAGAGCAAGGCACTATTTATTCCATAGGTGAAAAAATGAGGTTCTGAGAGGCTAACCAAAGTCAAATATGTAGAAATAGCTCAATTGAGTTTCTATTCAACATCTACTTGACGCCAATGACCACACTCTTTTCCATTGTTCAATGTTGCTTGAGAGAAAGGACGGAGAGAATACTGTGAGCCAGGCACTGGAATAATGCAGGAAAGAAACATATGAACTTGATTCCAGTATTGGAGCAGAAAAGACAGAAACATTAATTTTAAGAGAGGTTTTTGTCTTGAATGCTTCAACACACCAATCTCACCTTTATGGTATCAGCGTGATTTTAAAACTATTCAGATCTCTTCAAATTCCTTACTATGGAAGACCTTTATGATCTAAGCCTTTCCTGTTTTTCCTACCCAGTCTGCCACCATTTTCCTACTAGCCTCCAAAGTGTCTGGCATGTCAAGACACTCGCTGTTCCCTTTCACACCTACATGACCTAAGGCATGACATCTCAGCTGGGACAGAAGACAGCCAGTTTGTAACACCTGGGGAAATTCCTATACGTCTCTCAAGGTCACACTATACCTCTTCCATAAAGACTGCCCTAAGCTTGTAACTGTAGTCACTTACTTCTTCTTTGGGATTCTATAGGCCTTAGGAATACTTACATTGGTCCATACATTTTACTATAATAATTTATTCACTCATTTGTCTCTTCCCATGAGTTTTTATTCCACTTCACATTTCAAGTGTCTATACACACAGTGATGACAAATATTCATATATCATTTATGTGTCAGGCAAAGGTCTAAGCACTTGTTACATTTAACCTTGACACAACCCTATGCACCCCAAAGAGATAAGTAACTTGCCTAGAGTGACACAATTTTAAACGGCAGACCTGGAATTTGAACGCAGATGGTGGTTCCAGAATATGAGTACTTATGCACTATACCTTCTCTCAGAGCCCGACGGTCAAGAATCGTTGTGGAATATATCAAGAAAGAAAGAAGGTAATAAAAATTAGCATACAAAAGTATGTGGTTCTATTAGTAAACGATATAGGCGATCACAAATTCCCATAGAGAACTATATATACAGAAAATCATAGAGCAACACATTCCAGCTATGTCTTTTGAATGATTTAAATTTTATAGTTGTCTTATAATTGCAGGAAATTTGTGCTAGATATTTTGTTTACCCCTCAAGAACAATTCTTTACCCTCTACTGCCCAGAGTTTTGTGACCCGAGGTTGGGAGTAAAGGCTGAACCACATCGACCCATAACAGACAGGCTCCTATACTACTCGACTTTCTGTTTGTGTAACCAGTGGTCCGGAAACAGACCACACTGGCAGGAGAGAAGATGAGAAGGCTGGGAGGAGAGTGCAGTAGAGGTATTTTCCCCCATCTTCTTCTCTGCCGGATCAACATGGAATGGCTGTGTTCTTTTTTACTGAAAGGCACGCTTATGTCAGGCTGTCCTTTCCATACAGCAATCCTCTGAGCTCTACGAAAGTGATAATGGCTCCCCACTGTCACCAGCCATGGATACTGCATAGCCCCTTGTTGGTTTCCTTAAGATCTGCCCACACATGGCCAGTGTGAAAGTGCCATTTGTTACCTGCATTGTTCCTGACTGATAGAATACAACTTACCATTGAAAACTCAATGCAACACCAGAAGAACTTAGTTAGCATCCTACTGATTCTGGATTTTATTATCTTATGATATTTTGTTTCTTGGAATATAAAGTGGGGGTGAGATTTCTTTAATAAATGTTGCCTCCGGTGGGAGTCACCTAAATACTGTGCATCATTCACAACTAAATTTGGAGAGAACAGAATGAGTATCCATTCCCAGGGTAAGAGGCTGGCACCCATGGAGTACCAACCTGGTTCTGCTGTTTCTCCCTGCTGTGGAGGCAAAGAAATCAGAAACTGGAGAAGAGGTACTGAAATAAATGAGGGTGGGAGGTCAGATGAAACTTAAGCAGAGCACTTGGGAAGGCTCTCCTGCAGTGAGTTGAGAATAAAATAGGAAATAAGGTTTAAATGGCAGTGGTTGAAATTTGTAGAGCAGGACTCTTTCAACACCTTTTTTTAGTGATCAAATAACTTTGATCCTTGATGCCTAAAGTAATAGACTCTAATTTTAAATTCAATCAGATTTCCAGCCAAAAACTAACATCTAGCCTTAAAGTGACATGGAAATTCTCATTAATCAATCTCTGACCTGACAACAGTTGACACTGTAATTTAAATACTTCACAGAGGAACTGTGTAGGTTAAAAGAAAGTGATCTGTAAAACTTGCAGTTTTGCTGATTCTTAATGTTAAGAAGCCTCTTGGGAGTCTCATTACCTTAGCAACAGGCTTACAAAGGTAGTGAAATATAGAAACATGCAGCTAAAAAAGACCTTGTGAGTTAAACTCTGTCTCACCTTCAAGGATCTCAGACAAATGAGACTACAGTCAACGTTTAAGGAAATTTTGAGATGGAAAGCTATAACTTCCCAGGCAAAGTAATGAAGGACATATTTGCAATAATGTGTAAAGTGTTTTACAATCATGATGAAAACACTGACATTAAAAAGTATGCGCATTGCCATGTGTAAAACAGATAGCTAGTGGGAACCTGCTGTATAGCGCAGGGAGCTCAGCTCTGTGCTCTGTGGTGACCTAGATGGAAGGGATGGGAGGGGGGTGGGAGGGAGGTCCAAGAGGGAGGGGATATATGCATACATATAGCTGATTCATTTCGTTGCACAACAGAAACTAACACAACATTGTAAAGCAACTATACCCCAATTTTTTAAAAAAATAAATAAAAGCTTCAGATTAGCTACAACCATTTAATAAAAAATCCAGAATTTTTATCCTAAGAAAAGACTCCCAAATTTTACCATTTTGCATAGGGCTGGTGTAGAAGAACATCTTGCAGCAAGTAATTAAATAATATACTGTTTTGGCATACTGTATAGCAAATAGAGGCACTCAAAACAAATAAACAAACAAACAAACCCTACTCAATTCTTAAACATATTTCACCTTAAAAATTATTGAACACCTTAATATGTCCAATAGAATTAGGAACTTGTGATAAAAACAATGAGCTTTTCTTTGGTTCTAAATATGATGCTATTTGACATATCATTAATTTGGAGATGGCAAACCATTTATATTCTGTCACCTTCATGCCCAGGTCTCAAATTTGGAGGATAACTGAGGAGGCTATAGTTAATGTCTGTGTATACAATGAATTTCCAAGCCTTCACAGTTGCCATGGTCTGAATGCATTCCGGCGAAATTCAAAGATGATGCCATTAAGAGGTGGGGACTTTGGGAGGTGGTTAGGTCATGAAGGCAGAGCCCTTATAAATAGGATTAGTGTTCTTAGGAAAGAGGCTCCAGAGTGACCCTTTCTCCCCTTCCACGTGTGAGGAGGACACAGCAAGAAGGCAGCAGCTGTGGACCAAGAAGAAAACTCTCATGTTGACCATGCTGGAGCCTTGATCTTGGACTTTCAGCTTCTAGAACTGTGAGAAATAAATTTCTATTTTTTATAAACTACCCCATCTCTGCCATCTCTGGTATTTTGTTAGAGCAACCAAACCAAACCAAACCAAAACAAAACCAAAACAAAAATGAAAAAAACAACCTAAGACAATAGGTATGGAACCTACATGAACCCGTATTATGTAATATTTTCCTCCTACACAGTTATTTATCAGACTTTTTTCTGGCCATGGCTTTCCTGGGGTTTTGGGTAAGACCCTACTTAACAATTATAACTCCACCCTCTTTCTCTCTTTCAAGAGAACTTGTTGGGATACAAGAGAGTGGGACCAAGGTTGTTTTTCAAAAATGAGTAAGTATCCTCTCATTTAATTAAAGAGAAATAAATAAAATTTTTAAAATTAAATGAAAGAAATAAAAGTAAATAGATTAAAAAAAAGATAAAAAACACCACAATGAAACAACTTCAAAACTGAGAACATTAATAATGCTTAACCAAGTAGTTCCCTAGTATATACATTTATTTGATTGTACAAAACAATTTAATGAGACTAGGTAGGAATCAATTAAAGAAAAAAAAAACACTTCTTGATGTTCCTGATGATAATGAAGTATCTTAGTTCAGGGAATTTAAAGGCTAGTCTTACTAACTTAGTATAATCAATTAATCTCAGTTCAGTTTTTACTAAGGATCCACTATGTACCAAAAGTTGTGCTAGGAACTATGGACACAAAAAGATATATGTCATTATCTTGGTCCTTAAAAAAAAAAAACACATGGTATACCAATTCACATTCCCACCAGCAGTGCAAGAGTGTTCCCTTTTCTCCACATCCTCTCCAGTATTTATTGTTTCTAGATTGGTACAGCCACTATGGAGAACGGTATGGAGGTTCCTTAAAAAACTACAAACAGAACTACCATATGACCCAGCAATCCCACTACTGGGCATATACCCTGAGAAAACCATAATTCAAAAAAAGTCATGTACCAAAATGTTCACTGCAGCTCTATTTACAATAGCCCGGAGATGGAAACAACCTAAGTGTCCATTATCAGATGAATGGATAAAGAAGATGTGGCACATATATACAATGGAATATTACTCAGCCATAAAAAAAACAAAATTTAGCTATTTGTAATGAGGTGGATAGACCTAGAGTCTGTCATACAGAGTGAAGTAAGTCAGAAAGAGAATGACAAATATCGTATGCTAACACCTATATATGGAATTTAAGAAAAAAAAAATGTCATGAAGAACCTAGCGTTAAGACAGGAATAAAGACACAGACCTACTAGAGAATGGACTTGAGGATATGGGGAAGGGTAAGGGTAAGCTGTGACAAAGTGAGAGAGAGGCATGGACATATATACACTACCAAACGTAAGGTAGATAGCTAGTGGGAAGCAGCCGCATAGCACAGGGAGATCAGCTTGGTGCTTTGTGACCACCTGGAGGGGTGGGATAGGGAGGGTGGGAGGGAGGGAGATGCAAGAGGGAAGAGATTATGGGAACATATGTATAACTGATTCACTTTGTTATAAAGCAGAAACTAACACACCACTGTAAAGCAATTATACTCCAATAAAGATGTAAAAAACAACAAAAACAAAAAGAACTCATGGTACGTAAGAGCTGCCAAACAACTGACTTCAGGATATATAGATAGATAGAGATCTATGTCTATCTACCTATATCTATCTATATCTAGATATTTTTTAAATTTCTTGACACATATTTTTAAGTAAAAGAGAATGAACTATGCTCTCGTCAGCACCTATGCCACAAAATGTAAATGTTTTAAAACTTCAAAATGATTTGAAAAGTTAAGTGCGTTTCCTATATATTTGAAGATGAAATGTAAAAGTGACAAGTAATCCCTCCTTCCTGACTTGCCCTGAGGTAGTATCCTTAAAACTTGACCCACTGTTTATACTTAGGGTCCTTCAAAATACTTTCTTAGCATTTGCCTTAAATTAGCAACTAAGTACAGGGTCTGTGGCAAAAGGACAATGAGGAGGGCTGATTGAGATTAGGAAACCCAGTAATACGCTCAAGGGCATTTTTATAATAAACATCTCAAATCAGTTGATGCCATCAACCAGTAACCCAGCTAACTATAGATAGTGTCATTATCAATTTTTTCAGGGACAGCGACCTTGCTCATTTATATACATTCATTCTTTCATTTGTTCATTCAATCCTCTATTAGTATGTTCATTCAAGAAAAACGTATTAGAATTGTACTATATCCCAAACATTGGGAATGTAGAGGTAAGACAATCTATCACTGCTTACCAGGAAAAGACAAGTATGCAGATACATATAAAAGTATGATAAATAATGTAGTTTTACAATAAGATATATGCAAAACATGAGGAGAAAATGAATAATTCTGCTTAGGAGCTGAAAGGCAAAATGATTCTATAAACTGAAATATGAAGTAAAATTAGGCAGATCTGCAAGGATGTGTGTGATTGGGGTTGCGGTATAGTGTGTGTGGTAGTTTGTGACATTTCAGGTAGAGGAAACAGTTTGATCAAAGGATGACAGTGTGAAACATCACATTTGGAGAAATTCAAGTAACTCAGTATGGCTGGAGTTAGGGTGCAAGAAGGGTAAGGTAAGAGATGAGGATGGGAGATGAGGGGACCCTGTGTACACTCTGAGGGACCTTTGACTTTATTCTAAGCAGAGATAAGCTATTGATAAGCATTTTGATGATGGACACCCCCCAAATATTCCACACATAGCAGACACACTAATCTCTTGTGAAATAAATGAAATATGCTACAGAGTCAATTAAAGAGACATGACCTCACTCCCTTTGGGACTTAAAGTCTAATACTGGAGCAGAAAAATGGAAGTATCAGGAAGCATTCCTTTTTATAAGAAGACTCAGTATAGCATTGTTCACTTCAACCTCACTTAACCCATCTATTCTTTAAATATTTTCTTTTGAAGTACAGTGAATGAAAGACCAAAGTGAAATACAGATTTTTGTCTAAATCTCTGTAGCTACATGTTTAAAAGAGTTTGCAAGCAGGGATAGATCAATATTTTTTGAACTATAATAGCAATCAAAGTAAATGGATCTTTCTTTTGAAAGTACCATAACTGTTAGCCTAAGAACATCATTCAAAGACTTCTAAACATTCTTGCTCTTACTGTATCTACCAGATGGTCAAAGGACATAAATTATTTGCAGGTATATCTATAAAGCAAGTAAGAAGAATCAACCACTCTTATTATTATAAAAGACAACATTGAAAAAATCCAGAGTGCAACAAATGAACAGAATATGGCTTTTGTTCTAAAAATAATAACGTTGATATAGTATTAGCCCTTTACGGAATTAAGTCCTGGGACTATCCACATAAGCTCTTTCAGTCAAAGAACAGGTATTGAGCACCAGTATGTGCTCAACTGGGGAGCTCCTAGATGAATGGGCCTGGGTGTTTGCTCAAGGAGATAAACATAACATTTAATCAGGCATTTTGGAGCACTAATGATAGATATGAAAACAACAAATAAAACATAACATTAGGTCTCTGGGGCTGATTTCTTCATATAATTTGGGTCTCTGAGGCTACTATGATAACCACTTCTCCATTGTCTTAGTCTATATTTCAAGCTCTGGGAGTTCTATTTTCAGGAGAGGACCCTATATCCATCATATATATTTTAGTTTGAATTTGAATTATCATGTAACTTCTTACAAGTTATCTGAATTTTAACTCATCTCAAGTAGTAAGATGAATGACTAATTTTCAAAGTACAACTTTTTGTATCTTTTCAGAGTAGAATTGATAGTGTGAGAATGGAGAAGACTAAAGATTTTGGAGTAAAGAAGTAACACTTAAAACTAACCTGCAATCTATGAGAAAAGCAGATTCAAGTGAAAAATCTGGAGCTAGACATTGGAATAATTCAAGAAAAGTAAAGAGTATCAGAGTTGTGACCAAAACAGAGGTGAAAAATGCCAGTGAAAGACAAATGATAAAACCTGTGAGTTATTTGAAGTGTGAAGTACGGAAGGAAGACTAAACGTTGAAAATTATTATAAAAAATATTTTCTAAAGCATGGGTTCCTTGAGTTAAGAAGGATTCTGGAATAAAAAGGGGGCTTAAT
Organism: Globicephala melas; assembly: GCF_963455315.2. NCBI lineage: Eukaryota > Metazoa > Chordata > Mammalia > Artiodactyla > Delphinidae > Globicephala > Globicephala melas. The sequence continues at coordinate 55,185,506 of NC_083330.1, forward strand.
AGTCAAAAGAATTTATGATATACTTTGGAGAATGTTAAATGAATTTAGGTAGCAATTTTCAATCCTTTAATGTATTAATCTCCATTGTGAAAGTTTAAAAGGGGTATATAGTATATGGCTATGAGTTTAAAACTTTTTTTTTTTAATCTGGTAGACTGAATATACACATGGAAAATGGCCAGACTATATATGACAAGAGAACCTGACCCACATGAGAAGTCCAGGGAGCCAGAATACAACCTCTGCAGCAATCGGTCAAGAACAGTCAGAACTGGTCAAAGACAGCCAACTTCCCTCATTTTTGTTCCCACCTCCAACTCAGAATCAATCAGAGAAAGCCAAATATGCTGCTCAGATGAATCAGATAAGATGTTCTGCTTCTAGCTAGCACACCTCCAGGTTCCCCTTACCAATAATTTCCATCAGAGCAAACTGGAGGCCTGGTTTGCTTGCTTGCTTGCTTCCTTCCCTCCCTTCCTTCCTCCCCTCCTCTCTTCCTCCCTCTTTCCCTTCTCTTCCCTTCCTTTCATCCTCTCCTCCTTCTCTCTCTCTCCCTCCCTCTTTCTCTCTCTCTCTCTCACTGTAAAGGTTTCCCACTCTATTGACTGCCTTAAAGTTTCTGCTAAAAGCAAGATGGTCGCTGACTCCCTTGGTACAGTAAGCTCTGAATAAATGATCACTGTTTGTTTTCACGTGCACGGTCTTAATTTATTTTCAATGACTCCAGTACAGTTTATTTATATATACACACCAACATACACACATAAAAATAACTGCAAAATATGTTTCATAGAACAATGCATAACTCCATGAGCATACTATAAGCAGTATCCTCTGGCACTTTATATTCCATTCCATTCTGTTTATTTAAAAAAATGCTGATTCTAACTTATTAAAATTATTTAATGGACCACTAATAAATATGACTTTTACATTGCAAAGCAACACAGACTTTCTAAAGTTTATTTGACTCCAGAGTCATGTGTTCACAAACTATCTCTTGGGAATTGTTTCTACATCTTACTACCCTTGGGAAAGGGTGTATACATTTTGAGCAGGGATTAGTGGAAGAATGGGGATGTGATTAACAAGTAAGAAAATCAGAATAAGAACCTGTTTTTTAATGACAGGTATTTAGTTCAACATAATTCTGAGTAGGAATTACAGCTCAGAGAAACAGAAAAAAAGTACTGAAAACAAGAAAGAAAAGAGTTTCATAAAATTCTAGTTTTCTTTCTTGAAGCTTCTTTAAAGTTTATCCTTCCTCTCAAAGCAAGAATTTTGGTTTTCTGTCCTACTATCTACTATGAAATTGGAAGTATGCATTGGACAGAACAAATCTTAATAAAGAGAAAGTCTTGTTTATTAGAAACTGAAGGGACAGTCTAAATGCAGATAAAAATTTTAAAGAGGTTTAGTTCTCCCAGTTGAAAATAGAAGAGACTCCCTCTCACCTTCGTTTACCTTAGAGCTTTCACTGTAGAAAACTTGGAATTGTGAGTTCTTTCTGTCTTTTTCAAATGTGTATAAAACTTTTCAAATGCTACATAAGCCACTCGTCAGTCTCAAAGTTTAGGGATGTTTCCACAAGAACCTCTAAGCCATCTCTTTGAGATGTAATAATCAGGGAAGACAGCACCCCTATCTCCCCCTTTCTGCGGGAAGGAGGGAACCTAACTTTGGTGGGCACCTCACTCCAAGTTGAAAAACTACCTCCTGTCATAAAAATATGAGGGGTTTATTTTTCCTTTGGGTAAAGCTAACACGGATAGTCATTCCAATTACAGGTGAATTTAGGATGAATTATGTGTGGCAAATGGTGCTGTCCAGTCCATTTACTTAAGGACTATTTATCATTTATCTTTAGAACATGTATGAATGGATTATATCTAACTGACTATATGAAAGCATAAAATGTCCTTCTGTCTTTGCAATCTCTTTCATGGATTGCCTATGATCCTGGCATAATGCTTATTAAATAATAAAACAATTTCCTTTGCCTACAGTTTCTATGGTGAGGTTTTCTGGGTTAGCAGGAGATTTTGTTTTTAATTTTATTTTCCCAACAACAACCACATACAGAATTATATATATTTTTTTCTTATTGGAAAGTACTTCTATTTTTAAAGGTTTTGTTTTGTTTTTGTATTAAGGTTTGGTGGTGAAAGAACTGGATATGGGAGAAATACAAGGAAAATTGGAGAAATATACAGTGGACTATTGTGAAGGATGCAAAGCCTAAATAATCCATTACTTCATGAGTATTCTTACATTATACAGCAATAAAATATATATATATATATATATATAGTTTCTTGCTTGGAGTGGCTATAGTAGAGTTCTTTAACGTATAATATAGACTAGATAAGCCATAAATTGTCTTCTAGCCACATGATTCTTTTTCATATATTATCCATGTTAAAAAAAAAGAAGATATTTTTCATGAACAGCCACTTGACTCTTCCAAATGGCCTTTCAATCACCATATAATTGAATAAAAAAAGTCTGATAAAAAACTAAAGGAGTTTTAATTATACAAGTTTAAATTAATCCTACCTTTAGAACTTAAATTCTCTTTTGAAATCAGAATTTTTAACCTTTCCATAAATTAATCAAGAAAATATTTTAAAGCAGATTTATATAAATGGCAAACTAAATATTTATATTTTAAAAGAAATGATACAAATTTTACTTTAACTTGTAAGCATTCTTAAAATTCTAACATGATTCATGCTCAAATTCTCCAGAATAAATCTACTGTGTAAATCATGTACACAGGTATTATTTGCTTTATGAATTCTCATATGCATGTGTAAAGTCAAAGTCATACATCAACACTAAGATAAATATAGATACCCACACTATATCTATATGTCTTCAATAACAGACATTTCATATTTATTTTACAAAAGCATGTTAAAAATGAGACATTAGGCTCAAAACAGAGTCACTTGTGCTAAGCCCCACATTATCAAACCAAGTCTTAATTACAGTTTCAGATCTCCTAGAAATGGAATCTTAAGCCAATCAATCAGGAATTACTTGATCAGCACTAGTTAGGTAATGTACCTGATAAACCATCACCATAACCAATCTGTTTTTTTGACTAGTACAACTTCCTTGTCCCTGCTCCCTTCTGCCTGTCTTTCATTTTGTACAGCTCCTCGGAGCTCCTTTCTATCTACTACATCAGATGCTGCCCAATTCATAAATCACTGAATAAAGCCAATAAGATCTTTAAATTTACTCAGTTAGTATGCAGAAAACTATGACACTGATGAAAGAAACTAAAGATGATACAAATAGGTGGAGAGATAGACCATGTTCTTGGATTGGAAGAATCAACATTGTGAAAATGACTATACTATCCAAAGCAATCTACAGATTCAATGCAATCTCTATCAAACTATGAATGGCATTTTTCACAGAACTAGAACAAAAAATTTCACAATTTGTATGGAAACACAAAAGACCCCGAATAGCCAAAGCAATCTTGAGAAAGAAAAATGGAGCTGGAGGAATCAGGCTCCCTGACTTCAGACTATACTACAAAGCTACAGTAATCAAGACAGTATGGTATGGCACAAAAACAGAAAGATAGATCAATGGAACAGGATAGAAAGCCCAGATATAAACCCACGCACATGTGGTCACCTTATGTTTGATAAAGGAGGCAAGAATATACAGTGGAGAAAAGACAGCCTCTTCAATAAGTGTTGCTGGGAAAACGGGACAGCTACATGTAAAAGAAGGAATTTAGAATACTCCCTAACACCATACACAAAAATAAACTCAAAATGGATTAAAGACCTAAATGTAAGGCCAGACACTATCAAACTCTTAGAGGAAAACATAGGCAGAACACTCTACGACATAAGTCACAGCAAGATCCTTTTTGACCCACCTCCTAGAGAAATGGAAATAAAAACAAAAATAAACAAATGGGATTTAATGAAATTTAAAAGCTTTTGCACAGCAAAGGAAACCATAAAAAAAGATGAAAAGACAACCCTCAGAATGGGAGAAAATATTTGCAAATGAAGCAACTGACAAAGGATTAATCTCAAAAATTTACAAGCAGCTCATGCAGCTCAATAGCAAAAAACAAACAACCCAATCCAAAAATGGGCAGAAGACCTAAATAGACATTTCTCCAAAGAAGATATACAGATTGCCAACAAACACATGTAAGAATGCTCAACATCATTAATCATTAGAGAAATGCAAATCAAAACTACAATGAGATATCACCTCACACTGGTCAGAATGGCCATCATCAAAAAATCTACAAACAATAAATGCTGGAGAGGGTGTGGAGAAAAGGGAACCCTCTTGCACTGTTGGTGGGAATGTAAATTGATACAGCCACTATGCAGAACAATATGGAGGTTCCTTAAAAAACTAAAAATAGAACTACCATATGACCCAGCAATCCCACTACTGGGCATATACCCTGAGAAAACCATAATTCAAAAAGAGTCATGTACCACAATGTTCATTGCAGCTCTACTTACAATAGCCAGGACATGGAAGCAACCTAGGTGTCCATCAACAGATGAATGGATAAAAAAGATGTGACACATATATACAATGGAATATTACTCAGCCATAAAAAGGAACAAAACTGAGTTATTTGTAGTGAGTTGGATGGACCTAGAGTCTGTCATACAGAGTGAAGTAAGTCAGAAAGTGAAAAACTAATACCATAATACCACATATATATGTAATCTAAAAACAAAAACAACAACAACAAAAATGGTCATGAAGAACCTAGGGGCAAGAAGGGAATAAAGACACAGACCTACTAGAGAATGGACTTGAGGACACGGGCATGGGGAAGAGTAAGCTGGAACAAAGTGAGAGAATGGCATGGACATATATACACTCCCAAATGTAAAACAGATAGCTAGTGGGAAGCAGCTGCATAGCGCAAGGAGATCAGCTCGGTGCTTTGTGACCACCTAGAGGGATGGGATAGGGAGGGTGGGAGGGAGTCACAAGAGGGAGGAGATATTGGGAGACATGTATATGTATATGTATAGCTGGTTAACTTCATTATAAAGCAGAAATGAACACACCATTGTAAAGCAATTATACTCCAATAAAGATGTTTAAAAAAAATAAAAATAAAATAAAATAAACTTGGACCTACTAAAGAAATAAAGAAAAATTACTCAGTTAAATGTTGTTTTTTTAACAAGCTTCCCTGGTGGCACAGTAGTTGGGAATCTGTCTGCCAGTGCGGGGCATGCGGGTTTGAGCCCTGGTCCAGGAAGATCCCACATGCCACAGAGCAACTAGGCCGGTGCACCGCAACTACTGAGCCTGTGCTCTAGAGCCTGCGAGCCACAACTACTGGTTAGGTAAAGCAGTTTGGTAGGAAATCAATTCAGTTGAGTTTGGGAAGTCTGTTAGGTATCCAAATGGAAATATCAAGAAACCAGATGAGTGTCTGGAGCTCCAGAAGGAGGTGGCAATGCGAGTTGCCACATGGATGGTATTTAAAATATACAGCCAGATGAAATCACCGAGGTAGTGAGTTAGAGAAGAGAATAGGACAAAGGACTATAACATTACATGATTGGGCAGAGGAGGAGAAACAGTTTGGTAGACAGAGAACTCAGAGAATGTAGTGTTCTGGAAGACAAATTAATAAAAGTAGAGATGAAAACTAAACATTTAATGGTGACTTAAATACTGCTGATTTGTCAAGTAAGATGTTGTTGAGGCCCAGGGCAGGTTGCCCCAAAATATGCCTCAATGGTTAATTGATTATTTTGAATTGAAGTTACTTAAGAAATGGCCACTGTAAGAGGTAAATTCTTACCCCTCTTCTCTGTCTCCCTGAAAGCAGAAAATAAATCTCTCATGTAAAAGGTGCCTTCCCAAAAACAAACTCGTTTAACTAATTAAGTACTCAAAGCCTAAGTTTCTTTGTCCTGACCACTCACAAATTCACTGTTTCTTTGTCTAAAAAGTATAAAAACTGCCTGCTTTGCCACTTCTTAGGTCCTGTTTCTATGAGACCTCCATGTGCACAAATTAAAATGTGTTTCTTTTTCTCCTGTTAATCTCTCTTGTGTCAATTTTATTATTAGTCCATCCACAAGAACTCAAAAGGAGTAGAGGTAGAAATTTCCCCCTCCCCAGCAATGTGTACATCAAATCTACTATTAGACACAGCAATGCGGAAGATATTTTTGACTTTGACAAAAGAAGTTTTAATATCATGGTGGTAGTGAAAACCTGTTTGAAACAATGAATTTAAGAGACTATGAGAAAAGGCAAATCAGAGATAAGCAAGAATGACAAACTCTGCTGAGAAATTTTGCAGCAAAGAGAAGCAAATATATGGGGTAATAATAGGCAGCAGGTGAAGCAGAATCAAAATAAGTTTTATTTTTTTTCCCTTTTTTATGGAGGGAAAATAAATCCATGTTTGTATGAGCATGAGAATGATCCCATAGAGACAGAAAGTTTTATTATGAAGGAGAAAGAGGGGAGACTGGCTGGAGCAATGTTCTGGAGTAAGTTAGAGGCAGTGGGATTTAGCTTACTAGTAAAAGAACTGGCTTTAGGTAGAAGCATTGGTATTTCATTTATAGTAACGGTCAGGAAGATACCATGAATAGGTAAAACTTTGATATCTGTATAGATCTGGTGGTAGATATGACATATAATTAATGTCATCTAAAATAAGATGAACACTAAAGGGAAACATGTGAATGTTAATTAGATTCTTAACTCACCCATAGTAGTACAAACGGAAGCCAATTAAATCCCAATCCATGAACTCTAAATCTTTTTTTTTTTTTTTTTTTTTCCAGTACGCGGGCCTCTCACTGTTGTGGCCTCTCCCGTTGCGGAGCACAGGCTCCGGACGCGCAGGCTCAGCGGCCATGGCTCACGGGCCTAGCTGCTCCGCGGCATGTGGGATCTTCCAAGACTGGGGCACGAACCCGTGTCCCCTGCATCGGCAGGCGGACTCTCAACCACTGCACCACCAGGGAAGCCCTCTAAATCATTTTTGCACAACGTATTTATACAAATTAGTTTCTAACACAACTGAAATACATTTTTTTTTGTATATATTAAAAGGAACTGACCAGCAACTACTTTTATTTGCTTTTGCAACATCAAGATATAGTACCTCAAAATTACATACCTAATTTAGAACAGACAGAAAACCATTCAAAGCATTTTTCAATCAACTACTATGTAAATTATAAAGTTTGAGTTAATTTGGATTTCAAGTCATAAAAGGTTTATTTCTTATTAATTTTTAACTAGCAAAAGGAGACTTAGGCATGAAAGGGGAAGAAATATGAAATTGCAACCTATACATGACTGTTGTGAGCATGCAGGCCACTAATTCCTGTTGAGAGATATTAGCAGTTTTATATAACTATTGTTCAGGTTGGCTAGGACATGATATTAACTAGCATATCACCTCTGCTTCCTCCTAGGCTTAATATACATTCTTACTATTTAGGCAATGACAATGATTTGGGCCAATAATAAAAATAATTTATGCAGAGCAAAGAAAGCAGTGGCAAAGCAGGGAGGAGTACCATGGTCTGAGTGTTTCTGTTCTCCAAAAGTTCGTATGTTTAAATTTGAATCTTGAAAGTGATGGAAAGATGCTACCAGAAAACTACTAGAGCTGATCAATGAATTTGGTAAAGTTGTAGGATACAAAATTAATAGAAATCTCTTGTATTCCTATACACTAACAACAAAAGATCAGAAAGAGAAATCAAGGAAACAATCCCATTTACCATCACATCAAAAAGAATAAAATACCTAGGAATAAACCTACCTGAGGAGACAAAAGACCTGTACTCCAAAAAAAGACCTGTACTCCAAAAACCATAAGATGCTGATGAAAGAAATAAAAGAAGACACAAAAAGATGGAGAGATATAACATGTTCTTGGATTACAAGAATCAATATTGTGAAAATGACTATACTACCCAAAGCAATCTACAGATTCAATGCAATCCCTATCAAACTACCAATGGCATTTTTCACAGAACTAGAACAAAACATTTCACAATTTGTATGGAAAGACAGAAGATCCAAAATAGCCAAAGCAATCTTGAGAAAGAAAAGCAGAGCTGAAGGAATCAGGCTCCCTGACTTCAGACAATACTACAAAGCTACAGTAATCAAAACAGTATGGTACTGGCACAAAGACAGAAATATAGCTCAATAGAACAGGATAGAAAGTCCAGAGATAAACCCACGCATCTATGGTCACCTTATCTTTGACAAAGGAGGCAAGAGTATACATTGGAAAAAAGACAGACAGGCTCTTCAATAAGTGGTGCTGGGAAAACTGGACAGCTACATGTAAAAGAATGACATTAGAACACTCCCTAACACCATAGACAAAAATAAACTCAAAATGAATTAAAGACCTAAATGTAAGGCTGGATATATAAAACTCTTAGAGGAAAACACAGGCAGAATACTCTTTGACATAAATGGCAGCATGATCTTTTTCAATCCCCCTCTAGAGTAATGAAAACAAAAACAAAAATATACTGAGACCTAATTAAACTTAAAAGTTTTTGCACCACAAAGGAAGCCATAAACAAAACAAAAAGACAACCCTCAGAATGGGATAAAATATTTGCAAACGAAGCAACGGACAAGGGACTAATCTCTAAAATATACAAACAGCTCATGCAGCTCTATGTCAAAAAAACCAAACAACCCGATCAAAAATTGAGCATAAGATGAAATAGACATTTCTCCAAAGAAGAAATACAGATGGCTAAAAAGCACATGAAAAGATGCTCAACATCACTAATTATTAGAGAAATGCAAATCAAAATTATAATGAGGTATCACCTCACACCAGTCAGAATGGCTATCATCAAGAAAGCTACAAACAATAATTATGATGGAGAGAGTATGGAGAAAAGGGAACCCTCCTACACTGTTGGTGGGAATGTAAATTGATACAGCCACTAGAGAACAGTATGGAGGTTCCTTAAAAAAAAAAAAAAATAGAGCTACCATATGATCCAGCAATCCCACTCCTGGGCATATATCCGGAGAAAACCATAATTCAAAAAGATAAATGCACCCTGGTGTTCACTGCAGCACTATTTACAATATCCAGGACATGGAAGAAACCTAAATGTCCATCAACAGAGGAATGGATAAAGAAGATGTGGTACCTATATACAGTGGAATATTTCTCAGCCATAAAAAAGAATGAAATAATGCCATTTGCAGCAACATGGATGGACCTGGAGATTGTCATACTGAGTAAGTAAATCAGACAGAGAGAGACAAATATATGATATTACTGTTACTCACATGTGGAATCTAAAAAATGGGTACAAATGAAATTATGTACAAAACAGAAAAAGAGTTACAGATGTAGAAAATAAACTTATGGTTACCGGGGCGGGGGAAGGAGGGGAGGGACAAATTTGGAGATTGGGATTGACATATGCACACTACAATATATAAAATAGATAACTAATAAGGACCTACTGTATAGCACAGGGAACTCTACTCAATACTCTGTAATGTCCTACATGGGAAAAGAATCTAGAAAAAGAGTGAATATATGTATATGTATAACTGATTCACTTTGCTGTACACCCGAAACTAACACAGCATTGTAAATCAACTATACTCTAAAAAATTAATTTAAAAAATTAAAAAAATAAACTCATCCTAGGATTAAAATTGAAAAAAAAAAAAGAATGAAAGTGATGGCATTAGGAGGAGGGGCCTTTTGGAAGTGATTAAGTGATGAGGACAAAGCCTTCATGAATGGGATCAATCTCCTTATAAAAGACACTCCAGAGAGCTACCTTGCTTCTTCTGCCATGTGAGGACACAGCGAGAATTCAGCGGTCTACAACTCGGAAAAAGGCTCTCACCAGACATCTACCAGTACCTTGATCTTGGACTTCCCAGCCCCCAGGACTTTGAGGAATAAATTTCTGTGGTTTATAAGCTCCCCATTCTATAATATTTTTGTTAGAACAACCCAATTCGACTAAGACAGGGAGGTAGCTGGAGGAGGTGCAGATATTAAAGAGTGTGTCACTTATTCTTTGTAAGCATAATACTGAGCAGTGTCTCGTGCATGTGCATAGTATACTGACACAACAGTATTTGTTGATTTGATGTGGAGTTTAGATTCAGGTTGTATTTTGGAAGAGGAATCATTGCTCATACAACCAGCAAGATTTTAGTCTTTACTGTCTTGAAATCTTCTTTATCCCATACCTTTATTTGCATAGATAAGACAATAAAGCAATTGAAGATAATAAAAAAAAAACTAGATCCCTGGTTAAATTAAAGTGAAAGATGCAGAGAAAAGAGTGATTTGATAAATGGTATTAAATTTAATGCTTAATTAATAACACGAGGCAACAAAATGATACTACATCAAATGGATAAAGAGAAGAACCAATGAGGATGATATTCAAGAGAAAATTGCTGATTAAAACTCACTTTATTCCCTAATTTTGGTTATGACCAAATAAAGAAATAAAGAATTAAACACAAAATGACTGTGCTACTTTGACTAATTTGTTTGGTATTATTCTTCAGGTAGTATTTCTAAAGTAAAAAGACACAGATAGTATTAACAAGTCTCATATGCTGTTAAATCTGCAATTTTCTTAATTCAAAATATACATTGGATCCATGCTGAAACTATAAAAATGTATAATTACTTTGAAGAATCATTTTATTTACAATGAGTTTTTCATATACTATGTTAAGGCTGTATATAAAATCCCCAGCAACAATTTGTCAGAGAGATACATTGTGGACTGCATCTGATTTTCCACCAACTGAATATAATTAATTGGTTGTAGTGCTACAGATATGAGATTATGAGCTAAATAACACAAACACAAAGGATCTCTCTTATTGAGCAATCATAATCTTCTGTGGCTTCTTTCCAACTATGTTTAGCATGTGAACAAGATATTTTCTGTTGAATTAAACTAACAAAGAGGATGATTGAGCATTTAAACTCCAAGGACTATTCTTGGAGGGTGTTATATACTGCTTCAAGATTCTTAATGACTTCAGTAGAAATGGCATAATTTTCCTTCCCACTTTGAAAATTGGCTTTTTAAAAATGCTTACCATCAGCCAATATATAATTTAAAATGATAGAATGAAAATGTAATTGTTTCCATTTTTACATTAATGGTACTGTATAATATCAATTATTTTACAACATATGATTTTTAAAATTTAGGATTGATTCTATAGCATTAGTCTATTTTATATTAGTTTTCTGAAAGTAAACTCTTATTCAAAAGGAAATGTAATAGTGAAATATTATTGGATTCTAAATGGTAGTTTTTAAATGTTTAAAATTTGTATTTACTATATGGGAAGTCATTTAATTAACCAAAAAGGTGATTTTTAAAAAGTCAGATCATTAAATCTTAGTATTGAGAATTTGATTTGTCATATTTTCCAGATGGTAAACTCTTGTGTTGGCATCAATTTGAAATTATCTGGTGTAGTGCTAACTTCCTTTTCTGACAAGCATTTTCTTGTTATTTATCATAAAGAAAAAAAAAAAAAGCATTAACACTATGGTTAATTGGGGGTAGTCATATGATAGAAAATGCAGATCATCTGGAAGCATTAAGTTTTGGCAGGTTCAGCCCAAATTCCCCTCCATTAAGATTAGAGAAAGTGCTCTCAAGACAATAAACTGATTATGACAACCAAACAGTACAAGTAAATTTATTAGATGAATGACTTGGAAAATTGAACAATAAAAAACAGAGGTAACATAAAGTTCCAAAACAGTGAACAAAGAATATTTGAGTTAGATGTATTTTATCTGCTTATAATAACTAAAAATAACAAAAAATTAAAATACACTACATATATACCAGAGTCAATGGGGGTTAATTGTTAAAAACAAAAGAAAACAGGTATGTACACAATCAAACCCTTTGTATATTTCCATTCAGTATGAATGAGCACTGTTAACATGCCTTTATTCCTTCAGATCTTGTCCTACATGTATATATATATTTTTTTCTTTTGTTTTGAACATGAATGATACCATGCTATAAGCAGCTTTTGCTACTTGATTCTTTCAACAATTATGAACATTCATCCATGTTTATATATACAAAATCACATTCTTTTTAATTGCACTTTATTTTAATTTAATTATTAAAAATTTCCAAACTGAGAGAATTTAGAAATTTGTTTACTTTTTATATTATAAGTAATGCTTTGAAGAACAAGCACATATTTTTATTTTTGCAAAACAATATTTCTGTGGGACAGATTCCTAGAAGTAAAATACGAAGTTAAAAGTTATGAACTTTTGGCTTCCCTGGTGGCGCAGTGGTTAAGAATCCACCTGCCAGTGCAGGGGACATGGGTTCGAGCCCTGGTCCGGGAAGATCCCACATGCCGCGGAGCAACTAAGCCTGTGCGCCGCAACTACTGAGCCTGTGCTCTAGGGCCCGCGAGCCACAACTACTGAAGCCCGCGCGCCTAGAGCCCGTGCTCTGCAATGAGAAACCACCGCAATGAGAAGCCCGAGCACCGCAACGAACAGTAGCCCCTGTTCTCCGCAACTAGAGAGAAGCCCATGTGCAGAAACAAAGACCCAACGCAGACAAAAATAAATAAATACATAAATAAATTTATTTTTAAAAAAAGTTATTAACTTTTTTGGTTTGTTTTGCTGTATTGGCTAAATTTATTTATTTATTTAGTTAGTTAGTTAGTTACATTATATTCCCACTAACAGTGAATAAAAGTACAGGACTCGAAAGGTGGGAAGGCATGAAGAACAGGCATTGGTCTTTGAGCAGGGACCTGGGAGCAGGGCAGTCTTTCATTTCACAGGAAGGAGGAGAGATAAGAAGGGTAGTGATACCACTAGCTGTATAGATATGGTGACAGGAAGCTGAGATGTTTCTGACTAATTGCTTCTAGTTTCCTAACGGAGTATGAGCTTAGATTATCAACTGGTACTGATGTGTGTGAGGAATCTGAAACTTTAGAAGGTATGAAACAGTGGTCTTAGAGTGTGGGAAAGAAGGAACTTAGTTGTGGTAGGCCCCCCTAAATCCTCCCCCCTCAAAAAAGCTACCCAAATCTCTGGAACTTGTAACCATTACTTTATTTGGAAAAAGAGTATATGCAGACATAATTAAGTTAAAGATTTTGAGAGGAGAAGATTACCTTAAATTATCTGGGTGAGTCCTACATGCCACCCTAAGTGTCCTTATAAGAGAGAGGCAAAGAGAAATAATACAGACACACAGAAAAGGCAATGTGAAGATGAAGGCAGAATGTGAAGTGATGTGGCTATTAGTTTAGACAAGCTGGGGCAGTCAATAGAAGCTGGAAGAGACAAGGAAAAACATCTCCTCTTTACAAAGCCCCTGAAGGAATCACAACCTTGCCAGATTTCAGACTTTTTGCCTCCAGAACTGAGAGAATAAATTTCTATTGTTTTAAGCCAACAAGTTTGCGGTAATCTGTCACACTAAGAAACTAGTGTCCTTAAGAAACTAATACACGAGTGAAATGCATCATCTTATAATATTAAATTAACATTTGGGTTGCATAGTTATGGATATGAAGTATATTTACTTGGTCAGGTTCTGTGGAAAGAGGATATTTGCTTTCAACCAGGACTGGAATATTTCTAGATAAGTATGGTACTACAGAAACAGTGAGAAGTAAAGAAGGCAATTTAATGGTTTTGGAAGAGATTGGTTATAATAAAGGACTAAACTGGAATCTAAAATGGAAACAAAACATGAGACAGTGATGATGAATAGTAAAAGAATTAAAGAAAAATAAATTGGATTTCTCGATAAATTGGGATTATACTTCTTGCGAAGTGCTAAAATAAGAAAGCTAGAAGGGAAGAAATAAGGTCACTGACTGGAAGCTTGCAGTAGAAATGCCACAGGAAGTATAATTATTGGTGATAATAATAACATTTCCTATGTGGCCAAAATGGCATGATGGCAAACGATGCTTGGGAGTAAGTGAAGGAAATGAGATATTAGAGTTTTAATATGGGTCATCTTCATTTAGGTTTGTATATATGATTATTTATACAGCTTATAGTGGTGTGACAGTTGTAAGTTCTGAAGTTTGATTTTTCAATGGATATTGTAATGCATAGTGGGGAATGGATATTTGCTTTTGTCTTGGCTTTAAAAAAAATCCCCCTAGCATTATTTGCCCACTTTGTGTGTGTGTGTGTGTGTGCACAAACATATCCTGATATTGATATGGGAAAATCAACTTCTATTAACTTGCTCATGATATTTAAGTAAAGCTGACTGCACCCCATTCTCACCCCCCAAATCTAGTTGTGGAATTGCTAACAGGACTAAAGCAAATTAGTACTGTCTGTTACTTTGTCACGTAATTGATTCAGTGAAGGACACATGACACAAGTCAAGTAAATAATCTAAATCTGGGGTTTGCCTTTGATCAAGAAAATGGGTGTGCTATTTCCCACTGTAAATATATCTGGACAGGCATAGCCCAGGAAACTGCTGGCAGTGCTCTTGAGACTATACAGGTAAAAATACCTAAGGATGGAGGTGACACCAAGGAAATGAAAACAAGGAACAGTGGGTGACGAGCAACTTCTATTCAGAAACTCAAACACCAAATCAAGGTTTATCTGACCCCTTAATTATTTAGCTGTTCAGGAAGTTTAAAAAAATAAATTAAATTAATCCTTGTCATTGAATTAATCCCACTGGGGTAGTATTATTATTTTTCTTTGTGACATGAAATAGAAAGTACTCATTATAGACACCTGATGTTACTGTCCTGGGCTGCCACATCAGTGTCACTGGTAATCTTATTTTAAGAGGATGGATCTACTCTAAAAGTGAAGTAAGTGCTTCAAGTTCTCCCGAGTTACTGAATTTCTACTATGACTGCATCTACAGATGAAAAGCAATAAAAAAAATAATAACCCACTGAGAAAAGTCATACTATTGGCACGACATCAAATAGCACAGAATATTCATCAGAAAGCTGTGCACTATTTTGAATTCTACATCTGTATTGATACATTATATGAATACAAATCTTGGTTTCCTACAACTAATGCTTCATTTTCCATCACTATGAGTTTACGTGTTAGATAGCACCGTAACATTGAAGACTTACAAATTAAGAATAACAACACTGATAGAAGAGCATTTTCAACAAATTAAGTTTTAAAAGTTTTTGTTGAATACATCTTTGTAATTTGTACTAGTTATAATATTATTTTGTAACTCTTCAAATATACATCTACAGCCTGAATTGTGAAAACTTTCTATAAAGTTAAAGAAACTTAGGCTTATTAGGAAACCTCACTAAAATGGAGTTGGAAGGCCAGAAGAGGGACTTCTCACATGTGTATCCCTAGAGGTCAATACAGATTCCAACAAAAAGACATGCACCTTGCATCTCTGGCAGGAAGCGACACTACTTGACTACCACCAGCAGAAAAAAGAAAGGTTTTCTCCTTGTCTGGCAACAGCTCAGTCAAAGAAAGGCTGTCACAACTCAGCCAATGAAAAGTCACTATACTTTGAGCTCAATTTTCTCCAATAGCCCCTCGCAATCTACCTTCTTTACAAAAGAGCTTCCTCTCCTTTGTTTTACCAGACCTACAGGTGGTTTGCCTTTGTTTTACCAAATTGCAATTCTTTGCTGCTCACAAATAAACCCATTTTGCTGGTAAAATAGCTGGTTGTTTTCTTGTTTCAGGGTAACAAAGGTAATATCAAATGCCAATCCCTATCGCATTTGCTACAGCTTTTTTCATAGCTGTTTTCTAGCCACCTTCATTAGAGATTTTTGTTTCAGAAAAATATTCCTGACCTATTTCTTCAGGCGACAATTTGCAATAACATGCTCAATGAACACTTGTTCATTGACTTGAATTAAATTATCAGAATTAAAGGTAGTTACGTAACATAAAGTATATTCACAAGTCAGATAATTGAAAGAAAATTGTCAATCCTGAAAGCTATATATCAAGAGTAGGAGTCAGTGCTATTCAAGAACTAATGGGGCTATGCCTTGAAAACTTGTCTAGGACTTGTCCATGATGTTACAAATATTAATTTACAAGACAAGCAGGAATGTGTTTGGGATGTTGCCTTGTCTTTTTGCCAATGCCACTATAATTCTGACTCATGGTCAGTGCATGGGAAGTCCAGTCATGTTGATTAATTTCAAAGACTTTTTTTTTTCTTTTGGTGGAGTGATGACAGTAGCAGAAACAATGGAAATATTGCTCATCTTTTATCAGGTGGCATTGATTTTTCAGCTATACTCTTGAATTCCCAACTCTGCAAGAGAGATAAAGAGCGGATTCAGTATTCTCTTGCTATCATGATGCAAAGAATAAAGTTGTATCAGCAGAAACTAATTTAACACAGAGACAGCCTCAAAACCTGTTAAGTTCTCCCTCAACTAAGATGGGAAGAGAGTGAGGAAATTATATACTGAAAGAGGCTAGTATTCACTAATTTTAATGGTTTTGTTCCTTTTACATTTGTGTACTTATTTAATTAGATTAATTTGGGATGACATTAACCAAGAATAGACATTGTCCCAATAGATTTCTTTTAGAAGCTCTGCATGTAAAACAATAATTTTCACAAATTATTTTAATTCAATCTTCACTTAGGAGAGCAAGGGTTAACTCTATAAAGTTTGGCTGTCAAAAAAGATATTAAAACTCATCGATGTAACCTTATATGTAGTTAGTAAGAACTTACAAATGTGTATCTTACAATAAACTAAATGTATATTAAAAGAAAATATATTTTATCTCAACTCACACTTGATCAAGTAAAGGGTAGGATTCCTTTCAATATGTGTTTTTAAAATATACAATAAGTTTTATTTTACCCTTTTTCAGTTAAGAATGTGTTTGAGCTTTTAAATGTCATCAACTAGCCCTCAAGGAGGATGACTTCACTTCCCTACCATGGTACATACTTGGAAGTAGATATAGTAAACGATATTATGTCCTAATAAAGTAATAATAGTTCTTCCCCCAAAGAATACATGACTGTCCTTCCCCTTATTCAGCAAAAATGTAAAATATAAAATAAAAAAAAATAGATATAATCATGCCACTCCAGATTGAATAGGTCATTAGATTGATGCATACTTTATTTCACAATTTAAAATGTTTTTGTATTTCTATTTTGGCTAAATAAGTAAGAATTTTAATATATAGTTTTACACATAAGTGCTTGTTAGTTATTTTTTAAATAAACCTGAAGTCTTTTATAAAGAAATATCATCTATTAATATCAATAAAACTACTAATTAAGGAATACAGTACTTCTTTGAATTTTATTTTATTTATTTTTTATACAGCAGGTTCTTCTTAGTTATCTATTTTATACATATCAGTGTATACATGTCAATCTCAATCTCCCACTTCATCCCACCACCACCCCTGCCACCACTTTCCCCCCTTCGTGTCCATAGGAACACAGTACTTCTAAATGTAGACTGTACAATTAAAAATAAGGATAAATCCTAATTATGCAAAAATGGGTTGAACAACTTTAAAAAGTAAAACTGGAGAAAGAGATAAAAAGGTAAGTGATTTGTAAATTATAAAGTAATTGGTATTGAAATAATTAAAAAACTTTAGAATATATGTATTTACTACTTTGGTAAATATATTATGAAAAGAGCTTTTAGTCATATGGTAATGAGATTATGTTAGTACTATTCAGAGAGAGAAAAAAGAGAGAAAGATTTAGAGAGAGAACACCAGTGAGAGATACAGCAGCAAAAGAACAATATTGACTTTAAACAATAATAATTAAATGCTAATCTTAGTATGAAACTAACACTTTTCTTTGACACTGGGCAGAAATGTTAGTGAACATGTTGAGATTTGAACACACCTAAAAGGCAGATAATAGTAACACCTCAAAGGGGTGCTTGAGGCTTAATTAATTTCTCCAGAGTACTCTAGACATGAGAAAATGCATATGCAGCATGGGCATTTCATCACTATTATTCCTCCAGGAGTTTTCTTTTGATATTGCCTACGGAGGCTACATGGAAGACTGCCAAGTTATTGAACACCCCGAAGGAGCTACAAATACCTTCTTTAACAGTAAAACAAATCAATTAAAAGACAGACCTTTGGAAGAAACCTTAAGTAAATGCAAGTTGGCTACTTGGGGATGAAAGAATGGATCAAATAAATTAACATTATAATTTACAGTTTAAGAGAAAGAGAAAATAATGTATGTATATAAGCTAAAAGTCTTGAAAGAATAGGAGGGAGGAAAAGAGGAGACAGACAAGAAAGAGAAAGAATATATATACATATATAATATATCTTAAGATGAAGAAAAGAAAAGGAAGTAAAGGGGGTTAATTATAAGGGGGACAGCAGGTAGATGGAGTGGGTATGGGTTAAGGTCATGTTAAATACTAGTAAATTGGCAAAAAAATAATTTAGATGGTCATGAAATTTTAAAGTGTTTGGAAAGCTGTTATCTCTGCAAAATTAAAAAAAAATAAGATTTCTGCAGCAGAATTGCAATTGCTATTCAGAAATCAAATGATTTAGTGAGTTATTTGATCAAAGAAATGATAGACCATTAGTTCTTCTAGTCAGGGCTGAATTCACAAGGTTTTTGTGATGATTTATTGAAAATATTTCCATGTAAAACATTTAGAAGGATGTTTAACAAATAGAAAGTGCTCAAAAAACTTTTTAAGAATTACCATTACTCAAATTATAATGAATACACAAGTTAAAGTTGCACTGATTTCTTACTATATCTTTTTTTCTCTTTGAAATTAAATATTTTATGGTTAAATTATTAACTCAGAAGGTTTGATACTTTAAGAACAATCCCAAGTCATGGTTTGTGTGATACTGAATTTTTCTAAATGATTTTCAAACTTGGAAGAGATCTTCCTCTCAAAATCAATTTAATATGTGAATATTTTTTGTACTTCCAGAGGAAGTAGCTAACTATTTTTGTACTTCCAGAGCAAGTAGCTAACTATTTTCAAATATGAGTAGCAAAAAATAATTCACTCACCAGATATTTGGCAAACAACTACTTTGTACCAGCCCTTTGTGAGATAATATTCCGGGAATAAAGATTAGAAGTTGATCTAAAGAAGTTTACCATGTAGTGAAGAGAATTCAGATACATAAATATTTTAATAAATTAGAACTGTTAAGTGCTAAACAAGAATAAATTACAAATGACATGAAATTCCTGAGGATACAGTTATATTTGAAATGATAATTCATAAGAGAAAAAAATTTTTAATAAAGTACCTCCCTGTGTTATAGTCATGCCTTTGTACTGTTTACAGCTTCCAAGGAAAAGGCTGTACTGTGAAAGGTCCCTGAATTTAGAAGGAAGGAAGAGTTCACTGGACAGTTCTCTTTTTGTGTCTTGTTTTGAAAGTCCCTCTGGTGGTGGCAGAGAACATACATAAATTTAAAAAAAAAAAATTGTTTTCTGGGACAAAAGTGTCTAACTCTGAGAGAAATCCTTGAGTAAAAAAATAAAAATACTTTCTATTAAAACATCCCAATTACTCTACAAATCTGGCTTGTCCTATTTACAGTTAAATATGAGCTGTATTAGATAATGGTTATTATCTAAGTCTGCTAAATAAAACAAACACATCTACAGAAAATCCTAGAAAAGTTAGAAAAGCACAATGTGAGTGGAGGAGAAAATTAGGTGTAAATTTGGCTTTTCTCGCCCCCAACAATCCAGGAAACAAACAACTTGAGTATATTAAATCCCAATGGGAGGTTCTGATCTTGCTAATAATGAAAAAAATTCTGGATCAGAGTTTTCCAAATAAGTGTTAATTAGAAGTATTCTGTATTCATATCTCAGATATCCATTTATCTTAATTTTCACTGACAAATATTTTACAATTTTATGTTCCAGTGTTGTGTGCTAGACTAAATACAAAGGTAAATAAAGAGACAATTCTTTCTGACAAGCAGCTTGTAGTCCAGGTGAAAGAGAGAACATGTAAACCAATACTTGTAACCTTCAGGCTGCTAAAAGGTGCTCAGAACTTAAGGTCAGCTTTCTCCCTGAATGAGAGGTCTGGGTCTATTGGGTCAATGTCATTTTAGGAAAATATATGTTTCAGGCACAGCCACTCTAATATTGATCACTGTCACACTCTCACTCACCTCGTGGAGAAATCTGCCAAGAATAACATAATACTTTTTGCTGTTTTTATTGATTTATCACCCAGCTTTGACTCCTTGGGCAGGAATTAGTTGTGGGTTAAGATGTGTGACTTTAACACAAATCCTCATCCATGCACTATCAAAATCTAAAATTTTAAATTATATACCTTAAGAACCAAGGTACCCAGGAAACTGAGACCATATCTCAATTTTATGAAAACAGACTGTGTTCAAGTCCTCTTCTGTTTAAATTATACTTTAGTAGCTAATTCACGTTTGGAAGCCTACCAGCTAGCATAATATGGGCATGTAAGTATACAATATATGTAGAATGAATGAATAAATGGTCTCATTGCTTTTGGATGAGTTAAACACCAACCCCTTGTCACTGACAGATTTCCCTTAGGACCTCAACAATTTTTCCCCATATTTCTATAAATGTTTTTTACACTGCTAACAGAATTAGCTTTCTTCATAAATGTTTTTGTTAAATCTTGGTAACTCTTAGTTAAAACCCCTTCCTGTGTTTTCTAGATCCATTCACATTCTGACCTATCTGCCTAACAGGCCCACACCATGGGTTCCTGGCATTCTAGTCACAGGCGCCTGCTTGCAGCCTCCTGACCACCACATTCTCTGTGCTTCTGTGTCCTTATGAGAACTCCCCTCAGCTTGCAGTATAATTTCTCCATTTCTCTGCTTGGTAAATGTACGCAACGCTTCAGGATTCCACTGGTCTATGAACTCTGTGAAGATCTGCCTATTTGGTGTTCTTTGATTTTCTTCTCTTTGCTGTTCTATAGAGTTATGGTTAACTCTATAATATTGTTAATTCA
Source organism: Globicephala melas (assembly GCF_963455315.2). NCBI lineage: Eukaryota > Metazoa > Chordata > Mammalia > Artiodactyla > Delphinidae > Globicephala > Globicephala melas. Next base: position 55,206,566 of record NC_083330.1, read on the forward strand.
ACGTTGTGTATTTATCTCCCCTGCTGGGCTATGAGATAGAAACTGTACTGTCTTATACAGTTTATATTTTTAGTGTAGTGCTTGACTACAGTAAACTCTATTGAATAGGCAAATGAATAAATGAATGAGCATATTTTAGTCAGTGAAGAATGGAAGGAAATCCCTGGACCCATGCCAGCAACTAGTTCCCTGACAGAAATTAGAGGTTTTTCATCTAACAAGCTCATAGAAATAGCTGAATCACTTTTGCAAAAATTTACTTTCACATTTTAATTGTTTTCTCTTTAAGATGTTTTGAAAATACTTTAATATTGTTAAATATTTACCTCGTGCTCACTTTTAGAAAGGTTAAGGTAAGCATCAATGGAACTAAAAATCTAGGGGAGAGATAAGACTTGAAGTAAGGCAGAAATAATTAATTGGATGAACCACTGGGCAGCTTTCTGTATCTAGCACAATTTGCTTGAAGGGAAGGCATATGCAAATGTAGATATAAGAAAACACTGCATATAAAAGGGCATATTATTTCTGGAAACTTCTGAGAACTTGACAGGATACCAAATTTAGTAATAGGTGGAGAAGCAAGCATTTAATTAGCACCATTTATGACATACTCCCTCTCTGGAAGATTTTTGGAATTACCTAAACTAGAGCTTCATCTCTTTAAGGCTTTAGTCTTTTGTTACAAATGCTGAAGCTTTTCAGAGGTAATATATTGATTACTTATTGATGTTTGACACTTGAGATGAGATCAGGCGTGTTCAGGGTGCCATGGCCATAGACAAGTGCTGGACACTGTAAAGTGATCCATAGTTAAAGGCAGATTTTCTTGAAAGGTAAGGGATAGAACTTGACACAGAAATTTTAAAGGGAAAAGTGCTATGACAGGTTAACGTAAGTCCTGGCTTGCCCTGGACAGTTTAAGTTTATGCCTATGGTGTCACTGTTGTTATTAATAGCATCCCATATCATTCTCAGAAGTGCCCTGGTTTGAACAATAAACTACACTGTCACCTCAACAATGAGGCAAAAGAAAAATGGGAGTGATGAGATACACAATAAAGCTGCTGGATGTGCCAAAACCAAATATAGACTTCATAACGAGTGACCCTGATTCCTTAGGACTAATTCCTACTATTCTAAAGGAAGCTTTAGCTGTATATCTCATTTATGCAGTTAAGGAATACGATAACAATGAAGAAAAACCTTTCTTGACCTTTTCCAAGTAGTGAGTTTATGAATCCATTACTATAGCTTATATTTCCACCCATGCAGATCTTTACTGCAGATTAAAACATTTAGTGTCTGAAGTAGATTATTTATTAATGTAAATTATTGTATAAACTCATCTCCTATTCTTAGAACTATGATTGCATTCTGATGATACTTTGATAGCTAGATGAAAAACAGTCTTGATCAGTAATGAACATGTAAGTGTACAGTGATATAACCTGACCTTGGTTTATAAATTGTGGTATCACTGCTGCAGATGAATGTTGAGGGGAGGGGAGATTAGCCCAGGGTTCCATAAGTGCTTATGTCAGTCTGGCATTTTTGAAGTAGAAAGTCTACTAATATTTAAAATGACTAACCATCCATTTTATACATTTGAAGTTTGCATCTCAAAGACTGATTAAATAATCCTTCCAAGTAGTGGATCAAAAGATGCAGATGTTTGCATCCAATTATTCAGGGAAGTCCTTGGTATGTAAGTGTTCAGTAAAAATCTTCACATAACAAAGCAATACCCATAATACAAAATTATTCACCAATGAGCTGACCACTTATATAATTATTATTATGCAAGAATTCCAATAATTTAACACTAGTGAATAGCTTCTTTAGTGCAAAATTTTTGGAAAGTAAATTTTGTAAGTCTTGCAAAATAATAACACACTAGGTACTTCAGAAGAGACATATTTGAATTTCAGCTTTGAGAGGCCCTTGAGAAAAGTGGGAAACCATTAAATAGTTTTTCTCAAAAATGGCTCTCATTGTGATCACACTGTGCAAGTCAAATGTGAAGTGAAGGATATTTTATTGCACTTAATATTATTTTTCAAAAAAAAAAGTCCCAAAGAACAAGCCAGCATTTGACTCATTCTTTGTGTATTTTAGCAATCCCACTTCTGAGTATCTATCCAACAGAATTGTAACTAGGATCTTTAAGAGATATACGCATTCCCATGTTCATTGCAGCATTATTTACAATAGCCAAGATATGGAATCAACCATAAATGTCCATTAATGGATTCATGGATAAAGAAAATGTGGTATATACATACAATGGAATAAAAAAGAAGAAAATCCTGCCATATATGACATCCTGGGTGAACTTTTAGAACATTTTGCTAAGTGAAATAAGCCAGTCTCAGAAGGACTAACAGGATATGATTCCACTTATATGAGGCATCTAAAATAAGCTCATAGAAGCAGAAAGTAGCATGGTGGCTGCCAGGGCTGGGGTGGGGATGGGGGATGGTAAGTTGCTGTTCAACAGGTTTAAAGTTTCAGTTATGCAAGATGAGTAAGTTTTAGAGATCTGCTGTGCAACACTGTGCTTATAGTTGACAGTGCTGGACACTTTTTGTCAAGAGAACATCTCATGTTATCTGTCTATAATTTTAAAAAAAGGAGGCAAAAAAAGATTATTTGAGTAATTCAGGCAATTTAGGTAGAGTACACGAGTTGTAATGGGTTGAGGAATGAATAGAAATTAAAATGAAAGAAGCCGGTGAAAATTTTTAAAGATATTTGTGAAATAAGAGAAAATTGATGAAGGGTGGTCTCATAAGAAATGAAAAGCAATGGAATCAACAGGCTTGACAAAAACAGGTATAATTTCCTCTGAGATAGTGGAAAAAAAAGACCTTTAAGATGACATATGTTTCTGTTTTCAAGAGGTTCAGGTATAAGACAGATTGTGTTACCACTTAATTTCCTACCTTTACCCCATCCATACCCATCTGCCACATAATATACATATAATTTAGTGCATATATACTAAAGCTGATATAGAGTTGATTGAAGAGGACTCAGATGTCTGGTAAAATTCTTTTAAAATTATAAAATAGTGTAGTAACACTTTCATATTGAAATTATTTTTGCATAGGCGTATAATGCAACATTTCATTATTAGTGCCTCCTTTTCTGTTATCCCCAGAGTCCAAAAATGTCTGACAGGTTATTCTAAATGCAAATAGGATATACACAAAATACATCTGTTCAGGAAATCGATGCTTAAGTTACTTGATTAGAGTTTAGTCCTTATGCTAGGTAGAAAGTTTTAAGGCTTTTTTCTTCCCATGAGAGGGAAGTCTGTACAATGGGTTGAAAGTACAGTTTGGATATTGTATTTTAAGAAATAGATATTTTTTCTTGCCTATCACTTAACTGTGTAACACTTCAGAAATTTAACCGATGAGAAAAGTTATTTACTAACTGGTACAAAGACAATTGTTTGATTTTACTATACCCAAGTTCAGGGAATAGAAACATGATCCATATTCTACTCTTGAGGAGTTAAAAAAAAGTGTATAACCTATAGCTATACTAGATCATAGAGTAACATTAATAGCACTAACTGGTATTTTATTACCATTTTCCCTCCTCATACATAACAGATTCAATAGCAAGGAAATGAAAATGAAGGCTAACTACTTATGAAGATTGCATAGTTTTCCTGCAGAGAATGTGAACAGCCTGGCCTGCTTAGTGGATGTGTGACCTGTGCAATCACACTGGGCCCCACTCTCAGAAAAGCCTCACTTTCGGTTTAATGCTTTTTTTTTCTTCTGCCATCTTGAAATTCTTAATTATTTTGAACAAGAGATCCAACATTTTCATTTTGCACTGGGCCTGGCAAAACATGCACCTGGTGCTACTGGACATAAAGGCATATTTAGTACATATTCATATAAGTGCCTGTGTGTACACATGTACATGTACTTGTGTGTGAGTGCTTATGTGTACATGTGGTTGGAAAAAAGAACAAAAACTATGCTGAAAATAATGGCAAACCAAATCTTAATACACAAAAGCAAATAAACTTGCAGTAGAAAATAGTTTAAAAGTTCTTCATATTGTTAAGGATATGGCAAAGTTATTAAAGCTTAAACTCTCCCAGAAAAAAAAAAAAAAACACATAGTGACAATTATTTTCAAAGGAGGAGAGCTGGATATAGAATTTCTTAATGACTAGTTTTAATTCATACAAAGATTACTTCGGTCTTAGTGAAGAATCACTTTGATTTCTAAATAAAGCTATGTATTGAGTCACTTTTCAATAAGGAAACAAAGTAATAACATCTCAATCACTGGGATTAATATTTTCTTGTGACTGTGTATATACACAGAAAAACTTCAAAGAATCCTTTTGGAAATATCAGAATGGATATTTTAATTTTTTGTGAAAATTTAGTTAAACTGCAGTGACATCTCTCCCATATATAATTTTAAATCATTTTGATCCATACTACTTAGTGAGTGTAACTAAAGAGTACATTTTTATAAGTAGCAATACTTTAAACTGATTCATTTGGAATTATTCCCATGGATTTATATTTAAGAGGCAAAAACTTTTTACTGTAGTAACTAATGTGAGAAATTGATGGATGTGATGCAGTTTAAAACAAAATTTTAAAAATAATGATATGAATAAGAAGAATATTTATATAGTATCTTTCAGTGTATATGATGCTTTCATCCATATTGACTATCTCATTTAATTCTAACAAGCTTCCTTGTCTTTTCCATTTACAGAAGGGGAAACTGAAGTATGTTTCAGAGAGAATAAAGGACTTATCAATGCCACCAAACCTGTAAATGGTAGTGCCAGAATGCTTTCTGTTATGCCATACATAATAAAACATCATTGCCATTATTACTGATAAGCTTATCCATGTAAAGAATTTACTGTTAGTAAGTTTAAAATTCAGTTTAAAAATGAAATTAGATTGGATAATAAAAATCTTCTCTTAATGATAACTCACTTCACACATAAGAGTATTTTGGACTGTGCACCTATGCCATGATTATTTATTTATGTTTTCTATATTCTAAGCAACAGGTTAGATATTTTTGCATTTATTGTCTGATAGCAAAAATAAACTAATTACTTACATTTTAGAAACCCTAAAGAAATATACTATCTAAATCTCCTCAACTGATTTTTGTCTTATTTTAAAACAAGATTAATATGCTTACATTTTTAGAGAATTTACAAGATTCAAGAGAAGCAACTTGAAGGATGATTAGGTAGAGGAAGAGGAATGAAAAGGTGTTGAAATTAACAATTTCCCCTTTTCAAATATCATGTGGTTTCTTTTTGATTTTTAGAAAAATGTAAAATCGTGAAGGCTCTTTGGTAGTGTGAAACTTCATTTAATATTTAAAATGTACATTGGACTTTAAAAAATGTATTTCTTTAAAAGGAAAATAAACTGTCTTTACCATATGCTTTTTCTCCAGAATGCCTGCATTATATAAATAAAAATCACTGTGATAAATATTTGGTTCAATTTTGTATACCTCCTGGAATATGCCAAGTAAAACAATTACCTGCCCCTTATGCCATGATATTTCATTACAAACAAATGATTAAACAAGATAATATAAATAGATATACAAGTAAGCAAATATTATATAACTGCTAAGTAAAATCATTTCCTGAAAAGAATCTTAAATATATGAAATGGTCTTTTAGGCAATGTTATTATATACAGCAGACTAAATTTATCTTTATGAAAAGATTTTCATTTTAAAGAAGAGAACTAAAAAGAAATGAGCATTTAAAAAATCTGTTTCAGGGCTTCCCTGGTGGCGCAGTGGTTAAGAATCTGCCTGCCAATGCAGAGGACACGGGTTTGAGCCCCTGGTCCGGGAAGATCCCACATGCTGCAGAGCAACTAAGCCCATGTGCCACAACTACTGAGCCTGCGCTCTAGAGCCTGTGAGCCGCAGCTGCTGAGCCTGTGTCCCACAACTACTGAAGTCCATGCGCCTAGAGCCTGTGCTCCACAATAAGAGAAGCCGCCACAATGAGAAACCCACGCACCGCGGCAAGGAGTGGCCCCCGCTCTCCACAACTGGAGGGAGGCCGGGTGCAGCAACGAAGACCCAATGTAGCCAAAAATAAATAAATAAAATAAAAAATCTGTTTCAGATGTACTTTTAGAAATTTCAGCGTGTTGAACATACTGCAGCAATTTGTCCACACTACAAACAGCTGTCTTTGTTATGTTGAAAGATTATTGCTGAAGGAATATTATTGACAGCCTAAACTGAATCCAAGAATTTCTAAATCAGAAGGAAGTTTATGAATATCATCAGTCTTTGAAGAATAATGCTTTACACACAATACATAATTCCCATGTCATTTTTGGATATATTAATGCATATATATTATAATAGTACAATTCAAGCTAAGTAATTTATTTCTAACTTTTAACTCATTTCTTTAAGTGAAGAACACTGGAGGAAAGTTTCTTGTTACTAAAATACAGTGTTTATCATTCAGTAAATACATTCACAAATTTAAAATACCTATCTTGATTCAATTACTGTAATTATAAAAGTCATGACAGTAAGTCATAATTTCACATGGAGAATTAAAAGGGAGAATAGAACTGTCTTTAGTATAGGAATTATGTTTTCATTACTCTGTCCTATTTATTTAGTTGGTTACTTGTTTTTAATTACCAAATAAAATGACTTTGGGCATAGATGATATGATAAAGCCTCACAGAATTGGGTGATTTAAAGGGTGAAGAGTAGTCAGCCAAATTAGAATAAAGACACATTTCCAAGTGCAGACAGCATCACAAACACAAGGACAGACACAGGAATGGGTAAGGTGTAGTGCAGGAAAGGTATGCAGGCAGGTCTGGCTAGAGAAAATGGTTCAGGGAGCCACACTGAGGAGCCTGGATTTATCCTGGGCACATTATGAAGTTATTCAAGGTTTTCAAGCAGGTAAATGACCTGGCCACATCTCTGATTTAGAAATACAGCTCTGAAAATGGTGTGCATTGGGGAATGAAAGGAGGATGCAGTACATACAGTAGCTGGAGCAAAAGTGAGCACAGCTTTATAAAGCTGAGCCTGATCAGCTGTTGCAGAACATATGTGGAACAAATTGATAAATTGTAAATTGGCTTAATTTGTTAGTAGGCTTGTGTTTCTTTAAAAGGAAGAAAATAGTCTCAATCATATGCCATACATTCCAATTATAATACACAACAATATGTTTATGCATTTTTTCCCTAAAAGGTAAGATTTGTATAATATTGATTTTGACCTTTTTAATACTATATAATTTATTACACTTGGCTATGATTTTTTTCAAAATCATCATGGATACTCAGGAATGCTTGGGAAATAAGAACTTTAGCCAACACATTGCTTTCATAGTAATAAACCTTTCTTGAATATGAGATTGTATAATTAATGAAGTTAATATAAAATGAATATATGTAGATATCCAAATAAAAACTGACTAATGTCAATTACAGGTTTTCCTTTTGTATTTTGAAGTTGTTTTAATTTTTTACAGACTTCAAATATTTTTATATTCTACTGAAAAACTTCATAGTCCTTAAGAAATACACTAATAATAATTAATAAACAAAATGATTCTAGATAAGGTAGGGCATTTATTTTATGACTTCTGAGAACATGCTTAGCTCCTAAATCACAAAAGGAAGATGAGAAAGAAATAAGAACTAAAGGAAAATTTTGCTAATTTTTTTCTTAATAACCATTTTGCTTTTCATAGGGAAAATAAATCAATGTGTGGTGATATGGTCACTTGGTTTTCAGTGTTTATTCCCACAAATTTCTAATTTACCTTTTCAGTGCAGCAGGATCCAGAAAGGTAAAAACTATATTTACCAGGTTCCCTTGCAGCTATAATTCTGTATGCTAATTAAATTATACCAATTATATGTATTGTGAGATATCTGGCAGAAGGAAAATACCAATCAACTGATGCTTTTGACTGATTTTTTTCTGCTGACAAGTAAAGGCCCCTACCTCCCAGCATTTTTACAGCAATCACTTTTCAAGCTTTATGGGTGTTGAAAAAGCAACTCCAATGGAAGAAGCTTCCCAGTCTTGGCTATCTGGTCGCTCACTTTAGTTACAGTGGTATGTCTTTGTCCTTAGGGTTTTCAGAGGATGCTGCTTAATTTCCTATCCTCTTGATTGTGGTAGAGTTTATAGTAGCTACCCGTGTAGAATTCCAGCACTCTTTCCTGGAGAACCATATCCAGCCATAGCATTATGTCTAAAAAATTTACATATTTTAATTAAAAGTACTTTATTGCTAAAAAATGCTAACCATAATATTTGCTGGTGGAGAGTCTTGCCTTGAATTTGACGGCTGCTGACAGATCAGGGTGGTGGTTGCTGATGGTTGGAGTGGCTGTGGCCATTTCTTAAAATAAGACAACAATAAAGTTTTCTGCATCGATTGACTCATCTTTTCACCAATGACTTCTCTGTAGCATATGATGCTGTTTGATAGCATTTTGCCCAGACAACTTCTTTCAAAAATTGTGTCACTTCTCTCAAACCCTGCTGCTGCTTTATCAACTAAGTTGATGTAATATTTGAAATCCATTACTGTCATTTCAAGAATCTTCACAGCATCTTTACCAGGAGTAGATTCCATCTCAAAAAAGACTTTCTTTGCTCATCCATAAGAAGCAACTTCTCATTTGTTAAAGCATATCATGAAATTGGAGCAATTCAGTCCCATCTTCAGGCTCCTCTTCTAATACTAGTTCTCTTGCTATTTTCACCATATCTTCAGTGACTTCTTCCACTGAAGTTCTGAAATTCTTAAAGTCCTCCATGAGAGTTGGAATCAACTTATTCCAAACTCCTGTTAATGGTGATGTTTTGCTCTTCCCATGAATCACATATATTTTTCATATTGTAAATATTATATTTCTTTCACACACAAAGTTGTATGAGATATTTACTAGTTTTAATACGTATCCACAGGATTAATACTCATATGGAGTATAACATGGAAAAGTGTGGAACTAAAGAAATAAGTCCGCTCTCACTCCCTCTTGCGAGAGAACTGGAATCACAACTAACTTTTGAGCAATCATCAACAGAAGACACTGGAACTCACCAAAACAGATACCCCACATCCAAAGACAAAGGAGAAGCCACAATGAGATGGTAGGACAGGCGCAATCACAATAAAATCAAATCCCATAACTGCTGGGTGGGTGACTCACAAACTGGAGAACACTTATACCACAGAAGTCAACCCACTGCAGTGAAGGTTCTGAGCCCCACATCAGGCATCCCAACCTGGGGGTCCGGCAAAGGGAGGAGGAATTCCTAGAGAATCAGACTTTGAAGACTAGTAGGATTTGATTGCAGGACATCAACAGGACTGGGAGAAACAGAGACTCCATTCATGGAGGGCACACACAAAGTAGTGTGTGCATTGGGACCCAGGGGAAGGAGTAGTGACCCCACAGGAGACTGAACCAGACCTACCTGCTAGTGTTGGGGGGGTCACCTGCAGAGGCAGGGGATGGCTGTGGCTCACTGCGAGGAGGAGAAGACTGGCAACAGAAGTTCTGGAAGTACTCCTTGGCGTGAGCCCTCCCAGAGTCCACCATTAGCCCCACCAACAGCCCAGGTAGGCTGCAGTGTTGGGCTGCCTCAGGCAAAACAATCAACAGGGAGGGAACCCAGCAGCACCCACCAGCAGACAAGTGGATTAAAGTTTTACTGAGCTCTGCCCACCGGAGCAACAGCCAGCGCTACCCAACACCAGTCCCTCCCATCAGGAAACTTGCACAAGCCTCTTAGCCTCATCCACAAGAGGACAGACAGCAGAAGCAAGAAGAAATACAATCCTGCAGCCTGTGGAATAAAAACCACATTCACCGAAAGACAAAATGAAAAGGCACAGGGCTATATACCAGATGAAAGAACAAGATAAACCCCCAGAAAAAGAACTAAATGAAGTGGAGATAGGCAACATTCCAGAAAAAGAATTCAGAACAATGATAGTGAAGATGATGCAGGACCTCGGAAGAAGAATGGAGGCAAAGATCAAAAAGATGCAAGAAATGTTTAACAAAGGTCTAGAAGAATTAAAGAACAAACAGAGATGAACAATACAATAATTGAAATGAAAAATACATGAGAAGGAATCAATAACAGAATAACTGAGGCAGAAGAACAGATAAGTGACCTGGAAGAGAGAATGGTGGAATTCACTGCTGCAGAACACAATAAAGACAAAAGAATGAAAAGAAATGAAGACAGACTAAGAGACCGCTGGGACAATGTTAAACACAACAACATTCGCATTATAGGGGTCCCAGAAGGAGAAGAGAGAGAGAAAGGACCCGAGAAAATATTTGAAGAGATTATACTCGAAAACTTCCCTAACATGGGAAAGGAAATAGCCACCCAAGTCCAGGAAGCAAAGAGAGTCCCATACAGGATAAACCCAAGGAGAAACATGCTGAGACACATAGTAATCAAATTGGCAAAAATTAAAGAAAAATTATTGAAAGCAGCAAGGGAAAAATGACAAATAACATACAAGGGAACTCCCATAAGGTTAACAGCTGATGTCTCAGCAGAAACTCTACAAGCCAGAAGGGAGTGGCATGACATATTTAAAGTGATGAAACGGAAGAACCTACAACCAAGATTACTCTACCTGGCAAGGATCTCATTCAGATTCGATGTAAAATCAAAAGCTTTACAGAAAAGCCAAAGCTAAGAGAATTGAGCACTACCAAACCAGCTCTACAACAAATGCTAAAGGAACTTCTTTAAGTGGGAAAAACAAGGGAAGAAAAGGACCTAGAAAAACAAACGCAAACCAATTAAGAAAATGGTAATAAGAACATAAATATCGATAATTACCTTAAACGTGAATGGATTAAATGCTCCAAACCAAAAGACAGAGGCTTGCTGAATGTATACAAAAACAAGACCCATATATATGTTGTCTACAAGAGACCTACTTCAGACCTAGGGACACATTCAGACTGAAAGTGAGGGGATGGAAAGAGATATTCCATGAAAATGGAAATCAAAAGATAGCTGGAGTAGCAATACTCATATCAGAAAAAATAGACTTTAAAATAAAGAATGTTACAAGAGACAAGGAAGGACACCACATAATGATCAAGGTGTCAATCCAAGAAGAAGATATAACAATTATAAATATATATGCACCCAACATAGGAGCACCTCAATACATATGGTAACTGCTAACATTTATAAAAGGGGAAATCGACATTAACACAATAATAGTGGGGGACTTTAACACCACACTTACACCAATGGACAGATAATCTGAAACAGAAAATTAATAAGGAAACACAAGCTTTAAATGACACAAGAGACCAGGTGGATTTAACTGATATCTATAGGACATTGCATCCCAAAAGAGCAGATTACACATTCTTCTCAAGTGCACACGGAACATTCTCCAGGATAGATTATATTTTGGGTCACAGATCAAGGCTCAGTAAATTTAAGAAAAATGAAATCATATCAAGCATCTTTTTTCACTAAAACACTATGAGATTAGAAATCAATTACAGGGAAAACAATATAAAAAACAGAAACACATGGAAGCTAAACAATACGTTACTAAAAAACCAAGAGATCACTGAAGAAATAAAAGAGGAAATAAAAAAATACCTAGAGACAATATGTTACTAAATAAGCAAGAGATCACTGAAGAAATCAAAGAGGAAATAAAAAAATACCTAGAGACGAATGACAATGAAAACACAACGATCCAAAACCTATGGGATGCAACAAAAGCAGTTCCAAGAGGGAAGTTTATAGCTATACAAACCTACCTCAAGAAACAAGAACAATCTCAAATAAACAATCTAACCTTACACCTAAAAGAACTAGAGAAAGAAGAACAAACAAAACCCAAAGTTAGCAGAAGGAAAGAAATCATAAATATAAGAGAAGAAATGAATGAAATAGAAACAAAGAAAACAATAGCAAAGATCAATAAAACTAAAAGCTAGTTCTTTGAGAAGATAAACAAAATTGATAAACCATTAGCCAGACTCATCAAGAAAAAGAGGGAGAGGACTCAAATCAATAAAATTAGAAATGAAAAAGGAGAAATTACAACAGACACCACAGAAATACAAAGCATCCTAAGAGACTACTACAAGCAACTCTATGCCAATGAAATGGACAACCTGGAAGAAATGGACACATTCTTAGAAAGGTACAACCTTCCAAGACTGAACCAGGAAGAAATGAACAGACCAATCACAGCAATGAAATTGAAACTGTGATTTAAAATATTCCAACAAACCAAAGTCCAGGACCAGATGGCTTCACAGGTGAAATTCTATCAATCATTTAGAAAAGAGCTAACACCCAGACTTCTCAAACTCTTCGAAAAAATTGCAGAGGAAGGAACACTCTCAAACTCATTCTATGAGGCTACCATCACTCTGATACCAAAACCAGACAAAGATACTACAAAAAAAGAAAATTACAGACCAATATCACTGATGAATATAAATGCAAAAATTCTCAACAAAATACTAGCAAACAGAATCCAACAAGACATTAAAAGGATCATACACCATGATCAATTGGGATTCATCACAAGGATGCAAGCATTCTTCAATATACGCAAATCAATCAATGTGATACACCATATTAACAAATTGAAGAATAAAAACCACATGATCATCTCAATAGATGCAGAAAAAGCTTTTGACAAAATTCAACACCCATTTATGATAAAAACTCTCCAGAAAGTAAGCAGAGAGGGAACCTACCTCAACATAATAAAGGCTATATACGACAAACCCACTGCAAGCATCATTCTCAATGGTGAAAAACTGAAAGCATTTCCTCTAAGATCAGGAACAAGACAAGGATGTCCACTCTCACCACTATTATTCAACATAGTTTTGGAAGTCCTAGCCACAGCAATCAGAGAAGAAAAAGAAATAAAAGGAATCCAAATTGGAAAAGGAGAAGTAAAACTGTCACTCTGCAGATGACATGATACTATACATAGAGAATCCTAAAGATGCCAGCAGAAAACTCCAGGAGCTAATCAATGAATTTGATAAAGTTGCAGGATACAAAATTAATGCACAGAAATCTCTTGCATTCCTATACACTAATGATGAAAAATCTGAAAGAGAAATTAAGGAAACACTCCCATTTACCACCACAACAAAAAGAATAAAATACCTAGGAATAAACCTACCTAGGGAGACAAAAGACCTGTATGCAGAAAATTATAAGACACTGATGAAAGAAATTAAAGATTATACAAACAGATGGAGAGATAAACCATGTTCTTGGATTGGAAGAATCAATATTGTGAAAATGACCCTACTTACCGAAGCAATCTACAGATTCAATGCAATCCCTATCAAATTACCAATGGCATATTTTACAGAACAAGAACAAACAATCTTAAAATTTGTATGGAGACACAAAAGACCCCGAATAGCCAAAGCAGTCTTGAGGGAAAAAAACGGAGCTGGAGGAATCAAGACTCCCTGACTTCAGACTATATTACAAAGCTACAGTAATCAAGACAATATGGTACTGGCACAAAAACAGAAATATAGATCAATGGAACAGGACAGAAAGCCCAGAGATAAACCCACACACACCTATGATCAACTAATCTATGACAAAGGAGGCAAGGATATACAATGGAGAAAAGACAGTCTCTTCAATAAGTGGTGCTGGGAAATCTGGACAGCTACATGTAAAAGAATGAAATTAGAACACTCCCTAACACCATACACAAAAATAAACTCAAAATGGATTAGAGACCTAAATATAAGGCTGGCCACTATAAAACTCTTAGTGGAAAACATAGAAAGAACACTCTTTGACATAAATCACAGCAAAATCTTTCTTGATCCACCTCCTAGAGAAATGGAAATAAAAACAAAAATAAACAAATGGGACCTAATGAAACTTCAAAGCTTTTCCAAAGCAAAGGAAATTACAAACAAGCTGAAAAGACAAGCCACAGAATGGCAGAAAATATTTGCAAATGAATCAATGGACAAAGGATTAATCTCCAAAATATATAAACAGCTCATGCAGATCAATATTAAAAAAACACACAACCCAATCCAAAAATGGGCAGAAGACCTAAATAGACATTTCTCCAAAGAAGACATATAGATGGCCAAAAAGCACATGAAAAGCTTCTCAACTTCACTAATCATTAGAGAAATTCAAATCAAAACTACAATGAGGTATCACCTCACACCAGTTAGAATGGGCATCATCAGAAAATCTACAAACAACAAATGCTGGAGAGGGTGTGGAGAAAAGGGAACCCTCTTGCACTGTTGGTGGGAATGTAAATTGATACAGACACTATGGAGAACAGTATGGAGGTTCCTCAAAACACTAAAAATAGAATTACCATATGACCCAATAATCCCACTCCTGGGCATATACCCAGAGAAAAACATAATTCAAAAAGACACATGCACCCCAATGTTCATTGCAGCACTATTTACAATAGCCAGGTCATGGCAGCAACCTAAATGCACATTGACTGACAAATGGATAAGAAGATGTGGTAAATATATACAATGGAATATTACTCAGCCATAAAAAGGAACAAAATTGTGTTATTTATAGAGACACAGATGAATCTAGAGACTGTCATACCGAGTGAAGTAAGTCAGAAAAAGAAAAACAAATATCATTAACGCGTATATGTGGAATCTAGAAAAATGGTACAGATGAACCAGTTTGAAGGGCAGAAATTGAGACACAAATGTAGAGAACAAACGTATGGACACCAAGGGGGGAAAGCGGCAGGGGTGGTGGTGGTGGTGGTGTAATGAATTGGGTGATTGCGATTGACATGTATACATGGATGTGTATAAAATGTATGACTAATAAGAACCTGCTGTATAAAAAAATAAATAAAATAAAATTCAAGGGAAAAAAAAGAAATAAGTCTATCTGAAAACAAAAGCACACATTTCTTAGGATTTAAAAATTTTGCACATAATAAGGTTGCACAGAAATTACTGGCTGTTTTTATAAACAGAATGAGGTATTAGTTAATCTCTAAAGATGAGTGCAAAGAGGAAAAAACCATACACACAAAAAAATACATAAATTCATACTAAGACCTAGAGCACCAACAATTAAGAAAGAAATGTGAAAAAATGTATAAAACAGCTATGATTTCACTACTACGAAATTATTAGCCAGGGATGAAATCATTAGCCACTTAACAATCTCTTGGCAATATTAAGTTTTCAACTTTCTTTCAGTCTAAATGTCTATGAGCAATACAATCACTTCCTTTACTCCAATTCTTCTGCATGGTTCTGTGGTAAATATTCAACCATACCTTTTTGAAGCTTTCAGTAGAAATTAACCAAGATACTGCTTGCTATACTTTGCTGAACGACTCAATTATACAGTTTGACATACATTTTGCAACCCGAGTCAGAGATGCTACAGAGCACGCAATTTTAAATTAGCAAAGGTTTCACTCAAAAAAAAGCATTCAAGTTCACACAATTTAAATCTACAATAACTTTTAAAATTTAACCTTTAAATATTTATCGGCAAACTCATTCTTTCCTTGGTAATAAAACTGGTCATGTTAATAAGTCCAAGGGCAGGTAGAGAAAAAAGACCAGGCAGAATTATAATCTTTTCTTAAAGAACCTTGCATAATCAGGGAATTTAATAATTAGCTATTCCTCTACTAACTGAATGTTGCTGAATTTGTCAAAAACAATTTAAATATATTTAATAGCTATGTCAAATTAAGTGAAATCATGCACTTGTCAAAATAGTTCACAAAAAATTGGTTCTGCATCAAAGATCCTGAAGAAGAGTCAACTAGTTTGGTTTAATGACAACAGAAAAAGGACTAAATACTGTCCTGAACAGTCAGTGTATGTAGTAACCATATTTCCTCTTTGTTGAGTGGCAGTCCTATAGTGCGTGCTAGATCCGTGGAATCTATTTTCAGTCTGTACTGTATGTCGATTCGTGGCAGTGTCAAAACCACTAAAAGAAAACATTTTCTCCATATCTTCGAGCATGTCATCAAACAACCCACCTCCAAAAGAAAACTCCTGGAAATGGTGCCTTAGTCTACTGGAACCATCCTGGCATGTCTGGAAGTGATCTGCAAAACACTTCTTGGACCGAGTGTTTTGGTTTTGACCAAAAAAAACAAAGTCTTTAAATAAGTCATCAAAATTGAAGTTAAATGACTGCTCAGAAGGACTTCCACTAGCTCTTTGTCCTTTACCATTAGTAAGAGCACTATGTCCAAGTGTATCATATTCTTTTCATCTATTAGCATCTGAGAGTGTTTCATATGCTTCTTCAATCTCTCTGAATTTTGCTTCAGCATCAGGTCTCTTATTTTTATCAGGATGGCACTTCATGGCCAACTTGTGAAAGGCCGTCTTGATTTGGCACTCTGATGCTGACTTTGGCACACCTAAGATACCATAGTAACTTTCTGAGGTCAAAATTAATTCGGTTACCGTTAAAATGCAGGTTTCAAAGATGAAAACTGACTGGGGAGTATTCATTTCTAATATCCTGACCCTGGCACCCTACGCGCATGTGGAAAACTATTGTTGCTGCTCAGCCTGGCGTCACTTCCAGCCCCAACCCCTGAAAGGGCAGCGCTGAAGACCACAAATGTTTTTAATGGCATCTAGAATGATGAATCCTTTCCAGAAGGTTTTCAATTTACTTTCCCCAGATCCATCAGATGAATCACTATTTATGGCAGCTATAGCCTTTTCAAATGTATTTCTTAAATAATAAGACTTGAAAGTCAAAATTACTCCTTGATCCATGGGCTGCAGAATGGATGTTGTGTTAGCAGACATGAAAACTACATTCATCTTGTTGTACACCTCCATCAGAGCTCTTGGGTGACCAGGTCCATTGCCAATGAACAGTAGTATTTTTTTTTTTTTTTTTTTTTTTTTTGCTGTACTTGGGCCTCTCACTGTTGTGGCCTCTCCCGTTGCGGAGCACAAGCTCCGGACGCGCAGGCTCAGCGGCCATGGCTCACGGGCCCAGCCGCTCCGCAGCATGTGGGATCCTCCCGGACCGGGGCACGAACCCATGTCCCCTGCATCGGCAGGCGGACTCCCAACCACTGCACCACCAGGGAAGCCCCGAACAGTAATATTTTTAAAGGAACTTTTTTTTTGTTTTCCTGAGCAGTAGGTCTCAACAGTGAGATTGAAAATATTCAGCAATCCATGTTGTAAGCAGATGTGCTATTTTTAGGCTCTGTCGTTCCATTCATAGAGCACAGGCTGAGTAGATTTAGCATAATTCTTAAGAGCCCTCGGATTTTCAGAATGGTAAATCAGCACTGGCTTTAAGTCACCAGCTGCATTTACCCCTAACAAGAGGGTCAGCCTGTCCTTTGAAGCTTTGAAGCCAGGCGTTGACTTCTCCACTCTAGCTATGAAAGTCATAGACAGCATCTTCTTCCAATATAAGGCTGTTTTGTCTGTACTGAAAATCTGTTATTTAGTGTAGCCACCTTCACTGATTATCTTAGATAGATCTTCTAAATTACCTGCTGCAGCTTCTGCATCAGCACTTGCTGCTTCACCTTGCACTTTTATGTTACGGAGACGGCTTCTTTCCGTAAACCTCATGAACAGCCCCTGCTAACTTCAAACTTTTCTTCTGCAGCTTCTTTACCTCTCTCAGCCTTCACAGACTTGAAGAAAGTTAGGGCCCTGTTCTGGATTAGGTTTGGGCTTAAGAGAATGTTGTGACTGGTTTGAACTTCTCTCCAGAGCACTAAAACCTGCTCCATTACCAGCAATAAGGTTGTTTCACTTTCCTTATCATTTGGGTATTCACTGGAGTAACACTTTTAACTATCTTCTAGAACCTTTCTTTTGCATTCACAACTTGGCTAACTGGTGCAAGAGGCCTAGCTTTTGGCCTGTCATGACCTTCTATAGCCTTCTCAGTAAGCTTAATCATTTCTAGCTTTTGATTTAAAATGAGAGACTGTCACTCTTCCTTTCACGTTAACACTTAGAGGCCACTGCAGGGTTATTAGTTGGCCTAATTTCAATATTTTATTCTCAAGGGTCTATAATTTGTATGCATGTATACTTTCTTTATTTTCTTTTCTTAAGTCAGTTGCCTAAAAATTTAATCATTTGTTCTCTTACCTTTTAAACTTCTTGTTTTAACAATTCAGCTTCCATTCTCAACTTAGCAGTGAAGCCTATGATAAACGAATAAATCCACAAGTGCATTTCGCACAGCTTCTTAAACAGTTTTTCCATAATGCAACTAAAAGCAGTGCTCTTTGACAATAGTCATGTTTTTGATCATATACATATCAATCAATAATATATAATAATAAGATAATACTTATTTTTTCTCAAGAATTATGCTATGTGTTTTATGTGTATTACCTCATTACCTATAAAATAAATCTTATATGTTACCCAGTCTTCAAGCTGAAAAAAAATTGAGGTTTATGTTGATCTTTTCCAAGATCACACAGCTAGTAGAGTTGAATCAAGAATTAGGATGTTCTATATACAATGGAATATTACTCAGCCATAAAAAGAAATGAAATTGAGTTATCTGTAGTGAGGTGGATGGACCTAGAGTCTGTCATACAGAGTGAAGTAAGTCAGAAAGAGAAAAACAAATACTGTATGCTAACGCATATTTATGGAATCTGAAAAAAGAAAATGGTACTGATGAACTTAATGGCAGGGCAGGAATAAAGACGGAGACATAGAGAATGGACTTGAGGACACGGGGTGGGGAGGGGGAAGCTGGGGTGAAGTGAGAGTAGCAGCGACTTATATACACTACCCAATGTAAAACAGTTAGTGGGAAGCAACAGCATAGCACAGGGAGATCAGCTTGCTGCTTTGTGACAACCTGGAGGGGTGGGATAGGGAGGGTGGGAGGGAGGCTCAAGAGGGAGGGGATATGGGGATATATGTTTCCACTATCTGTTTCCACTATCAATTTTTGTAAGATGAATAAATATTAGTTATATTACCATGCCATCTAAACTAAAGAGCAATACAAATATCATGTTGGTTACAGAGGAGGGTATCATATACAATCCTCTTTGAGGTTGATTCTGCAGAAATTTATTGCAAATAAAAAAAGAGATAAAAAAAATTAACCTCAATCCAAAATCTGTACTAGAAACTGGTGGCCCTCACTCTCCTCCAGTTCTGTTCCCTTGGATAAAGGTCCTAAAGATTTTTGGAAGAAACAGTAAAAATAACAATAACAACAAAAGACTCTTTAGAAGTTAGAATTAGTTTTGGGGACAAAAGAAACACATTAGTATTAATTTTATTCAATAAATAAATATTATTGTGTAGCACTGTAGCCTACGTGGTAGTGGGACAGCAATATGCCTCAGCAGCTAAAACTGGGGAGGTGGGGAGTGGGTATTGAGTGGCTTTATATATGAAGTTTCATGTTGTCTTTGATTCAAACATGAGAATGGATGGTCTATTCGTGGCTCTATTAAAAACTCAGTCCTTGCCAAGAATTTTCTTTCTACCAAAAGAAGCCTAAAATCTTTCTCTGATAGTCACAGAGAAGTACTATAGAATGCTACACCAAGACTAGAATATACTCAGGGCGGAGGGTTAACTAATAAGTTACTGTGCATCAAAACCAGAAAGGAATGAAAATACCCAGCGATAATTATTCATAAACAATTTACAAGTATGTTGAATGAAAAAAAACCTCCTGACAGTACAATTCATAAAAAGGATACTAAAAATGAGCTTTCTGCAAGCACACAAGGAGGTACACAGAGGATGGTCTATGTTACAAAAACAAAACAAAATCCAGTCATGGCACAAGACAGCCTTATATGATGTTAAAAAGGGAATGTGTAATTGTTAAGTTTGCCAGAAATCATAATAAAAAGAAAAATAATTACCTTTTGAGTACCTAATTGTTTGATTTTTTTTTCAATTCTATAATTTTATTGACTATCATGTAACACATGATTCTTGGTGCTGGGAATAACAAATCAAAAAGACTGAAATCCTGGCTTTACATATTCACATGGGAGGAGAAAGTTTATACACAAATAAGTGAAACATAATTTCTTGATGGTAATAAGTTCTATGAAGTAAAACAATGCAGGAAATGAGAGAGCATAGGTGCTTTGTTTATGACAGTAAAATTTTTAACAGTGAGAGTATGTGAAATATAAGCATATATGCAGGTTGAGAGAAGAGTAAGTATAAATCCTTAAGGTATGTAGGTGCTTGGCATATTCATGTAACAATAAAAAGGCCACTGTGGCTGAAACAGAATGATCCAAGGGTAGCGTAGTATGAGATGAGGTAAGAGAGCCAATGACAGGGTTTACATGCTATTGTGTTAAGCAACTTGATTTTTTCTATTGCAAAAGCAAGTTTTTTTAAAAAAAAATGTTCTATTCACAGAATACCAGTAAAAGTAGTAGCTCTTATTGTTTAAAAAGAAAAGATTATTCTGATGTTTACTAAAAATATTCTATCTTTCTGAAAACATACACACAATTATGCCTGTAACCTGTCTCTCCATTCTTATTTAAAAACTCTAGTACTCTGGATAAAAATTACTGACTTGAAATATAAGCCCATCAATTAAGTCTCTTAATCTGTGTATGAGGTGTTAAGATATTCACATGTAATTTTAATTTTCTTTTCTACTTGCAAATATTCTTTGGCTTTTTTTTTTTTTAACATCTTTATTGGGGTATAATTGCTTTACAATGGTGTGTTAGTTTCTGCTTTATAACAAAGTAAATCAGTTACACATATACATATGTTCCCATATCTCTTCCCTCTTGCATCTCCCTCCCTCCCACCCTCCCTAGGGTTTTATTTTTTAATTACAAAATATCTATTCAAAATATTATATCCCTCCAAACTAAGTAGTTTCTTTTCTTTTCTTTTTTCCAGTCAAAAGGAAATCTTGCTTCAAATCACAATCATTTGTAACCTATGGGCAGTAATGATGTGGGTCTCTCATCATTCCATTTACCCACCTACCATCTCCTATCCTCTTGAGCACTAGATCATCTATGTTTTCTCCTAATCAAGAACATCATTCCAGCGATTCTGCTTTCTCTACTACATCATAATTTTTTTCACTCTCTAGTTCATACCCAACAGGGTTAAAAAATGCTAGTGTTTCTCTGAACTTTAAAACAATACTTCTCTTGATTTTGTGTCCCCCACCAACTACTACTCCATTTCTCTAGTCTTTTTTGCAGTCAGTCTTCTGAAAAGAACAGTCAATAATCCATGTCTCCAACTCCTCACCTCTCGCTCTCTCTTAAAACCACTCTAATCACCCTCTTCCCCAACAACTCCATAAAAGCTGCTGTTGTAATAAACACCAATATCTTTCATCTTATAAAATTCAATGATAAATTCTTAGTCCTTCTCTCATTACCTATCATGCAATATAATCCTACTGGTTATACACACTTCTCTTTGATATACTTTCTTCATTGGCTTTCAAGGCATTGTTCTCTTTTTTTTTTTTGTTCCCATTAGGAGGAGACAAAGAAAAGAAAGAGGGTAGGGTAAGTGAGTGATATTCTAATTTTTTTTTTTCCCCCCAGAGAGTCTATATATATATATATATATATATATATATATATATATATATATATATAAAATCTAAAAATATATAAAATAATAGAGGTATATATTTATTTATCTAGAATTGTTGAGGTAACAGCACCCAGAAAACTGAAAATAAAAATAGATTTACAATGTTCCCTGTGGGGTAAGAAGGAGAGATTAGTACTCTTTTTATCATAAGCTCGTCAGTTCTTGCAACCATGTGTACTTATTCCTTGATTTTTTTTCCTTGATAAAAATGTTTTAAAATAAGTTTTTAAGTACCATATGTAATTAAAAAAACTAAAAATGTCTATACACTTATTTCAGTTGGAAAATGGAGTGGCTAAGATGAGAAGTAAAGCACATTAATTTCATAGTTTTCATTGCTGGTGTCAAAAGTTACTACATAACTCTGATAAATCAACAAGTAGAGGTGTAGGTTTAGGTATAAAGTTATGGTGGTAAGTGGTATTAAAAATAAAAATATTAAATGAAAAACCTGTTACTTTGGGGCAAAGGTTTGGAGATGAATGGGAGCCACAGATATTGGGTTGGCCAGAAAGTTCGTTCAGGTTTTTTCCCACATTATAGAAAAACCTGAACGAACTTTCTGGCCAACCCAATATTTTCTTCTGTTTAATGTTATTTTAAAAATATCTTTATTTTTTAATATAAAAGCATGTATTGCTTTTATAATTAAAATAATTCAGTTTTACAAAGAAAGACTAAGTAAAATTTAAAGTAATACATTTATAGGAGAAATGTATCTCTTTTACTATTTCTGCAAAGGATGAACATAATTGTATTCCAGGGCAATGGCTGATACTTAGGCAATGCTGTTAAATAAAGTTGAATTAAATTGGGGGAAAAAAGGCTTCATTATAAACATGTGAAAAAAAGTGGTGTGCAGAAACAGCTCAAGAGCCTCTATGCACCAGGAACTCTTCCTGAATGTATAACATCGTTTAAATGATTCTATAAATGACCTGTTAGTGGAAAGAACATTAAGGAAGTATTAGAGGAGATCTATATAGAATGGGAGCAGAGAGAATAAACTGCTGTTAGGAGTTACCGTAGGAAATGCCTATACACACTTTACACCTTGTCAACTTATGTAGTACCAGCAAAGAGTTTGTTCACCCCCAATACATAAGAAGTTTTAAAGACACTGAGACTTAAGAGTTCCACTCACTATCCCAACTTTCTTTGTGCTTACAAATTATCTAGTTTTTAATTGACTAAATTGCCTTTGTCTGTGGTCCTTATGAAGGAAAAAAAAAAAATGAACATAAATTGCCAAAACTTATCTTGAAATATTAAAGTAGTTTTGGGAAGAATGGGCCTGTGTGGTTGGAGAAAGGCTGGATAGGAGAAAAGTCTGATGAATAATACAAGGTGCACATGCAGAAAGTACAGCACACTTGATAGAAAGCTGTTGGAAAGTAGGCGAGAGTGATGGGAAGTATACATACTGGTATTTGACAGATTATATGAGCACTGGATTCTTCGTTCACTCGGGATAGACACAGTACAAAGTGGTGGAGGGACCTGATTCAAAAAGAAGAAAATGCTGAATGGAGGTCTAAGTCAGGATGTAATCAACTCTAGTCTTCCTCTATCACAGTGACAGCTATTATATTAGTGGAGATAAAAGTCACTTTAGATCTCCTTTCAAAATACACAAACCTACAGTTTTATCCAAAATATGGGGAGAAGCTGAGATTTTAGGGATATGAATTATGTTGAGAAGAGAAGCTTTCATTTTCCTCAGAGCAGTAATTTCAAGTGTTTGTTAGGAGAAAATATAGTAATTACTGTACCAGACAGAGTTCTAATGGGAAAAGAGAAACTTCTCTGTTATTGAGACAAGAAGGATTAATATAGGAAATCAAAAGTTTACAAAACCAGAGAAGAGCCTGGAGAGTGATAGGACAGGGAAGCGGCTTCCAGCATTCAGTAAATCAGAAAGTGCAAGAATCACTGGGAATTGCTGCTGACAATCCCAGCTGTGTGTAACCCTCAAAGGAGGCAATTTTCAGGGAGAAGGCCGTGAAACCTCTGGTAAAACTATGTATCTGCCATTTGATGAAGCCCCTGAACCCACCTGCCTGTTGAGGGACAGCAGCTTTTGCTTCTTTTTTGCCATAAAGTCTCTTGTGAGTGCCTCCCATTGGAGAAATCAATACTGAACAGGGGAGTCTGTCTTTAAATAGATGAAGACATGTTTATTCTCTCCTCCAAAGGAAAGATGCACTTCCGCAGCAGTTACTGTTAGTTCCCATCACCTAGCTCAGTTACAAAGCCTCTTGACATCTTAAAGCCTATATGACAAGGCTAACCACCACCAACGTGCCTTATATTAAATTGTAGAGAAATAGAAGAAGAAAGAACAAAAACTGGTCTATACGTATGCAAACATGTCCATAACAAAGCAAGGGAGAAAATACTGATAGTTATCCCATTCTTTTTCTTTTCCTGCAATTGTTTACAAAGCCATTTTTGGTGTCTATATTTCTTTCTTCACCATGTGTTTCATATTTTTCCCTCAGCCACCACTTCAGCTGGTCATGATGATATGACCAAAATCTTTATTGAAGTGTCTGAGCCATTTATGAACCTGTTGATATCTGCTGTAATTTTTCATTAATTTATTTCTGTGCAAAGTATTCATTGGCAGCCTACAAAATCTACTGGCTTCCATACATACTCCTTCTTGATCCCAAGGTACACCAGCAACTCTATCTCCCGTTTATAATCAGGGTCAATCACCACAGCCAATACAGTAAATCCTTTATTTGCCTGTTGATGGGTGGTTTAAGAAGCTGAATACAGTCAGGGTACAATCTCCGCCACAAGAAAATCGGAATTGTTGCATCCCCTAGTGGACTTCCTTTGTCCTCTTAGGAAGTAAGACCTCAACTAGCAGAGCTCAGAGCTGTGGAGATTAGAAACACATATTTTGTGAGTGATTTCTTAGGTGTAATAGTGAGGGGTACCACTTCACTTTCAACCCTCAGTGTCCAAGACTGTGTTCTGGCTATGTGAAAAGAGGGGTACAGGTTTCCCCCACTATCCAAAAACAAAGCAATCCTATGAAACACTTTGTAAGCCATAGAGAGTAAAGCGAAGAAGCAATTACCTTAGGACACATCTTACTAATAGATGCACAAAATATACTGAGATAAAGCATAGATGCAACAGACATAGTTCAAAGCTGTGGCAGCTTGACGCTGAGATGCTGAGCGTAGTTCCCAGGAAAGGAGCTTGGTGGTGTCACTCTCACTGCCCAGGGTGCACATTGCCTCTACAACAGCTAACTGAAAAACAATGCTGAACGCCATTTTCATCTTTTACTTCTTTTCGTAAAAGTGAAAAATCCTCTTCAGGTTTCTTTTGGTTAGTGAAAACAGGTACTAATGTAGATCTTTCATGAAAATGAAGTGGCGTGAAGCAAACGTTTGAAAAGTTGGGGTGGTCGTGGCGGTGGGATGAATTGGGAGATTGGGATTGACATATATACACTAATATGTATAAATTAGATAACTAATAAGAACCTGCTGTATAAAAAATAAATAAATAAAATAAAATAAAAAGTGGGGATACCTGTATAACATATTGGTTATTTGTTCCAAGTCTATACTCAATGCATATTTTAGAACAGCTCATTAAACTTATAAGAGCAGACTCCCAACAGGTGTCTGGACCAGCTGCAGACCTTTCTCTTCTCTGGTACCCAAATAAAACCAATGAAAACTTAAAATTATCCTTAGGCGTTCCTGTTTTAAAGACTGGATTTTTACCCAAAATAATAAATCCAGAATAGCAAAATTTCACTGGTAATGTGGACAGGTAAACATTTCTCCATTAAGCGACAAAATGGGAGCCCTTTCACTAACTCTGTTTTAATTCTTCATGGAAGAATGCTCTCTAGAAATAGGAAGTCTAAGAAAAATTCCCAAGAACGTAATTTATTTTACCATCTGCTTTTCTTAGAAAACAGTTAATAACATAATTGCCTCGACATCATGTTCTGAGTTGCGCATATGCTACACTGGAATGCAAAATTCATTTTTTTTTTTGAATTGTGGAAAGGATGCCTTGAAGTTTTTAATTCTATTTTTGATTTTACATTTTGGAAGCATCTTATATTTTGACCCCCACCCAACTTATTTATTTCAACTTTTAAATTGTAGCAAATTTTAGTACATTGAAACAATGAATAATAATGTATCATACTGGTGTACAGAAGGTTTTTTACTAGAATGTCTCAACGAGTTTTTTTGCTATTTTTTTTCCCATTAAAGAAAAGATGTTTTATTTGAATTATTAGAGAACGAGAATGACTTGTTACTTCAAGTACCCATGATTCTTGTAGTCTGTCTACCTGTCTGTCTGTCTATCTATCTAGCTAGCTAGCTAGCTAGCTATCTTGTGGATATATTTGTTTAAGACAAGTTAGGGATAAAGACCTAAATATACAACTGAAGGAATTAATCAAAATCCCTACTGGTTCTGATTTTCAGGAAGGAGGGCAGAATCAATGAAGTAAACAACTGTGAGATAAAGGAGGCTTTGCCCATTGTATTAAATGGTACAAATATCACTTGTCTTTGATGACCTATCCTAGATGAAGCTGTCTGCGCTACTGAAAGGTTAGTGATAGCTTCATTACAATTAGTTATGATACTACATAAAAATTCTCTACTAGGATCAGAACTCAATTTCAGAATGATAAAGAAAGCCCTAATGACAGATTCATAAAATTTACATTGTATTGAATTATGTACAACTAATATTATGAATTTTATTTGGTTCCTACTAGATGATAAGATCTTTGTTGGCAATGTTTAAAGAGTAACTACTGAATAACAATTACTGTGATAGTATATCCATTCTGTATTTGATTAATATACAGGGTTCTTTATGTTATTCAATTTGAACACCATAAGTTGATTTTATTTTCAAACTATTATTGTAAAATGTGTTATTTGCTCTTAATAACATTTATGCTATTCACTGTAATTTTCTTAGTTGTAATAAAATTTTGACTGAAAGAAATTCTTTTTTTGAGGAAAATTATGTCTTGTAGTAATAATTATTATTCTGAGAATAATAGCTATTATTTATTTTAGTGTTGTATGTGCCAGGCACTTTTCTAAGTACTTTAAATGTGTTCCTTTCAATGGCACTATGAGATACTATTATTAACCATATATTACAGATAATGAAATGTAAGCAAAGTAAGTAACTTTATGAAGGTCACACTGCAAATAAGTATTGGGATCCAAATCCAAACCATGCCATCTGATTCCAATATTAAACTCTTAACCACTGCACTCACTGGTATCCCACAAATACCTCCCATCCCTGGCATATGACACTATTCTATCATCAATTTTGTTAAAAATAACTTGAGAATATGACATGGCCACAAATAACCAATGTAACATGCAGATTCTACATGAAAACTTCCAGGAGTAAAACTTTTTTTCTAGCAGAAGTAGATGAAAGCGTAAGTCTGCCTTTTGGTCTTCAAGAGCAGTCAGAGGTTGGCGGTAGAATTGCTCACTCTCCTTTTAGAGTAGACTAAGACGATCTCAGGCAGATACTTAACTTCAGTTACTTGTTGGGACAAAATGAAATGTCAGTTTTTATTTTCTTTTTTATCCTTAGCACTACACCTAAATATTAGATTATTAATCACTAAAAGGTTTAGTCCATAACTTTTATTAAAAGCTATTATGTGTAAATGCAGATCATTCATTAACATAAAGGAATTTAAATACTGCTAATGGAAATTGAAGCCTATTAAACTAACAGTGAATATTGCATTGTTTGGGGGCCAAACGAGTATTGTATAAATTAAGAAAATAATAATTTATTGTTATATTTTTTCTTGAACTTCAATGAGTTTTTAAAATAATTTGTAACTTAAAGTGTTTTTACATTTCTGTAGTCATATTTCCTCCCAAATCTCAGCATTAATCTCCAGCTTCAGCAGGAATAGTCAGACCAGTGCTGCTCTTTTAGGGGAATGGCTCAGTGGACCCCTGAGAGTCCTAATTTCAATGTGTTTGATTTAAAAGTCTTATGAGGCATTGCTAACAGTATCTGTTACTGGAAAAAATCTCTCCTTCTTTAAAACCTCAGTACTGAACAATATTCTCCTTTGTGAAGCTGTGATTATTCAAACAAATTTCTCCCCAGAGTCGTGCCATTTTCTAGTACAGGAATTTCCATAAGAAAAAAGTGGAGGGCTGATTAAGAAGTCACCCATGTCTTTTTTTAAAGAAGTAGATGCAATCTCTGTTTCAATTAACCGTGGGACATCTTCAAATGACCTCATTCACTCTTCTAATTTATTTACTAACATGGAGCCAACTCACGATGCACTTACTGGAGGGACCATGCCCTAGTTTCATTTATTTCTCATTAAATGTGCTGCTGAATAGAAATACCTCAATCACCTACAAAAAAGGAGATCGCCAATGGAATTCCTAAATAAACTGATTCTAGTTGAAGAAGACTGCAATTAATTTTGATATTATAAATAAATATGTTGTAAAACATATAAACATATATGTTTATAAATATATGTAGAATATATGTAAAAAATACATAGCTAATTTAATCTTTTCACCCTTTTCTTTTACTGTCTGACTTGGGAATTGAATATTTTGGCTTCAAATAAACTACTGAAATCTATACTACAGGTAAGATCTAGAAATATTTTTCATTATGAATCTTACCTTATTTTATTCATACCCAAGTATAAAGTAAGACATTGGTATTATATGGAATTCTGGCTCCTGTAACTTTGTATCAAAGCTATTTAGGAAGTTGTTAAAAATACTTACAAAAAGTTTTTTTCTTCTTCTTCTGTGTTTAGTTCACACGTTTACAACCACAATATAGAAATATTTTTGATTATATACTTGTATTGGTAAAACATTTTTGAGCATGCCCTCATATTTGTTTCATTTGTATACAAGTGCTACTGTATTAATACATCATATTCCATGCATGTGTATATGTATGTATCGCACTTGGAAGTTATAATTAATGAGATTGGCTCCATTGTATCATCAGTGAAACTCTACTTGACTCCAGCCAAATATCCTGAAGGTGAATGTTTTAGTTAACAAGGTGAACTATGTGAACAATAGTGTATTTATAATTATTTACCTTTAATATGACTTTTTGCTTGAAAAGTTATATTGTCAACCCCAAACTTCTGGTTTACCTTCTATTAGCAGTAGAAGTCATTTAATGCAGCTGCTTTGCGTAAGTTACCACCAGATGGCATTTCTGTGTTTTTGATTATGCACATATTTCTGAACTAAAAACTATTTTATTAAGTGAGGTTCTTGCTAAGTTCTTTGGGCAAATATTTTACTTCTCATTCAAATACATACTATTACCAAACAGCTGTTCTGTCCATGGTACTATGCTAAATGTGCTGAGGGCTACAGAGGTAAAGTGTCAACACCTTTAACTGCTTGTATTTAGAAAATAAGTATTCAGTAGAGCTCTTTATCTGACTTTCATTTAATTAAATTGCCAGATTCTTCGTTGCTTTCCATGTTGTTTGTAAACATACTGAAAATAAGTAGTAGGCAAATTATAAAAGCTTCAATATGACATTCCAAGAAGTTTATACTTTACTATATATTATTTAAAATTAATTTCCTAAACTGATTTCACATAATATAATCGACACAGATTTATCAAAGTTTTTTGTTTTTCTTAATTGGTTGGTTGGCTTTTGGCTGGTTTGTGTTAGTGAAGCAGAAAATTACATGATCAAATTTATGCTTTATAAAGATAAATTTGGAATGAAAAGGCATATACTAGGGACATAAGAGACCAGTTAGAAAACTATAGTGAGTCAAGTAAAAAAACAAAAAGAATAAATGGCTGAGATGAGATAAAGGTATATCCCTCTTTCTAAGAGATGGGATCATTTAAACAAGTAATTGAGAAAAAGAATGGATGGGAGGTTGAGAAGAAGATGATTCTTAAGTTTCTGAAGAAGATGATTCTGAAGTAGATGAGTCATCATGGTGGGGGGTAGAGAATATGAAAATAAGGTTTTAGTAAAATGTAAAGACTTTGTTTTGGACATGTTGATCTTAAAGATTTGTTGTACAACCTGACGAAAATATTAACAATTTGACATGGAGTTCAAGAAAGAGGCGAGGGATATATTTTATAGGGAAAAACCCTATCAAATATATTTAACAGAATCAACAGTAAATTTTTCTCCTTCCTTTGTCCCCACAATATATTTTATTAATACCACAAATATTACTTGAAATTTAATAGCCTGACCACATTATCTAAATAACAATGTGTCATCTATCATAACTCTGAATCCACATGCCAAAATAATGTATCTGAAAATAAGGACCTTTATTTCTATTTTTAGTCCAGAAAAACTGTATCTATTATATGTTAATTATTTTGATTTAAAATAAAAGGCAGTCCAGTGGTTAGGACCCTGCGCTTCTACCGTTGGGAGCACAGGTTCTATCCCTGGTCGAGGAACTAAGATCCTACAAGCTGTGTGGTGTGGCCAAAAAAATAAAAAAATAAAATGGAAATGTTTTCTATTAAATTCAATTTTTATGTAATTTTTAAGTAATTATTTTTAAGTAATTTATTTTTACTTAAATTAAATTTAAGTAAATTTAATTTAAGTAAATTAATTTAAGTAAAATTTAATTTAAGTAAATTTAAATTAATTTAAGTAAAAATTTAGGTAAATGTAATTTAAGTAAATTTAATTTAAGTAAATTAAATTTAAGTAAATTAAATTAAGTAAATTAAATTTAAGTAAATTTAAGTAATTTATTTTTATTTAAATTATTTTTAAGTAATTTTAAGTAATTATTGAAATTTGTGCAAACAAATTTTGCTTTCAAATGAACAGAAATATAATTTGGGGTATAGAGAATAATCCTGTTTCATGTGGGAACTATATTACTTTCAAAGTGTTACATTAATATACATTGGGCTCTGGACAGGATTATGAAGTATAGATGCTTCTCTGATTTTCCCACACAGGAAATTCTTATGTTTTTTTATTGTTGTTGTTTTTCTTTTTTTTCTTGCTAGTGGCCCTATATTTTAGAAAATTGCAACTAAGTCTTTCCCTTCTCATTTAAAGGCAGCTGAAAATATTGAATTTCACTAAAGGTTTAAACTTTTTATATCTTCAGATATAATTATTTTGCTACATGGCTTTAAAAAAGAAACACTTCCAACAGAAGTAACACAAGTGACATTTTAGCAAGTTCTAAGCTGTTAAAATGAACTAAGAAATGGGAATTTTAATGGGAAAAACGTCTTTCAGAAATACATTCATGGCTTCCATTGTTATATTTGCTTACTAAGGGAGATTTAAAGGATTTGTTGAATGAATGTAAAGAGAACATTTTCATTTATAAGCAAAAATTTTTAAATATGCTGTTCATAATTTTATATAAAAGCAATATACAGTTCTTTGAAGGTTTAATAAAAATATCAAAATTAGAACAAGGCAAAGAAGAAGAAAAGTATCCCAAAAAGTAAGTTTCTGGATCAAGACAAGTTACATTTTTCTAAAAATTCTTGAGCTTGTATTTTGATTAAAAGTAATTTAGCCTAAGTTTATCTTACTCTTAAATAAAAGTATATTTGTTTAAATTTTCAATTTATCATATTTATGCTTAATGATAAATTTGGAGACTATGTGTTCAAAACTTTTTCATTTGGTATTTCTCCTATAAAGTAATGGTTAAGTAGCTATAATTAAGAAATTTATGAAACCTTTTGTTTTATCATTAGAAGTGACTTAATATAATTTAGTCTTTATATATTTATTTGTTCTTTGAACAGATAAAATATGATAAGATAAGCACATTAGCCCTGGCCCCTTCTGCCTTTATATCTGAGTCTACACTATGATATTCTATACTATATATATATTTACACTCACACACATATAAATGATCATTATCTGAGGTATTAAAATGTGGTGAAGATGATATTTTGTTGTATACTGTTACACAATGGTGATTCTTCTTAAAAACATATATTGTTAATGTAACAATGGTAAATAAAAGAATAGCAAAAGACTGGTGAAAACAATTTGTGGAATATAGCCAACTTAATTCCTTTTATTAATTAGTAGGGAAGTCTGTACTGTTACAATCTTGAACATATTTTTTAATATTTTATATGTTCAAAACAATCAATTTAAAATATTTGCTGTTTGCATTAGTACGTTTGAAAATTACAGTACCTTTACAAAAGAGGTTAGCAAACAAATCTGTGCAGAATAGTTCAGACTCAGGGAAGCATAGTAGCTGTGGTTGGATAAAAGGGAGAGCAGAAGTTCCTGAATAATATGTGAGGGAAGGGCATTCCAGGACAACTATATAAGATGGACAAGGAAAGAAGATCGAAAATAACATGACTTGTTCCAGAAACAAAATATCATTGGTGCATATAGTAAATGATAGGTAATGGAGGAAGTGAGGAAAAGAGGGTCATTAAGGTTTAATCATGGAGAACCTTTAATACCTTGATGAAGATACTGGATTTTACTCAAGAGATAAATGCTAGACAATAAAGGTGTCATGAAGGAGAATAACTGGGCAAGATTTATATTTCAGATATTTACTCTGAGCAATGAAGGGGATGGTTTGAAGAGGACAGGTAAACCAGAAGGGAAGATGTTTTAAATGTCCAGGCGTGAAATGCTGAGGTACTGAGACACCGGCTGAAAGAATACTAACAAGGGGATGGATCTGAGAAATAGGTAACAAGCAGCGGCAGGAGGAATTAGTGAAACAGTAGATGTGGGGACTGAGAAAAAGTGAGGGGTTTAGGATGACACTAAGGTGAATACGATCATGAAGTGGTTGAATGTATGAGACTGATTTTTTAATCAAGTCTGAGTCAGGACATATTTTTTCTTGGACAATTGAAAAGTGAGCCAATGCGATCCAGTGTGTGGAAGGTGATTAGAGTCCCTGGCTTTCCACATGAGCAACACGCTGCAGTTTCTCAACCTAATTTATACTGCATATGTCCATTCTCTCTCCTCACTATTTATTCATTCTTCACTCAGTGAGCATTTTCAAAGGGCTTACCATGGCTAAGTACTTACTTGCTGCCTTTTTTTTTTTTTTCCCCATGCACCCTGTTCCCAAGTTTCTATTCTAATTTCTCATTGGTAAGACTTTGTTAATTTATGACAGCTCTCCTCTTTGTGTCTGGACCTCTCTCTATTGTCCTTTATTTCTAATCAGACACATCTCCTGGATATATTTTTCAAATGCTCATTAAAAATCAGGAACTGTTACAAGCTTGAACTAGTACCACTAGCTAATAATTTCTGAAGGAAACTAGTGGTCCATCTAGAGTTCTCTGTTGCCTCTAAGTCTGAGTGATTAGACCACAAACTCTTCTCTGAAGTATTCTGTTTCTTTCATGCCTATTATCTAGCCCACCCCATACTGCTCTCATTTCCTTTGGCCTTCCCTTTACTAAGTTTTCTATGATGAAAACATTTCTGTAGGATCAGTGATTGTATTGGAGAACAGTTCTCATCTCTGTCTATCCTCCACCAGGGAGGAAGGAGTCAGGGACACAGACTTACTTTGTGAGAAAAAAACTTACACAGTTTAAACAACGTAAGATAGAAAAATTTAACCTACTTGACTTGAATCTAATCCATGTTACTCCACACTAGGAAAATGAATGGCAATTAAATTTTTCAGAAGAAGAGTACACTTGCAATATATATATACATATTTGGTCAGAAGTTATAAAGACAGATGAAACATAACACTTGACGTAAACCCAAGATCTCTCTCTAAATCCAGGACCAGAAATCAACTTCTTTTTTATGCTTTCCTATGCATTTCTTTGTTTTTGTATCTTCTAGGAATTTGAACTTGGTAAGTTATATGATATATTTTGATGATGAAAAAATATATATATTTATAAAATATCAATAGGTTGCTGCTATAAACAAAGATGTCTCAGCAACTCATACCTGAGAACATTTATTAATGAAGGCTATACTGCCACTTTTTAAAACTCAGCATCTTTACTACTTCATACAGTAGACAGTAAATGGTAAAAGAAAAGCCCTGAGAAAGCATTTTTGCTGCTCTTCATGGCCCCAGGGGGAGAAAGGCTGATTTTCTTTGATAGCTGGCCACTTTGTTCTGGCCATGGGCAAAGGGACAAGTAGCACCAAAGAGATAGAACTTATGTTCTAACTTGAGAGATCAGTCCTTCTAATGGCACAGCAAATTGCAGTCATTAAGAATTCTGGAATTAGAACTGGGGGGTTTAAATTCCAGTTCAACCACTTATTAGATCTGTGACCTTGGGCAAGATAATGAACCTTTAAAGCAGCTGCAAAATGTAAGTAATGTCTTAGCTTGCAAGCCTTTTGTAAAGACTAAGGGAAGTCAGGAATAATAGACAATTAATTAGGGCCTATATCACAGGAATGTACAATAAATGGTAGAGTAATCTTTGATAATTTGCCTGCTATAGAAAACTTTGGGATTCCTGAAATAAAAATAAAGTAAGAAGATAAAAAATGTGCAGGAAGAATTTTGGAGAAAATAAGAGATTATGAAGCTGTACATGAACAAAGAATTGAAGAGGACAGTATGGAAGCAAGTTAAGTTTGCTTAAGCAAAAGACAGCAAAAGACAACATCTTAGAAATGATACTATAATGATTTGACATTGGGCTAACTTGCAAAGGGAGAGTGGTTAATTTTGGCAGCAGAAATGCATAAAGGCAGTGTGAAACAACATAAAATAGTTATGTGGCCATATACAAGTTACTTAACTTCTCTGTGCCTCAGTTTCCTCATCTGTAAAAACTGGTTAGTAACAATACCTAGGCCATTAGGATTGTATGGAGTTTATATTAGAGTTAATATAAGTATAGCACTAGATTCATGCTTCATACCTACTAATTGCATTGTAAGTATGGCTATTATGATTACTGTTATTTTAAATAACCAGTTGTATAGATGTCCAAGTAATTTGCATATGATTATCTACTTAAATATGGACTCATAATTTTATCAATAATATCAATTTAAATTATTTTCATAAATGACCTTTCTGTTTAATGTCCACTGAATGAAGCTATTTATTTACACGGCCTTTTCCCTCTGCTATACTGTTATTTCTTGGAGTTCACTCAGCAAGGCTTTTATATCTCTGAATCCTTATTAAACTAGTTCCTAAGCCTGGCTGTACATTAGAATCCCCTAGGGAAACTTAAGAATGCTAATCTCTGAATCCACTTTAGATAAATAAAATCAGACTCTGTCTCCTGAGAAGGGGTATATTATTAAAGTGCCCCAGGTGGTTTTAATGCACAGCCAGGAGTAAGAAGGTAGTGTTTTGCAAAGAAATTTCACATAGTTTCTGTTCTTCCTTCTTTCAACCAAAACTTAAATGATTTACAATGACACCTGTCTATCAATATCTATCTGTCTCTATCTATCTAATCTATCTATCTATCTATTTATCTATCTATCTGCTAACTAACATAACTACCTACCTATTTATCTGACAGGAGAGTTTGATGCCCAGAAGGCATTAATAAAGGTTTGATAAATATAGCAGTCAGGATCCTGGCAGGCAACAAATGGCACATTGAACCTGGGTGTGGACAGAGTTTGATAAAACTAACAAACAGTGCAGTTCCTTGGGCTAGCAATAGCAGGATGCAGCTACCATTCTCTATATGTCTCTTTTCTTTATTGTTTCAACAATTTTCTCCCTCCCACTTTGCTACTAAACTAAAACCCACAAAATGTTTGTTACTAATCTGCTACAAAATAAGGACTTTTCCCAAAATGTAAAACAATTATGTCCTTAAACATACTGTTTAATTCACCTGACATTTTTTTTTTTCTCCATAGTGAGGCTCTGTCAATAAAAGTGGTGCATTTATTTACATTCTGGCACAAACTTACTATCTCTTGGTGGACTTCTCAGACATACTTTATGGACCAGTATTTTGAGTAGCACTGTACAAGATTATCCACATCAGCATGAGAATTAACTGAATATCTCCCATGTAAAAACAAAACAATCGAAAACCTCCTTTTGTCCCACATTTCCCTCCAACTATTATCCTTCTACAGAGTTGTCTGTTACTTATTGCCTCTAACTCCTCTTCTACCAAGCACTCAAAAAGTCATTCCCATCATGCTTTGTCAAGTCACTCATTCTGTCAAATTAGTAGTCATTTTTCAGCCTTCACCTTCCTTGATTTCTCAGTAGCATCTGACACAGTAGATCATCAGTGACAACTTCTACTCTAAGTTATTGATTTGTATATACAACCACCTACTCCACATGCTTCCTTGAATATCAGTAGGCATTTCAAATTTATTATATGTAAAACAGAATTTTTGATATTTGTCCCTGAACCTGTTCTTCTCACAGTCTTAACTCTTCTCACAGTTACCAATTTTTTCAAATCCACAATGATCTCTCACCTGTACTCTTGCAATAGCCCCTTAACTAATTTCCCTGTTTGTCTTCTTAAGGTGCTTTTTTTTTTTAACACATCAGCCAGAGTGATCCTTAGAAAATATAAAATACATGTTTACTATTCTGCTCAAAACCCTACAATGACTTCCCAATTCTGGGTATAATTCAAACCCTATTAAGACCTACGTGATCTAAACACAGCTCCCTCCACTTTTGCTAACTATCTCTGTGACATCATCTCCTACCACTGTCCCTTGCAGACATTCTTATGGCCACAAAGGACATTTTCTGTTCTATGGAAACACTTTAATGTTAGTCACTTTTCAGAGAGGTAAAAGGCAATTACTTTTCAGTGTTCAAATTTTTCATCATCAATTTATGGTGCTAAATTTTAAATCTTATGAATCTTATAAAAATGTTAGAAAAGATATATCTGTGAGCATTCATTATGCAGTCCATGTTTGCAATCTTCACGAGACATAATTTGCTGATAACACGTGTGATGAGTTGCACCTTAGAAATTACAATTTTAGATGAAGTTTCATTTAATCATATGTTTTGGCTGTCTTTTAATGTATCCTCATTTGACTTTTTCAGAGTCAATAAAAGAGTTTTCTGAGAAGTGACATCAGCATCATGGTGGCATAAGACATTCTCTCTTCCCTTCAATCTACAACCAGTAAAACATCCATAACTCAACAAAGGTGTCTCTACCCAACATACCAGAACACTGGAGAATTCCACACATCCATACATCTAAACGTGGGTTGACTGGGACACATAGAGGTGGTGGAACCAGGGGAACAGTGGAGATGGTGCCTGTGACACCAGATGGATGGCCAAGACTGCTGAGCCCTCTAGCCCCAGAGAACCTGGTAGCATCAGGGAAGGCAATGCATGTGACTCTGGCCTTCCAGCCACATCCATACCCATGGTCACAGGGAATCAGGCAGCAGCAGCAGTTGGGCCTGCAATCCCAAGCTTTCAGCTGCAGAGGTGCATGTGACACCAGCCCCTCTGCTGGCAGTGGTGGTGCTCACAAGCCCAGCAACCCCAAAGAGGTATTCGCGCAACCCCAGCTCTCCCCCTCCACCTCTCCTGCAGCAGTGGAGCCAGTGACTCAGGAATATCACCCCTCCCCCACCCCCACCCCCATGCAGAAGAGACATCCACTATCCTGCTGCCCCAGGCAGTGATGCTAGCAACACCAGCAGCAGCAAGGTACCAATGACCCCAGAGGCAAAACAGTGACAAAGAGGTCACCAGGCAACAGTTCTCTGGCAGATGCCCTGGAGGGTGGAAAGTGCAGATTCTCAAATATAACCAGAGGCAGCACAGGTAAGAGAAACCAAAAACTTGTGCTATGGTGCCACCTACTGGAAAACAAAAGAAAAACCTCTAATTATAACCCAGCAAATAAAATCAAGCTGCAGGGAGTGTGGGGGGTTTTATCTAAACAAGCAAGGTGTTCACTACTTCAAATGGGCCGGCAGAAAAACAACTAAACTCATCATGCACCATGAAGAAACACAGTAATGTGGTATCAAAAGAAGAAAATGATTATTCTCCAGAAACCAAAGTCATGAAATATTGCAATCTCACTGAAAGAGAATTCAAAATAGCCGACATGAAGAAACTTAACAAGCTTCAAGAAAACTAAGAAAGGCAATCCAATGAGCTCAGAAATAAATTAATGAACAGAATGAATACTTTACCAAAGAGACTGAAACTCTAAAAATAAAAAAAAAAAATTCTGGAGCTGAAGAACTCAATGCATTAGAAAGCACTGGAAATAGAGCAGACCATACAGAAGACAGAATTAGTGAGCTTGAAGATAGAAATCTAGAAATTATACTGGTAGAAAAGGAGAGAGAATTAAGATCTTTAAAAAAGAATAAATTCTATATGAACTATCTGACTCTATTAAGAAGGGCAGCATTAGGATAATGGGTATCCCAGAAGGAGAAGAGAGGGAAAAGGGAGAAGGAGAAAGACAAATACTACATGATTTCACTCATATGTAGAATATAAAAATAAAATAAAATAACAAACCAAATAAAAACAGACACATAGATACAGAAAGCAAAGTAGTGGTTACCAGAGGGAAAGGGGGATGGGGTGAAGGAAAAATGGGTAAAAAAGATCAACTGTATGGTGATAGATGGAAACTAAACTTTGGCTGGTGAGCACGCTGTAGTGTATACAGAAGTCAAAATATAACGTACACACAGAACATATAGTGTTATAAACCAACGTTACCTCAACTTAAAAAAGTAAATAAAATAAACTTTTATTTTGGCTAGAATCAGAATCATATAAAAATTGTAAAAATTACATAATATTTTCTCATAATTAAGGACAAATTATTTAACTAGATAAACCTGTAAAGTGTTTAACATACACATATATATTTACCTATATATAGTTTTGTTTTTATTTACATAAAATTGGCATTTATCAACCTTCCACAGTTAATGAACATCTGACTAAAATAAAGAAATATATAACACTGATGACCTAGAAAGCACTGCATAGTATTTTAAACCTATTACTCTCATGTGTAACCAATGACTACAATGAATCAAACTTACATTAGATTTTTACCCGAAGAAAGTTCTACATTGAAGATAGTGAAGTGGAACAGTTTTATTAATAATAACTTAGCACACAAGCACAGTTGTAGTTTTCAAATTATTGCAAATATTACTGAAATACAAGTAGTCTTTCAATTCTCAACATATTTCAGGTACATTAAAAAACAACAAGAACAACTCCTCACCTCCTTCAGGTAAATGGTGTTTCATGTTCATTGAGGGTTGCCTTGCTCACTCATTGTAAAGGTACTGAAAATATTCACCTAATTAGTTCCAAAATATCTATCACTATTTTATTATTCAATTGTTATCTTGACATTCATCATTTAAGGTATCCTATCAATGCCAAAATTATTGATTTGTATTTATTTTTTTAGAAGTAACACACTATATTGGGAAAGAAAACAGGAATTCAGAGTAAGGAAACTCAGAATTCAGTCATATCCTACCTGAAACAGCCATTTGACTCTGACCAACTTATTTACTTCTCTAACCTCCTGTTTTCTCATCTGTAAGTTACAGTTTTCAATCTGATGACCTGCAAAATCTGTGTCAACTCTAACTGTCAAGACTATATGATGTCAGGAGAACAATGGTGGCTGCCTGCTTCTGAATCTACCCTTCAATGCCCTAAAAACTATATAAATAACCAAGGATGAAAATAAAACCATGTATGACCTGTCCCTTCAGAATACTGCACTCCTACTTGTCTATAAATAGAGAAAAAAAATTCCTACAGAGTTCAACTGCATGACTGTGAACACAGAGTAAAGAAAGTAAGCTTAAGAATGTCTGTTAAAAAAAAAAAAAAGAGTAAAAAGGCACAGAGGACATAAACAAAGCACAGGTGAAATCATCACCAGAAAGAGCAAGTCAAACAATAAGTGTCAAAATACTAAACACAGCACTTGGGCTTAGTTGTTAACAGCACTGATTAAATGAAGGGGATTTAAATTGTGTGGGACTAGAAGTAGCAGTCTCAGAGAGCAATAATCATGAAAGAGACACACATTTAGTGAAAGAATAGTATTCAACAAAAAAATGAGGCAAGGAAGGAAAATGATTTTATATAAAAAAAAAGTAAAAAATAAAGAATCCTGAAGAAACAGAGAGAAACAAAATGGCATCCTTCTCTTACCCCCACCAACACCATCCATAAAAGAAACTGTAAAAAAGAGGACAGAAGAGAGCATTCTCAAACCAGGAATACTGTCCATGAAATGAACAGAAATAAGAAAAACCACATCTATACAAAACTACTGTGATAAATCAGAAATGGGAATCAACACATTTTTGATGATAAAATTTTCCTCTGAAAACAATCATGCAGTTCAATAAAATTGTAATACAACACCCCAAATTAAATAAAATATACTCAAATGATGAACTAGGGATATTAAAAACATCATTGAATCAGATAATAAATAGTAGGACTATAAATGGACATAAGACAGTCTATAATAAAACAAAAGTTGATTTAACTAAGGAAAGAGAAGAAAATGATAACATTATACTAGAAGTGAAGATAAATAAACAAGGAATCCAAGAGAGAAAGATTCAAATGAAAATTTTATAAAGGACATTGAATAAAAGCAGGGAATAAAACAGAATTCAAGAAACAAAATTGAGTTATTTGTAGTGAGACGGATGGACCTAGAGTCTGTCATACAGAGTGAAGTAAGTCAGAAAGAGAAAAACAAATACTGTATGCTAACACATATTTATGGAATCTGAAAAAAGAAAATGGTACTGATGAACCTAGTGGCAGGGCAGGAATAAAGACGGAGACATAGAGAATGGACTTGAGGGCACGGTGAGGGGGAAGGGTAAGCTGGGACAAAGTGAGAGAGTGGTAGTGTATATATGGACATATATACACTACCAAATGTAAAATAGATAGCTAGTGGGAAGCAGCCGCATAGCACAGGGAGATCAGCTTGGTGCTTTGTGACCAGCTAGAAGAGTGGGATAGGGAGGGTGGGAGGGAGGGAGACGCAAGAGGAAGACATATGGGGATATATGTATACGTGTAACTGATTCACTTTGTTATAAAGCAGAAACTAACACACCATTGTAAAGCAATTACACTCCAATAAAAATGTTAAGAAAAAGAAAAAGAATTCAAGTGAATGAAAATGAAATACAGAAGTAAAATGGATCAGAAGCGGAAGTAGTTGAAATGAAAGACAGATAAACAGCACAAGTTAATTTAGTACTCCTGAAGAAGAAAATCAAACAGTGGAACAAAATGTATATTTACATGTATAATCTAAGAAATTTTCCAAATATAAAAGAAGCCTGAAGTCTAGATTTGACCTTTCAAGTCTAGACCTACCAGCGCTAGTGAAAGCCAACATGGTTACAGTCACCTCTAAGACTGAATCTTTCAAACAAACAAAAAATTGTAATGAATCTTTTACTTAAAGAAAGAAAAAAAATCCTTGAGGGCCTCCAGGCAGTAAATTGAAATAACTCACAAAGTCACAAGAATGAGATTGGTATCAGAGTTTTCCAAAACAGCATGCAAAGTAAGGCAACAGTGGACGAGCACTTTCAAGAAAGTTAAGGGAATAGAATGTACTCACAGGATATTATGTCCAACTAAGCTGTCCTTCAAGTTAAAAATATATATATATATATATATATAAAAATTATACATGTATAGACTGTATATATATATAGTCTCGAACATGAAGAACTGATAGAATATTGTACACATGTGCCCTTCTAAAGAATGTACTAAGAGCAGAGCTTTGTCTAACAAAGAGATGCCTGGAAAAAGTTTGGCAAAGAACTGATTGCGAAAAATTTATTTTAATTTTAGAGCTAAGTTTAAAATAAGGGTGAAATCATGGATAGAATAATAACATATTGTATTTTCTGCCGAATACGACAACAACAACAACAAAAAAAAAAAGAAGGGAGGATTTCGTTTGAGCTTTCAGGAAAGCAGGACAGCCTTTATTGTTACCACTGGATCTAAGGTGCTGTGAGGCTAGAACAGCTGCATTCATCTTGGTACCCTCCTCATCCCCTTGTCCTCTTATTGTAAATGTTCTAAGCACACTTTGTTTCCTAATTTAAAGAAAACAGAAGCCATCAGGTATGAAAACCCAAACATCCTTAATTCTCCCCTCTGCTCCATACCGATATATTTCTCTGCATTCAAACCCATCATTAGTCATTTACTTCTGATACCTGACAGCATATCTATTCCTGCTTATGGTGGCTCTCCATGATCCCATGTCTTACAGTTTTCTCAGGGACACTTGTATGCATTGTTGAGTTTCCAGTTACCTAATTACCACCAAATCTACCAAGAGTTTATAAATGCCTTTCTGGATTTTGGACCTTATTCTATAGCATACTAATGTACATTATAATCACTACATTTTAGCTGATAGTAACTACTTGTTCTTCAAATCTTCCCACAAGAATCTACCATACTAAAGAACCAGCCTCCCAAATAAAGAGCACAGATCTTTTTCTTGAGTTCCAGCTGCAATATTAACAGCTCCAATTTGATGTCTCACCGTGAAATTATATGCAACAAGCCTAAATGTATTTTATTCCCCTACATTTACATCAGATCCTTCTTCCCTGCAACACATTTCCTTACGTCACAGCTGTTCACCAGTCACTCAAGCAGAAAGCTGGGTGTTATCTTTGATTATCCCCTCTATTTCAACACTACTCTCACAGCATCTGTTTAGATTCCGGGGTCTGCCAATTTTGTCCCAGAAAGGTCTCCAGATTCTACAGTCTTCTTACAAGCTCTTTTGCCATTATTTTGGGTTTGGGCTTATCTCTTTTCTGGATGATTGATAGCTTAATTTACTTTTCCCTTTGATTTCTCTTCTCTACAATTATCAGAATAATCTTATCCAAATATAAATAATAGAATATTACCCACTACTTAAACCCCTTCACAGTCTACCTATAGCCTCAAGGTCATCTCTTGTCTCATCTGCTGGTGCCATTTCCTTCTTACCATTATGCTTCAGAAATAATAACCACTTGTAGTTGACCCCTTTCAGCCAGGTGTTTCAGGATTCTTGTACATTTGCCTATGCTCTTTACTCTGTCTAGGATGTGCATACATCTCCAACTTTGTTGACCTGATATTACCTCCTATCTAAAGCCTGCCCTGATACCTTGTCCCTTGTCAAATTATTAACTTTCTCCTCTGTGCTATCACTGTGATTAGTACAAGCCTCTATTATTACATTCAAGACAGTGCATTTTTATTTGTTTATGTCTATGTCTACCTCTTAACTGACAAGGCAGGGATTGCCTTAAAAGAAGAGTTCATGCCCACAGCAACTCTCATAATGTAAATCTATAAGCTAGAGGTATTGAACAAATGTTAATTGAATGAATACATGGATGAAGAATACAAATTATAATTTAACGTATCACTAAATAAAGCATTTATAATTTTTAATTCCTTAGCTTTTACTTCTATTCTTAAGAATAATTTATAAATTAAAGGTTTTTTTGAAGTAAACTAAAACCATTTTTCTTTTATATTTAATATTGCTATATAAATGTTTGTGAATAAATTAATATATTTAAATATTCACATAGACTTTTTCATTATAGAACTAGTTAGAGGCAAACAAAATGCACGGATTATTATTGACAATTGAGTGGACCTCAAGTCACATGATTATTTAAACGTTGCACTTAACATACTGAAATTATTTGCATACGTGAAGATTAAATGATAATATTTCCAACTTCTAGCATGATGTTTGGTGTATAATTGGTATGCAAGCAATGTTAATACTGTGCCTTTCCTGACAGTTCCAAGTAAGCCACATATGGAGAGAGTAGATTTGCAGAGGTCAGCTTATCTTTTAGAGAGTAAGAGAGTCCAATTTCCATTTTCCTATTGGCTCCTTATCTAAACTATGGGAGGCATAACAGCAGCACTGTGTATGCACAATGACCATACTCTTGTAATTTACATTA
This sequence comes from Globicephala melas, assembly GCF_963455315.2. Classification (NCBI taxonomy): domain Eukaryota; kingdom Metazoa; phylum Chordata; class Mammalia; order Artiodactyla; family Delphinidae; genus Globicephala; species Globicephala melas. The sequence continues at coordinate 55,250,333 of NC_083330.1, forward strand.
TCAAAAGGAGTGCACTGGATACAATAAAACAGTGTTCTAACCCATGTGACTATTCTTTTATCATTATTACATTTTTCTCCTTTATTGACTCATATTTCTTAGTTTTCTTCCCCTATCAATTTTGCCAAATATTGACTACATACACACATGCTTGTGTGCATGTGCATGCACACACACACACACACACACACACTCCACCAAATTATTTTTCTTAGGAAAATAGGATCAGCTTTTAAATATAAACTTCAAATTGGCTGAGACTTAGGTGATGAGAATTTGAATTTTATGTCTTTCAGAAAGACATAATTTATTTGTTTTCATTTATCTTTGGTATGTTGCTGTCCAAATCCCATCATCTAGGCTAGGTCAGATTTCCAAATCTCATTATAGTAGGCATGTTTTGTAGGATGTCTTGCATTCTCCATTTAGTTGGACTTCGATCTCCTATCTTCAGATCAAAAGGTGATGGGAGTATTGCCTTAAAACACATTGTGAGCAACAGATTTGAGGCAGTGTGAGCTTGACCAAAAATCCTATTATATATTCCTGAATGTTAATAAACATTTAAATTAATTTTAAAATTAGGCTTCAGTCCTAGAGCAACGAATATTACATTGTTTCATTATGTTTCCCTCAGAAGACTTTGTCTGTTAATTCTAAGACAGGGCTAGTTGAAAAATAAACTCATGGGTAAGGATTTTTAGCTGATTCACTGGTGTAAAGACTGATGACAGTATAATTTATTTTATTTCAAATCTCATCCTACGTTTTTATTGACCTTCCAACTTATTCTGGAAAAGGACCCTAAACATAACTGTGGCTTTGGATCTGATGATTTAGCATGTAAACAGCCTTTGCACATTAGTTGGTATTTTATGTTTCCACTTCAATTTTCTTATTTTAAGCTAAAAAAAATACAAAAATTAAGAAGGTTATACATCTTTTCTGACCAAATTTGGAGATGTTGTACTTCCCCCCTCTGAAAGAAAAAGATACACAAATGTTGTGATCATACAATATCTTTTAAATATGTGTAAAAATTCAGAAAACTTTCCCAGGCTTTGGTAGGTTCTTCCCTTAAACAGAAGCAAGATATTTCCCTTCCCACATAATTTCATAGCACACAAAGCATAAACAAGAAAAAAAATATGCCTAATGTAAATAGATATTGGCTGCCAATTTAATTCTTTATTTTATACTCTATTTTACAGTGTATGTGTTATTTGAATTTTTATATTTGTATGAGTCATTTCATCCTGTTTAGGGTGTCCATTTAATTATCTAACATAGTTAGATATCTGCATAGTTTCATATGCAGATGGGTGCAAATATTAGTTGTTGATGATTTAAGAACCATAAAATTTGTGAGCATAGACAACACGATTATTTCAAAAAGTGTAAATCAAGATATTTATGAAAAGATTAATCAAAATGTCTCTTGTTCTTCAAAGGAACAGAATAAAACAGATTTTCTTCTATTTGAGGAATTGTTTTGAAAATGCCCCAAACTGGTGACTTGATTTCATTATGTAATTAAAAGACAGAGAGAATATTACATCTCCCTATTACTACAATGGATATATCAAGCAGAAATGATAATATTATTATTTTGAGTGTTTTTTTCAAGTAAATTTGAGTCAAAGTTTTTCTCTGAAATGAACTTAATGTAGTATGAGATGTTGTGAAACCTACAATCAATATGGATGACAGTAGAGGGTACTGGCCAGAATATACTGCCTGCTGATGCCCTTAGAAAGTTTTTTTTTTTTTCTTTCTTTCTTTTTCTTTTTTTTTTTTCCCCCTAGCCTGGAAAGTAACCATGGGAACTGAATAGTAGACCAAATTAGAAAACAATATTAAACCAATCAGTGGGAAAAAACACCTGAAGATTTCAAATACTCGGGACTTCCCTAGTGGTCCAGTGGGTAGGACTTTGAGCTCCCAATGCAGGGGGCCTGGGTTCAATCACTGATTGGGGAACTAGATCCCACATCCAAGCTGCAACTAGGAGTTTACATGACATAACTAAGAGTCAGCATGCCACAACTAAGAAGTCTGCATGCTGTAAGGAAGATCCCGCATGCCACAACTAAGACCTGGTGCAGCCTAAATAAACAAATGTTAAAGAAAAAAAGATTTCAAATACTTCTATTAATATAAAATACTACCATTTTATAACTGTTTCTAGACATCTTTGGGAGTACTATTGGGTTTCATTTTTTTTAACTTATTATTTTTTAAATTTAAAAAAAATTAGAGAAGTTTTAGGTTGACTGCAAAATTGAGTGGAAAGCATAGAATTCCCATTTACTCCATACCACACACACACAGCCTCACCCACTCCATGTACCACACTGATGAACCTACACTGACACATCATCATCTAAAGTCTAGAGTTTATATTAGATTTCACTGTTGGTGTTAAACATTCTATGGGTTTTGACAAGTGTGCAAGAACATGTATCTATCACTGTAGTATCATACAGAATAGGTTCACTGCCTTAAAAGTCCTCTGTGCTCGGTCTATTCAGAGCACAATTCCTGGCAACTACTGAGATTTTTACTATCTCCACAGTGTTGCCTTTTCCAGAAAGAGATATAGCTGGAATTATACAGTACATAGCCTTTTCAGATTGGCTTCCTTTATTGAGTAATACACATTTAAGTTTCCTCCATGTCTTTGTATGGCTTAATAGCAAATTTTCTTTCAGGGCTGAATAGTATTCCATTGTCTGGATGTATCACGGTTTATTTATCCATTCACCTACTGAAGAACATCTTGGTTGCTGCAAGTTTTGATAATTACGAATAAAGCTACTATAAATATACATATGTAGTCTTTGTGTGGATATAAGTTTTCATTTCATTTTGGTAGATAAATACTAAAGAGTGTGATTGCAGAATCATATATTTAAGAATATGTTTCATTTTGTAAGGAACTGACAACTGTCTTCCAAAGTGGTTGTACCACATTGCAATCCCATCAGCAATGAATGAGAGTTCTTGTTCCACATCCTCATAAGCATTTGGTTTTGTCATTGTTTTAGATTTTGGCCATTCTACTAGGTGTGTAGTGGTACACACCCTTCTTAAATTGAGTTGTTAATTTACTTATTGTTGAGTTTTAAGAACTATTTGTGTTTTTTTAAATAATAGTCCTTTATCAGATGTGTCTTTTGCAAAATGTTTTTTACCATTCTGTAGCCCATCTTCTCATTCTTTTTACGTTGTCTTTTGCAGAGCATAAGTTTTTAATTTTAATGAAGTTCAGCTTATCTATTACTTCTTTCATGGGTTGTGCCTTTGATGCTATATCTAAAAAGTCGTCACCATACTCAAAGTTATCTAGATTTTCTCCTACATTATCTTCTAGTAGTGATATAGTTTTGCATTTTACATTTAGGTTGACAACCCATTTCGAGTTAATTTTTGTGAAGGGTGTAAGGTCTGTTCCTTCTTTTTTTTTATTTATTTTTTTTATTTTTGCATGTAGGTTTCCAGTTGTTTCCACACCTTTTGTTGAAAAGACCATCTTTGCTCCATTGTACTGCCTGTGCTCCTTAGCACAGATCAGTGAATCTTTTTTCTGGGTTCTCTATTCTGTTTCATTGATCTATTTGTTTATTCCTTCACCACTACCACACTGTGTTGATTACTGTAACTTTACATAAGTCTTGAAGCCAAGTAATGTCAGTCTTCTCACTTTGTTCTTCTTCAAAACTGAGTTGACTATTCTGTTTTGTTTGGTTTGCTTTTTTGCCTCTCCATATAGACTTTTGAATCAGTTTGTCAATCTCCATAAAATAAGTTGCTGAGATTTTGGTTAGAATTGTGTTGAATCTATAGAACAAGTTGGGAAAAACTGATACCTTGACAATACTAAGTTTTCCTATTCATGAACATAGAATATCTCTTTATTTAGTTCTTCTTTGGCATCTTTTATCAGAGTTTTATAATTTTCACCATATAGGTATTATATATTTTTTGTTAGATTTATACCAAAGTATTTCATTTTAGAAGGTGTTAGCATAAACAATAATGTATTTTTAACTTCAAATTCTGTTATTACTAGTTGGGTTCTATTTTATTTATTTATTTATTTATTTTTATTTATTTATTTTTGCGGTACGCGGGCCTCTCACTGTTGTGGCCTCTCCCGTTGCGGAGCACAGGCTCCGGACGCACAGGCTCAGCGGCCATGGCTCACGGGCCCAGCCGCTCCACGGCATGTGGGATCTTCCCAGACTGGGGCACGAACCCGTGTCCCCTGCATCGGCAGGCGGACTCTCAACCACTGCGCCACCAGGGAAGCCCTGGGTTCTATTTTAATCACACTAAAATATTCTTCCATGTTTGACTTATTTGAAGACAAACTAAATAAATGTTGCACTTCCCAGAATATGATAGAAAATTTTTTGAGTAATCCACATGATGTGAAAAAATAAAAACTTTATAAAATGTGGTATTTTATGTAGCTATATAATAGATATATTTTCTGTGTAATAATAATATTATAAATATAAGACTTTAAGTACATTTTCTCATTAATTCTTACAACATTCCATTAAGGTAAAAACTCATTCTTATCATTTTACAGATGAGGAAGCTGAGACTTCAAAAGATTAAAACACTTCCCCAAGGTCTCCAATGAGCAGGCAACAAACCTGAAATAAACACTTTGTCTGACTCAGAAGTCAACAAACCTAAATTCAACACTATGTTTGACTCAAAATCTCATGCTTTTAATACCTGAATATCATCACACCTTATTATTAAACATGGGAAATGCCCTGATGGCCAACATTCATTTGGTATATTTTGCCAAAATATTTCCATTTTTTCTTTCAATAGAAAGTCTTATTATTATTTTTATAGATGTTCCAATCCTTCTTATGTTACTGTTAAAAGTTGACATGAAATGAAGATACCACGGGAGTTATTTAAGTTTGGTAAACATGCATGATATTTACAATGAGGAACAATATACACAACAGCATTGAAATATATTTTCTTGCCAAAATATATTTTGCAGGTTTTTGACTACTATGAGCACCTCCATTTCTTTATATATTTTCTTGCTATATCTCTTTTATATACTGTCATTAAGGTGTGTTTTCTTTTTCTCTTTTCAGAGAGAACTCTTAACTTCAATCCCCACTTCATCCTTAACTTTTCATTTCAGAAGTAACATCCCTTGTCCAGTTCTGTATCATCTTGTTTAGACCACTGCAACGATCAGCATATGTGACTTTATTCCAAACTAAACTGTCTTCTTATTGAGGGTGGAAGATATATAACTGATCCTTAATAATGTGGGAGTTAGGGGCACCTACCCTCCATGCAGTAAAAAAAAATCCAAGTATAAGTTATAGTTGGTACTTTGTGTAGATAGTTCCTCCATATATGTGGTTCCTTTGTATCTGCGTTTTCATATCTATGGATTCAACCAACCACAGATTGTGTAATACCTTAGTATTTATTAATGAAAAAATCCCTTGTATAAGTGGACCTGCACTGTTCAAGACCCGTGTTGTCCAAGAGTCAACCATGTATGTATGTATGTGTGTGTCTGTGTGTGTGTGTGTGTGTGTGTGTGTGTTTATGTATATTCCTGACCTTCCCGAGGATTGTCTTCCTGTTGGGCTTTGTTGTGGTGCTGAGCTTCCTCCTGGGGAGCTACCTGGGGACAATGCTGGCACCAGGCTCGGTCACCTCTGTACCACTCATTGGTCATCTGGTTGGTGGTGGCCAGGTACAGACAAAAGCACAGGTTATATATATATATATGTGTATATATATATATGTATATATGTGTATATATATACCTTTTGCCTATATACGTATATGTACTTTATATATAAATAGAGAGAGAGAGTTAGCACTTGTTGCAAACTAGATTGTTTAAAAACATTTACTCTCTTCTCCCACTTTTTTGGGCGGAATTCACTTTCCTACCTCTTTAAATCTGGGCTTGCCAATTGACTTGATTTGGCCAATGAATTTTAGCAGACAAGAAGCAAGGAGATCTTTAAACATGTCTGTTTGGTTGAATTTTTATCCTATGCACTTCTGTCATTGTCAAGAAAACACCATATTTGGTCTAGGGCACTGGTGTCAGAAGAATGAATGAGGCATGAATTCAAACTCAGCCTAGATCAGCACACCCTCAGCCTATGCACAGACTTGTGAAAATAAATAATTGTTGTATAAGCTAATGAGTTTGAGAATGGTTAAGATTACCACTGTGTCCAAGAAATGATATAGTACCACATTCAGAAAACAATTTATATAAACAGGTACCTCTTTGCACATAGTCAGATTGGCACTATTCCAAAATTCTGAATAGTTTTAGTTCTGATAGGTTTAATCAAGATTTCTTTCTCAGTTGAGATAAGCAAAAATAACATTGGGATTTTATTTAATCAAACAAATAACTTTGTTCTCCTCTGCCATTAAACATCAAGTTCTAAAATATAAATACCTCACATATCTCACATCTTACCTTCTGCTTATAACAGATAAGGAAAAACATTTTAGTCTCCAATGATTCTTTTACTTGCATTGATACTTCACTTTCATTTGAAATATCTTCCCCAGTTAAGGTGGATACAATGAATAACCATGAATATAATATGTATAAAATTAAATTATTACTGGCATTGAGGGAAAAGACACATTAATTTGATTAGAAATTGTGATGATTATAGATTATTTGATAAAGGCCCTGTACAACCTACAAAAGTGTATTTGTCAATCAGCCAACTATATATACCTTGGATCTATGGAGAAATATGAAGTGTGAAGCAATGTAGTGCAAGGGAAAGTGACCCTCTCAGAAGCAATAGCTCATAGTTCCACTTTGGGCTCAGGCACTGCCTATAATGACTGTGAGAAAAATCGATCTTTATGGGACTCAATTTCCTCATCTTGGAGGAAATGAGTATAATTGATTCAATTACCTCAAAAGTCTCTCCCAGCTCCAATGTTCTATGATTCCATTATTTAAGTAAATACTAGTCCCTGTCCTAAGGGGAAAATTGGAAAAGCTGTCTACCTGGGAGTGGGTGGAATGATCTTTTGCTTCCATGGAGAAAATGAATATCTTTCAGTCTCACAGATTCATATGTGCCTTTTGCAGCAAAGCATAACCTGCTCCTTCCTTCCCATCTCTCCAGTCTTATCCAGGACTACACCATAACTTTTTCTCTTTCCATTTCTGCTACACATCCAGGAATTCTAACAACTCCTCAAATGTAACTTGTCATCTATACACACTGGTCATGCTGTCCAGCTTCCAGCCTCAGTAACTCCTACACAGCTTCAGGTCTCAGTCCATGTTCACTTCCTCAGGAAAGGTCTCCTCGAGGCCTGCATTAGGTGCCTTGTTATAGTCTCCCAAAAGCACATTCTCTCTTTCATTTTTAGCACTCTTTACATTTACAATTATTTGTTAACTGTCAGTCTTTGTCCCATTAGACTGAAAGCAGTGACTAAGTCTCTTATTTTTTGCTATGTACCCTATCCTCTTCATGATGCCTAGGCACATAGTTGAAACTCAATGAATATTTTTAAATAGACATGACTTTTAATATTCTACTGCCACTCATTCTCATTCTGGGGGTATAGAAACAAAAAGCTTAGTCCTCACAGCAGACTGTGATAAAGTCAAATTGAATATTTTAGGAGCAGTAGTTTTCTGAAGAAACTTGATGTATTGAATGTAAAAATAGAATAAATCCTTTAAGCTAATAAAAAGCAACAATGAAAATAATAATACTTATTCTAGTAAAGTTTCCATGGGTTATACTTAACAGTTGTCTTTATTCTGAGGGCAGATTGAAATGTTATCATGAAAATCCCACATATAATACTATGTGTTACTTAGTAGTTTTTCCAAGAAAGAGAAACACTTTTAACAGATTACAAGATTTCTTAAAGAAAATGAAAATGATATGAAGAGAAGAAATATCTCAAAAGACAATAATGAGAAAATCCAAGGGGGCTCACTGGTTCTGTGTTAGCAGACCACCACCAGATAGAGAGGTGTCACATCTGGAGGAGATTCTGAGAGAGGAGTTTATCTTGAGAACTCACACAAAGCATGTCCCGCTGATAGCGTATCAGTGTACTATAAGGAATGGATATTGAGTGTAATATTCTTGGACCGTATAATAAACATATCAATATTTAATTTACCAAATCTAATAAAAGAATGTTAGAACTCAAAGTAAATGCAGAGACTATTTTGTCCAAGCTCGTTTTAAAGATAAACTTTCCTTTCAGCAAGTATTGAATCAGTGATGTACATGGCATACCTTAGAGGAAAATAGTTATTCATACAAATGAACTTAGATTCCAATCTAATCACACAAACACTGAAATATATCTCTGTAACACGCTAATATTATGTTTGTATATTACAAATAATTTAGTTCCTAAAAAAACTAAAAAGTTTATTTTTCAGTATAATTAAAAATTATTTTCATTATTTACAGAGTGCATTCTAAGAGTCTGTTAAATCATCATCTAAATATGTTCTTTAGATGACTTTGATCTCATTAAATTGAATTCACTTGAGTTAAAGAACAGGATATGGGGAAATAGGAAATATTTATAAATTAAAAAAATGATATAACTGTGCCTTACATAATTTTATTTCACTAATTTGATTTTATAGCATTGGAAAACTAAGAAATACAACACGTGGGAAGATTTGGGGGATTCATAAATTTCTAACAAAGTCCCTAAGGATCTTTATTTATCATTCATTCATTATTAGTTTTCTGCTTTAAAGTATAGTTTTAAAATTAAATATTTAAGAATCAATTGCTAGGGCTTCCCTGGTGGCGCAGTGGTTGAGAGTCCGTCTGCCGATGCAGGGGACACAGGTTTGTGCCCCGGTCTGGGAAGATCCCACATGCCGCGGAGCGGCTAGGCCCGTGAGCCATGGCCACTGAGCCTGCGTGTCCGGAGCCTGTGCTCCGCAACGGGAGAGGCCACAACACTGAGAGGCCCGTGTAATGCAAAAAAAAAAAAAAAAAAAAAGAATCAATTGCTAATAACATAGTAATTCTTTAATACTAAAAGCCATTTTGGTTTAGCATTAATCTCAGTGAGCTTTTTTGCAGATTACAGTTTGATATATTTATTGGACCATCCATTTGAATTGTGGTAAGTACTATGGGAGTATAATGATGGATTGTGCAGAATCTTTGTTTCACTGTACTAACTAAAAGGACAAAAACCTACACCCACCGTTAGCTCTTTTGCCAGATACCATTGTATATCTACACTATATAAATATCCTTATATGATTAATTCTTTTTTTAACTGACTCTAATCAGAAATATAACAAGGCTTAATCTTGGGATTCTACGAATGGTGATTTTGGAGAAATATCCTAATAAAGAGATGGAAAAAATCATATAAGTGGAACAAAATTTTAAAATCTCATATAATTGGAGAAAAAAAAGAATGTGTTCAGTTTAAATAAAACTCAGTCCCTCACAAGAACAAGTCAGGTTTTCTTAGGCAGGTACCAGCAGGATTAAGAAATAAGTAATTGATTATAACAAATTTTTACTTTGTACCACCTTTCTTAAGACTAAAAATGTTTTAATGAAAAAACAGAAAAATGAATGCAATTTTCAGCACTTCTTTTGCTCCTTGGGTATAAATTTACCTTGTTATAATCTCTATTATATCATTGACACTCTTGTTTGTAATACCTCAACCTACTAAAAAGAAAAAAGAAAAACTTGAAATCTGCAAAGTACAACCACTTAAGCACTTCAAAAATAAATTCCGAGAACATGCTATTCTCTCTTCTACTTAAAGTTATTTTAAATGAAACATTGTTCTTGCCCTCTTGTCAAAAACTATCAAAACATTTTCCTCATAATCTTTTTCTTATTTCTCTCAAAATAATAATACCATTAAAAATAAAACAGCTTATATTAGTATTCATTTTGAAACATTACTTGGTAATGTTAGCACAGAAATTTGTTTACAGCTTCATTGGGGTATAACTGACAAACAATAAACTGACCATATGTAAAAGGTGCAGTTTGATTAATTTTAACATATGTATACACCTGTGAATCATTACCATAGCCAAAGTAATGAACATTTATCTATCTACCACAGAATGTTTCTCTGGCCCCTTGGTAATCAATTCCTCCAATGCCCCAAAAATAATCTGCTTTCTGTTACTACGAGTTTTAGTTAGCATTTTCTAGAATTTTGTATAAATAGAATTATGCAGGATATACTGTGTTTTTGTTTTTGTTTTTTTTTGGTCTGGCTCTTTTCACTGAGCATGATAATTTTGATCTTTATCCATGTTTTGCATATGTTAATAGATTTTTCCTTTTTATTGATGAGTAGTACCCCATTCTGTTTATATACTCACCTATGGATAAATATTTAAATTTCTTCCAGTTTGGGGAGATTTTTAAAAATATATATGCTATGTATACTTATACAAGTCTTTGTATAGACATTTGCTTTCATTTCCCTTGGGAAAATGTCGAGGAGCAAAATGGCTGGGTCGTATGGTAGGTATCTGTTTAAGAAATTGTCAAACTGTTTTCAAAAGTGATTATAACATTTTATGTTCCCACCAGCAGTGTTTGAAGTCTAGTTATTCCACTTCCTCCGCAGGTCAATACTTTTAATCTTCACCATACAGTGGGTACATAGTGGTATCTCCTTGTGGTTTTAATTTGCATTGCCTTTATGATGATGATGTTGAACATTTTTTCCAAATGCTTTTGAGCCATCTGTATCTCTTTTTTGGTCAAGTGGATGGCCAGTTCTTTTACCAATTTTAAATTGGATTATTTTCTTTACCCTATTATTGAGTTATTAAAATTCATTATATACTCTGTATACAAGTTCTCTATTGGGATGCTCAAGATCAGGGTGCTAGCATGGTCAGGTTCTGGTGAGGACCCTCTTCCTGGCTCACAGACAAGCACCTTCTCTCTGTTTACTCACATGGCCTTTTCTCATTGTGAGTACTTGAGGAGAGAGAGTAGGCTCTCTGGTGTCTCTTCTTATAGGTCACTAAACCATCATGTAGGTTCCCCCTCATGACCTCATTTAACTCTAATTATCTCCCTAATGCTCCACCTCCAAACCATCACATTAAGGGTTAGGGCTTCAACATATGAATTTTGTGGGGGGACACAAACATTTGGTCCATAGCATATAATATGTTTTTGGTCTGCTAGCTAAGAAAATTTTCCCTAAGCCAAGCTAACTATGCTTTTCTGCTAGTTTTTTTTTTTTTTTTTTTTTTTTTCCCCAAAAGTTTTGTAGCTTTAGCTCTTATATTTAGGTCTATAATCCATTTCAAGTTAACTTCTGTGTACTGTGTGAGTTAAGGGAGGGTTGAGGGTTTTTTTGTTTTTTGGGTTTTTTTCTTTTTGCTTTTTTTGGCACGTGGGTATACAATTGTTTCAGTATTACTCATAAAAAAAAAAAAAAGAATATCCTTTCCCCATTGAATTCTTTAGCACCTTTTCTGAAAATCAACTGACTGTATATATGTGGGTCAATTTCTGAAGTATTCATAACAGAAATCTTAAGAAAGAGAAAATAATCAAAAACATTTTACATACTTTTTTCCATTATCCTGCAACATGATTTCAGTGATAACTAAACAAGATTATGTCTCAGTGTCATAATTAGCCATGTAGGAACCAAGGAATTGATGTTATTTTCAAAACATCTCAATAATCTCATGATATGATTTGAGAATTAAAAAAAAAAAAAAACAACTGGGACCAAAATTTAATTCATAAATAATGGCAGTAAGGCACGGGTCCTAAGATTAATAAAGAATGTTGCCCATTATGGATGTACACTGTTAGTAGAAGGTGATTACAGAACTCTAATATTTCTATGTTTCCTTTCCTGAAAAAAAGTAAAGAATGTATTGAATATTACTTTCTCAAATATAACTGTTCCTTTCTATGAGTACACATTGTCCCTGGACCCATCCATGGTGTTTTTCCACCCTAAAAAAAATAAATAAATAAAATAAAGAAAGAAATATATCTGATTCTGCAAGCAATGAACTGTAATATAGATCTTCCCTTTTTTTCTATGTTGAAAGAATTAAATAACAATGAGATGGCAAGTGTGTTAATCAGGGCTTAATTAGCTATAAGTGACATAAACTGAACTCACCATGGCTTAAACAAGGAAGAGTTTATAGCCTTATACAATTGGAAAACCAAGGTCTAGTATTCCCTTCAGGCACTTAGGAGTTTCAAGTTTTTCTACAATACTGTTTTTCATTTTTTCCATCTGCTGGTTCTGCCGGCAACAAAAGTTGACCACCAGTAGGCACCAAGTTAAATAATCCTTAATACACCACCTCAAAAAAGAGATTTTCTTTCACCTGCAATCTGTATCAATTGCCCCAGATCCTAAACTGTTAACCATATCAAAAGGAATTTTGATTAGTTCAGCCCAAACCTATAGAGCCATACAGAAGTGGAAGAGATAAAGTTCATCAAGCCTAAAGTAGTTCAGCTCTTAGAAGAAAGTGGAAGGATTGCTGGGCAAGCAAGAAAGCAGATGCTGGCAAACAGAGTGAGAAAAAGTATTTACTCTTTTGAATTAATTTACGCCATAAATAATTTGGATAAGATATCTTTACTAATTTTTTAAGAAAAGTTTTTTAATAAATAAACTATGTATGAAATGTCAATATTTGAAAACTATTATCTATATCCTAGAAAAATTTCTAACAAAATATAAATAATCAAAATTAATCCAGGAAAGGATATGAAGAGACTTATAGCCATAGAAAAAAATTAAATTTCCTAAATATTTACCTTTGAGTAAAAATGACAAAGTGGTTTTATAGCTAAGTTCTCTCTTACTCTCAAAGACAAAATGTACAATAAAACAAAAATTTAATTTACAGGAGATCCACTTTTAATGCTATCTCATGCAAAATCTATGGATGATAAGAAAAAGATATCTTTAGATCAAATCTGGAAAGTTTTTTTAGCAGGTGTTCCATTTAGAACCAACAGACTACTTAACAGAGAGCATGGTAATTATGAAAATTATTTTTAGTAGGCGAAGCTGCTAAAGTTATCTGCACATCAAAATTTGAAACTTCTCAAAATGAACCCTACTTCAACTTTGAGCTCAGGTTTTATATTATGGAGGATGCAAAAACACGATTTTCACAGTAGGAAAACTAAACTTTTGAGGACATACTTTACCCTGTATTAAATCATATTATATAGGTCAACTCATTTGTTCAGCTTTATTGAACAATCATTAATTACCTATGATGATATAGCAGGGGGTTGCTAATGGAAATATAAAGATGAATATGATGCATTTCATCTGGTTAGGTAGTATATACGATACAGCGTTTATAAAACAGAGTAAGTGTTCTTTTGTAATGGGGGGAGTTAAGGAAGGCTTCACAGAAGAAGAAATATTTGAACATTGTCTCACAGCATGAGTGATGTGATGCTGAGTTAGAAATAGAATATGGATCCAGATAGAATTTATTGAGTGTAAGGAGAAGTGTGAAACAACTTGCTGGGTTCAGAGAATTATGGATCGTTTTATAAAACTGGATTGTAGGGAGAAAAAAGGTGGAAGATAAGATCTGTGGAGCTTCTGCACTTCATCTTTAGGCAATAAAAATTTTGGAAACATTTTACGCTGTAGTGTAATATGATCACCTCCCTGCTGCTGGGAGATCATCATTAGCAGTGTGGATGTTAGACTGAAAGAGACCAGATTGAAGGGAGGGAAAGAATAAGGGAATTATTCATTTAGAATCTCCTGGGTTGGTTTGTTTCAAATCTCACTTTGGTGGATATCTGTATATGGATAGTTGGATATATTTTTCTCTGTCACTATATTATGATCTTCCTAAGAGAGAAAATATCCGGCTGTTGTTTCTTTTCCTTTTGGCCACACCACGTGGTGATCAGGATCCTATCTTAGTTCTCCGACCAGGGATCCAACCCCAGCCCCTGCAGTGGAGCATGGAGTCTTAACCACTGTACCACTGGGGGAAGTCCCTGGCTGTTCTTTCTATACTCAACAACTCATTCAGTAGCTGGCACATAGCAGATCCTTAGGCAGTACATATATTTTAAAATTATTTGTTGAAATCTGAGCAGAAAACAAAACAAAATAATGTTTAATTGTGCTACTTTACAAGGTACTTCCAGCTCTTGAACTGCAGTGGAATGGAGAGCAGTTCAAGAGTTGTAAATATCGACAGGTCTCCCCTGCGGCTCTAAACTGTTCGTGAGCTTTAATAACTGGGTTCTTTGCTGAAGCATTGTCGTTAATGATTAATACAGTTTCTAAGGTTTAAATCACTCTAGACTTTCTAACAGTTTAAATTTCTTAGGGTGAAGAAAATAATAAAGCCAAGAGGATTATAATTTACAGGGGAAAAGTAAGGAAAAAGAAAACAATCAAGACATAGATATTTGCAACAGAAGCTGACCATTCTTTAAACTTTGTAACTTTGTTTTATTTACTGGGGATAGATGTGGATTTTAAATGGAGGAAGAATATATTTAAATCATAATCAGGCTAACCTTTTTATTTTTTTAAACTGACATTTATACAGATTTCCTGAACTATTCAAATTAATATAGTACCAAATTTAGTCTCAAGTTAAAAACACAGAATGCATGTGTCCTGTCTCCCTGACAACATCATGCATTCATTTCCCCGTGCCAGGATACAAAGGCATGGCAAGCCGATGTCTGAAAAAATAAAGTCTGTTTAAAAATTATTATTATGCAAGTAATAGAATTCTGTCTACTTAATAATCCATTGTTTAATTGATAAGATAGAGAATAATGACTTTTACAATAGAAAAAATAAATTCAAGCAGCATAACTTTCTGATGGTCTCTTTCACATTTTTATCTTTTAAAGCATAGAATTTAACTTAACTTAATAACATATACATATTTTCAGTCAGAATTTCAAAATTGCTTTTCTAATATGTCCGTTGTGTGTATACCTGTATATCCACTGTCTCTATTTGACTTAAAAAAAAGTTAATTGTGGGCTTCCCTGGTGGCGCAGTGGTTGAGAATCTGCTGCCAATGCAGGGGACACGGGTTCGAGCCCTGGTCTGGGAAGATCCCACATGCCACAGAGCAACTAGACCCGTGAGCCACAACTACTGAGCCTGAGCGTCTGGAGCCTGTGCTCCGCAACAAGAGAGGCCGCGATAGTGAGAGGCCCGTGCACCGCGATGAAGAGTGGACCCCGCTTGCCGCAACTAGAGAAAGTCCTCACACAGAAACGAAGACCGAACACAGCCAAAAATAATTAATTAATTAATTAATTAAAAAAAGTTAATTGTGTGTCAAAGATATGATTTCACAATGTTTGCATCTCTCTCTTATAAATGGAACTAAAACAAAAGATTGTTTTACACACATGTAATTCATCATTAATCTGCAAAACTATCAATATTGGGATAGGCAGTAGCAATTTAACACTTTTGTGATCTGTAATTTACATAGGAGTTGATAATCTGAACACTGATACCATGTATTTGATCTGAGAGATACACTGACGAATTACAAAATAAAAATAAAAATAGTAATAATTGGTACCCTGGATTCTTTAAGAAATTAAGTCTTTACTTTGTATTTAAGTATTTAATAATTAGTAGATTTTTTGCCAGGCAATTTGTATAAAGTTTATAAAATCACATTGTCTTCTGGGAAAGGCTAGGAGTCCAGAGTGCCTAAAGCACAGGCACTGTATAGTGGACTGAGGGAGAGATTAGGTATGCAAAATATATACATTTTAAAGGGAAAAAAAAAACCAATTTTATTTAAAGAAAAGTGAAATCAACATTTATAGTTAATTTAAAGAGGCAAGTATTTTGTTGAAATACATTCTTATATGCTGGGAAACTTTTATTTTATAGATACAATTAAACTTGAATTTAAAAGTATTCTCTGGTTTTATTAAGATAACGTATTTCCCAAAGTAGCAATTTATCATACCTTTGTAGTTAACCTTGAAGCCAATAGATCCGACACTTTCATCTGTTTGAAGGTGCAGCCACATTTGGCTACTCATGCTTACTATCAAGTCTGGCACAAAGCTTCCAGTCAGCCTAAAAACGGATGGACAGAGAAGGGAGAAATGGATTATTAAAATACCCTCTGTATGCAAATTATGAGACAGATATGTTTCTCAATACTTTCTTGGTTAGAAGCAAACAGCTGTCAGATAAACTTATAAGACTGTGTTGTTATAACAGAACAAACAACATAATTTAGTGATCAAGGTTTATTATAAACAAGTACTATTTTATGTGTTTAACTAGGTTAGATCTTTCATATCCCCGAGGCAAGATGCTAAATTTTATTTTTTTAATTTATTTATTTTTTAAAATTTTATTGGAGTCTAGTTGATTTACAATGTTGTGTTAGTTTCTGCTGTACAGCAGTGAAGCAGTTATACATATACACATATCCACTCTTTTTTAGATTCCTTTCCCATATAGGTCATTACAGAGTACTGAGTAGAGTTCCATGTGCTATACAGCAGGTCCTTGTTAGTTATATTTTTATACATAGTAGTGTGTATATGTCAATCCCAATCTCCCAATTTATCCCTCCTCCGTCTTCACCCCCCGTAACCATAAACTGTTTTCTACATCTGTGACTCTATTTCTGTTTTGTAAATAAGTTCATTTGTACCAATTTTTTTAGATTCTACTTGTAAACGATATCATAGGATATTTGTCTTTCTCTGTCTGACTTACTTCATTCAGTATGACAATCTCTAGGTCCATCCATGTTGCTGCAAATGACATTATCTCATTCTTTTTTTTTTATAGCTGAGTAGTAATCTATTGCATATGTGTACCACATCTTCTTATCCGCTCCTGTGTGAATGGACATTTAGGTTGCTTCCATGTCCTGGCTACTGTAAATATTACTGCAACAAACACTGGGGTGTGTGTATCTTTTTGAATTATGGTTTTCTCCAGATATATGCCCAGGAGTGGGATTGCTGGATCATATGGTAGTTCTAGTTTTAGTTTTTTAAGGAACCTCCATATTGTTCTCCATAATGATTGTACTAATTTACATTCCCACCAACGGGGCAAGAGGGTTCCCTTTTCTCCACACTGTCTCCCACATTTATTGTTTGTTGATTTTTTGATGATGTGGTACCTCAAGGTACTTTTGATTTGCATTTCTCTAATAATTAGTGATGTTGAGCATCTCTTCATGTGCCTGTTGGTACAGGGACATTTTGCCTGAAGTAGCTTCACACATTTAGGAGAAGGGACGGCAGGGTTAGGACCTGGAGCCTCTTTCTGCTCTAGAAAGTTCTACACCTATTTCTTATTCCTTTTCATTTCTAGATGTCTATCTGCTTATCTTTTTATTCTTTGATACTTCCTACGTTTCCTTGTTTTTTTTTTTCATTTCCACAATTTCCAAAAATGTATTTGCCCTCTTATTTTTTTTTAACATCTTTATTGGAGTATAACTGCTTTACAATGGTGTGTTAGTTTCTGCTTTATAACAAAGTGAATCAGCTATACATATACATATAGCCTCATATCTCCTCCTTCTTGTGTCTCCCTCCCACCCTCCCTATCCCACCCCTCTAAGTGGTCACAAAGCACTGAGCTGATCTCCCTCCTGTGCTATGTGGCTGCTTCCCACTAGCTATGTATTTTACATTTGGTAGTGTATCTATGTCCATGTCACTCTCTCACTTTGTCCCAGATTACCTTTCCCCCTCCCCGTGTCCTCAAGTCCATTCTCTACGTCTGCATTTTTATTCCTGTCCTGCCCCTAGGTTCTTCAGAAACTTTTTTTTTTAAGATTCTATATATATGTGTTAGCATACTGTATTTGTTTTTCTCTTTCTAACTTCACTCTGTATGACAGGATCTAGGTCCACCCACCTCACTACAAATCATTTTCGTTTCTCTTTAATGGCTGAATAATATTCCATTGTATATATGTGCCACATCTTCTTTATCCATTCATCTGTCGATGGACACTTAGGTTGTTTCCATGTCCTGGCTATTGTAAATAGAGATGCAATGAATATTGTGGTATATGACTCTTTTTGAATTATGGTTTTCTCAGGGTATATGTCCAGTAGTGGGATTGCTGGGTCGTATGGTAGTTATATTTTTAGTGTTTTAAGGAACCTCCATACTGTTCTCCATAGTGGCTGTATCAATTTACATTCCCACCAACAGTGCCAAGATACTAAATTTTAGATCATTGAAAATCTTACACTTCTTTTTGAACTGAAAAGAAAAAAAGAATCTATAAAAATCTTTAACTTGTTTTTTTAACACCAGGAATGTACTTCATTTTGACATTCAGGTTTCATAGAACTGTGTTCTAAAGAAACATTGTGAAAAATATTTAAGTACTGTGCAAAACAATAAAATGGCAAGGAGTATAATATAAACATTCGCAATACTGATGTTAGGCTAGTCATGTCATGTATGTTGTACTGGGAATAATTTTATTTTAAAGGATATTCTGCTATTGCATCACTGAATCTAGGCATTAATAATCTCATTCAGTAATGCTCAATTTTATAACCCTAACAGGGGAAATTACTTAATGTTTCCTTTGTCATTGATAATGTTTTAGTCACATATTTGAACTGAAGCCAAGGGTCATATAAAGCCGGAAAGCAAATGAGTAAATAAGATCTTGAGGGGAAAAGTCTGTCAAGAATACAAAGAGAAAAAAAAAATGGATTCACTGCTGAGTAAAATATCCATAATGACTAGGACTTCTAAATTACATACTTAAAAATAAGTTTGTAAAAGCAGAAATTCTTAAGTGTTTACCTACTTTATTGGTAGAACCATGAAGATTTCTGAAAAATTGCACGAGGAGAGAAGGTATAAAGTTTCCCTTCCTAATAAAAAGGGTACCCTAAGAGAGCAGTGTCCTGGATGGAGGCTATACTATAATTAGACCAGCAGAGGGCAACATGGAGGACTGTATCCTTGAAGCCACCATGGCAGCAGAATGTCCTGCTCACTGGTCAGCCACCAAAACTACAGAACATTATCAGCAGACTGCATTAGCAATACAGCTATGCCAGCAGTGCCCAGTGTTACAGAATTTATGGGAATCCATCACAAATGAACCCAGTTAAATATTATGATTTAATTATGGGATTGTGAATAATATTAAGGAATAGTGTGAGATATAAAGATACTATAAGATATTATAGAATTTTAGACTACATTCACTTTCTTCTTGCCAAAGCAAATTTAAAATTATTATAATGTAAAAGATACGAACACATACATTCTCCTTTGTAACATATGTGTATATCTGTATGTATTCATATACATACACATACGCATTATCGTTTGAAAACTTTGTGGCATGTGAACTTTCAATTTTCAAATTGATGAGTTCAAAAGAACTAGTCTTTTGAGCTATGGTAAAGAGACAGGTTTATGGGCAAGAGTGAGGACTCAAGCTCAGAGACATGAAAGAAAGTAAAGTAAATCCATTATGAAATGGGCATGAGAGCTTAAAACTATAGGATGTGCATCAGCTATACCATATCAAATATGCCAACAATCTATCTCATAGTGAATATGATGAGATTAAATCATTCCTCTTTATTATACCCTCCTATATCCATTCAATCCTGAACTCTTTTACCAGCCCAAAACCTCTAGCACACATAAGTTTGTCAGTATTTCATAAAGAACAGCTAACATATATAGACTAATCGTTCCACTGCCAATTTGTTCTATTGGCCGTGATTCTACCAGTTCCCACAACCCATTGGTGGTATAAGGGTAAATATAAATCTAAAAAAAAAAGGATTAAATTAAACATTTCCCCGATATCAGAAGGTAAAGAAAAATTCCCCTTTCTCTCTAGCATTTCTCTTACGAAACTTGAAATTATAAATTATAATGTTTGTTACAGATGTATGTAAATCTTTTAAGCTAAATAAGCCTCTTGTCAATTTTTGCACTACATGAATGACTTTCTTGCAGGCCTTAGTGCTACCTCTTTGAAATGTGAACATCAAGGAAAATGTCACCCTGTCTCCCTGTTTCTGTGGGAGTTTAAGCCTAGGCATATAGCTCCATGATGTTAATTTCCTGCTTTTCATAAAGATAGGAGAAGTTCTATTTTCCCTTTTGATACGGTCAATTAACATGTATGTAAATAGATTGTATCTGCCTGATATATAAAGGGTAAGATTTAGTTCTCTTTGCAATCTCTTTAGCAGATTGCCTATGATGTCCATCACAGTCTAGTTGAATGCTTATTCAATATTAAAACTGTTTCATTCTTTCTACTTTTATGGAGAGTCTTGACTGGGTTGGCAGGAGATTTTTTTGTTAATTATATTTCTCCAACAATTTGGTGATGAGGGTGGGATGCAAATGGCAGTTCCAAAATTAAGTGGACCAGATGAAGTTCTTACGGCCACATAACAGTAGTTTAAGAGACCCTAAATTATAAAAAGTCTCCCTCCTAGTGCTCTGCTCTTTTGGAATACTAGCTAGATGAACCACCCTCTGCAAATTTAAGATTTTTCTATTGAGTAAGCATGGGTAAATTGGGCTCTAAAATCCCTTCAGGACCATGATTAGCTTTGATGATGGAAAAATATGGGAAGCCAGGAATGTTGCCTGCAGTTCTTAAACAACTACTATCTCTGTCACATTTGGAATACTTATGAGAATACAGTCTTTCAAAATTTATGAGGGATTTAGGAGGTCCACATTATAAGCAAATTAATTATTGGTATTTACTGGATGGACGTCATTCTAAGAGTAAAATTAAAAATGATTTGGAAAGCCAGAAGGAAAGACTGAGGAAAATGGAAGAATTTACTTTAGAAAACTTGCAATTGTAAATCCTTTTTCTGCCCTTTGAGGTGTAAATCTTCTACAATCAGGAATGTCTCTCTCAAGGACTTGGAAGCCATAGATCTGAAATAAAATCATCAAAGGAGATAGCATTCCTGTTTTCCTGACTCTGTGGGAGCGAAGAGCCCAACTTTGCTAAGTAACTACTAGCAAACACAGATGACATATTAATATTGACTAATCTCCCACCTAAAGTTTTCCAGTACTTTTCTACTAGCTCACCCCAGCATTTAAACACCATCCCACCTTGTCCAGAAGAGTTGAGTTCAGTTTGTCTTCCCTATAACAGTAGTCTTGACCCTCATTAGTCTTTGCCCCTATTGCAATAGTCTTGAATAAAGTCCTCCCTGACTGTTTAACTGGCCTGACATAATTTCTCTCTTATAACAGTATAGACATGATCTGGTCTTACAAATCCAAGAATCCAATTATTGGCAGAGTAAAACTGAGGCCATCTTACCAATTTTTTTATAATATCAAAGTAAAAGTAACTGATATACATCCAGATACTCAGTATCTAAATTTGACACACACACACACACACACACAAACAGTTGTGTTTACTAGTTTGATTGCAAGGAAGATGCAGCAGGAAAACTATCACATAAGAGAAACAGAAATCTGGCATTCATAGTTTAAGACTGCAGTAGACAGGCGTAAAGTCTCTTGATTAACTTTGAGATACAAGTTCCTTCCAGTCCAGGTACAGATAAATAAACAAAAGTGGATATTTATTCAAACACATGGAGGCTAAATGATATGCTACTAAACAACCAATGGATCATTAAAGAAATCAAAGAGGAAATCGAAAAATACCTAGAGACAAATGAAAATGAAAACATGACAATCCAAAACCTATGGGACCCAGCAAAAGCAGTTCTAACAGGGAAGTTTATAGTGATGCAAGCTTACTTCAGGACATAAGAAAAATCTCAAATAAACAACCCAAACTTACACCTATAGCAACTAGAGAAACACAAACACAACCCAAAGTTAGTAGAAAGGAAGAAATTATAAAGATCAGAGCAGAAATAAACGAATCAGAGACTAAGAAAACAATAGAAAAGATCAATGAAATTAAAAACATTAAAAGATGGTTCTTTGAAAAGATAAACAAAATTGAAAAACCTTTAGCCAGACTCACCAAGCAAAAAGAGAGGGCCCAAATCAACAAAATCAGAAATGAAAGAGAAGTTACAACTGACACCACAGAAATACAAAGGATCATAAGAGACTACCACAAGCAACTATATGCCAATAAAATGGACAACCTAGAAGAAATGGATAAATTCTGAGAAAGGTACAATCTCCCAAGACTGAACGAGGAAGAAGCAGAAAATATGAACACACCAATTGCCAGTACTGAAATTGAATCAGTAATTTAAAAACTCCCAACAAATAAAAGGCAAGGGCCAGATGGCTTCACAGGCAAATTCTACCAAACATTTAGAGAAGAGTTAACACCTATCCTCCTGAAAATGTGTACAGAAACAAAAAAGACCCCAAACAGCTAAAGTAATATTGAGAAAGATGAACAGAGCTGGAAGAATCAGGCTCCCTGACTTCAGACTGTACTACAAAGCTACAGTCATCAGAATAGTATGGTACTTGCACAAAAACAGACACATCAATCAGTGGAACAGGATGGAAAGCCTGAAAATAAACCCATGCACTTATGGTCAATTAATCTACAACAAAGGAGGTAAGAATATACAATGGAGAAATGACAGTCTCTTCAACAAGTGGTGCTGGGAAAACTGAACAGCTACATGTAAAGGAATGAAATTAGAAGATTCTCTAACATCACATATAAAAATAAACTCAAAGTGGTTTAAAGACCTTAATGTAAGACTGGATGCTATAAAACTTCTAGAGGAAAACATAGGCACAACACTTTTTGACACAAATCGCAGCAATATTTTTTTGTATCCATCTCCTCGAGTAATGGAAATAAAAACAAAAATTAAAAAATGGGATCAGGACTTCCCTGGTGGTGCAGTGGTTGAGAGTCTGCCTCCCGATGCAGGAGACATGGGTTCGTGCCCTGGTCTGGGAAGATCCCACATGCCACGGAGCGGCTGGGCCCGTGAGCCATGGCCGCTGAGCCTGCGCGTCCAAAGCCTGTGCTCCGCAACGGGAGAGACCACATGTACCGCAAAAAAAAAAAAAAAAAGATCAAATTAAACTTAAAAGTTTTTGCACAGCAAAGGAAACCATAAACAAGACAAAAAGACAACCCTCAGACTGGGAGAAAATATTTGTAAATGGAGCAACCGAAAAGGGATTAATCTCCAAAATATACAAACAGCTCATACTGCTCAATATCAAAAGACAAACTAACAACCCAATCAAAAACTGGGCATAAGACCTTAATAGACATTTCTCCAAAAAAGACATACAGATGGCTAATAGGCACATGAAAAGATGCTCAACATTGCTAATTATTAGAGAAATGGAAACCAAAACTGCAAAGAGGTATCACCTTACACTGGTCAGAATGGCCATCAACAAAAAGTCTACAAATAATAAATGCTGGAGAGGGTGTGGAGAAAAAGGAACCCTCCTACACTGTTGGTGGGAATGTAAATTGGTGCAGCCACTGTGGAGAACAACATGGAGTTTTCTTAAAAGACTAAAAATAGAGCTACCATATGCTCCAGCAATCCCACTCCTGGACATATATCTGGAGAAAACTATAGAAAAAATATATGCACCCCAACAACATTCATAGCAGCACTGTCTGCACAGCCAAGACATGGAAGCAACCTAAGTGTCCATCGACAGATGAAAAGATAAAGAAGATACGGTGTGTATATATATATATATAGTTATTTATTGTTATTTATTTATTGTTATATATATATAGAACAATAGAAAATATATATAAATATATGTATATACAATGGAATATTACTCAGACATAAAAAAGAATGAAATAATGTCACTTGCAGCAACATGGATGGACCTAGAGATTATCATACTAAGTGAAGTAAGTCAGACAAAGGCAAATTTCTTATGATATCACATATATGTGGAATAAAATGAATGAATTTATTTACAAGAGAGAAATAGAAAAAAAAACTATGGTTACCAAAGGGGAAAGGGGGTGGGGAGGGATAAATTAGGAGTTTTGATTAAAATGTACACACTACTGTATATGAAATAGGTAACCAACAAGGACCTACTATCTAGCACAGGGAACTATATACTCAACATCTTATAATAACCTATAATGGAAAATAATATAAAAAAGAATATATATATACATATATATGCTTAAAAAGTGGATGTTTATTAATCATGTAGATTTAACTGATTTTTATAATAATACAATTATTGATTTGGACTCAGGCAAAAAATGGTCCACAGTCTGGGTTTGTCCTCAAGACTTACAACACTTAGAGTCATGTATACTAAACACTGTAAGTTCAGTATGTGCCTTCAATAGGTGCCTCATAATAATACTAAATCATGGTTCTGGGTATTTTTGTGTTTCCTGTCTAGAAAAAATTATTTTGAAAGATGAATAATTACTGAAGGGCCCAGATCATCTCATAAATATAATGTTACTTATGTGATTGATGAGAACTAGGAGAAATTTACTGGGCCTGTGAAGGAAAACACTTAGCTAAAAATTTAGATTCAGGCTCCAGAATGAAGCTACTCCACAAAACTGAATCAGGTAATATTTCATATGAAACTACAAAATAATACTCATATTGTTAATCATTTGAAAGTGTAAGCAATATACACATCACAACAGTTTGTAAAATTAATGTATGATGAAAGAAAAATTTTGACCATTGCTAATCAAAAATGTGCTTTAACCATTCACCACTGGTACAATAAACGTAAAGGCTAATATTGCACTGAATTTTTAAATTCATCTTATTGTAACCCTGACAATTGCTTTGCTTTGTATTTTACTGTGGACTTGCTGTATATTTAGATGAGTGCAAATTGCCAAGATAAAGCAGAAACAGCAATAGAGATAAATAGAAAATTGTAGCTTTATTATAAAATAGTCACAAAAAGAAAAATTATAAGTGCAAACGCAAATCTAAAAAAAATCCAAAATTTCCCTAATAACAAAAGGGAAAAATAACTCTCCTCCCCTCCCACCTCTCTTTAGCATTTCTTTTAGAAAACTTGCAATTACAAATGATTGCTTTCTCTTTTTCTTTCAGATGTATGTAAATGTTTTAAAAGCTAAATAAACCTCTTACCAGTTTTGCACCCCAAGAATGTCTCACTTGGAGGCCATTGGAGTCATCTCTTTGAAATGTGAACATGAAGATGGATGGTGCCCTGTCACCTGTTTCTGTGAGAGTTAAAGCTTAGGTGCTTGGCTTCAGGATGTAACTTCCTTCTTGTCATAAAGAAGACAAGGATAGTGCATTCAGGTTACTATTTAAAAAAAAAAAAAAGATAGGAGAGACCAGGTGGTTTATAAACAACATAATGCACTATCCTTTTTCTTTTGATAAGGACAATTAACATGTGAAATGATTATATCTACTTGTCTATATAAATGGGTTAGTTTTTTTTTCTCCTTTTGCAGTCTCTTTAGCAGATTGCCTATCATGTGCATCATGGTCTGATTTAATCCATTTTCAATAGTAAAACTAATTCATTCTTTTCTTTACTTTCTGGGAAGGACTCACTGGGTTGGTAAGTGACTTTATATCGATATTTGTATTTTCTCAACAATGGTATGTCACTTAAAACTCTGCTCTTTGCATCCAGCGTCAATGGCTAATTAATCTCGATATCCTTTCAAAGACCTTGGTTTAGACTAAAACTGCTTAAGACAACTTTTTATTCAACCCCCATCCCTGACAATAAGGGGTGCTTCTGGGTCACAGAGGAGGAAGTCTTATACCATTCTCAAGAAAAACTCCGAAAAGAGTCTTCAAATAGTTTTAACATGTTTTTAATACATTTTTTGAACCAGTTATCAGTAAACTTAAATTAAAAACTTCTTTAATATGTGTTTATTTACAAGCTGTGTAACCTCAGCATTCATAGTGCATTCTAAGCTTCTTAGTTAGTCCCTTCATGCTAAAATAAAAGATTAAAAGCCCTAAATAAATGCACTCAGAAATATTCCTCAAGCTCTCAAGTACAATATAAAATAAAAGAGAAGATCTATTAAATTTCAAATATGCTCAATGCCTGATTTTCCTTATAATCACTCTAAGCATTATGGGTGTATCCATTAGAAATAACAACTATAGTCCTACATTGGAACATATTTTTTGTATTGTACAAGTATGTAACTTTTGCCTTTTATATAAATGCATTTAATATTCTTTCTTCTAATACAGAGCTATCAAGGATGATGTATACCTTCATTTCTGGATACATGAAATTAACTAAGGATGATGATGATGGCTGCAAAAATTAGATTAAAAAAACCCCTGAAATATCACCATTAGGGTGACATCAAAAAGTGTTATCACCAAGAGGGTAGACAGCAAAAGGAAGAAGAAAGACAATCCTGCAACCTGCGGAAGGAAAACCACATTCACAGAAAAATAGACAAGATGAAAAGGCAGAGGGCTATGTGCCAGATGAAGAAGCAAGATAAAACCCCAGAAAAACAACTAAATGAAATGGAGATAGGCAATCTTCCAGAAAGAGAAATCAGAATAATGATAGTGAAGATGATACAGGACCTTGGAGAGAGAATGGAGGCAAAGATCGAGAAGATGCAAGAAATGTTTAACAAAGATATAGAAGCATTAAAGAACAAATAAAGAGAGATGAACAATATAATAAATGAAATGAAAAATACACTAGAAGGAATCAATGGCAGAATAAGTGAGGCAGAAAAACAGATAAGTGACCTAGAAGACAGAATGGTGGAATTCACTGATGGGGAACAGAAAAAAAACAAACGAATGAAAAGAAATGAAGACAGCCTAAGAGACCTCTGGGACAACATTAAATGCAGAAACATTCGCATTATAGGGGTTCCAGGAGGAGAAGAGACAGAGAAAGAACCCAAGAAAATACTTGAAGAGATTAGAGTCAAAAAGTCCCTAACATGGGAAAGGAAATAGCCTCCCAAGTCAAGGAAGTGCAGAGAGTCCCATACAGGATAAACCCAAGGAGAAACACGCTGAAACACATATTAATCAAATTACCAAAAATTAACAGCAAAGAAAAATTATTGAAAGCAGCAAGGGAAAAATGACAAATAACATACAAGGGAAATCCCATAAGGTTAACAGCTGATTTCTCAGCAGAAACTCTACAAGCCAGACCAGAGTGGCATGATATACTTACAGTGATGAAAGGGAAGAACCTACAACCAAGATTACTCTACCTGGCAAGGATCTCATTCAGATTCGATGGAAAAGTCAAAAGCTTTACAGACAAGCAAAAGCTAAGAGAATTCAGCACCACCAAACCAGCTCTACGGCAAATACTAAAGGAACCTAAGTGGGAAAAACAAGAGAAGAAAAGGACCTACAAAAACAAAATGAAAACAATTAAGAAAATGGTAATAGGAACATACATATCGATAATGACCTAAAACGTGAAGAGATTAAATGCTCCAACCAAAAGACACAGGCTTGCTGAATGGTTACAAAAACAAGGCCCATATATATGCTATCTAAAAGAGACCTACTTCAGACCTAGGGACACATTCACACTGAAAGTGAGGGGATGGAAAAAGATATTCCATACAAAGGGAAATCAAAAGAAAGCTGGAGTAGCAATACTCATATCAGGTAAAATAGACCTTAAAATAAAGAATGTTACAAGAGACAAGGAAGGACACTACATGACGATCAAGGGATCAGTCCAATAAGAAGATATAACGATTATAAATATACATGAACCCAACATAGGAGCACCTCAATACATAAGGCAACTGCTAACAGCTATAAAAGAGGAAATCAACAGTAACATAATAATAGTGGGGGACTTTAACACCTCACTTACACCAATGGACAGATCATCCAAAATGAAAATTAATAAGGAAACACAAGGTTTAAATAGACCAGATAGATTTAATTGATATTTATAGGACATTCCATCCAAAAACAGCAGATTATACTTTCTTCTCAAGTGCACACAGAACATTCTCCAGGATAGATAATATCTTGGGTCACAAATCAAGCCTCAGGAAATTAAAGACAATTGAAATCACATCAAGCATCTTTTCTAACCACAACGCTATGAGATTAGAAATCAATTACAGGGAAAAAAACGTAAAAAACACAAACACATGGAGGCTAAACAATATGTTACTAAATAACCAAGAGATAATTGAAGAAGTAAAAGGGGAAATCAAAAAATACCTAGAGAAAAATGACAATGAAAACACGATGATCCAAAACCTATGGGATGCAGCAAAAGCAGTTCTAAGAGGGAAGTTTATGGCTATACAAGCCTACCTCAAAAACAAGAAAAAACCTCAAATAAAAAATCTAACATTACACCTAAAGGAACTAGAGAAAGAAGAACAAACAAAACCCAAAGTTAGCAGAAGGAAAGAAATCATCAAGATCATAGCAGAAGTAAATGAAATTGAAACAAAGAAAACAATACCAAAGATCAATAAAACTAAAAGCTGGTTCTTTGAGAAGATAAACAAAATTGATAAACCATTAGCCACACTGATCAAGAAAAAGAGAGAGAGGACTCAAATCAATAAAATTAAAAATGAAAAAGGAGACATTACAACAGACACCACAGAAATACAAAGCATCCTAAGAGATTACTACAAGCAACTGTATGCCAATAAAATGCACAACCTGGAAGAAATGGACAAATTCTTAGAAAGATATAGCCTTCCAAGACTGAACCAGGAAGAAATAGAAAATATGCACAGACCAATCACAAGTAATGAAACTGAACCTGTGATTAAAAATCTTCCAACACACAAAGTCCAGGACCAGAGAGCTTCACAGGTGAATTCTATCAAACATTTAAAGAAGAGATAACACCCATGCTTCTCAAACTCTTCCAAAAAATTGCAGAGGAAGGAAAACTCCCAAACTCATTCTATGAGGCCACCATCAGCCTGATACCAAAACCAGAAAAAGATATGACAACAAAAGAAAATTACAGACCAATATCACTGATGAATATAGATGCAAAAATCCTCAACAAAATACTAGCAAACAGAATCCAACAACACATTAAAAGGATCATACACCATGATCAAGTGGGATTTATCCCAGGGATGCAAGGATTCTTCAATATATGCAAATCAATCAATGTGATACACCATATTAACAAATTGAAGAAGAAAAACGATATGATCATCTCAATAAATGCAGAAAAAGTTTTTGACAAAATTCAACACTGATTTATGATAAAAACTCCCCAGAAATTAGGCAGAGAGGGAACCTACCTCAACATAATAAAGGCCATATATGACAAACCCAGAGCAAACATCATTCTCAATGGTGAAAAACTGAAAGCATTTCCTCTAAGATCAGGAACAAGACAAGGATGTCAACTCTCACTACTATTATTCAACATAGTTTTGAAGTCCTTGCCACAGCAATCAAAGAAGAAAAAGAAATAAAAGGAATACAAATTGGAGAAGAAGTAAAACTGTCTCTGTTTGCAGATGACATGATACTATACATAGAGAATCCTAAAGATGCCACCAAAAACTACTAGAGCTAATCAATGAATTTGGTAATGTTGCAGGATACAAAATTGATGCACAGAAATCTCTTGCATTCCTATACACTAATGATGAAAAATCTGCAAGAGAAATTAAGGAAACACTCCTATTTACCATTGTAACAAAAAGAATAAAATACCTAGGAATAAACCTACCTAGGGAGACAAAAGACCTGTATGCAGAAAACTATAAGACACTGATGAAAGAAATTAAAGATGATACCAACAGATGGAGATA
This sequence comes from Globicephala melas, assembly GCF_963455315.2. Taxonomy (NCBI): domain Eukaryota; kingdom Metazoa; phylum Chordata; class Mammalia; order Artiodactyla; family Delphinidae; genus Globicephala; species Globicephala melas. The sequence continues at coordinate 55,280,160 of NC_083330.1, forward strand.
TATACCATGTTCCTGGATCGGAAGAATCAATATTGTAAAAATGACTATACTCCCCAAAGCAATCTACAGATTCAATGCAGTCCCTATCAAATTACCAATGGCATTTTTTTACAGACCTAGAACAAAAAATCTTAAAATTTGTATGGAGACGTAGCCAAAGCAGTCTTGAGGGAAAAAAGTGGAGCTGGGGGAATCAGGCTCCCTGACTTCAGACTATACTACAAAGCTACAGTAATCAACACAATATGGCACTGGCACAAAAACAGAAATATAGATCAATGGAATAGGACAGAACGCCCAGAGAAAAAACCCATTCACCTATGGCAAACTAATCTATGACAAAGGAGGCAAGGATATACAATGGAGAAAAGACAGTCTCTTCAGTAAGTGGTGCTGGGAAAACTGGTCAGCTACATGTAAAAGAATGAAATTTGAACACTCCTTAACACCATACAGAAAAATAAACTCGAAATGGATTGGAGACCTAAATGTAAGACCAGGCACTGTAAAACGCTTAGAGGGAAACATAGGAAGAACATTCTTTCACATAAATCACAGCAAGATATTTTTTGATCTATCTCCTACAGTAATGGAAATAAAAACAAAACTAAACAAATGGGACCTAATGAAACTTAAAAAGCTTCTGCACAGCAAAGGAAACCATAAACAAGACAAAAAGACAACACTCAGAATGGGAGAAAATATTTGCAAATGAATCAACAGACAAAGGATTAATCTCCAAAATATATAAATAGCTCATGCAGCTCAATATTAAAAAAACAAACAACCTAATCCAAAAATGGGCAGAAGACCTAAGTAGACATTTCTCCAAGGAAGACATACAGATGTCCAAGAAGCAAATGAAAAGCTGCTCAGTGTCACTAATTGTTAGAGAAATGCAAATCAAAATTACAATGAGGTATTACCTAACACCAATTAGAATGGGTATCATCAGAAAATCTACAAGCAACAAATGCTGGAGAGGGCGTGGAGAAAATGGAGCCCTCTTGCACTGTTGGTGGGAATGTAAATTGATACAGCCACTATGGAGAACGGTATGGAGGTTCCTTAAAAAACTAAAAATAGAATTACCATATGCCCAACAATCCCACTACTGGGCATATACCCAGAGAAAACCATAATTCAAAAAGACACATGCACCCCAATGTTCATTGCAGCACTATTTACAATAGCCAGGTCATAGAAGCAAACTAAATGCCCATCGACAGACAAATGGATAAAGAAGGTGTGGTACATGTATACAATGGAATATTACTCAGCCATAAAAAGGAATGAAATTGGGTCATTTGTAGAGACGTGGATGAATCTAGAGACTGTCATACACAGTGAAATAAGTCAGAAAGAGAAAAACAAATATCATATATTAACACATATATGTGGAATCTAGAAAATGGTACAGATGAACCGGTTTGCAGAGCAGAAATTGAGACACATAAGTAGAGAACAAACGTATGGACACCAAGGGGGGAACGCGGCGGGGGTTGGGGGTGGCAGTGTGATGAATTGGGAGATTGGGATTGACATGTATACACTGATGTGTATAAAATGGATGACAAATAAGAACCTGCTGTATAAAAAAATAAATTAAATTAAATTAAAAAAAAGTGTTATCACCTCACTCACACCTGTTAGGATGGCTATTCACAAAAAGGTAAGAAGTAACAAATGCTGTTGGGAATGTGGAGAAAAAGGAACCCTTGTACACTGTTGTTCAGAATGTAAACCGTTACAGCCCCTATGAAACAGTATAGAGGTTCCTCAAGAAATTAAAAACAGAAATACCCTAAGATTCAGCAATCCCACTTCCTGCTAGAGATATCCAAATGAAATGAAACCATTATCTCAAAGAGTTATCTATAATCCCGTCTTCACTGCAGCATTATTCACAATAACAGGGCTATGGAAACAACCTAAGCGTCTGTCAGTAGATGAATAGATCAAGAAAATTTATGCGTGCACACACACACATATCGTTCAGCCTTAAAAAGGAAATAAATTCTGTCATTTGCAACAACATGGGTGAAACTGGAGGGCATTAGGATAAGTGACACTAAGTCATATAGAGAAAGACAAATACTGTATGGAATCACATATGTGGAACCTAAAAAAATAAAAAAGAGAGAGAGTATTAATTCATAGAAACAAGAGAGTTGCCAGGTATTGGGGAGTGGGGGAAATAGGCAGAGGTTGGTATAAGTGTACATACTTTCAGTTATAAGATGAATAAGATCTGAAAGTCTAATGTGTAACATGATAACTATAGTTGATAACAGTGAACTCTATAACTGAAATTTGCTAGAAGAAGTAGAACTTAAATGTTCTCACCAGAAAAAAAAAAAAAAGGTAAATATGTGAGGTGATAGATGTGTTAATTAACTTGATGGGGGGGAATCCTTTCACAAAGTATACATATATCCACGTTGTATAATTTAAAATGCTTTACATTTTTATTCATCAATTATACCTCAGTAAGTCTGAAACAAAATTTTAAAAGCAAATAAAATAGAAAAGAAAGTGGATCAAAATACTAGACGAACAACATAGAGTTTTAAAAATAAAAATACATGAAGTACTGTGGAATGATGGGACTACATAAATGTTAATTCAATTAGGTAACTGAGTAGTGAATAATTGTGGTTTTTACTTCATTTATGGTGTTGGACTTCAGAAGTTTTAATTTATTGGTTAATTCTAAAGCATAATGTGTGTGAGAGTCTTTGGAACAGTTATTACAGATGCAAAAAGATGTCTATTTCAACACTTGTTTGTTTTTTTGGTGGGGGGTGTACGCGGGCCTCTCAATGTTGTGGCCTCTCCCGTTGCGGAGCACAGACTCCGGACGCGCAGGCTCAGCGGCCATGGCTCACGGGCCTAGCCGCTCCGCGGCATGTGGGATCTTCCCGGACCGGGGCACGAACCCGTGTCCCCTGCATCGGCAGGCGGACTCTCAACCACTGCGCCACCAGGGAAGCCCCTCAACACTTGTGTTTAGAAGAATTTTAAGGTCAAGACCTCAGCACATACATCTTTGTACTCATCTGTGGATACTTCAGTCAAATATTGGGTTGGCCAAAAAGTTTGTTTGGGTTTTCCATAATTGCTTACAAAAAACACAAAAGAACTTTATGGCCAACCCAATATTTAGCATTCTAACAAAGTGCTGTGCTTTTGTGGGAAGAACGCTAATGTATTTATTTACATACTCTTTCTATATTTTGTCCTAATTTCTTTCCTACAGCCGCTTTCAAAATGCCTACCATATTACAAATATTCCTGATAAAAAGAGAAAAAATACCAACTGAAAGCTTCTTTAGTTTAGACAATTTGATCCAATTGAATCCAATGCCAAAAAAAACCCCACGAAAAACCCCAAACAAAACCATAGTAATTGCTTAAATTGCAGTAAAACCATCAGTGTTTTCACAAAACAAACCAAAGTAAAACAGTAAACTGCCTTCTTGTTTTAGTAAAATCATCCATGTTCTCTCAGTCGAAAATGTAACTATCGTCACAATGAAGAAATGAAGAACCATAAAAATAAACTATCCCTTATATTTAACATTTTTGTTGCTAGTAATCAAATGTCACAGAGATTATTTTATATTGCAGCCTAAAGTAATTCTGAAATTCCAAGAGCATTTATTTATTATTGCCCACTAGCAAGTCATTTGAATGACTATGCATCAAATTTTGTCCACACGATGAGATAATTGCTACTGTCAGTTTGATTGTTTTTCTTGCATGTGGTATTAGTAAGTGCTGTTGAAACTCTGGTGCTAGAGACGAAATGTCCCCCTGCTGCCAAAACTTACATGTTGAAACCTAATCTCCAATGTTAGGGTATTTGAAGGTGAGGACTTTGATAGGTGATTAGGTCATGAAGGCAGAGCGCTCCTCAATGTGATTGTGCCCTTATAAAAGAGGACCCAGAGAGATCCCTGACCCCATCTGCTATATGAGGACACAGTAAAAAGATGGCCACCTATGAACTGGAAAGCTGGTTGTTAGCAGACACCGAATCTGCTGGCACCATGATCTCTGAATTCCAGACTCTAGAACTGCGAGGAATACATTTATGTTGTTTATAAACCACCCAGTCTATCCTTTTTTCTTTTTTTTTTTTTAATAGTAGCCTGAATGCACTGACACCACATAGACCTGCATAGCTCTCTACTGCCTGTGGTATGTCTTTGCCATTGTCTGCAAAGATACCCCATCTGCTGACATGTTTCAGTAGATGTGTCTTGATGTAGAGCAATTTTTCTGCTCCCATTATAATTCATGCCACACCTAACAATGTTAACACAGGCTCTGTGTTAGGTATTTTGGGAAATCCAAGATGAGTAGTAAACAATCTCTGCAATCGAGGAACCTAAAATGATTGTGAGTGTGTATGAGTGTGTGTGTGGGTGTGTGTGTGTGAGTGTAATGGAGGAGGGCAAGGAGGAGTGCAAGGCAGAAATAAGAGCAGTGAGAAGATATCAGATTGGCCAAAAAGTTCCTTTGTTTTTAAGTAAAAATAAAAGACACATTTTTCATTTTCACCAAGAAATTTATTGAAAATGCATTCATCATTTTGTTCCACTACCTTCTGACATTTTTCAGGCAATTTCATAATTCTATATTCCCAAAACATTTTTTTCTTTTTGAGCAAAGAACTGTTCCAGGTGCCTTTTATAGTCTTCCAGGGAATTGAAATTTTTTCCATTAACAGAATTTTGTAAAGACTGAAATATCAATAAATGTAAATCTGAAGGGGCAATGCCTGGTGAATACAGAAAATGAATCAGAACTTCCCAGTCAATCTGTAACAGTTTTTGCCTGGTGATCAAAGAAACATGCACAGTCTTGCATTAACCTGATGGAAGATTATGCGGTTCTGTTAACTAATTCTGGATGCTTTTCGTCAAGTGCTGCTTTCAGTTGGCCTAATTGGGAGCAGTACTTGTTGGAATTAATTGTTTCATTTTCCAGAAGGAGCTCATAATAGAGGACTCCCTTCCAATCTCACCATATACACAACATCACCTTCTTTGGATGAACACCGGCCTTTTGGTGTGGTTGGTGGTGGTTCATTTCACTTGCCCCGTGATCTCTCCCATTCCACATTATTGTACAGTAACCATTTTTCATTGCCCATCACAATTCGTTTCAAAAACGTAACGTTTTCATTACATTTAAGTAAAGAATCAGAGAATCACATGCGGAAATATGGTCAATAAGGTTTTTTTTCTCTTAATTATGTGGAACCCAAATATCAAAGTGATTAACATAACCAAGCTGGTGTAAATGATTTTCAACACTTGAGCTGGATATTTTGAGTATGTCAGCTATTTGGATATTTTGAGTATAGCATCTCCCGTGTGGTATAATGTTGACTGTTCTCAATTAATGTCTCGATTTCATCACCATCATCTTCAACTGGTCTACCCGACCATGGAGCATTGTCCAGCGAGAAATCTCCAGAAAGAAACTTTGCAAACCACTTTTGACACATTCGATCAGTCACAGCTCCTGCTACATACACTGCACAGATCTTTTTTTGCATTTCAGTTGTGTTTTTATCTTTCTTGAAATAATAAAGCATAATATGCCAAAATGTTGCTTTTTTTCTTCCATCTTAAATATTAAAATAGTTATACAAAAATTTTCCAATTTTGATAAGTTTTTTTTAAAAATGCACACTGATATGACAGCTGTGACAATACAATCTAACAAAATGGTTTCGAATGAAGTTAAAGACAACTAAGTGCTACTAGAGCCATCTTAGGGAAAAAAACGAACAAAGGTTTTGGCCAACCCAATATTTTTTTTTTGTTGTTTTTGATAACTTTCATATAGGGGTGAAAGATTATTCTGAATAGTCAATTTTTCTAAGTCCTTTTTATACTGTGGCCATCAATCTCTAACAATATTGCCTTGTTGCTATATTTAGTATATTCCCTTCTTTCATTAGCCCATGGGGTCGGTTGGTATTTAGATTTTCATTATTAACAGGGGACGGTACAAGAGCAAATTTGAGAAGTTGTAAGTCCCTGGTTGTAAGAGCGTTTGCTCAAGGCAAATATCACATATAGCAGTCTTGTACCAAGGTGGCATTTTGAAAGAGTAAACTGTTGAAAAATTTTATAAAATAATATATCTTCAACAAAGTAGCTCTTTAAAACATATGCACCAATGAGCTGAGAGCAATAATAATATATGAACATAAAAAACAGCTACCTTTTCTATAAATCTAGTATGAATATTATTTATTAAATATTAAAATAAAGAAAATATTTATTTAAAATATAGTAACACAAAGTAGAGTTTGCATGTGTGTGTGCGTATTTAAAATAAAAAGAAGAAATATAGATGAATGAAACAGGACAGAAAGCCCAGAGATAAACCCATGCACATATGGTCACCTTATTTTTGATAAAGGAGGCAAGAATATACAATGGAGAAAAGACAGTCTCTTCAATAAGTGGTGCTGGGAAAACTGGACAGCTACATGTAAAAGAAGGAAATTAGAACACTCCCTAACACCATACACAAAAATAAATTCAAAATGGATTAAAGACCTAAATGTAAGGCCAGACACTATAAACTCTTAGAGGAAAACATAGGCAGAACACTATATGACATAAATCACAGCAAGATCCTTTTTGACACACCTCCTAGAGAAATGTGAATAAAACCAAAAATAAAAAAAGGGGACCTAATGAAACTTAAAAGCTTTTGCATACCAAAGGAAACCATAAATAAGATGAAAAGACAACCCTCAAAATGGGAGAAAATATTTGCAAATGAAGGAACTGACAAAGGAATAATCTCCAAAATTTACAAGCAGCTTATGCGGCTCAATACCAAAAAAACAAACAACCCAATCCAAACATGGGCAGAGACCGAAATAGACATTTCTCCAAAGAAGATATACAGATTGCCAACAAATACATGAAAGAATGCTCAACATCACTAATTATTAGAGAAATGAAAATCAAAACTACAATGAGGTATCACCTCACACCAGTCAGAATGGCCATCGTCAAAAAAATCTACAAACCATACATGCTGGAGAGGATGTGGAGAAAAGGGAACCCTCTTGCACTGTTGGTGGGAATGTAAATTGATACAGCCACTATGGAGAACTGTATAGAGGTTCCTCAAAAAAACTATGAATAGAACTACCATACGACCCAGCAATCCCACTATTGGTCATATACCCTGACAAAACCATAATTCAAAGAGTCATGTACCACAATGTTCACTGCATCTCTATTTACAATAGCCAGGACATGGAAGCAACCTAAGTGTCCATCAACAGATGAATGGATAAAGAAGATGTGTCATATATATACAGTGGAATATTATTCAGCCATTAAAAAGAAATGAAATTGAATTATTTGTAGTGAGGTGGATAGACCTAGAGCCTGTCACACAGAGTGAAGTTAGAAAGAGAAAAACAAATACTGTATGCTAACACATATATATGGAATCTAAAAAAAAAAAAAATGTGCTGAAGAACCTAGGGGCAGGACAGGAATAAAGATGCAGACATAGAGAATGGACTTGAGGACACGGGGAGGGGGAAGGGTAAGCTGGGACGAAGTCAGAGAGTGGCATGGATTTATATATACTACAAATGTAAAATAGATAGCTAGTGGGAAGCAGCCTCATCGCACAGGGAGATCAGCTTGCACAGCACAGGGAGATCAGCTCAGTGTTTTGTAACCACCTAGAGGGGTGGGATAGGGAGGGTGGGAGGGAGATGCAAGAGGAAGGAGATATGGGGATATATGTATATGTATAGCTGATACACTTCATTATAAAGCAGAAACTAACACACAATTGTAAAGCAATTATATGCCAATAAAGGTGTTAAAAAATAAATAATTAAAATAAAATAAAAAGAAGAGTTCCCAGGGAACAGTGTTGTTAGCCCATACTAACATATATCTGAGAATGAGATTTTACATTATAAAATTTTTCAGGACAAATCAGAATTTGATAGTCATAGGATAGAACCATGTTTGGATATCTAAGACAACATTTTTTTTCACCTTCTGTAACACGTTTGTTCAAATACAATGTTATCCAATATCAATGTATACTCATAAAATTTCCAGGAGCATCTTGGAAAAGAAGAGTTTTCTTTCTATTTTTTATTTTACAACGGTTCACTTAATTATTCTTTATAGTGTTACTGTGACTCCCTTAATGGAACAGCAAAGTGTGTGAGAGAAAATGTAGGAAAAGGAAAGAGAATCACATTTCTCATAGAATGCATTTTTAACTATTTCAGTTTGATGCCATACAGATGAGAAGGGTGGACAAGTAATCAACAACTCCTCCCTTCTTTATGCAACGAAATGAGGGTTGGAAGTGTATTCAATGCCTGTAATTGTACTATCATCACTGTTAGTTCTCTCAAATTTATTACATCCATTTTTACCATCAGGCGAATTTATATATAAGTGTGAAAATAGCACATGTAAAACAATCTGTGAGAAAAAACTTCTTTTAACAGTCTTTTAAAGATATTAACATGATTGTTCAAATCCATTATCTGAATTATTATCAACTGGTCAAGTTTATATTCTGATCTCTATTGACACTTGTCACTATACCACCATGAAGCTGCCATGAATGAAAAATCCTACCTCAAACTGGAGGAAAAAAAAAAATGCCCTTCAAGTAAGTCCAGTGGAGAGAAAATTAACGAGCATGAGAGTGAGAAAGAAAAGGCCACAAATAAGCAATACAGTACGAGACAGCAAATGGCTGAAGCAATAAATCTTTGAATTGTGAATTTAAGTTTGCAGCTTAAATTCACATAATTTTAGGAATTTTCATCTGATAAAATTATATGGAGTACTTAGTACTGCACACGATGTCCAATTACAGTGTATTCTCTGTTACTTAATAAATTTATTGCTTATAACTGTGTCATGAGTATTTCTTCAGAACCAAAATTTCAAGGTAAAGAGATATGGCACACTGAGATTATTTATAAGTTACTGAATTGCAAAACTGACATACTTTGTACTTAAGGGGAAGAAATTATAAGAATTATTTTTTAAAGCTTTTCATAATTCATTTTTGGAGGACTATTTTAGCTGTTGAACATGTTATGACCATATGGATACATTTTTTTATTGAAGAGAATATGACAATTGATTTTAACTTTTAGAATCTAAATATTGAAGGAAAATTGGAAGCGAAAACACCCTTTACTTCCAATGCTTAATTCAATCCTATGACCTAAATAGAATAGGCTGGGATGTTCCTTATCTGGTTAAATATTTTAAAAAATGAGGTATCCTGTGTTTATTAAACTAATCAGAACTTATAAACTTAAATATATAGGCTGAATTCATCCTCCTTTAAAATACTTTCAAATATGAGATTACACGGCTCTCTGTTAAATGAACATATTTTCTGTGTTTTACTATGTTTCTGACTTTCGGCTATTTAATATTTTAAAATAAATTTATTGAAAAGATAGTTTTAGTGCCGAAAGTTAGTCTCTGGAACATGGATCACACTTAAGAGAAAAGCAAAAAGGAACATGTAGATGAGTAAACAGTTTGCCAAATAAAATGCCTAAATGGAGACTAATTTTACCCATTAGAAGAACGTTATTTAAAATAAATTCCAACTGTTTTTTTGGGTTTTTTTTTTTTATACGTTCTTGACCATTAACCATGCCATATGCAATACTGTTTTTAAACTTGGGCAAGAGAGGTCCCTTCCCTGATCCCTTCGTCTGACCATTCTGTAGCCCACCTCTTGCCCAGGGATGTGCCTGCTCACTTCACCTATGAGATCCTAGACTAATTTCCAGCCCACAATGTGGTAAGAACTGAAATTGGGAGTAAATCTTTCAAACTTCTAGAGTAACTTGAAAGAGTAATTCTGTCTGGTGAATTTCATAATAAAAAAACTTGGAATGTATTTATATGTGCTTTTATTTCATTTTCCTAGAAATTTTTTTTTCACTTTGTATAAGTATCATTTCAAGACGAATTAAAAATAAAAACAAATCTTCTATTTTATAGTTTGTTTAAAAACTACTGTTCCACAACTCATTGGTACCTGGTACCCTGGAATTTCCTGCTACCTGAACCTTCATAGGCCTCTTTTCCAGGTCCACATTCTCAGGGTCAGAACACATGACCCATATGTGCACTCTTAGACCCAGTGGGCAGTGTTTGCAGGGAGGTGTGGCAGCTTGAATGTGTAGGCTGGGAAGTCTACATGTAACGTGAAGGATGGAGCTGAGTTTGGGAATAGAGGGTGGCCAGGTGCAGGCTGGGGCTGGGACCACTTTCCTACACCTTCATGTCCCAACAAGAAAATCACACAAGTCCCAGAATTCTAAATTTAAACTTGTCCTTCTAGGTTGTTATGAAAGTGTATTTGTCAAGGTAGGAGGATGGAACATTGTATTTAACAATATGTAGCTTAATTTATAACTTTTAATATTTAGACATTTGATATGTGAGATTCTGTCTGTATTCTTACTCTGAGCCTTGCAAATGTCCAGATGAGTGGGCCTGCTGTTGAGAAAGCTAAACTTATTAAAAAATATGTCTCAGGTACACTCAAATTTATATCAGCTTCTTTGGTAGATACAAATCCAGTGGGTTCTCTTATCACAGACTCTTAGAGTTCAGAGGAAACTTTGACCTAACTTCAAGTTTGTAAAATCTCTGTTAGCTAGTCAGACAGCTTTTATTCGAACACCTCTAGGAGGTAGGTGCTACCTAGTTCTGTTGTAGTCACACTTACTCAAGGAAAAGAAAGTTATATTTTCAGAAATGTGTAATTGTGTTCTGAGGAAGAAAAGCAGGTTTAAGAAACACATTTCTGGTTACAGACAGACAAATATAAAAAAAATCACAGATTTTTCAAAATTAATACAACTTCTCAGAGTGAAGGAATTATAACAAGTAATGAAATAGAACTACTGTGTAAACTAGGGACAATATGATAACAGGAATGCGAGAAAAGGAAAATGTAATGTTTTTTTCTTCATTTATTCTACCAGCAGCAGAAGCTTAGTCTGTAAAATACAGCTATTTCCACTTGACTATTCATTCAGGTCATAAGACCTCTTTTCATTAACGTATTTGCTCTTTATCTGGTCTTATGTTGCCTACCTAACTTTGGGATCATCCTCAAAAAAAAAAAAATCAATTGTGAACCTATTTCTTTCATTTAATTATCCAATACTTCTCATGTCATCTGCTACTTGATCCAATTCATACAACACAGGATTATAAAAATCACTTAAAAAATTTATTCACCCTGTCTCCCAAAATAAAAGGAAATAGAGACATTATCTGCACTTGATAAGAATTTTGAAAAGCACAGAAAATACACTAATAAAAATTTTACTAGATCTTTTTGAAGCAACTGAGGTCAAAATTCTTAAAAGAAGGTGTGCAGAAACTGAAGGACTGTGGCATGTTTACAAAGAGGTTCTTGTGATTAGCGAAGAGTTCATTTTTAAGAAAGTGTATGGCTATATTTAAAATATAAAGGGGTTTTCCTCTTAGTACTTAAAATTATATAGTAAATATCATTGCCTTAATTCTTCTTACTTTGAGTTTTGCAAAAACATAATATATATGATTATGATGTCTGCATATAAAATGTGTGTGTGTGTGTGTTTGGGTGTGTGTGTGTGTGCATGTGTGTGTGTGTGTGCGCGCGCGCGCACTCATGCGCTCATCTCATAGTCTTCTGGTTATTTAAACATAATGTATTATCTTTCTTACTCTCTCTTAGCCCTCCCACACTCTCACTAAGGGACCAATTTAGATCCAATGATTGAACAGTCTAAAAAGTAATGGTCACAGAATAAAGCTTTAATTTTTATTTCCACTGGAGGTGAAGTACTCAATGTGAACTTTGAATATGATAGTATAGGGAAATCCATTTGGAAACTTGGTATTCTTTTGAAAATAATAATTAATAACCATTCTGTGTTATTAATACAATAATTTATTCTATGAAGAAAATATCAACAGGTATATCAGAATTCATTATTGTCTACATAATTTTTTAACATTAGAATAGATTAAATTATATGGTTCAAACATAATATTATTTTTTTCTTTTAGCATGTGGGACTGTACAGATTACTGTTTAATCCCAATAAATGTACTCTTTTATGCTTACCATTTCTAATGGTTGGGTATTTAAGATAATAATTTTGATATTTTCCTTCTGTGTCTTATTAGATTACTGTAAATTTGTATGTCTATAACCTTTCTGCTTGTAGTTTTGTGATATTAATTATCTCATAGATTCTTTAAGGCAGTGGCTAAAGGAGTATACAGCATCCCTGATCTGGGATATTAGTTGTACAAGATGACATCTATTATTTCATTAGATTCTGAAATGCTAAGTTTTATTTAGTGGTAGATATAGTAAAAAAGATGTTTAAGAAATATTCTTCAGTCAACTGACTAGCTATCCTGCCTTTCCCTGTCCATGCTTTGAAGAATCTAAACCTGAAATCTAGTCCTCTATCTTAAGCAGAAAAAAGGAAAATATGTTCCATCACATACATGTTTTACAGTCTCATTTTTGAAGTACATATAATGTGATCTATCAAATAAACATGTAGAAAGATAGGTCTCAGAATGTGTGAGGATAACTTACAAAATTTGCTATATTATCATTAATGCCCAAGAAACTTCAACTTTTCTAAAGTGTCAGATAAAGGAACAAATATATGTATTATTTGGGAAATAATAAATAATAAATTTAAGGAATAAACCAAATTTTGTGTTGTATCATGTGTCACATGCCTATAGGCCCAGGCAGGCAATGCAAGGGTTCTTAGATGCTCAAGTGAAAAACGAGACAAGGTTGAAGGGCCATGAGAACCTATGGGCTCTCTAAAGAGGGCAGAAGAGAGTTCCAGCAAATTTTGCCATGTGATAATCCAGTCCTAGTGTTGCCAGTCTGTCGAAAGAAACAATAAATTCAGATTTTTTATATGTAATTTTCAATTATTTAAAACACTGTATAGTTGACCCTTGAAGAACATGGGTTTGAACTGCACAGGTCCACTTATACATGGATTTTTTTTTCCAGTAAATACTACAGTACTACACAATCCATGGTTGGTTGAACCCATGTATGTGGAACTATGGATATGGAGGGCTGACTATGGGATTTGGGCATGTGCAGATTGTGATATATGTGATAGTTCCTGGAAACAATACCCCGTGGATACCAAGGGATGACTGCACTTCCCAAACAACAACCGAAAAACACACTTACTGATCATATTAGTTCTGTGGCTGTCAATTTCTAATACAATATTACAGTATAATGAAATCCAAACTACCAGGTACAAAACCACAAAGAAATCTAGGAGGAACTATATATAATTTCTGAAAGATATTAGTCTAGCGTGGTGAAATGTCTACCAGGTACATCATCCTGATAAAAATGCTGAGTATTTTTAGGGGGTTGGAGTTACAAATAATTTGAACAACATAAACAAATATACAGAACATGTAAAGCAATGGCTCTTTGTCCATCATTATCTTAGGAAGCACAAAGTGGAATTGTAGTAGGCTCAGAGATAAACAACAAAATTGTGGTTGATCAATGATATCCATGTAGTAGGTGGAGGAGAGAAGTTGAAGTTGAGGTCAAGAATGCATAAAGATAAGTAAGAAGAGAAGGGATTTTTTTTTTCCTGAAAAGATAACAACTAAGATGGAATAGTATTGGGTCTACAATGTACACATAAGGTAAATCTTTGGTGTTATTACAGGATTCTGCAATAACAGTACTATGAGAACTTCTTGTAAAATTAAAAAGAAAAGGAAAGGAAAGAGGAGGAGAGGTTTGGAGGCCAGCAGGGATTACAAGTGCAGCCCCTCAGGACTGTATATATTTGCAAACTTTAAAAGCTTCTGCCTGAGGGTCTGGCATCCAATCAGCCTGAAACTAGGTGATCACTGAATTCCTTTCTTTGGAACACTGACAAGTCTTGGCACATGCTGAACAGCAGGGGCAAATCAGGAATAAATAAGGCAGTATATACAACCAAAAAGATTTAAGAGACAACAAAGATCTAGGGCAGGGTTGAATGAGAAGGATCATCACCTACACAAAGTCACTACTTCAAGACTGATAGAGGTAGCAGTTTTGCCTAATATATAGAAACAGACACAGAGAATTAGGCAAAATGAGGTGACAAAATATGCTCCAAACAAAAGAAAAAACAAAACATCAGAAAAAAAAAACCTTAATGATATGAAGATAAGTAATTTATCCGGTAAAGAATTCAAAATGATGGTCATAAAAGTGCTCACTGAACTCAGGAGAAGAATGGATGAACACAGTGAGAACTTCAACAAAGAGTTAAAAAAATATAAGAAAGAATCAATCACAGCTAAAGAATGAAATAACATGAGTAACATAAATTAAATGAAAAATACACTAAAGGGAATCAATAGCATATAAGATGATACAGAAGAAGGATTAGCAATCTGGAAGACAAGGTAATGGAAATCACCCAATCAGAACAAAAAGGGGAAAAAATTAAATATGGATAGCTTAAGGACAACATCAAGCACAAGAATATTTGCTTTATAGGGATCCCAGAAGTGGAAGAAAGAGAGAATGGGGAACAAATGTATTTGAAGAAATACTGGCTGAAAACTTCCCTATCCTAGAAAGGAAACAGATATCCAGATCCAGGAAGCACAGAGAGTCCCAAACAAGATGACTCCAAAGAGACCTACAAAGAGACACATTATAGGTAAAATGTCAAAAATTAAAGAGAGAGTACTAAAAGCAGTAAGAGGAAACCAACTAGTTAATATAATGGAAGCAATTTTTTCAGCAGAAACTTTGCAGACCAGAATGGAGCAGCATGATATATTCAAAGTGCTGAAACAAAATAAAACAAACAAACAAACAAAAATTTACAACCAAGAATATTGTATCCAGCAAGGTTATCATTCAGAATTGAAAGTGAGATAAAGAGTTTCCCAGACAAGCAAAATCTAAAGGATTTCACCACCACTAAACTGGCCCTGCAAGAAATGTTAAAGGGACTTCTATAAGTTGAAATGAAATGGCACTAATTAATAAGAAAACACATGAAACTAAAATTCTCACTGGAAAAGGCAAATATATAGTAATGGTAGTGGATCAATCACTTATAAAACCTGTGTGAAGGTTAAATGACAAAAGTTAAAATAAAAAACCTATACAATAATTAGAGAAGACACAAAATAAAAAGATGTAAAACATGATGTAAAAGACATAAAATGTGGAATCAGGGAATAAAAATGTAGTATTTGTAGAATGCATTTGAACTTAAGTGACTATTAACATAAAATAAACTTTTCCATATATAAATAGTTATATATGAACCTTATGGTAACCACAAACCAAAAGCCTATAATAGATACAGAGAAAATAAAGACAAAAAAATCCAAACATGATACTAAAGAAAATCATTAAACAATCATCAAACAAACAAAAAAACCCAAGACCCATCTATATGCTGCTTATAAGAGACTCACTTCAGATCTAAACACACACAGACCAAAATTGAAGGAATGAAAAAAAATGTTTCATGCAAACAAAAATAAAAAGAAAGCTGGGGTAGCAGTACTTACATAAGATAAAATATACTTTAAAATAAAGACTGTAACAAAAGACAAAGAGCATCACATAATGTTAAAGGGATCAATCCAACAAGAGGATATAGCATCTGTAAATATCTATGCACCCAACGTAGGACCACCTAAATATATAAAGCAAACATTAATAGACATAATGGGAGGGGTCCAGAAATCTACATTTTAAAAAGTGCACCAGGTAATTGTGATGCAAAAGACCCCATTTTTGAGAAACACCTCACTGATAAAGCCTGTATTGCAAACCAACAGTTATGAAAGGAATACTGAGAGAAAGCATATCATAACCTTTTGAGGTTCATCACAGAAAAAAAATATATACATGCCCTGGACATTTCTTCTTGCCACTACCAGAGGTAGATTATTGGAATGGATACCCAAGGATTTGGCGGTAAGTTCCTAACATTTCCCTTTTCTCAATTTATGTTCATTCTTTTTGTTCACATTAAGAACCTTTTCAGTATATTAGCTCAACTCTGAGAGCTGTTCATTGCTAACTACTTCACATCAAACCACTGATAAACTCTCAACTACAGATCTTGATGACCAGGTCTTTATTATTGTCTCTGGGATCAATTTCATGATTGTTTTTTCCAGTCTATTCTAAAACTCTGTGAGGGCAAAGGTATTTTCCAAAATAAGGCCAATCAGCCACTCTGCAATTTCACCCTAGGCCTCTTTTGCCAATGAGTTCCTTTCTGGAAATGGATTCTTAAGTAACTGTGTTTGGATCAAGTACCTTAAGCACCACTGAAGAAAGACTAATAAATATACTATTTGCAGGTTGATGATCATAACTAAGGTAGTATGCTTCTTCTGTTGGTGATAGTAGGAAGAATCAATGAAAGAAAAAAAAGTAAAATTTCATACAATTTTATAAAGACCTAATAGGCTAAGTCAAGAAAGAAACATTGAGAACTTACACTTGGAGCACTGTCCTTGGGTCTCCAACTTCGCTCCCGTCACCAATTGTCAAGGTGTCATAGCCAATTTCCAGATCGAATTCTTCAAAATTTATCTGGATAACCTAGCAATAAACAGAAACAAACATCTCAAGTATATTTCATTATATAATAAAAGCAAACAAAAATGCACTGTGGACATACTATATATCTATAGATCTATAATTATCTGTATAAGAATTTCAAACTATGGCAGGAGATCATGTGAGACTATTCCTATCAATCATTATAACATAATTTTTATTTACTCTATTGTATCTTCTGTAATAATTTTTCAGTGAAATGGCATGGCTTCTGTTTATAGGACACTCTTATTTGAGGAATCTGAATGCAAATCTAATTTAAGAAGGCTTTATGAAAATGTGTAGGTACCTGAAGAGTGGTTACATTTGCATATATTTTTATAAGCTAGCACAGAAAAACACAGAGTATACTACTTCTATGAAATAGTAAAGCTTAAAAAATGTTAGAGCTAAATTTGAATCTAGATCACTAAATTTAAAGGCATCAGGTTTATTTTTGTGTATCCTTTGGTAACAGAATCCCTCATATATATTATATTTTGCTGGCAAAACTAGGAGCACAATTCTTTGGGAGACACATTATACCATAACAAAAAATTAATATTAATTCTTACCAAAATATACTCATGCATTCATTTATTGTTTATATATCTATGTAAAAATTCATATTTAGTTAAATTGCAATTCTTAAATTAGAAACCCAATATTAAAGAATAATAAATCAAGAATCCATATAAGAAGAAATTACATAAATATCATCCTATATATAATCATGGCTTGAGCAAAAAATAATTTATAATAAAGTATTATTCAACATGAGTTAAAGAAAATGAATGGCTGAGATTACCAATAGTACTAGAGAATAAATGAAAAAAAGCTTTAAAATTTTTTAAATTATTATTTAAAAACTAATTTTTATAATTGTTACTTTGGTATCATAAAAAGAAATTCTTAAGAAAATGAGGGATTTCATACCCTGACTCTTTTTAGCTTCGTAACAAAAAAACAAATTTTTGATTATGTCTATTTCTTGATTTTTAAATCATTTTTTACTAGCATTAATTAAAGCCACTGTTTTGGTCAGGTTTAAATGCAGAATATATAAAAACACTGAATTTTACATGGCTACAATTTAAAAGTAAATGTTTCCCTGTTCTACACTGAGTTAAATGTAAGTATTCTCAATTAATAATTGCCTGTTAATAGAGATTAAGTTGTTCCCATTTTTTTGCTATCAAAAGCAACATGGTTACAACCAATCTTAAATATTTTCTGGCTCAAATGTACAAGTACTAGCTTATATATGTACTTATGAGTGCAATTTCTGGATAATAACAAAGTAAAAATTATATTTCATAATATTGTGCCATATGATTTGGAAATTATTTTACCAATTTAAATGCCTACAACTTGTGTGCATTAGGTTTCATTATTTCTACCAATCTAGAGGGTGTAAAAAATGACTTTTCTTTTGCATTTTCTTCATTAGTAATTAAGTTCTTTTTTCATATGTTTGTCATTTATGTTCTTTTTCAGGTTTTCTGTTTTTTACTTCTTGACTCAAAGTTATTTTAATTTTCATAGAAACATGTCAATGCTGAAAAAGTTTTCAAATTTATTGTCATATAATTATTTGCTTTCTTTTAGCCTATGTTGTCTGTACTCTTGTCCTATTTCTATTTCTAACATTATATGTCTTCTCTATTTTTGTTTACTATTTTTTATTGTGCTAACTATAATATATATTAAAAAATCAATATTAGCTATTTTTAAGTGTACAATTCAGTGGCATTAATTATCAATATATTCACAATGCTATGCAACCATCACCATCTTTTTCCAAAAGTTTTCCAAACCAAAACCTTGTTACCATTAAGCCATAACAATAACTCCCCATTTTCCTCTTTCCCCCATCTCCTGGTAACTTCCAACATACTTTCTGTCTCTACAAATTTTCATATTCTTGATATTTTATGTAAGTGGAAAAACACAATATTTCCCTTTTTGTGTCTGATTTACTTCACTAAGAAAAGTCTTTGAGGTTCATCTACATTATAGCATGTATCAGAACTTCATTCCTTTTTATGGCTGAATAATAGTCCATTGTATGTATACACCTAATTTGGTGTAACCATTACTCTGTTGATGGACACTTAGGGTGTTTCTATCTTTTATCTATGGTGAATATTGCTATTATGATGGTGTAAAAGTACTTATTTGAATCCCTGTTTTCAGAGTGAAATTACTGGGTCATATATTTAACATTTTGAAGAACTGCCAAGCTGCTTTCCAGAGCTTCTGAACATTTTAAATTTCCACCGGCCATTCATAAGGGTTCCAATTTCTCCATATCCTCACCACATGTTATTTTCTGTTTTGTTTTTATCATACCCATTCTGGTAGGTGTAAAGTGGTATCTTACTGTGGATATAATTGCGTCTCTCTAATTAATGATATTGAGCATTTTTTCATGTACTTATTAACCATTTGTGTATCTTCTTTGGTAACTGTCTATTCAAGTCATTTACCCCTTTTTATTTATTTTTCTCTTTTACCCCTTTTAAAATTAAGTCATTTGTTTTATTGTTGTTGAGTTTAACAGCTCTTTACATATTCTAGATATTAATCCCCTATCAGATATATTAGTTGCAAATATTTTCTCCCATTATGTGAATTGTCTTTCTGCTCTTGTGATAGTGTTCTTTGACACCACAAAGTTTTAATGTAATGAAGTTCAGTTTACCTATTTTTTATTTTGTTCCCTGCGCTTTTGGTGTCATATTTAAGAAACCATTGCAAAATCCCATATCATACAATTTTTTTCTATGTTTTCTTCTATGAATTTTATAGTTTAAGCGCTTAAATTTAGGTTTTTGATCCATTTTGATTTAACTGTTGTATACAGTGCAAGTAAAGATCAAATTTCATTCTTCTGCATGTGGCTATCCAATTTTACAAGCACCATTTATTGAAACAACTATAGGCAAACCTTGCCTTATTGCACTTTGCTTTATTGTGATTGGCAGATATTGTATTTTGTACAAATTGAAGTTTTGTGGCAAAACTGTGGTCAAGCAAGTATATCAGCACCATTTTTTAAACAGCATTTGCATACTTTGTGGCTGTGTCATGTTTTGATACTTCTCATAATATTTCAAACTTTTTCATTACTATTACATTTATTATGGTGATCTGTGCTCAGTGACTTTTGATGTTTCTTTGTAATGGTTTTGGGGAGCCACAATCCACACCCACATAAGACTGCACACTTAAATGATAAATGTTGTGTGTGTTCTAAGTGCTCCACTGACAGGCTGTTTCCCCATCTTTCTCTATCTCTTTGGGCATCCCTATTACCTAAGACACAATAATATTGAAATTAGGGCAACTAATGACCCTACAGTGGCTTCTAAGTGTTCAAGTGTAAAGAGGAGTCCCACCTCCCACACTTTAAATCAAAAGCTAGAAATGATTAAGCTTAGTGAGAAATGCATGCATTTCGAAAGTCGAGACAGGCCGAAAGGTAGGCGTGCTGCATCAGTTGCAAGTTGTAAATGCAAAGAAACTGTTCTTGAAGGAAATTAAAAGTGCTACTCTAGTGAACATATGAATGATAAGAAAGTGAAATAGCCTTACTGCTGATATGGAGGAAGTTTTAGTGGTCTAGAAGGAAGTTCAAACAAGTCACAACGTTCTCTTAAGTAAAAGCCTAATTTAGAGTAAGGCCCTAACTCTCCTCAAATCTATGAAGGCTCAGAGAGGTAAGTAAGCTGCAAAGAAAAGTCTGAAGCTAGCAGAGATTGGTTCATGAGGTTTAAGGAAAAAAAGCCATCTCCATAACATAAAAGTACAAGGTGAACAGCAGAAGCTGCAGCAAGTTACCCAGATCTTGGTAAGAAAATTAATGAATGTGGCTACACTAATCAACAGATTTTCAGTGTAGACAAAACAGCCTATATTGGAAGAAGACACCATCTAGGACTTTCACAGCTACAGAGAAGTCAATGCCTGACTTCAAATCTTCAAAAGACAGGCTGACTCTCTTGTTAAGGGTATATGTAGCTGACTTGAAGCCAATGCTGATTTACTGTTCTGAAAACCTTAGGAATCTTAAGAATTATGCTAAATCTACTCTGCCTGTGCTCTATAAATGGAACAATAAAGCCTGGAAATAGCACAACTGTTTACAACATAGTTTATGGAATATTTTCAGCCCACTTTTGAGACCTACTGCTCAGGAAAGAAAAAGATTCCTTTAAAAATATGATTGTTTATTGACAATGCACCTGGTCACTCAAGAGCCCTGATGAACCTGTAAAACAAGATTAATGTTGTCATGTCTGCTAAACAACATCCATTCTGCAGCCCATGGATCAAGGAGTAATTCTGACTTTCAAGTCTTATTATTTAATTAACACATTCTGTAAGACTGTATCTGCCATAGATGGTGGTTCCTCTGATGGATCTGGGCAAAGTAAATTAAAACCTTTCTGTAAAGGATTCACCATTCTAGATGCCATTAAGAACATCTGGGATTCACGGGAAGAGCAAAATATCAACATTAATAGAAGTTTGAAAGAAGTTGATTCCAACCCAAATGGAGGACCTTGAGGGGTTCAAAACTTCAGTGGAGGAAGTCACCGCAGCTGTGGTGAAAATAGCAAGAGAATTATAATTAGAAGTGGAGCCTGAAGATGGGACTGAATTGCTGCAATTTCATGGTAAAACTTTTAACAGATGAGAGTTGCTTCTTGTGGATGAGCAAAGAATGTGATGGAATCTCCTCTTGGTGAAGATGTTGTGAAGATTGTTGAAATGACAGCAAAGGATTTAGAATATTATATAAACTTACTTGATAAAGCAGTAGTAGCATTTGAGAGAACTGACTCCTATTTTGAAAGTTCAACTGTGGATAAAATGCTATCAAAGCATAGTGCCTGCTACAGAGAAATCACTGGTGAAAGGGAAGAGTTAATCAATGTGGCAAACTTCATTAATGTTTTATTTTAAGAAATTGCTACAGGGACTCCCCTGGTGGTGCAGTGGTTAGGAATCTGCCTGCCAATGCAGGGGACACAGCTTCGATCCCTGGTCTGGGAGGACCCCACATGCTGCGGAGCAACTAAGCCCGTGCGCCACAACTACTGAGCCTACCCTCTGGAGCCCATGAGCCAGAGCTGCTGAGCCTGTGTGCTACAGCTACTGAAGCCCACACACCTGGAGCCTGTGCTCCCCAACAGGAGAGGCCACCACAATGAGAAGCCTGCACACCGCAGTGAAGAGTAGCCCCCGCTTGCCAGAACTACAGAAAGCCCGTGTGCAGCAACGAATACCCAATGCAACCAAAACTAAATAAATAAAATTGATTCTTTAAAAAAAAAAAAAAAAAAGAAATTGCTACAGCCACCCCAACCATCAGCACCACCACCCTGATCATTCATCAGCCATCAATATCAAGGAAAGACTCCACCAGCTAAATGATTATGACTCACTGCAGGCTCAGATTATGGTTAGCATTTTTTAAAATAGTTTTAATAGTTTTTAGTGTACAGATCTTTTACCTCCTTGGTTAAATTTATTCCTTAGTATTTTACTAGTTTTTAAAAAATTTATTGAAGTACAGTTGATTTACAATGTAGTGTTAATTTCTTCTGTACAGCAAAGTGACTCAGTTATACATATTCTTTTTCATATTCTGTTCCATTATGGTTTATCACAGGATATTGAATATAGTTCCCTGTGCTATACAGTAGGACTTTGTTTATCCATCCTATATATACTAGTTTCCATCTGTTAATCTCAAACTCCCAATCCTTCCCTCCCCTACCTCCCATAAAGTATTTTTTAATTAAGATCTGTACACTGTTTTTTTAGGCACAATGTTGTTGCACACTTAATAGACTACAGTATACTGTAAACATAACTATTATACATACTACAAAAGAATTGTGAGACTTGCTTTATTGTGGTATTCGTTTTATTGTGGTGGTCTAGAACTGAACACACAATTATCTCCAAGGTATGCCTGTATTCTTTCACCATTGAATGTTTTTGGCACCTTTGTCAAAAATTAATTGCTCACAGACGGGTGGGTTTAGTTCTGTGCTCTCTTAGCTTTTGTTTATCTGGGAATATCTTGATTTATCTTTCATCCTTGAAGGAGAGTTTTGACAGATAGATATAGAATTCTTGGTTGACAGTTTTGTTTTCAATGCTTAAAGATATTGTCTCACTTGCTTCTCAGTTTCTTTTTCTTTTTTGAAATCAGCTGTTAATATTTTTTAGGATTTGTTGTACTTAAAGAGTCACTTTTCACCTGCTGCTTTCAAGATTCTCTTTGTTTTTACCTTTCAACCATTTGACTATAATATGTTTAGGTATGGATCACTTTAAGCTTATCTTACATGGATCACTTTAAGCTTATCTTACATAGAGTTTGTTGAGCTTCCTGGATGGGTAGATTCATGTCTCTCTCAAATTTGTGATCCTTCTGGTCATTATTCCTTCAAATATTCTTTCTGTACCATTATTTCTATCTTCTCCTCCTGAGAGTCATAAAATACATTTGTTGGTCCGTTTGCTCATATTCCACAGGTCCCTAGGCTCCTTTCACTTTTTTCACCTTTTTTCTTTTCTTTTTCTGTTCTTCAGACTGAATAATTTCAATTGTCCTATCTTCAAGCTTACTAATTCTTTCTTCTGCTGATCAAACCTGCTCTCAAAACCTCTAGGTTTTTAAATTTCAGTTATTATGGTTTAAAGCTCCAGAATTTCTATTTGGTTTCTTTTTTATAATTTCTATCTCTTTATCGATATTCTCATTTTATTCATATATCATTTTCATCATTCCCTTTAATTTTGTCCATGCTGCTTGAGCATAATTAATACAGTTGTTTTAAAACTTTGTCTAATAAGTTCAATGACTCAATGTCTTCAGGGATATTTTCTGTCAATTTATTTTGTTCCTTTCAATGGCCATATTCTCCTGTTTCTTTGCATACTTTGTGATCTCACTGTTGTTTCTGAAAACTATCCATTTGAATATTATAACATGGTAATTCTGGAAATCAGAGTCTCTTCCTTCCCCAGGGTTTGCTGTTCTTGATTTTTGAAGACTTGTGTCCATCCAATGTTTTAACTGGAATTTCTTTAAATTCAAGGAGATTAAAAAAATATCCATTTCAGCATGCTTGGGCTGCTATAACAAAATACCATAAACTGGGTGGCGTATAAACAATAGAAATTTATTTATCACAGTTCTTGAGGCTGGGAAGTCCAAGATCAAGGCGCGGTTGATTCAGTGTACGGTGAGAGAGTTTCCTGGTTCACAGAAGGCCATCTTTTTGTTGTAACCTAACACCAGCAGAAGGGTCTAGGGAGCCCTTTGGGGTCTCTCTTACAAGAACGCTAATCCTACTCATGAGGTCTCCACCCTCAGGACCTCCCAAAGGCCCCACCTCCTAATACCATCACACTGAGCATTCGGATTATGAATTCTGAAGGGACAGAAGCATTCAGATCATAGTAAGACCCCTCCCAGTCTTTGAGGACTGGCTCAGTGATAGGATATTCTTTAATACCTAGCCAGACCATTTATAATTTTGTCTTAGCCTTCACTTGCTGCTTGCATTAAGCCTATAGATCAGATAGTGGTGAAAGCTTAGGGTTTTCTCTGGTCTCCCTCAGCATGTGTCTTGCCATGGGCATGCATGTGACTTTCTAAATTCCACCATATACTGGAGGGCTTTTGCATGTCCTAATTTCCTGAAGAAACTGTTTCTTATTTCTAGTAACTCATTCATGGTGGCTTGTTTTCCTATGTGTTTAGTTATATTTAACAATAAACCCATTTTTATTAGGGCTTCAGCTGTGAGAATCTTGAAGATCTTAAACTGGGTATAATTTCATTCATTTTCTGCTAACTGGATCCAAGGGTTACTACCAAGCTGGTGGCAGTTTAACATCTGGTGAGGCATTTAGCTAAATACTAAAGTTTCAAGTTCAGCTTCTTCACCTATAGATCCAAAGAGACTGGGCCTCAGTCTTAGTCTCCTAATTCCAGAGACTTATTGCCATTTGCCACAAGGAAAACCAAGCTTTCTTTACATTTCATCTCCAAGCTTTCTTTACATTTCATCTCCTACTTTCATTTCAGTTCATTCTTCTTTTAATTATATACGCATAATTGTACTTGTGTTTGTATGGTATGCATGCATAGTCTTATAGATTTTCTTTATTGTGAACCAACAATGCACTGAAAAATGTGTTTCTTGTATTTCAGTGGGAGGGCCTTTCAGAGTACTTCATCTGTCATCCTTTCAAAAGATTAATGACATGATCCACTTTACCCCAAGCCATTTCACAATAGAGCCATGAGTGCATTGCATTTAAAATTAGGGAACGTCACTTATTAAATGGCTTTAAAAGTCTAATAGGCTAGTAGATACAAACTAAGAATGTAATAAGTGACTGGTTGATTGCTATTTCTATGCCAAACCCTTGATAGTCATTATTGTTTAGTCATGTCTCAAAAAATTTGGATACCCATTTAATGATAGATTTTATTTTGCCTGAATTGTAACTGAGGTTCATGCATGTATATATGCAACAATGAGAACTCGACTTCATTTTAAACTATGTGATGAATTAATTACTAACTAAATCCATACATTTTCAGATAAGCACTTAACCACTGAGCTGTCACTGAAATTTTAGACACTTATAATTCTTGAACAGTTTCAATGACACTGAATCACTGAGAAGCTAAAATAGTCTGACTGAATTTGTAGAACACATTCATTTTAATTTGATTCTTATATGCTTAGTTTAAACGTCATTACTGGACTGGTTCTTCTTTTTTCTTCTTTTTTTTTTTTTGCAGTACGCGGGCCTCTCACTGTTGTTGCCTCTCCCGCTGCGGAGCACAGGCTCCGGACGCGCAGGCTCAGCGGCCATGGCTCACGGGCCCAGCCACTCCACGGCATGTGGGATCTTCCCAGACCGGGGCACGAACCCGTGTCTCCTGCATCGGCAGACAGATTCTGAACCACCGCGCCACCAGGAGAGCGCTGGACTGGTTCTTTAGAAGTAAAATTTATGCATAAAAAGAATAAAAACTACTTTGGCCTCAGCTGGAGACATTAACATAAGTAAAGCATTACAGTAAAATTCAAAAATGGTACATTGAGATATTTCCAAAAATAAAAAAAAAATAAAAACAGTAGAATGTATAAAAGTAATTTGTAAAACCAAAACCAAAACAACAAAACATTTTTTTCACACAAAAATGTAATAAGTAACATCAGGAGTGTGATGTGAAATTTTCTTTTTCTGGATTCTCCTGTAACATGGAGGAGAAAATATCCACTTTCCATCCCTTTATCTTTGTATAATATGAAAATGAAATGAAAAGGTAATTAAAAAAATCAGTACTCATCAGTGTAATATAACTACTTTCTCTACATATATAGTTGGCAGTAGGGCTGAAACATTTAGTAGGAAAATAGGAAGAATATAAAGCATATTAGAAGAGAAAGGAACGTCATATATTTTGCCTTTCGTATTTGTTCCTAATCATTTGTGGGTGGGAAAAAGACCTGCATTTAGGTCATAGGACTGTTGATGCAAAAGCTGTGATAATAAAATATGCCCCTAAATATAAAATAATTGTCTTGATTTTTTAACCAAATAAGCCATACTCTTGGCTTCCACTTGTAAAGTGCTGATTCCAAATTACTATATGA
The DNA here is from genome assembly GCF_963455315.2 of Globicephala melas. Classification (NCBI taxonomy): domain Eukaryota; kingdom Metazoa; phylum Chordata; class Mammalia; order Artiodactyla; family Delphinidae; genus Globicephala; species Globicephala melas. The sequence goes on from NC_083330.1 coordinate 55,306,574, forward strand.
TGTTGCTAATTGAGGGCTATGTTAAAAAATTTAAGCTACTAATGTAATCAATTAACAGTAATCTCATGCATATTAACATTGGCTTTCCAGAAGTGAGAAATCTGTAAATAATATTAAATATTAAATGGTTAGTAGATCCATTTCCCATAAGGCTTAAGACATGGGTTTTCACAAGGTATTTTGATAGAACTGGTATAGAACCTATGTTTCATAATTGTCATTCTCTCCATCATTCACAGAGGGTTTAAAACCATGACTTCTCCATCATTGTTTTATGAAGTCATGTGGAATCCCCATTTATACACTTTGTATCTTTTACCCATGAAATTTGTTTAAATTGGCAAACATTTATATTGTGTGAGTCCTGGGCTCAGTGCCACATATGCACTGCTTCATTTTAACCCTAAAACTATAGGTAGCGTCCATTTATATATTAGTTTGGCCACTCAGAAGCTGAATATCCTCGTGTCTGCAAAATTAGGAGGCTTGGTAGGAAGCATAGTATACTTCCCAGCGTGGTTAGGTGTTATCTTCCTCATCATTAACTGCAACCAGAGTGTAGGCATGAAACCTAAGCTCCCCGAACCATGGATTCTGGCAGAGGGTGGCAAAAGCAGCAGAAACATCCAGTTTTAGAAGCAACAGTAGTTGTAACATGTAATGGCACTGATGTCCTAGGGCAGCATTATCCAACAGAAAAAAATCTTCCCACAAGTCAGAACCAGAAGCCATATCCGACTATGACAAAGTAAAGTTCTAGTGAGGTAAAATGGGTTCTGCTACATTCCAGGCTGATCAAGGAACTCATCCCCCTTCCATCGAAGGTAGTCTTCACCAGTCTTCTTAACCAGCAGGATATGATATTGATCTATGAACCAATGACTGACCTCTGAAGTTTCAACTATGACAGATATCACATGTATTTGGGATGTGATGATAACTGTCTATTGGCTATAGGCCTCTAGATAATGAGGAACTAAATCTGGATATAATGGAGAAGCCAGCACAATACTTGGAGATACTAGAGTTGTACGTAACTGGCTAAGATTTTTGGTTTTCTCTATTAATGAAGACAGCATTTTTTCATGTAAACATTTTTCAAAGTGAGTGTAGGGAAAGAACTATGCATCTGGATGAACATTTGATAACAAAACGGGTGGATTGTGGCAGAAACTATTATTACTTATCCAACAGCCATCTTACTTGTTCACTGGACTTTTCTCTTCCGAACAGGACATTGATTTTGCTCAGTTATGTATCTTTCTGTGTACATTCTTATGCTTTAGGGACTGCTGATCCCATACCAAGTTCCATGGAATGGCTCCTAATGAGTCTATGCCAATATTAGCAGTTCCATTTCATTTGTCACGGATAAGATTAGATCTTACTATGTCACTTAATTCTGGTCAGTCAGTGGAAGGCGAGGAGCAATCTTCTGGGCGTGGGGTGCTTTTGGGAAAATATTTCTTCATGCTCAAATGAACACAAAGAATCAGTCTGCTTTGGAGGTGACTGGATCTGGATGTACTGACTAGAGCTACTGCAACCATCTTGCAATATGTAGTTTAAGGACAAAGCTAACACATGGAGATGCCCAGAGCCAAGAGATGGATGTTTCTACTGTATGTCTGAGACTTGCGTACCTCTGGATAGTATGCTGTGCTAAATAATGCATTTTCTTATTATTTAAACCATATCTTTCCCATACTTAAACTGAAAACATTCTAGTGGATACATCAGTAGATTCAATTCTAAGTTTTACAAAATGTTTTGCCCAGTAATTTGTCTGTGTTTATTTGGCTAAAAGTGATGGGACTAAATTCAATCTCAGACTCCCCTGATGTGACAATCCAAGTGCTCAAACTTCACACTATTCTGCATTTGCATAGTAAACGTCTGCAACTTAGGAAATACCTTCTGTCTGCCAAATACCTGATATATAATAGCATAACTTCTAAGTAAGTTCTTTGATGTTGCACATATGCCTCATGTTTTAAATAGTTATGGCAAGGGAAGATAATTTCTGAAATCTGACAAGTAGCAAACATTGTGTCAATTCCTTGGGGGAAAAATACAGAAAGCATGGATTGGTATAAGCAATTTTATCTTCCATGATAAAGTCTGTATTTTTTTGCCTCAAAATAAATCTGGAAGCTGATGAAATTTCTTAGTATTTCTCCAGTCACTATTCTCTGTATTGGCCAATTTGCACCAATATAACTAGTATTGGAATTAAATGAAGCTTTGATGATATTTAACTAAACAAATTAATGATGCTTTAATATTAATACCAAGCTAATCACATTAGTGAGACAAGATAATATAAGGGTACAGGCAAAGATATGGTTTAAGTCTCTCTCTGTCATGGAACGTTACATTATTTTGGGGAAGTCTCATAACTATAAAAGAGTGTTTATAATTCATAATTCCTAAGGTTGAAGTAGGTATTACATTAGTTTGTAAAACAGAACATACTGTGCTTGATATACAGTAGGCCTTCAATAAATGGCAGTTATTATTAGCTAATCATAAAATAAATGTTGACATCTGTTCACAATGGATCTTGAGGATGAAGTTCTATTTCTGGCAACCCCACTGTGATTTAAGGAGGAGAGTTTCTTCCCCAAAATCTATGCTGCTAGAAATTTATCTTTTCTGGAAGAAAATAATATTTTCTCTATTAAGCTCATTTCAGAATGACTATAATTCACTCTGTTATTAACAAGTATATTTCTTACCAGTGAGGAAATCCAGAATGCATATATACAAAATATACAAAGTATAAGCTTTGCATACAAAGCTTAAGGTATGTAATGCTATATTACACAATCAATTTGACATATAATTAAAGAGCTTCCTTATTCATACATGTCTCAGACCTTAGCGATCACAGTCCAATTTGGAGACAAGACATAAACAAGATAAATACAATACCCTGTGTTAAGTGCTTTGGGATATGGACACACAGGGTTAACATGGGCAGAGGTAAGAGCTGCCCAATCCAATTAAAGAGTAAAATGGAAAGATTTCCCCCAAGAGAAAATCCCCAGGCAGTGCAAAGGAAGGTAAATATGGGAACTGGGGAAGAACACTGTAGAAGAGAGCATAAAAAAGGGCACAGTAGAAAGAAATATTCTTTTTGTTTCTGTAATATCAACTGTGAAACAGGAAGTGATTAAAAGGAAGGCTAAAAATGGAGGTAGGAGCTGTATCATGTTAAGAACTTTGAACTTTATCTTATAAATGAGTAGCAGCAAATAATGAGTTTTGAGTGGTGTGCTGACAGGGTTTTATTTGCTTTTCATATGCTCACTTTGGCAGCAGGAACAATCTGTATTTGAAGTGGAGTAGGGCAGTTAGAGAGATCGAGGGACTAAACTTGAGCTGTAAAAGTAGGGATGGAGAAGAGTGGACTCAATCTAGATTTTTTAACCCCCCCCCCCCGCCAAAAAAAATGTCCTTTTTCCCTTCTTCTCTTTTCATACATATAGAAGCACTAGTCAAAAGCTCACTCAAAAATCGATGCCTCATAGGACTATTTTATCAAATTTTATTGGGTATAGTCTAATTCAGACAAAGCAGAATATTCAACCCGTTTGTCCAAAATCTCATGTATTTCAGAATAATCCTAAAATTTTACTGTTTTGTGATATGTATTGTGTATGATATGTATTACATGTGTACATGGAAAATTAGTGTTCAATAACTGTTTAATTAGTAATCATCCTAATTTGCCTATTTTTATAAAAAGGTAAATTTACATGAAATTTGTGAAACAAATACTGTAAGATAAAAAAGGTTTAAATATAACACATATAAACCCAACATTTATTTATTTGAAAGTAATCTCATTTTAGAGGAAGAAGTTAATCTCTCATATTCTAGAAGGATTATACACTATAATATTATATATTTTACGACAGAAGATGTATTCCAAGACTCTTGGACTAGACCATTCAAAAATGAGGAGTGCCAGCCTAGGGAATTCTCTAGGTTCATCCACTTTGCTGCCAGAATCAGGTTAATAGTTTCAATTCTTACAAAGGCTCATATTTCAGAGACAGGAGGGGAATCTGGAGACACAGTAAGATACTGATGGAACGATAAAAGCTTTCAGCTTTGTTTATTTTTCTATGCCTTTTGTATTTGTGCACTGCTCTTCCCCTTTAGGGGGTTGCTGGTATGTAACAATGACATTAAATATGGCACTACAAATGTTTCACTGAAGGGAAGAAACTACACAAAATGAAAAATGCATCAAATATTAAATCTATAACAAAACTGTACAAAACCATTGGTTCTTTCTGTCATTTATTCATGTTTTGCTACTGGAGGCTATAATTTAAATTTCATAATATATATAAATGATCAACTTGAACTTACAAATTTTGAAGAAAATGCTTGCAGATACTGTTGCTGGTTTTAGGAGGATATTCATTACAAATTTGTACATGTTAGGTTGTACATATTGAAACAAATTTTAAACAAATATGAGTACGTCTCATTAAAGTGAATTTGGTAAGAAGCACTATTTTGCTGGGTTTTGTCACTCATTAATAATGACGTCAGTCTGATCCAGAATACCTATCTCTCCATTTATTCATCTATACTATTTTTATGCAGAGAACCTTTGACTTGAAGCTTTATTAAAAAATGAGATTAGTTTAAAATGGCTAAACATACAACATGGTAGAGAGATACTATACATTTTTGTATATAAATGAACCATACAGTGGATTCTAATTCCCATTCTCAGTTTATTTTTATTGTTTTTCCTTGATACCAAAGAGGAAGGATGCAAGATATTAGCTTCTCAATTCATGGTCTTTGTTGTTAACTTTATTTTTGCTTATGTAATTTCTTCAAGTGTTAATGAATCTTTAACAGTTAATATTTATGGAAGACCTTGTTTACTTCCAAAATTATCTTCTTGAGTAAGCAATTTAGGTAGAAGCCCAAGAAGTTAGGGTATAAGAGGAATTATTTGCCACTGAACTCACTGTTTGCCAGTTATCCAGGAAGAAAGATTGCTGGTCCATGAATGAATATTCTTCGGGACGAGTGGTTGGGAAAAAAGTAGGGAGAGATATTTATACTATTTGCTGTTTTGTGAACTGCACTTCAATTAATAAGCCTCTTTTGAAAATTTTGGATGTTATGTTGAAACACAAATCAGATAAATCTTCTTCCTAAAAACTTTTAATTTGTTTAATTCATTCTATAAATTTGTATTTAGAGCCTACTCTTTACCAGGTGCTATTCTAGTGCTGGGGATATAGACAAACTTTCCTCCCTTCTTGGGGAAGTATACAAAAGATAGAGAAGCAGCATATAATACCATACAATATGAGATCTTCAAATACTGATGTGTTACAAGATGCTATAAAAAAAATAAAGCAAGGAGATAGAGATGGAGGCGGTCAGTGATTCAGGGGAGAGAAAGTGACACTTAAGAGATATCTAAATGAAGTAAGAGATATCATGCTTCTCATTACATTTTTGGATGGATCGCAGAGGGCCCTGTATGATCCGAGCTTTAATCAGCTCTATAGCCTCCATTTCTTACATTCTTCTCTTTACCCACTATGCCACAGGAACGCTGTCATCTTTTTAGTTTCTAGAAGACACCAGGCTCTGGCTTCCGTGGTGGCGCAGTGGTTGAGAGTCCGCCTGCCGATTCAGGGGATGCGGGTTCGTGCCCCGGTCCTGTAAGATCCCACATGCCGCGGAGCGGCTGGGCCCATGAGCCATGGCCGCTTGAGCCTGCGCATCCGAAGCCTGTGCTCCACAACGGGAGAGGCCACAACAGTGAGAGGCCCGCATACGGCAAAAAAAATCTTGAATGTATTGTGACTTGTTTTGGGCCCTTAACATGTGAACTATCCTGGAGAATGTTCCATGTGCACTTGACAAGAATTTGTATTCTGCTGATTTTGGATGGACTGTTCTATATACCTATTACGGACTTAATTTGGTGTAAGGTGTTGTTTAGGTCTATTGTTTCCTTATTGATTGTCTGCCAGGATGATCTATCCATTGATGTAACTGGGGTGCTCAAGTCCCTTACTATTACTGTATTGCTTTCAATTTCTCCTTTTAAGTCTGCTAATATTTGCTTTATATATCTTGGTGTATGTTAGGTACATATACATTTATAAATGTTATATCTTCTTGGTGGACTGGCTCTGTTATCATTATGTAATGCCCTTGTCTTTTATTATCGTCTTTATTTTAAAGTCTACTTTTTCTGATATGAGTATCATATCAGCTTTCTTTTCATTTCCATTTGCATGGAATATCTTTTTCCAACCCTTCACCTTTAGTTTGTGTGTGTTCTTACTCCTGAAGTGAGTCACTTGTAGGCAGCATACAGATGGGTGTTTTTTTTTTTATTTAAATCCATTTATTCTCCCTAGGTCTTTTCATTGGAAAATTTCATCCATTTACATTTAAAGTAATTATTGATAGGTATGTACTTATTGCCACTTTGGTAATTGTTTTCTGGTTTCTGTAGTTTTTCTCTGTTCTTTTCTTCCTCTCTCTTTTCCTTGGGTTTTGGTTGTTTTCTTTAGCATTATTTTTAAATTTCTGTTCATTTTTTTGTGTACTTACTTTATGTTTTTTCCTTGTGATTATCATGAGGCTCACATACTACATTCTAATTAAATAGCAGTTTGTCTTAAGTTGTTAGGAACTTAAATTTGAACACATTCCAAAGCTGTATATTTTCACTTCCCCAAGTGTTTTACACTTTTGATGACACACTTTACATCTTTTTATGTACCCCTTAACTAACTATTGTAATTTTAGTTAATTTTACTACTTTTGTTTTTTTTTGTTTTTTTTTTTTTTGTGGTACGTGGGCCTCTCACTGTTGTGGCCTCTCCCGTTGTGGAGCACAGGCTCCAGACGCGCAGGCTCAGCGGCCATGGCTCACGGGCCCAGCCGCTCCGCGGCATGTGGGATCTTCCCGGACCGGGGCACGAACCCATGTGCCCTGCATCGGCAGGCGGACTCTCAACCACTGCACCACCAGGGAAGCCCCTACTTTTGTCTTTTAATCCTCATGCTTGCTTTATAAGTAATTGATATACTACCTTTGTTATATATTTACCTTTTCCAGTGGATTTTTACATTGTTTTCTTATTATTTAATTACTGATGTTTATTTTCAGCCTAAAGAAGGTCCTTTAACATTTCTCTCAGGGACAGTTTAGTGGTGGTGAAGTTCTTTAGCTTATGCTTCCCTGGGAAACTCTTAATCTCTCTTTCAATTCTGAATGGTAACCTTCCTGGGTATGTTATTGCAGAATTCTTGGTTGGTTGTTTTTTCCTTTCAGCACTTTAAATATGTCATGCCACTCCTTTTGGCCTGTAAGATTTCTGCTGAAAAAAACAAAAGAAAACAAAAAACTGCGGATAGCCTTATGGGGTTTCCCTTACATGTAACAGGTTGTTTTTCTCTTGCTGCTTTTAGTATTCTCTCTTTGTCCTTGACTTTTACCATTTTTAATTATAATGTGTCTTGTTATGTGTCTCTTTGGGTCCATCTAATTCAGAATTCTCTGTGCTTTCTGGACCTTGATGTCTGTTTCCTCTCCAGATTATGAAAATTTTCAGCCATTATTTCTTCAATATTTTTTCTCATTTTTTTCCTTCTGGGACCACTATAACACAAATGTTGTTATTCCTGTTGATCTTGTCCCAAAGGTTTCTTAAGATGTATTCAGTTTTTTAAATTCTTTATTCATTTTGCTGTTCTGTCTGGGTGAGTTCCATTGACTTGTCTTCCAGCTTGCTTATTCATTCTTCTACCTCATCCAACTTGTTTTTGAACCCCTATAGTGTATTTTTCAGTTCAGTTATAACTTCTGTTTGGTATTTCCTCATATTTTCTGTCTCTTTGTTGAAGTTCTCACTGTGTCTGTCCATTCTTCTCCTGTGTTCAGTGAGAATATTTATGACTATTACTTTAAACTCTTTATAAAGTAGATTGTTTAACTCTGCTTTATTTTGTTTTCTGAGGCATTGTCTTGTTCTTTCACTTGGAACATAGTCCTCTGTCTCCTCATTTTGCTTAATTCTCTGTATTTGTCTCTATGTATTAGGTAAATCAGCTACCTCTCCCAGTCTTGGAGGAGTGACTTTATGTAGATGTTCTGTAGGGCTCAGAAGTGCCAGGCACTCAAGAGGTGTCCCCTATGTGGACTGCATGCATTCCCCTGCTGTGGAGGGGCTGCAGCTGCTGCTGCTTCAGTGTGCTGGTGGGCAGGGCTGGCCTCTATTATGGTTGGCTGCAGGACCTGGTCATGGTAGCTGCTGAACACTGGGCAGAGTCACATCCCAGCTGGTTCTGTAGCTTGGCCAAGGCACAGGAGTAGGTGGAGCTCTTTGTGGGGCACATCCACTGGCAGTAACAGGTTAGATGGAGATTTCCTAAATGGTGCTCTCCAGAGATGGTATTAGCAACGTACCCTGAGATTTCAAAAATGGCTCCCACCAGTGTCTTAGTCCCCAGAGAGCATCTCAACTGGTTCCTGCCTCTCCAGCAGACACTTTAAGATCAGTAAGGGAGTCCCCTTTACCTTTGACCTTTTCAAGTGATTGAAATCACTTTTCAATCTGGTGATTTTGTGCTGGTTTTCAGGTTGACTGAGTCTGCATGTGACCCCTTTAAGAGTGAGTTTTCCATTCACTGTAGTTCTACAGTTTTCCTGGATGTATTACCCATTGGTTTTCAAAGCATGTGTTTTAGGGGCTCATCTTTCCTGTGAAGGATCTAAGGGTTGGGGTGCCTGACGTGAAGTTCAAATCTCTTGTTTCTCAAGGAAAATATCCATACCTTGTGATCCTTCCAGACTGTGAATCGCTGTGGCTGGGGTGTGTCGTTTTTCCTTGGCATGACTGCATCTCTGTTTCTCCTAACTGTCCCTTTACCCTTTGTGGCTGTCCTTTCACCCTTTGTTGTGGAGATTCTGTTGTGTTTTCAGGCCCCTTTCAGAGGGAATTATCCCATATGTAGTTGTATATTTGTTGTATCTGTGGGAAGAGTTGAGTTCAGGATCTTCCAATACCACCATCTTGAACCCTCCCCAATGATTGCTTTTAAGTTATCAAACATAAAGAAAAACATAAGCAATGATTTTTGAAGAAACTCATAGATATTGAGGGGTTAAGTATCTTGGTTAATTTGGGTTTATACCAACTAAGAGAGCTCTGCACCTGTGGTTTATGCCAGTAACTGTCTTCTCAAAAGAGTTCTGACATGGTAATCTATGTAAGCAAATCTTCCAACAGTATTTGTCAAAATATATAGTTATAACCTGTAGTGCATCATAAAATTGATTTAGTGAGGCATGACCACTATTTTAAAAATAGATTACAAGTTAGAATCAAAAACAGAGAATTGCATTCATGTAGTAAGGGAAAATTATTTTTTAGCATTGTATGTATGTATGTATGTGTGTGTCCGTGTGTGTGTGTAACTGGGCCACAATGTAAAATATAATTGTGGGAGATGGTTGAAAATACTTGGATTTTTACAGGGTATCTTAAAATGGATATAAACCAACAGATCAAAAATTAATGTCCTCAATCAGCTATTTGATAAAAATAGCAAAGAAAGTAATTATGTCTTCCTTAGAAAATAAATTCGATTTTTTTTATGGAGAGAAAGAATAGATGAAAGTTTGGTAGATTGGTTAAGAAAAGCAAGGAGAAATGTGATGGCCTCTGTGAAACTTCAGGTAATTCAATAATGAAAATGAGTTAAGCTTAGCAAAGTAAACATCTTATAGAGCAGGAGATAATTACCACATTTTGCTGACAATTATAGGTAACTGCTATGACATAAAAAAGATTTCTATCTCCATACAAGATTAATACAATGTGTTTCTCCCATACTTTACAATGAATTTGCTTCATGTTTATCTTAGTATAAGATACTTATGTCTTAGTGTGAGATACGTCACTGTAAATAACACACATCTTATAAAGTACACAGCATTGACCTTTGCTACCTATGTGATCTCAGACACGTTATTTATCTTCTTTATTAAATGCAGACATAAAATTATTTATCTATTAAGGGAAGTCTTAAAATTAAATAATTCATGGAAAGTGCTGTGAATGGTACCTGGTATGTTACTAAATGTTCAATAAATATGCGCTTATTTTTTCTCAAGTAGTTCATGATTTGTTTCCTTAACAACCCATAATTTGCACAGAGAAGGTATTTGATAAATAAACATTTGCTGAATTGAATTGAATTGACAACACGGGTTGGGTAAGTAAAATGATTTCCTTTGTGAAGGTGAAGAGTTAGATTTAGTAATTTTCCCAAGGTTTATACAGCTAGTTTAGGGGAGCATAGGCTTCTGACCTAGTTCTTATGAGTTGTAAATCAGGGCTCTCCTATAAGGCAAGTGTAATTGACCACTGAGTTGATTTTTAAAACAACCCTGCTACTCTTATGATTGTTTTATGAACATAAAACCCAAAACAGTCTGGAAAATAGTATACTTTGTATCTAATAACGAGTTAATGTTTTTTAAGTATTTATTAACTCTGCTAAGTACTCTGTATGCTTTACCTCACTTACTTCTCATAACTTTGAAATACATGCTCTTATTACTCACATTTTATAGATAAAGAAACTGAATTTCAGAGAGGTTAAATAGCCTGATCAAAGTTGTTAGTTGGTAAATTCTAAATCAGTATTTGAACTACAAATCTGACCCAGTTTTATGGACTCTACCACCAACCTTTCCTTAATATAACTCAGATAAGATATCATATATTCTGAGAGGAATTTTGACTCTTCCTATTTAGGTCCTCGCTATACATTCTTACAAGGAGAAGCAGGATAGAGAGAACAGAAACAGAAAACTTGCTAATTTTTCAGCTGCTCTTTTGTTCATTCAGCATTATAATTTTGTTTGAAGTACTGTGGCATATACATATTTAGATGTATTATTCATTTTTAGTCAAATAGAAAGACAACTCAACCTTTAGAAGTACCCATAATATGAATCCTCTATTAGTGGAGAGAACATTAATAACTTCTTATAATAAAGAAAAGCTATGTGATCTGTGGCAATAGAGAAACACTGAAAGGAAAGGCAGCTATGTATAAAAACATGATATACCTGAATGATATGTCAAGCAGAAAGATATAAAGTGAAAAGCCATTATTTATGGCCTCTTTAAAAATAAAAAACATATACTTACAACCTTCAAAAGCATGTCTCAGAAAACACTAATTTATAATTTTAATGTGTTGTCGTTTATATGTTAGTTGGGATAGAACTGCAATATTTAACATTTTTTCCGTATTTCTCGTATGTTTATGTTTTATATAATGGATAAGTAGGAAATATTTCAGAAATCATATGTTAGGTATGAATTTTCTTCACTGCACTTCCCTCATGATGTCTTTGTTTTTGTCTTTATGGTTATGCTTTTTCACCAGAGATGGTTTTCAGTTACCTTATTGGTGTTCACCGCTGTGATGACCCAGACACATTGTGCATTGCTGTCATACTGGAATGGAAAGTTGGGAGACGTAAAGGTTCCACTTGGTCCTTGAAGATTAGAGCCACATGTCTTCACTAAGAGAGAAATTGCATTTTAAAAGGTGCACGTGCCACATGTAAAATCATAGCAATAAAATAACTTGCAAATAGACTTTAAATTCAAAATTGCACAATAATAACCACATTGAAATATATATTATGACATTCTAATGTGACATCGAAATGAGAGTGTTTTTTACACCCTGAAGTTCACAAGCTCATATTTTAAACATTAATCGAAAACTAGTTATGAAAGTGTGAAGCATGATAAGTTGTCCTCTGACTGTAAATAGGTTAGTTTAATTAGTGAGAGCTTATATTTATTCAATATTGTGTTAACAAAATTCTACAAAGAGGAAAAAGCAAATCTTTGGATTGATTAGCAATTTAAATAGTGTTTTCCTTTCTATTTATTAAGTACACTAGGACTCATAATAGCATAAAACTCATAATTGAAACATCAATATTAAAACTACTTTTTCTGTTCTTATAACTATGAATTGAGCCATTCAGATTACAAAAAGAGCTACACTGAGGTAATTTTAAGAAATTCCCACAAAAGTCATGTTATAATATTTCCTCAATTTTCTAACCCTTTTCTCTTCTAATTAACAAAAGAGTTTCTGACCACACTGTATATGTCTTGACTTCCTTCTTGAGCACCACAAAAGTTTCTTGGTGGCATTACTTTTGATATGCATTTTTTTGCCCCATTCCATTAAAATCCTGCCTAAGTCATCTTTTTCCAATCCATCAATAATTCATTGTACTTTTAAGTCATGTACAGTTTAACATAGATTTTCATATGCACATAAAACTTTACATATAATCACTTTAAAGATCAGTTTATGGAGGTCCCAAAAGTTTGTTTGACTTGTCCAAGATCACTCAGCTAGTAAATAACATAGTCAAGATTCGAGCTCAGGTCTTCCAACTTCAAGTCTTATCTTTTTATCATGAAATCTGTGTCTCTCTAGTACGTTAGTGTTTTTTAGCTAGTTTTTTTTTTTTTTCCCTTTAGCTCATATTTTAGCATGAATCTATTCTAGACAACTTTGTGGTGATTTATTGGTTACTTTTAATTTTCTCTTGTTTGTGTCTGACTTCTATATTTTAAACAATAAAACTGTTATTTTATAATAAGGAAAAATTAACAAATGGTATTTTTCTTCCTTCAACATCAATTACCAACCTTCCCTTTTTCATTTACTACCCCCTTCTTGTAAGTCTTCCATGTTCATTACTGCATTTTCTTCTCTCCTGTTCACTTTTTTTATTTTTCTCAATTTCCAATTTCCATAGTAAAAATACCTTGCTGATTTTAGGCTACCAAAGCTTTGTCAAGGCCTCACAAAATTTCTGAATATTTAACATTTGGTTTCTTTTTTACAGCTTTATTGAGATATAGTTGGCATATAACATTGTGTAAGTTTAAGGTGAACAACATGATGATTCACCTCGCATAATCACCACTTGTGCATGTGTGTGTGTAGTGAGAAATGTTTAAGATCTACTCTCTTAGCAACCTTCAAGTATGTGATACAGCATTATTAACTATATTCACCATACTCTACATTATATCTTCAGAAGTTATTCATCTTATAACTGGAAATTTGTTCCCTTTAACCTAGCACCTCCAGACTAACTTTTGTGTGTGTGTGTGTGTGTGTGTGGTATGCGGGCCTCTCACTGTTGTGGCTTCTCCCGTTGCAGAGCACAGGCTCTGGATGCGCAGGCTCAGCGGCCATGGCTCACGGGCCTAGCTGCTCCGCGGCATGTGGGATCCTCCCAGACCGGGGCATGAACCCGTGCCCCCTCCATCGGCAGGCAGACTCTCAACCACTGTGCTACCAGGGAAGCCCCAGCCAGACTCACTTTTGATAATTACTATTCTACTCTCTGTTTCTATGAGTTTGTCAATTTTAGATTCCACATATAAGTGAGATCATTATATTGCAACTTCTCGTAAGTCTTCCAAGCTCACTACTTCATTTTTTTCTCCCCCATTCACTTTTGAAAGTATTTCAGTCTAAGTTCTCTTGTTTCAGTGTTGAAATGGCTGTCACAATGCCAGAAATGACCTCCTAAATCTAATAGTATCTCTTCATTTTTTTCTACATATGTAATCTCTCAGCAGTAATGGAAAGTATTGACCAACTTTGAAATTCTCAGCTGTCCCTTACATAGTCCTGAATCTCTTGATTCTAGGCCTATTTGCTTTGAATAGTATGCTCCATACCCTGTGTTCTGGTTCTATTTTTTTCCCAATCTGACCTTTAAGTAGCATAATATTAAACTATTTCACAGTCTATTTTCTCTTTGTTCAATGCTCTCTCTGAATAGTTATTCCAATTCAATTTTACGGCAACAATGATCATTTGTGTTGACAGCTCTCAAATCTACATCACCAATTTTGTCATCTCTCTTGATTTCTAGAGTAAATTTTTTCTCTGTCTACTGGAAATTCCATGAAATATTTTAAAGTGTTTAATGAAAACTTTAACTAACCCCTCCACCTCCTTCCCATGCGTACATATGCACTCCTCAAGACCTATGTATTCCACTTCTTAAACATCTTATCCTTCTTTTTCTTCTTTTCCCAATACCCAGTGCTTCATAATCATCTTTTTCCTAGACTAGATATAGCTACTTAACTCCTTTCCTATACTCCATTTTCACTCTCTGTTCCATCCTCCTTAGTGCTACTACTCTTACCTTTCTAAAATACAAATTTGATTATTTCACTTAATTGCATAAAAATTTGACCTGTTTCCTATAGGATAAATTACCAACTGCCTAAAATAGAATATAAAATCATTCCTGTAAGGATATAGGTTTATTTTCCAATACAACTTCCTGCCATCTTATACTGTCATACACTCAACTTCTGCCAGAAAAAAATAAATTATCTTTTTTCTTTGAATATATATACCTTTTATAGTTTTCCACTTTTTCCATGCTGTTCTCCAAGGCTAAAATATTATTCCTTCTTACATTTGCCTGCGGAAAATCTATTCATTTAAACAAAGTTAAACCAATGTGCCACTTCTTTCTATAGGAAGTGTTCCCAATTCTTCCACTCAGGGTTCTGTAATGGATTGTAGTCCTCACAGCACATCATTTGAACGGCATATCCATAAAGGTGTTTAAGTGCTAGTGATGTGATAAAGAATGCAGTATAAAATACTTAAAAACTTTATAGCAATAAGAATTTTAGAGCAATCACATGATTGGTTTGAAGTTAGTAGAAACATCTTTCTAATTGGACATACTACTTCAAGTGGCTTTTACTACTTGGTAATTCTCTGGCATGCTTTGTTTTCTAAAATGTGCAAACACTTACAGTCCTTTGTGGACAGGCCTTGTTTATCATCTCTGTTCATTAACTCCTAGTGCATTGGCCTTCATGATGTAGAAATGTTTACTGAAAGAACAAATATCCAAGTTCTTTGGCACAGCTCTTAAATGAACTGTAAAATATGTGCTCTCTATATGCTGATATAAAATCCTTAAAAATATGTTTCAGACTGGGAAACTGTCTTTTTTGAAAATGATTTTCTTTTCACATAAAAATAAAGAAAAAAGCACTCATAAAATGACAAGTAAGAATCACTCATAAAAATGCTGGTCTTCCTGACTGCTTCTGTCCAAACCAAAGAGTAACCACTTAACAAGTAAGGTTGTATTTCTGCAAATATTTTCATTTTGTAGGTGTACATGTTTTTACAAAATTCTTGGCTTTTTGTGTGTTTGAGTGTTTTAAGAAACTGAGCTAATTCTATACATATTCCTCTGAAACTTATTTTCCCCTCATGTATCATGAATACTGTTCTAGGTCAGCATATGTAGATTTATTTAATAGATTTCACAGTTGCAACGGTAGCTGATGGATGGATTGAAAATTTTTGACAGGCTTCAACTATGAGAATAGCACATGGTAATTAGGGGTTTCCCTAATCCTGGGTTGGGGAATGAGAAGACCAGCCATTTGAGCAATTTGCAACAGCTGACCCATAGCAACCAACATACAATATAACTGAAAGGAAAAATTATCTTGTAAGCCACTAAGATTTCGTGGTTGCTTGTTATACAGCACATGCTAGTGAAAGTTTGTTTTAATTTTTTCAGCTAAAAACCATAATCCAGGAATGGAGATCTTAGTACCTATATCTTTATATTTGTGCTAATACGTGTTCTTTATATTTGTGCTATCATGGCAGAATGAATTCTTCACAGGCTTACTTAGCTACGATATGTGAGGATTTAAAAATTGGATAAATATGTGTAAATTACTCCACACTTTTTTTCAGTATACTCTCAAAAATGGTATAAAGGAGTATAGGTCTCCACATTCTCACCAAAATAATAGTGTTATCTATTTGTGTTTTTGTCATTACATTAAACATGTTAATAACATTTTGATTTCCTATTCTCTACATTATTAGTATGGTTTAGCAGAAGTTTTTACTGTTATTTCTATTTCTTTTGCTCTGATTTTTCTGTTCATGTACACTTTTCTAGTTTCAATTGTCCTTTTCTCATGGTTTTACAGAAGTTTCCTACATATTATCAGTATTAACCATTTTTTATGCATGTTGTAATTATTTTCCCAGTTTTTTTTTTAATTTGTAAACTTTGCTTTTAGTTAATTTTCTCTGAAAACTTTTTTAAAAGTACATGTAAATCTGTCAGTATTTTCCTCTAGGGTAGCTGTGTTTTATGTCTAGGTTAGGAAAGGTTTCTTCAAATCTAGGTTTTCAAAAGTTGAAAAGGTTGAAAACACCATCTAATGTTTAATTCCCATACTTTCAAATTTTATGTTATATTTAAACTTTTCATTTATCTGGAAATTATTTTTGTATGGTGTGAAGTAGGGTAGATAATTATACTTTCCAATATATGGATATCTGTTTTCCCAGTAGCATTTATAGTAAACTCTGTTTTATTCCCCACCAATTTAAAATGCCATATATACTATGTTATGTTATGCTCCACCCCCACTTTCTCTCAGAAATCCATACATGGATCTGAACTGGTATTTTGTGTATTGATTCACTTATCTATGATTATTTCTCTGAAATACCATATTGTTTAATCACTTTTAATATAGACATTGCAAATCTCGTCATTGTTCAATTTCATTATTTTCTTTGTTATTCTTGAATATCTACTTTTCCATGAACTTTTGGTATGTCAGTTTGTGAAGTTTAAAAAAGATTGGTAGTCTTATTGAATTATATTGAACTCATACATCATTTTGATATAAATTTTCTTCTTCAATGTAGCATTAATAACACAAAGGTGAAAGATAAATGTGATTACAGTAGATGCTTATTAAATGTTTGATAAATAAAGCAGAAATTCCTGATTTAAGTTTTAGAAACACAGAAATAGTAGAAAAAGGAGAAAATTTTCTAAATGTAACAATGAATGTACGAAATTAAAAGAAGTATTAGACTATATAATAAAATGTGAAAACTTTTGCCATTAAAGATTAGAATAAAACATGGATGCTCAAAATCTGTGACAACATTCAACATTATCTCAGAAGTTCTAGGTAATGCAATAAATAGGAAAAATTTGGAAAGGATTACAAAATAAAAAGGTATCATTTTTTTACTTACAATATGCAATTTGCCTACCTAAACTCAAGAGTTAATAATTTGTCTACAATTTACACTATGTTATGTTTAAGAGTCATGTAAACTGGCTTTGAAGAAAACATGCATATGAAAATTTAAAGTTTTCTTTTATAAAAATAATGATTGGCAATTCAAATGGAAAGACCCAATTCACACAAGCAACAAAGTAAATGTGTAATTTTGAAAAACATATTTGGCAAGAAAGGTACAAGACTTCTATAAAGAGAACCATAAAAAACATTCTGAAGGAAATGAAATAAAACCTGTGTAAGTGAAAAGACAGGTTGTGTTCTGGATGGGAAGGCTTGTTGTCACAAAAATGTTAACATCCTGATTTCAGCAGTTTAAAATGAATTGATACAAATTAGCTAATTTTTATATAGTCTATATATCTATGATTATTTTAACTCTTAGTTGTCTAATATAGTTATTTTACAATATTCTATATGTCTTATTCATGTTCCACCTATATTTTTAAAAAGGTAGAGAAGAATAGCTAATTCATCCTTTTCTAGTCTTGTTTTTGAAGTAAAATGAGCCTATATATAAGGAGACACTGTGAGCTACTGTTAAGAGGATTATGCCCTTTCAAGAAAATGATGTAAGTATAGTAGCAGAAAACAAACAAACAAAATTAATCCTTAACGTCTATCAATATACCATAGTCCTATTTTTTCCTCAGGTCAAGCACATAGAGTTAACTATGCTTTGAGAAACACCTAAGAAAAAGGTTAAATACAATGAAATATGTTTTGGTTCAACTGTAACCTCCAGGCATTTAGATTTATGCTGGATATAATGTTTGAACTACTCAAGTAAGAGAAGCAAAAAATTTATTTTTTGGTTGAATAAGAAAGATACAATTCTCAGGTTAAATATTCTTTTTGCATGGAATATACCAGCTGGGTCCAGTCTGTAGTGGTCTCTGGGTCTAGTGAACCCTGAAGTATCTCTTTCACTCTCTCCTTCCAGAATCTTCATGAATTTTTAATAATATTGAGGGACTATTGTGATCCTGTTCCAACATATTCTCAAGATCTGAAAATTCCTTAAAGCTCCTTCCACTCACTTACTTGCAATTCCTTAAACACAGTGAGAATGTTTCCACTTTAAGATGTTAGTACTTGCCTTTTTTCTCACTTTGTATAGGTTTCTCCTCAAACAGTTCTTAATAAATAGTCTATTCTGACTAATCTATATGACTAACCTATCTAAACTTTAGATTTTTAAGTATCACCTTCATACATTACATACACTGAGATATACATATTTACACACAGTATATACACATGCATACATGTGTACACACACATATATATACCATTGTTTACTGTCTCTTTTCCTTATTAGAATGACAGCTACATGAGAGCAAGGACTAGGTTTTGTTCACCATGGTGTCTCCAGTGCCTAGAACAGCGTGTGGCCCATAGTAGATACTCATTAAATACAGGAATGAATGAATGAGACCATGATTAAAATAATGAGAGTCACAACAAAGATTTGATTTTGTTTCTGGTTTCTATCTTTCTTCCCCCCACCTCCTTTGCATGTAGTGGCAATTTAGGCTACCACCCTTTTGTGGATATTGTCATCCACCTAGGATTCACTAACAGCTCTGTGAACAATTAATCTCTATTGTCTCCTGCTCTAAGGCTGTGTCTTAGGTATGTTGGAAGATTTCTAGCAAGTAACAATTCTTTGTTATGAGGGGCACGATAGCCTATGTCTTTAACGGAGTTATGATGATGAAGTCCAAATAGCTTTGTAGTTTGTGTATCTTTACTATCCCTGCATCTTCAACTTACTTTGTGTTCATACTTGAGCAAATCCAAACCATCTGAATCTCATTCTTTTACCTGTAAACTTAGACAGTTACACTATATCACCCATTCTCTCTGACAGGCATACAATGACTTTACACTATATTATGCAGTTATCTCTGTGCTCTTAATGGTTTACCCCAATAGATGCAATGAGATTAGTAGAGCCTGGAAACTATTTTGTTGTCCAATCTCAGAGACATAGCTTTATTAAAATGGTTTGATGACGTATGAAACATGGAAATTATGGATTTTTTAGTAAAAAAAAATCAATTTGAAATCTGATGTATTTGTAACATTTCCCTTTTCTTTTACCTGTGAATTAACATTGTGATCTTACCCTAGCAGAAGTATTTCCATTTCTATCTTTCAATATCCACAGTGATCTCTTTTCTTATTATTCAGAGATGAGACTCATAGTATTAGATCATTTCTGAGAATAACTTGACATTGGCCACAGAATAAACTATATTTCTTATGCTACACAAGAGGTGATAGACAAAGCAGGTGACATTAACTTTAACTTAGTAGAGTTTCTATTGCTCCTAGAAACTCTTAACTTGTAACTTGGAAAATTAGACGTTCTAATAAGGTATGACAATCAATGTATATAACAATGAATAAGTATGAATAGCCCAAACTTTGTGAGCTTCACCAAATCAGAATGGCTTAGACTATGGGAGATGTACCAACAAAAAACTTATTTGTGTTAGGGTTTCTGATAGGGCCCTGCTAGGTACGACAATAAATATTGCTAGGGAGAAACATAAAATGACTAAAACTGAATAAGTGCTGGTACTTAATGATGGACAACTTCTAGTATTCAATGGGACTTGAACATGGAGAGACATGGTATGGTTACCTCCCAGACATGAAAGGGAACTATCCCCGATCTCATAGAGGTAAACTAGGGCAAGCGTTACTCACAATTTCTTTCTATTCTGTCTTTGCCCAAACACCACCAGTGGTAATTGAACTCTATCCTTACTATCTATACTTTGCAACAAGGTTGATAGCGTGTGTTTTTATTATGACATCTGATTAAAGCAGAAAGTGGGTTTTTTGTTGGATTGATTTTAATTATTTTCTTTCCAAAAGACTGTCTCCTGGGACTAAGACCCAGGAGAGGAAAAAGAGAGTTGTGATAGTATGTCCAGTCATTTAATAACTATTTAAAAATGTAAATTTATTTTGGATTCCAAGATAGTGAAGCAAACTATATGTTATAAATAAGAAATATTCGATGGTGGTTGTTTGAGGTAATCAGACTTATTATCATTTTGTAAACTTCAGTAAGAATCTAGCACCTAAAACTTTATATGTCTATGATATAAACTGATATTAAGCTTATATTATAAGTTGATATAAACATAAAATTTAAACTGATATTATAGCAATACATTATTAATGTCACAAAGCAAAATTGATATTTTTATTATTTACTGATCAAATATGTTCCAGATCTAGAAACAAATAAGATCTAACAGTTAAGAACTTTTGTTCAGTGAATGTAATGATCAAATTGTTCACTGAAAATAAAAATTAACTTTCCCATTTCAATGTAATTTTTCTGATAAATTCTACATACTAATTTTAGATGATATGTTTTAATTTATTTGTGAAAGTTAAATGCTGTACAATACTTATTCTGCAAATTCATGTATTCCGAAAACATTAAATGAGTGCATTATTCTGTTTGACGCACTGTGCTAGACACTGAAAGGTAAAGAAGACAGTCAAGGTCTCTGCCCTCATGGAGTTTACAGTCTAGAAGAGAAGAGAAATACTAAACTAGTAGATAAAGTTGGATTTAAGAGATGCTATGAAAGTAATAGATCAAGAAAGGCTATGGAAGGAGATAACAGATCAGGAAAGACTACTCATATGAAGTGACATAAAAAGTAATTGTTTTATTTCTATGTTTTGCCCCCCCACTTATCTAGTAATTTGGGAGTCTTTCTCCTATGGCTTTTATAGAATCCTTATAAAGAATAAACATTATAAAAAAATTGAGGGTGAACTTGTACAACAATAACACGGTATTCATTTCCATGTAACACTTTTTGAGACATCTTTTAAAGTTAATATGTGATCATTACTATTGGAGATGATTGAATGGAAATGCTTTAGGGACATTCTAAGGAAAACAAACAAAAACAAATAAACACCCCATGTTGGCAGATGTATATGTGTTGAATATAAAATAATCTACTGAGAAAAAATGACTGAGAAAATAAAATGGCTCAAGAAATTTAAAAATTTCTAAGACAAGTTATAGGAGATACAAAACATATATTAGTTCAGATACGTTCGGTAGCTTACTTCTTTCTGCTCGTGGACGCCGCCGAGTAAGCATCGTTGACGTCTCCCCCCACCCTCCACTGCCGTTATGTCTAAGTCAGAGTCACCCAAAGAGCCCGAACAGCTGCGGAAGCTCTTCATCGGAGGTTTGAGCTTTGAAACAACCGATGAGAGTCTGAGGAGCCATTTTGAGCAGTGGGGAACGCTCACAGATTGTGTGGTAATGAGAGATCCAAACACCAAGCGCTCCAGAGGCTTCGGGTTTGTCACATATGCCACTGTGGAGGAGGTGGATGCGGCCATGAATGCAAGGCCACACAAGGTGGATGGAAGAGTTGTGGAACCAAAGAGGGCCGTCTCAAGAGAAGATTCTCAAAGACCTGGTGCCCACTTAACTGTGAAAAAGATTTTTGTTGGTGGCATTAAAGAAGACACTGAAGAACATCATCTAAGAGATTATTTTGAACAGTATGGGAAAATTGAAGTGATTGAAATCATGACTGACCGAGGCAGTGGCAAAAAGAGAGGCTTTGCTTTTGTAACCTTTGATGATCATGACTCTGTAGACAAGATTGTCATTCAGAAATACCACACTGTGAATGGCCACAACTGTGAAGTAAGGAAAGCCCTATCTAAGCAAGAGATGGCTAGTGCTTCATCCAGCCAAAGAGGTCGAAGTGGTTCTGGAAACTTTGGTGGTGGTCGTGGAGGTGGTTTTGGTGGGAATGACAACTTTGGTCGTGGAGGAAACTTCAGCGGTCGAGGTGGCTTTGGTGGCAGCCGCGGTGGTGGTGGATATGGTGGCAGTGGGGATGGCTATAATGGATTCGGTAATGATGGAAGCAATTTTGGAGGTGGTGGAAGCTACAACGATTTTGGCAGTTACAACAATCAGTCTTCAAATTTTGGACCCATGAAAGGAGGAAACTTTGGAGGCAGAAGTTCTGGCCCCTATGGTGGTGGAGGCCAATACTTTGCCAAACCCCGAAACCAAGGTGGCTATGGTGGTTCCAGCAGCAGCAGTAGCTATGGCAGTGGCAGAAGGTTTTGATTACTGCCAGGAAACAAAGCTTAGCAGGAGAGGAGAGCCAGAGAAGTGACAGGGAAGCTACAGGTTACAACAGATTTGTGAACTCAGCCAAGCACAGTGGTGGCAGGGCCTAGCTGCTACAAAGAAGACATGTTTTAGACAATACTCATGTGTATGGGCAAAAAAACTCGAGGACTGTATTTGTGACTAATTGTATAACAGGTTATTTTAGTTTCTGTTCTGTGGAAAGTGTAAAGCATTCCAACAAAGGGTTTTAATGTAGATTTTTTTTTTTTGCACCCATGCTGTTGATTGCTAAATGTAATAGTCTGATCGTGACGCTGAATAAATGTGTCTTTTTTTTAAATGTGCTGTGTAAAGTTAGTCTACTCTGAAGCCATTTTGGTAAACCACCCCAACAGTGTGAAGTTAGTATTCCTTCAGGGTGATGCCAGGTTCCATTCAAAATTTATTTACAACCTGCTTTGGTGGAGAAGCTACTGTCTTCTGAAACCTTGGTGTAGTTGAACTGACAGTTACTGCGTTGTGACCTTGGAGTTCACCGTGAAAAAGGGTCACCCAAGCCAAGTCATGGAGTTTGTTGATTATTAATATATGATTGTTGGCACATCCTATGCAATATATCTAAATTGGATTATGGTACCAGATATAGATGGGAATGAAGCTTGTGTATCATCCATTATCATGTGTAATAAATAAACAATTTAATACCCTCTTGAAAAAAAAAACATATATTAGTTCAAACAGAAAATAAATATTTTTAAAGTTGTGAAAAATATTTTATAAATTAAAGGAAAAATTTTAACGAAGTTATTAGCAACCTAATGAAGAAAAAAATGCTTTGAAAATGAAAAAGGTTTGGGGAATTCATTTTTAAGTGGGATCAGAAAAGATTTGCTGTGAACAATGAATAAGTCTTGGTAGAAATTTATTATCAAAGTGGACAAAGGAAACCAGGACAAATGAGAAGAATACCACCAGAACTAGTGTCTGCTTTCTTAATGGACATAAATAGAAATTGTGGAGTTTTCACACAGAAAATAAACTGCATTAAATAAGGTACAGATATATGACTTAAGTGTCAAAATTTTACTCCTTCCGCATGATATTTGGCATATGTCTTGAAGGACTACGTTCAAAAACAATTTATCTTTCTCTTGCATTTTTTTTTCTGGGGAGGAAACTGCTAATAGCTTGGAAAGTTTCACACAGAGTTATTTTCATTATGAAGTGAAATTCTACATTGGAGTTTCCTCTATAACAATCTTAAACCCAGAAAAGTAGATTTAAGTAATGCCTTGAAATATGGTTATAATGCTTTCAATATGTCAGAATTTCATTTTGGTCTTATTTTACTTGTTAATAATTATTTAATATAGTATATAATTTCAACTACCTGAAAAAATGTTGAATTATTAAACTAAGACCTGTTATTAAACTTCAGACAAACAGGTATAGAAACATTTCTTCAAATTAATTAGAATTCTCATATTGTTGACTGTTGGTCATGAAACACACACACACACACACTCATACATACACACACGCATCTGAAAGTGAATGATAAAATCTATTTAAATCAGTGTCTGGAACTATCAGAAAGTAGTTCAGTTTAATAACATTTAATTGGACATCCTAGTCTCTTCGTCTTCATGAGAAGCTGATAAAATGTCAGAAGTAGAGTAACAATTAGGACTAATCTTCAAATACATCTTAGTGTCATCTGCATAAGAATGAAAGTCTAATCCATGTCTTCACTAAAAGGACGCATATAAATGTGGAATAATAATGAAATGAACCCAAAGCAGGGAACTGGAAAACAGAGGACATGCTAATGAAAGGGATAGAATTCAAATTAGCAAGGGGCCAACTCCATAGGATCAGATAAATTTGATTAAAACCCAGCAAACGCAATTCCTATTAAAAATGAGAAATAAACATATAGATTTCCAATGCAAAAAAAGTAAGCAATTTTTTGTTTTCTTTTCCTAGTTCTTAGCTGTGAGTAGTTTAATCTAGTCATGAAGGTCATGTTTACATATAATACAGCCTCTCCTTGTGCTTTGTTTCACTGAAACATGCCATTGGTATTAGGATGAGAGCACATATAGCATCAAGTCAGTAACAGAAATGATTTACATGAATTAATATTTTATCATGCTTTATGATGAAAATAAAAGAAAATCCAACTTAATCTAGGTTTGTTAGTAAGAGAAACAAATTAGGTGGTAGGATAGAATGAGATGAATTATCATGCACAACATACATGGAAACTATAGTGTTCTTAAGGCCACCCGGTGGGGAAAGAGGGTGGAAAAGAAATGGGAAGTAGAAGAGTAAGGAATAAGATGATGTGAGTAGGAGGATGGTGTGTAGTTACGAAGTCAGAGGAAGAAACACTTCAGCAACTGGTTGGACAAAGAATTTAACAGATAAGTGTATGTAATATTGAATTTCAACTTGTTTGCTACTTTTGATGTAGACTGCCCTCCTTTTCCTAAATTATCCAGAAGATTAATCAAGCAAGTCATTACCTAGTTATCACCTGCATATTTAAAAATTGTTTTTGTTTGTTTGTTTAGATAAAATTGGGGACAATGTCTACTTGAATTTATGTAGAACAGAAATAATCTAAAAATCAGAAATTTAAAGACAAAATTAACCATTAGACATTAAGTTTCCAGTTATGAGCAAGAAATTCACTAAAATCTTTTAGAAGAGTTTAGACCTCCTTTATTTATTTATTTATTTAAATTTTTATTTATTTATTTATTATTTTTTTTTTTTGCGGTACACGGGCCTCTCACTGTTGTGGCCTCTCCTGTTGAGGAGCAACAGGTTCCAGACGCGCAGGCTCAGCGGCCATGGCTCACGGGCACAGCCGCTCCGCGGCATGTGGGATCTTCCCAGACCGGGGCACGAACCCGTGTCCCTTGCATCAGCAGGCGGACTCTCAACCACTGCGCCACCAGGGAAGCCCCTCCTTTATTCTTTTAATTTTTATTTTATATTGTAGTATCATTGATTAACAATGTTGTGTTAGTTTCAGGTGTACAGCAAAGTGATTCAGTTATATATATAAAAGTATCTATTATTTTTCAAATTCTTTTCCCATTTAGGTTATTACAGAATATTGAGCAGCATTTCCTGTGCTATATAGTAGGTCCTTGTTGGTTATCTATTTTAAATATAGCAGTGTGTACATGTCAATCCCAAACTCCCAATCTATCCCTCCCCAACTCTTCCCCTGGTAACCATAAGTTCATTCCCTAAGCCTGTGAGTCTGTTTCTGTTTTGTATATAAGTTCATTTGTATAATTTTTTTTTAGATTCCACATATAAGTGATATCATATGATATCTGTCTTTCTCTGCCTTACTTCACTCAGTATGATAATCTCCAGGTCCATCCATGTTGCTGCAAATGGCATCATTTCATTCTTCTTAATGGCTGAGTAATATTCCATTGTATATATGTACCACATCTTCTTTATCCATTCATCAGTCTATGGACATTTAGGTTGCTTCCATGTCTTGCTATTGTAAACAGTGTTATGATGAACATTGGGGTGCATGTATTCTTTCAAACCATGTTTTTCTCTGGATATATGCCCAGGAATAGGATTGCAGGATCATATGCTAGCTCTATTTTTAGTTTTTTAAGGAACCTCCATACTGTTCTCCACAGTGGCTGCCCCAATTTACATTCTCACCAACAGTGTAAGAGGGTTCCCTTTTCTGCGCACCCTCTCCAGCATTTATTGTTTGTAGACTTTTTGATGATGGCCGTTCTGACTGGTGTGAGGTGATATCTCATTATAGTTTTGATTTGCATTTCTCTAATAATTAGCAACGTTAAGCATCTTTTCATGTGCCTCTTGGCTGTCTGTATGTCTTCTTTGGAGAAATGTTTAGACCTCCTTTGAAATCAGAGGTTAGACTATCTGATCTACATCTAAAAAGGCAGGGAACTTCATTTGACAATTTGTAATTTTAAAATGCACCATGCTCTAACTTACTTCCATAGCTTTTCACATGCTATTTTCTTCATCTCAAATATTCTTTTTTAGCTCTTAACCTGCTAGCTAAAATTAATTCTCCCATATCCTTATTTGTATTAGAGCTTTAACACTCTATCTTTTTGTTTACCTACAAGCAATTATGTTCCTTTATGTCAGCAACTATTTTATCTCTAAGTGACATGAAGTTGGTTTAGTGTATAACACACAGTAAATGCTCAAAAAACTTTTCAGAAATTTTAATTGATGAATAATTAAATAAAGTGAAATATACCTAAATATAAGAAATAAAAAAGGTGAACGTTTACAATTTAAACGCTTCAATTAAACTGCGAGGAAAATAGGCAATTCATCAAAGAAATGTCTCAGGGAAATTGGATATCACTTATAATTTTTGACAATCTTTCAACCTAGTGGAAGGTCAAATGAATATTTGATGATGATTTGTTATAATTATTTTATGGAGGATATTTATTCAACACAAAACATTGACTTAGAATGTTTCCATGCAGAAATGAATAAGATAGGATCCTTTCTTTAACGGATTTGAAGTCTTGAGGAGTTAGATACAAAGAGGTTATTTTAATAATGTGTAATAAGTGCTAGATAAAGGTAAGCAGGTGTTATAGGAGCATAAAAAGTGGACATTTTTGCAACCTGGGAGTTTAAAGAAGGCATCCTTGAGATGATGTCAGAGTTGAATCTTGAAAAGTTACGACACGTGAACTTAGAACAGAAATTCAGGATAGGCTTCCAGGCCGAGGGAAAAGGGGCACTAAATAACATATTGTGTATAAGAAAACTATGTAATTCACAGAAAAATCTAAGATTGTTTGGAGCTGGGGAGATTCTTTAAATGGAGACGGAGAGGTAAATGCCTATTCAAGGAAGGCCATAGATGATAGTCTATGGCAGTTGCTGGATTATTCATATTTGGTCAAAACTAAAGGGATAGTTTGCAGGTGTAGAACATCATTTTACTTAACTATGTCTATATTTTTAACGTGATCAGTCCAGGTGCCAAATGCAGAATGGATTTAAGAAAGTAAAAACTAGATACCTGGAGACAAGAATGAAAAAGTCAAGTCATGTACTTTTTTCCCCATATACTTAAGTTTTTTTGTTGTTGTTTTGTTTTGTTTTATTATATTGCTCTATTTAGTTTTAATGCAGGGTCACAACATATTTATTTATTCACTCATTAATTTAGTCAGTCATTCACACAACCAATACTATTTATAAAAGAACTACGAATCACTCAACAGGATGAGAATTGGTGATCATATAGTCACAAACCAGGCCCTGCCTCCCCACACACCTCACATTTTCAGGATAGAGACAAACATGAAACATCAACTATAAGATTAACTAAATAATCTTAAAAAACGCTACAAAGGAAAAGTATAGGGTGCCCTTGAGAGTATATATTTGGGAGACTTACTACAGCAAAAGGAGTCAGATCATGAAGCACTTTCCCTTAAAAGACTCATTAATACAAGATGGCTTAAGGCATGGCAAAGAAGGACAAAACGTAAAAAAAAAATCTGGATTACATAGCATAGTTTTAAAAAATTAAATAATTTATTTTTTCCAAATATATCCTACAACCAAACCAAGTTCTAATATTTTCTTTGAATCCTAAAAATATGCTTTCATGAATTGTTAGGAGTTACTGTGGCTAGATTTTAGCTCTTTGTGATGCTGCTAAGCAAGTTTTAAAGTAGCAGGACTTCCCTGGTGGCTCAGTGGTTAAGAATCTGCCTGTCAATGCAGGGCACGCTGTTTCGAGCCCTGGTCCGGGAAGATCCCACATGCTGCAGAGCAACTAAGCCCATGCGCCACAACTACTGAAGCCCGTGTGCCTAGAGCCCGTGCTCTGCAACAAGAGAAGCCACGGCAATGAGAAGCCTGCGCACCGCAATGAAGAGTAACCCCCCGCTCTCCACAACTAGAGAAAGACTGAGTAGCAACGAAGACCCAATGCAGCCAAAAAATAAATTAAAAAAAACCTTTTTTTAAAACCACTTTGTTTTAAGCTTACTATCTTTTGCCCCTCAATCTTTTTATTCATACCAATAGGCTTAACAAATCCCTGGTTGTATGAAAACCATGTAACAGGCAACCATTTCCCAAAATAATGGGGTTTCATGAGAAGCTTTTTACTGCTCAACACCAAGTAGAATATTCCTCTAAAGTGGCATCCAAGATCTTTATAAAGGAAGTAAAAAAAAAAAAGAGAGAGAGAGAAAGAAAAAAAAATAAGGACTAGGAGACTACTTCTGGGAATTGAGTCAGTGAATCCCAGGATATGAGAAACAATGATATACAGGAGACTATATTTCTCTATGCAAAAGAATTATATTTTTTAAATTATTATTAATTATTTCAAGGAACAAAATATAAGATTCTATAGAACATCAACTGCCAAGATCACTTGTTGTGTTTACACAACTCATTCCTATTCCTAGGAAATTGGCAGGTAGGATGGCATTATTATATTAATCCAAGCCAAAGTTCTAAAAATTATATTTAAAAATATTTTATATATATATATAAAGTACAGAAGCCTTGGCACAAAGCTACCATTAGAAAAAAAAAAGGACCAATAAATTGGTCCTAAATTATGTAGACATTGGATAGAAAAGGAAAATTAATCTATCCTTTGTCTGCTATACTGAAACAAGTTGGATGAAACTTTAAAATTTTGAGCCCCAGAAACAGGTTAAAGGTCTCATAAGTGGAACTCTAGGAAATAATTTCTACAGCCTGATGTGTTGACAGGTGAATTAGCTTAATTAAATCTCTCAAAAATTTTAAATTACTAAAAATACAAAAAGCCCATATTTATTTCATTTCAAGGAGTGAAATATAAATGTCAAAATTAGGTATCATATGCTCAAAGGCATACAGTTGATCACCTGGTAACTGTGTTGGGGGTGGCATATAAAAAGAAGGGTGTATGTGGCCATCTGGAAAGCAATGCCCTTAATAAAGGAGGAGACCTCTACTGAAAAATGTTTAGATACATCTGAACTTGGGCCAAGATTGCTAGTTCTAACTTTTCAAGGGAAGTTCATGTGAAATCTTCATTTTTTCAAATGTCAAATTCTTTAAAATATATCGACATATAATAGCCAAAAACACCCATAGGCTATTTCTGGACCCCGACTTATAATGCCTGAGCCACATATTCATTTTTATACAAAATTAAAACAAATAGATTTCAATGAAACAGTTTGAAAACATAATTGCAAACTATTTCAATTACAAGATTGCAACAAACTTTTAATGGTTCTAATTGAAAATCGTTATTTAAAAATTGCTTTCACAATAAAAATCCCTTATCAATTTATTTATTTTATTCTCCTCTTCAATGTCATTTATTATAAATACAATTTTTATTTTGGAATAATTTTAGATTCACAGAAGAGATGTAGAAATCATACAGACACTCCCCATGTACATTTTACCCAGTTCCTTCTAATGTTAATATATTGCATAACCATAATTTATTTATCAAAACTAAGAAAGTATCATTGGTATATTATGATTAACTAAACTCCAGACTTTTTTGTATTTCATCATTTTTTTTTTAACTAATGTTCTTTTTGTGTTCCAGGATCTAATCCAAGACACCACATTACATTTAATTATGTCTCTTTAGTCCCTTCCTTCAATGTCATTTTAAATTAATATTTTGCCGACTTTCCACCAATGTGTGTGTATGCGTATGTGTAAGAGAGAGAGAGACAGAGGTAAAGAGAGAGACAGGGAGGGAGGGAAAGAGAAAGAAACGGAGCACACGTACTTAGTTTAGAAGGTCAATACCCCCACATATAATCAACCTTAGAATAAATTTGAGGATTAATTTCTTAGCTGGCAAATCTTGGGGACTCGGAACAGGGTGAAGTTGATAAGGTAATAACATGCCACAGAAGTCTATGCACTGCAGTATAAGCATCTTTCTAGCCATAACTGTTAAAGATTCCTTTCCAAGGTTATAGTTAGAAACCTAAAAATAAAAAAAAAAATGCTACAAAGTATTGTAACCCAGACACAAAAAAATTTAGTGCTCTAGAGCAGCCTCTACATTATTGACATTTTGGACTAGATAATCATTTATTTTGTTGCAGGGGCTGTCCTGGCATTGCACTATGTTTAGCAGTATCCCTGTCTTCTACCCACTAGATGCCATTAGCATTCATCCCAAACTTGTGATAGTCAAAAATTGTCCCCTGGGATGTTGCCAAATGTCCCCTGGGTGGTAAAATTTTGCTCTCTTCCATTAAAAACCACTGACTTAGAGGAATATCTTTTGTTCTAACTAATCTCTTTGATTTTTTCTTATTCCTTTGCTTCTTTTTATTCTATACTTACCAATGAATTTTGGTGAAAGAGAATTATGGAAATAAGGCATAAACTTCAGCTTCCATTACAGTGGGAAGTTATCATAGTAAAGCTGTTTAATAGAGTGTTTGGACACTCCAGAAATAAATAAAAATCTTGTTAACTCAAATCAAATTATATGTTCTTCTTTCTGGGTCCTTCCCCTATCATTTACCTAATCCCTACTGTTACTTTAGGATTTAAGTTGGCAATCTTCTGGGAAGATTTCCCTGATAGCCCTAATCCCACTCCACCCTGAACAGAGTGTTCCTCTCATTTTCCAATTTTTTAAAAGATCTCTATAAAGTAATTTATTACCAATTATTATCTTACTCTCTTCTACTGCCTTGTTTCCCCTCAGTATACTGTAAGCTCCTGAGGATGATTATCACAGTATTTCTGATTGCACCTGTAGGCAGTTAATAAGTGTTTACTAAATGAATGACACATTCAGGCAACAGAGTCTTGATTGAGACACCAAACTAAGGGATTTGGTATGCCAAGGAGCAGAATAAGGTTACTGGAGATGAACAAAAGAAGCCTCATGAAAAAAATATTGAGGCACAATATATCTGGAGCTGTCTGTATGTGTATATTTTATATATTTACTTTGAGAAAGTAACATTAATCACAAAATGGGATATGATGAAATACTTAACGTAATGATATAAGCTCTTCCCTTGGCAAAGTTGACAAGCACTTGAAATATCTGTTTCTTACTTGCTAAGACTCCTCCTGATCTCATGTTATCTAGTGGGCATGAGATTAAACACTCTCTATTTGAATCCAAATGCTAAATTCCTAAAAACTGTACAAAAATTTGCTATATAACTACAATTAATGAAAATAGGGCTGGTTTTTGTTGCTGATGTTTTATTTGTGTTGCCTTCTTCTCAAGAGATTTCATAGTCTCAATATCTCTTTGGTTGTATAGTTTATTTGCATTCTCAATGTTCATGAATACATAATTAGAGGAACTAATTTCTTACTTGTAAGCATACTGGTAATGTAAAGCTCAGTATCTACTCAACATCTTAGGAGGGGAGAGTCATATTATGTCTGGAATGTTAACCTAGAAAGAATGTCAGTGATGAACTATTTAATCTAAGTGAACATTTATAGGTGAATAGCATATAATGCTAAAATAAATCTTAAAGAATTTTAGAGGGATTTCTACTTTTTACATTCATTAAATCCTAACCTGTCTATACCAACCAATCAGAAATGCAAAACTACTATATATTACAAATATCAGGGTTGTGTTTTATTTTTCCTTCTGATGTAGATTTAGAATAAACATTGAGTACAAATTTTCAGTTATAAGATGAATAAGCTCTGAGGATCTAATGTACAGCCTGATGACTATAGTTAATACTACTGTATTGTATACTTGAAAGTTGCTGAGAAGAGGTGTGGCCAAGATGGCTGAGTAGGAAGACCCTTAGCTTACCTCCTCCCTCAGGCACACCAAAATTACAACTATTTACAGGGTAACTATTGATGACAATGACCTGCAGACTAGCAGAAAAGATTTTCCACAACTAATAACATAAAGTAGGAACTACAAGAGACTGGTAGGAAGAGTGGACACGTGGTATAGTCAAGATCTACAACACTAGGTATGCAACCCAGAAATGGGAAAATAACTGCAACTGCAAATGTTCTCCCCAAGTAGTGAAGGGTCCAAGCCCCATCTTAGGCTCTCCAGCCTGGGGTCCTTCAGTTTGAAGATGAAATCCCAGAATGTTTGGCTTTGAAAGCTAGTGGGGCTTGTATAAAGGAGAGTCAGAGGGCTGTAGGAAACAGACGCTCTGCACTTGAAGGGTATGTACAAAATCTCACATTCTCTGAGTCCCAGCACAAAGACAGTCATTTGAAAGGAGCCTGGGTCAGACTCACTTGCTAATCTTGGAGGACATCCTGGAGAAGGAAAGTGGGACTCCCCACAGGGACATAAAAACTGATGGTTGACATTTTGGGAAGTTAATTCTATCACAAGGGTACTGGTGCTGGTGAATACCATTTGGAACTCCTCCCTCTAGCCTATTAGCACCAGCACCAGCCTTAGGACCCCCTAGACCCCACATCAAGCCACACTTAGACCCGGCCCCACCCACCAGCAGGCCAGCACCAGCCCTGGCTCCCCCAGTCCCTGTAACTAGCCACATCAAGACTCTGCCCCACCCACCAGCTTGACTGCACCAGTCCCAGGACCCCTCAGGCTACATGACCAGCAGCACCAGGATCCAGCCCCACCCACCAGTGGGCCAGCAGTCAGGGGTCAGTTCTTCCTACCAGCATGTTCACATTAGTCAGCTCTGCCATAACAGAAGGGCTCATGCAGCTCACATAAAGGGAACCCGTAAGCATATAGCTCTGGTGACCACAAGGAAGTGTGCTTCTGGGCCCCACAGAATGTCTCCTACATAAGGTCACTTCTCCAAGACTGGGAAACACAACTGATCTACCTAATACACAGAAATAAACACAGAGAATTAGGAAACATGAGGAGACAGAGGAATAAGTTCCAAATGAAGGAGCAAGACAAAAATTCAGAATAAAAAACTAAAGGAAGAGGAGATAAGCAATCTACCTGATAGAGAGTTCAAGGAAATGATCATAAAAATGCTCACCAAACTCAAGAGAAGAATAGATGAACACAATGAGAAGTTTAACAGAGTTAGAAAATGTGAAGAAGAACCAAACAGAGATGAAGAATACACTAACTGAAAAAAAAAAAGCAATAGAAGGAATCAACAGTAGATTAGATAATACAGATGAACAGATCAGTGAACTAGAATACAGAGTAAAAACCACCCAATTCTAACAGAAAAAAGAATTTGAAAAATGAGGGTAGCTTAAGAGACCTCTGTGACAACATCAAACAGAATAACATTTGCATTATAGGGGTCTCAGGAGGAGAAAAGAGAGAAGAAGGTGCAAAGACCATATTTGAAGAAATAATAGATGGAAACTTCCCTGATCTGGGAAAAGAAAGAGACATCCACCTCCACATCCATTACATAATGAGAGTCCCAAACAAGATGAACCCAAAGAAATCTACACCAAAACACATTATAACTAAAATGGCAAAAATTAAAGATAAAGAGAGAATCTTAAAAGCAGCAAGAGAAAAGCTACTAATTAGATATAAGAGAACTCCCATAAGACAAAAGCTGACTTGTCAGCAGCACAGTATATTCAAAGTGATGAAGGGAAAAAACCTACAATCAAGAATACTCTACCTGGCAAGGCTATCATTCAGATTTGAAAGAGAGATAAAGTGTTTTATAGACAAGTAAAAGCTAAAAGAGTTCAGCACCACTAAACTGACCTTATAAGAAATGTTAGAGTCTTCTTTAAAGGAAAAGAAGAAGACCATAACTAGACATATAAAAATTACAAAAGGAAAATATCTCATTGGTAAAGGCAAATATACAGTAATGGTAGAAGATCAACCACTTATAAAGCTAATAGGAAGGTTAAAAGACAAAAGTAGTAATACTATCTATATCCATAATAAGCAGTTAAGGGATACACAAAACAAAAAGGTGTTAAAAAATATGATGTCAAAAACATTAAACATGGGGTAGGGGGAGGAGGAGTGAAAATGTAGGATGCTTAGAATGCATTCAAACTTAAAAGATCATCAACTTAAAATAATCATATATATATGGTTATATATGAACCTCATGGTAACCACAAACCAAAAACCTATAATAGGTAAACAAACAAACAAACAAAAAAAGAGACAGAGAAAGGAATCCAAACATAACATTTAAGATAATCATCAAATCACAAGTGAAGAGAGCAAAAGAAAAGAAAGGAACAAAAAAAGAACTACAAAAACAACCCAAGAACCATTAACAAAATAACAAGCATACATCAATCAATAATTACTTTAAATGTAAAAGGACTAAATACTCCAATTTAAAGACAGGGTGACTAAATGGATAGAAAACCAAGAGCCG